>NC_077233.1:274492775-275092775 GCF_027887165.1 Monodelphis domestica | reverse complement strand
CATGACTTTGGCCAAGTCACATCGCCTCCCTTCACTTCTACTTCATCTATAAAATGGGTCTAATGTCCCTTTTAGCTCTAAAATTCTAAAATATATTAAGATGGAATTTTCATGGAACTTTTTTTTTTACATTTTCCTCAAATTCCCTCCCTTTTCTCCTTATCAGCTCCCAAGTTCAGGCTCCAAGGTGGCTCTTTAAATCCTTAATCCAAACTTCTCTATGTCTCTTTCTTCACTGATAGAGATAAGTGGCCATAGAGAGATAAGTGGCCAAGGCTCCTTGTCTAACCTCTTTTCATCTCAAGATCTATCCGTTCATCTTTCCTTCTACAATTTCAGACAAAGAAGTGTTCCTTTATCTTTCTAGTGTCCCATCTGTGTGTGTATTATTTTTTCATCTCTACTTGAGGGACCTTCTTCTATATTTAAACTTTCCTCCAGTATCTTGAATCTCATCCTTTCCATGATCTCTTCTTTTCTGCCACGTCATTCTTTTGTTAAAGTCTCCCCTATTTTAAAATAAATAGTAGATGGGTTGGCTTTTTTTCAAAACTCACTTCACCCTGCTATGCTTTGTGATTCTGCTCTATTTCATCTCTTCCTCTATTAGGTAATTTCCTCAAATTGAATATTTTAAATTCATGACCTCTACCCACTTGCCATCTCTTCTCTCCTTAATTTCAATTAGTCTGGCTTCTGTTTTCACCTCTCTCCTGAATTTACCTGCTTAAGTTTTCAGTGTCTTCCTTCCAGCCAAGTCCAATAGTTGTTTGGCAGTTCTCATGTGGGAGAGATCCTTGCTAGCAAATTCTCAGGCAGGACCCTACCACGTGTGTCAGCACCTTTGAGATTATCGTGCTGTGGAGAATTGATTTCATACCAATCAGTCCTATAAACTAGAGTAACTGTTAGTTTAGAATAGAAGAATAACCTTCCATTGACTGGAGTAGCCCTATTACCCACTTCCAAGTTATCAAGTTCAACTCAACAAACATTTTACTAAGTAACCCACCCTCTTAAGGCATTATGCCTGGCCAGTGTCTAACCTCTTGGAGCTTGCAATATACTGGGTGGATATAGCAACTACCCATATAAGTAGAGAAGATAACTGGAGGTAGCAGAAAATTCTAGCTCCTGGGGAGGAGAACAATCAGGAAAGGATTTGGATAGGAAGTAGAGTTTGCCCTAAGCCCTGGGAAAAGCTAGGAATTCTGCTTCAAAACAAATTTAGTAATCAAGTAGTTGATTAGTGAAAGTAGAATCAAAGAAGAGGAAATTGCATTGTTTTGAGGGATATTGCCAATCCTGTTTTTCCCTAGCATAATGCTAGATAAACCCTGACATTCTATCTCATTGATCTTTTTCTAGACTGTATGTACATCTCTGCACCTCTCCCGTAATATTACTTCCTACTCCTATGTATTGATTAGTTTTCAGCTTATTTTTATTGGTCACATTTTTTCATTCTTGATGAATTCTAGGAAGTACATATAAAGTTCTAGTGATTATTGTGTAGTTCTTAGTCAGAAAGATCTCAATTTTAAGCCTACTTTTTTACATTTGCTGGTTGTGTTACCTTTGGTGAACCATTTAATCTTAAGCTAAACCCCAGCAAGTTTATTTACTGGATGCTGCCTTTGGCACTTCAAATTCTTTCTTAAGCTTCTCCTCTATGTTCTAGGGCTGGCTTTCTTCTTCAGGGTTCATTTGCCTCCAGCCTCCATACCTGGGCTAAGCTTCAAATCCTTAACCCTTTGTTCTTCATCCCAACCAGGATTTCCCAACTTTTGGGTTGTCAATGGTCTGGGAGTTTATTCAGGAGATTAAGGAATGTACATGTTCCCAAAGGTTGCCATTTTGACCTTTAGAACTTACAAAATATGCAGTTACTCAGTAACAAATGAGCAAACATATCCTCCGTAGAGGCAATAAATAATATATCCTTGCCTAATAATATACATGAGATTACAGATTTAGAGCTGGAAAAGACCTTGGAGGTCATTGAATACAAACTGTCTCATTTTATAGGGGAGGAAACCAAGGACCAAAGGAACTAATTGACAGGCATGGGCAACAAAGAGCAAAGCTGATTCTTGAATCCAGGGCCTTTGATGCCAAATCCCATTCTCTCTCCATCATCAAGCCATCTCCTTGCTACTTTTCTAATGTAGCTTTTGTTGTGATTGATACAACATAATATATTGTAATGTAATATAATTTCATTTAAAAGCATTATAAAATATACATTTGTAAATAATATGTTTTGTCAATCAACCAGATATCAAATACTTTAACTACTATTGATGTGGTCAATATGCATATATAATTTATTCATTTAATTTAGAATATTTTTCCATGGTTACATGGCCCTTCCTCCCTCCCCACTCCTGCAGCCAATGAGCAATTCCACTGGGTTTTACATGTTTTATATATATATACATAAACTTAAGGCATTCTACAAGAAATTACTGGAAACCACTGTACTTTATTCATTTATATAACCTAGTTTGTCTCTTTCATGGCTTCAGCTTTTAGCTCTATGCTCATGATTACCAAATCTATCCACCCATAGCCCTTGACCTCTCATTTGTTTGTGTCATATCTGATTAAAAACCTGATTTTTCTTCAAACTCAGCAGCCTCCTACCCATTTTCTTCCTGCTTTGAAATCCTGTCACCACATTTTCATTATATCATTGACATTCCTTTAATCAAGTATATCTAAACAGTTGCAATTTGCTTATTAAAATGATAAAAATTTAGAATTGTTCAGATTGTGATTTCCATATGCAGAAATTGGTGTCAGAATCCAGAGTAGAACCCAGGAAATTCTTAAGCATGACCATGGAACTATTTAATAGTATTTTTCACCCAGTCCCTTAGCATAAAACATCAAGTGGTATCTGCTGCATTTCTTCCTTTTATCTCCCCATATCAGGGTAATTTGTAAAAATTAATTTAGTCTCTAGTAATAAAATATTATATTTTATGAGGTTTATTAAGGATTATTAGAATTCAAGGAATAAAGAAAATACAAAAATAAGAAACCACGTGCCCATGGCTGATTAGCCAATTCAGAATACCCACGCTTAGCTTACTTACTACATCATTGCAATGGGAGAACAGAGCATAGAAGAGCATAGAAGAGCCAGAGGTAGGTGATACTGCCAGTTTAAATACTAATTGTGATCTCGCCCGGGTGGAGACTCAAGTGAGATTATAGGGAATTCTGGGAAATACCAAGGACTTCTGGGGATTGAAGTCTAGGGTTCAAATCTCCATTTTTACAAATTTCCCCCACTTATTGGTTCTTGTAGCATTTTGGATGCAATTGACCACAGCCTACATTTATCTAATACTACATATTTAAACTAAACTAAATTTAAACTACATATTTAGATAGAGCAGGCCTGGAAACAGGAGAACCCAAATTCAAATTTGGCCTCAGACACTAGCTGTGTGACCCTGGACAAATCCTTTAACCTTTTGTGCCTCCGTTTCTTCATCTGTAAAATGAGCTGGAGAAGGAAATAGCAAATTACTCTGGCATTTTTGCCAAGAAAACTCTCTCTTTTAAAGCCTCTGTAATCTGGTTTCTGACTCCATCATTCAGCTAAAACTGCCTTCTACAAAGTTAACAATGATAGATTAATTAGTAGATCTCCGGATCTTTCCTTAATCCTCCCCTTTCTTAACTTGTCTGTACCATTTGACTCTATCACCTTCTCTTAGGTACTTCCTCCTCTCTAGGTTTTCCTAACACTTTCGCCTAAGTTCCTCTGTTGGATCATTCCTTCTGAGTCTCCCCGTTTATTCGTCATCCATGTTTAGCACAGTGTCTGGTACATAGTAAGTGTTTATTAAATACCTGCTGACTGACTGATAAATGTTTTACAAAAAATAATAATAATAATAAAGGTCACAAAATCCTGCAGCCAATATAGGAGGGGGATAAGAGGTGGGGAGGGAAAGAATATAAATCATGTAACCATGGAAAAATTCTCTTAATTAATCAATTAAATAAAATTTTTTAATAATCTAAAAAAAATCCTGCAGCCAATCTATTCTTAGCACATCTAAATTGTACGTGCTAGAATGTCAAGAACTTTCGGGTCACAGAGGCCATTGTTGATTATTTTATTGCTCATTAAGACTGTAGACTTAAATTCTCTGGGCATCAGAATTTATTTTTTTATTTTTTAAAATAGATTTTATTGGTGCCTTTTGTTATTTCATTACCTACATTTTCCCCTGTATCCTTCCTCCTACCTTTTCCAGAGGTCCACCCTCTTTGAGAAAATATTTTAAATAAGTTTTATTGATACTCCCCCCTTATTCTCTCCATTCCTTCCCCTCAGTATTTCTCATATAACAAAAAATACTTATCACAACAGAATTTCACAGTCAGTAATTGTTGAGAAACTAGTTTGTGGAATTTGAGGATTTCTCTAACTGGGATATGTGAGAAAAACTAGTCAAAAACCATTCAATTATGGGGTTCCTTTTATCCCAGCTCTCATAGACTGTGTCTATCTGTGGCAACATATTGCTAGTCTCTGGATGGAATATATTAAATATATATTAAAATTGGATTCCTATAGTAGTCAAAGGCATAAAAGAAGTACACAATTCATTTTTTCCAAAGATGCAATAAATAGAAATCTTTCCTTTGTTTTTCCTCATCCCCTTTTTCATTCTCCTGAGCACTTAATCAGGAAATTTATTAAAGACCAAACCATGCTGATTAGCCCAAGCACCACAATCTTAGAGAGTTTCATGAATCTACACCATCTAGCCAGACGTTGTCTAAATTACTATCTTTGGAGTGTTATGGGAAACTGCCACATGGGTGTTTCTCTTCTTTATCTGTATGCTGTTGTTTTAGATGACAGGGAAATATCTATGATATTAAAGAGTCTAAAGGCAAAGGGTTGGAAGCACTTTTTAAGCTAAGCATCACTGATGAATCTGCTTTTGGAATACCTGACATTTTGTTGAATAAACCTAGTCTCGTTACCTTTCTCTTCGTCTCCAAAGGAAAATATTTGTAATACAGCCTAAATGTTTCCACATGTATCTTATAGCATTTTATTTAAGTATTTCCATATGCTGTTAGAGTCTTTGATGGAAGTACTAAATATAAAATTTAGCAGGCATGTCCCATAGGGAAATGACTCTCTTGATAACCTGGGCCTAAGGACATTGGTATCGATGATGGCAAAAGAACAGTTGACATTGCTTGAAGCAAAAAGGAAAGCTACAGATTGAGCTTTCAGAGGAGCTATTACCAGTGGCAAAGATGGCAGCCAGAGGTGTTAGTCAGAATCTGAGATGGGCTGCATATATGATTTTATGATTTATATGCATTATGATTTTCTACATTTATTTCTCATTAAAGCCTACTTTTGTTCTTTTACAAAAGAATATTGTTGCTATTTTGTCTAGTTCTACAAAATATCCCTTCAATAATTTTATCTATATAACACTAAATATGTAAATATAAATGAATGGTGTCATCATTTTTTGAGAAATGGGTATGGATCATCCTAAAACAATAAGTATCTCTCTACTTCTTTAAATCCTTTATTTCTCTAAAGAAATTTTTTATAGTCACGTTTATGTAACTACTGCATATGTGTTGATAAATTAATGCACAGATTTTTTATGTATTTTGTGGCTATTTAGAATGAACTTTTCATAATATTTTTCTTCCTTTTTGCTATTATTATATATAAATTAGTGATTTATTTGGATTTATTTAGTATTCTCATATCTTGCTTTTTTTTTTTAGTTTTAACTAACAATCTTTTTTATTTATTTAATTTAACTAACAATTAACTAACAAAAAACTAAGAATCATGCTATTGAAATTGAGAGGTTAAGGTCTTTCAGTATTGAGAGAAGGGAAGAGTGGAGACCTCCAAAGCAGGGTTCAGGGAAGTCAGCTGATGTTTAGGGTTGGCTCAGAGAGAGGAGAAGGGGTTTGAAGATTTCCCCCCTTCCTCTTTAGCTATGGCTTCTCTCCCAGATTTGCTCTTGTCCCTCTTGTTCTCCCTCCACTCCTTGTGGCCAAAGGGTCCCCCTTGATCTGTTCACGCACACTTGATTCACAGCTTGGGGAAAAGATAACTATTTTAATGTCAAATTAACTCTAGCAGGGTAATACAAAGGAATAGTTGGCAGGGAAAGAATGGGAAAGGAAAGTAGGAAGAATGGGGTCCCTGTATCTATCTAAATCCCTTTTCCCTCACTCCTTGAGTTTGGGGGGAACTCAAGCTTTGGCAGTCTGAGCCCCCTGAGAGATTCAAAATGTCTTTTCTCGGGTTTCTCTTCAATAGTCTTTCAATTGGGAAATATTGGGGGGAAGGATTTCCAGTCACAAACAGGAAAAAGGGGATAACCCTCAGGTCTTATTCAACCTTTTCTCTTCGGCTTCTCCCTACTGAGAGACCAACTGCTCTCCCAGCCAGAATCTTCTGCTCCAGATTCCCTCTCCTGGGGACCCTCCCCCATTGAGGTGATCAGTTCCACACACTCTTCAGACTGGCACTGTCACACTATTTGATTTCTTTGCTGATTCTTTGGGGTTTTCTAAATATACTATCATGTCAGCTATGAATGGGGATAATTTTGTCCCTTCTTTGCTTTTTTTTTCTTGTCTTACTGGTAGTGCTTGGCATTTCTAGAACTGTGTCAAATAATGGTGGGAAGAAGGGAACAGACTTACTCTGATTCATGCTGGACAATCTTTTGTAGTGTTATTATATTGTAAGCATTGCTAGCTTTTGGTTTAAAATATATGCATTTGATCATATGTTTTAAGGAGCCCTCCCATACTTATGTTTTTTTTTTTAAGTATTTCTAATGGAAACTCATGGTATTCTGCTGTAAATTTCTTATATGTCTCTTCAATGATGTACTTTTTTTCTTTGTTTAGATGTTAAGTTCGTTCTGACTCCAAAATTTTATGTTTCAATTCTTTTATTCTCTTTTTCATATATCTTGTTTGTTTTGAAGGATAGCTGTCCTTTGCCCACTAAATTATCACTTCCTTCATAAAGTCATGATTTCTGCTTTGAAAATCCTGATTTCTGTCCTTGATATTTTCCTTTAATTCTTTGGTTGTTCGTTAGGACCAATCTGAGTTCTTAGAGTTGTTCTGTTATTTCTGGGACCCTGACAGAATTTATCATGATGCTATCTGCTTCCTCATGAAATGTTGCCTCATATTACATAGATACAAAATACTTGTGCCTTGAGATTGTTTTTTTTTTCTTGAAATGTTTGCTTATTTATTCTTAGCTTTTTTATTTGTTTTTTATCAGTCAATGCTAATATTTTTTACATTTTCTAATTTTTCTTGCTTGCCAAAAATTTATTTTCATCTGTTTCATATTCAAGATGTTTCATTTCTGAAGCCCCAGTGCAGTTGTAGTCCTCCCTCAGACCAGAAAGTTTTATTTTATTTAATTTGGTTTATTTAGTTTTGAGTAATATAATTTAACATATTCTTAAATTTAATATCTGGCCATTTTGAAAAATGACTGTTTCCCACAATAAAATAAAAGTGGCAGAAGATACAGATAATCAAGGTATTTTTTTATGCTTACTAGACTATTACTCATGAAGGTAGAAATCCTTTTAACTAAACTTTACATGTATACAATTGTGCTATATTTTTCAGTTACTGACAAGCACAATTCACAAGAGGGATAATAAGCCAGAATCAAGCTCAGGGTTGTATATAAAAGAGACAATCAATAAATCTCAAATGAATTAAATGGAACTTCCCTATCTCTTCCTACTGGGTTTTGTTGGTAATATATTAAAATGTTGATGATTTATGTGGGTTTATTTTACATCATGCTTGCATCTTTGCAAAATATAAATTCGTTAACTATTTCCATTTAATTTTTAATATGACTATTTGGAATTTTCTAAATAAACAATCATATTATCTGCAGAAAGCAAATTTGTTTTTATTACATTGCCAACTGAATTCAGTTGAATCTTTTGTCCTCTAAAGTAACTGAATTCAAAATTCAGACCTTCTTGGAAAAAACAAAACCATGTTTACTAGAAATCATTCCTGGTTCTTGGAATTCCTTTTTCTGGCAATAATCCACCTCACTCATAGAAACGCAGAAGTTGTTTGTTCTTTTTCTTTTCTGTACTGTCTAGTTATATTCCTATAAATCTCATTCTCTGAGATTTTTGTATTTATTTTCTAATCATTGCCTTTAAGGGGCTTCATAGGCTCTGATTAATATGGTTCAGGATAGCAACAACCTGCATAGAAAAGGTCAGCCTTAATGGCAGTCATCCAGGAAGTTTTGCTTCCATTGGGGGAATACCACAGGTGGCCCAGTGGCTCTGGTTTCTTTTTAACCTATCCTCTTTCACTGTTATCTAAGTCTCTCTCTCTCTCTTCAGGTAACTCCAGCAATGAATTTTCCTGCCAGCTTTGTCTTGCCCTGAACTGACCTTCTGTGTTCCTATCCCAGTCCCCTACTTTACCAAATTTCCTTTTTTCTCCTAGCTAAGTTCTTTTCTGAGTACAAGCTAAGGTAGAAGATTCTGGAAAAATTACAGGAAAGAATTTGACTGTGGCCTCAATAAAAAAGGACACTTTGCATGCTGGGATAATTGTCAGACAAAAATTGTTTTGAGTATCATATCCATGATTCTTACAAAGGATAGAGGAAGAAACCACAATAAGGCATTCTCTACATTACTATAAATTCAGTAGTGTGTCTAGACCATGATATACACTAGTTAATTCTATCATAGATGCCCAGTGGCAGTGCAGCCAGACTGGCACCAAGCATCTTCCAAGTGTCAGATACTTCAAAAATAGGAATCTTGATTTCTTGACAAAACATGAAAGTAGTTCTTTCTCCTTCCATATTTATATCCTTTGATGAATCTCTGATCTCAGTGTTATAGATACTCCCACAAGGGATGGAGATCACAACCTTCCATGCTTTCTCATCCTGTGTGGCACTTGTCCATGCCAAAATACATGATAAAATTGAATTGGACCATAGTTCAGGTACACAATGCTTTATGAGGTCAGAAGAAGAAAGGGTCACTCAGATTTGATTTCTTTTCCTTGTTTAGTATTATTCAGATATTTCTCACAAAATTCTTCCAGACAGCTATACAGTTTTATAAATTGACTCAAAAAAAAAATCTCACCCTCTTCCCAAAATTCCAAATTCCATTTTTTTGCAGTTTGTCCAGATACTATTGATTATCTGTATTCAACATTAGTTAAGATGATACCGTACTGAAAAGTCTTTCATAAAGGACTAGTACTTTTCTATTTTTAAAAAGATTAAAAGCCCATCATCATTCCTACCCCCCACTCATATGCCTGCTTTTCTGGTTTTGTCTAGGGCACTATCATCTTTCTAGTCACTCAAGGCTTACACCCTTCAGCCCCTTCCCTTTATATCTAATCAATTGCCAAATCCCATTTCTTCCACTCTCACAGAATCTCACATCCTTCTTGTCTTTTCTCCCCCCCCCCCCTTTGTTCAGGCTCTCATTATCTCTCACCTGGATTTATGAAATCACTTCCTAATCAGTTTTCCAACCTGCAGTCTTTCTCTTCTCCCATTCATCTTTAAAGTGTATATTTACCCTCCCTTCTGGCTCCCCCCCAATTAATGCTCCGTAGAAATGCCAAATTCATTTTTCTAAAGCCCAACACTTGAGAAGGTTCTTTCAATCTTGTTTGTCTTGGGGTAAAATCTAAAACTTTTTGTGTTTGGCCTTCTGAACTCATCCCAATCTGGCTCTAACCTAGCTTTACAGACTCCTTTCATGTTATTTCTGTTCTAGCCAGCCTCATCGACATGTCTTCTAGGTGGCATCCTGCTGGGGACCATCAGTCCAGCATCCCAGCAGCATCTCGACTGCTTTCTCTCTCCCCTTCTACATGCTGCTGTCCCTCATTGCTGGAATGTTCTCCTTTCTAAAGCAAATCTTCCCCAACCCGACCCTCATTATGTTGCAATTCTATGTACATGTGTGTGTGTGTATGTATATATGTAGATGGCTGTTTATATATGTATATATATACTCACACATATATATGTACGTATATACGGGTTCGGTTTTCTTTACACGGTAGCTCCACAGAGTCCAAATGCATATTGAAACACCATTCTTCAATTTATTTCCTCCGTCAAGTTTTCTCTATTGTAAGCAATATGTATCTTGTTTCATTACTTGATGAACAGGGAAATATGTATTATATGATAATATATATATATATATGTGCAGCCTATATTACCTGCCTTCCCAAGGAATGAGAAGAGAGGAGGCAAGGGAAGGAAGAAGAATGAAACATAGCTTTTTGGACATAGCCAATGTGAGAATTTGTTTCTCTTGGATAAGCGTATTTATTCAGATATTTGATGTATATGTAACAAATTATATAGTATATTCTTACGTTATACATAAAAAATAAAAATATAAGCAAAAAAGAAACTAGGGAAAAAATTAAAAACAGCATTGTACTAATATAGTTGGAAGGAAAGGAAAACCAGTGAAAATCTCTAACTCTGAGCCTTATTTTGATATCCACATATATGTGTGTGGTTAAATGTATACATATATATATTTATATTTAATTTACTTATATCTGTATGCTTTTTCCTCCCTTTGAGAGCAGAGACAATTTTCATTGTTGTCTTATGCCTAGTACACAGTAGGTGTTTAATAAATACTTGTCGAATAGTAAATGGATCTCTCTTTCAAGCACTTAAATGGGTAAATCATCATCATAATTATAACAGTGAATAATTTTATAGTGTTATAAGTGTTTCGATGTCAACTTTAAATGGCATAAAGAAAAGGTAATAATTCTGGGTTTTTCTCTAACACAATCAAATTTCTCTGCCCAAAGAGCAGACTTGACAGCAGTTACAGCCATCTGTATTCATGCTAATTACTGTTTCAATTCAATGTATTTACAAAGGGAAATTGCCACAGAAAAGAAAAGCTCTGGGGTGGGCATCTGGTGGTTAAGGCTTCGATTTCTTTTCTTCTGGATGTTTTGATTTCCCTGTGTGTGTTGGAGTTCATCCTCAGAGCCATATCATTGTCACGCCATGTGTGGTTAGTTGGAGCCCAGGAGTTGGAAACACCTCTCGATTTTTTTAAAATTGTGATTGTTTTTTGGGAAGTGTGGAAAGGAACTGAACGTGGTCAGATGCCACTGTGGAAAATGAGGGCAAATAAATGGTGGAGGCGAGATGCCAATTGTTCAGAAAAGTGAATTTGGAGCTGTAATTAACCAGCAATTCAACAGGAATTATGGGATCACAAAGCAAATTACTGTGATTAGAGAAGTACTTCTTCTCCCACCAGTCTGTCACCACATTTTACTCTGGATGAGTTTTTGCTTCTGAGCAAATAATTGATGTGAGTTAGTTCTGTGTCTCAGAAGGCACACAAAGGTCTTTGGGGGCATGTTTGCATGGGCACATACAAGGCACATACAAGCTCGGTGCGGTGCCATTTGTGACTCAGGCTCTGTGGTTCCCATTGTGGGTTGGTTCAGCATTCTTTACATCATAGCATTGTAAGCATTTGTAAGACCGCATTGTACTGATATGGTTGGAAGGGAAGAGAAGCCAGTTCAAATCTCTGAGCCTTATTTTGCTCATCTGTAAAAGTGAGGATAACGATACCGATAGCCATGCCTCATGGGATCACAGAGCCATAGATTTAGAACTGCCAATTAATTATCCAGGAAGTCATCCACTTCAACTTCATTATTTTGCAAGATGAAGAAACTGAGTCCACTAGAGGTTAAATGACTTGCTGGAGACCATATGGTTTGTAAGGAGAAAAGTTCTTAAGGGAACAATACCACATATTGGTTCTGAGGCAGAAAAGTGGGTAGGGCAAGGCAATGGGGAATTAAGTGACCCCAGGATCACACAGCTAGGAAGTATCTAAGGGAGTAGAGATCAAACCCACTTCTTCCTAATTCTGAGGCTAGTGCTTTTATCCACAGTCTCATCCTTCTTAAAGTTGGATCCACTTGGAATTATTTTACATTGTTTAAATGTTTATCTTCTTGCTTTTAACATCATTTTCCTCCTTTTAGCATAAGGTATGGGTAGTGAGTGGGCACTTAACCCTCCTTGCCTCAGTTTCTCATCTGTAAAATGAACTAGAGAAGGAAATGGCAAACAACTTCAATGTCTTTGCCAAGAAAACCCCAAATGGGGTCATGAAGAGTCAGACATGACTGAAAATGACTGAACAACAACTGAATATTTGGGGTAATGCTATAGCCATTTGTTGGAAACTCAAACAATATTGTTCTATAGACATGTCTAATTAACTAAGTTTTGATCAATTCCTTAAAGATTGCCCCATTATTCTCAAAAAGGTGCTAGTTCTGCACTGTACACGGTAACAGCAATATTATATGATGATCAACTGTGAAAGACAGGTTCTTTCAGCAGTAAAGTGATCTGGGATAATTCTGAAGGGCCAATTCTCTCTACCTCCAGAGAAAGAACGGTTGGAGTCAGTTGTAGATCACAGCATACTATCTTTCCTATTAGTTTATTTACATTATATATTTACAATATATAATATAATATATATTATGTAATATATATTATATAGATTTACATTATTATATTATTTACAGTTTTATTTGGGGGTTTTAGTCAGTATTCTCTTACAATAATGACCAATATGGAAGTATGTTTTGCATGTTAATACATGCATAACCCAGATCAAATTGCTTCCCATCTCCAAGGGGGGGGCCAGTTTGGATCTTACAATGTTGAAAAATGCACGTTTAAAATTGTTACTACATGTCATTGGGAAAACAAGGATATCTTTAAATAAAAATAAATCTTAAAAATTCTAAAGAAAATGACCTCCTCCCCCAATAAAAGATGTTAGTTCTGGCCACACCTTCCCAATGGTGATGCTCTTCATTAAACGCACATCGCAAGTTCCCTACATCATCCTTGACCTTGTCCGTGCTAGTGAAGAAGATACATTTTCCAGGTAATTGAGCTCTGGGATTTCTCATGCTACAGCAGTGGCCCCTGACTTCTTCATGGGATTTACTAGCCTAGAAAAGAAAGTGATCATCATTCTACAAGAAATAGTCAGGTAATGCTTATTTTCACAGGTGTGTTCAGTCCCATTTTTTCTCTAACAAGAATTTTGGTTGCTCAGCCTACACTTTGCAACTGTTTGGGCTTTTAAGGCACTGGTGCATCCCATAAATAAAAACAAGACATCTGACAGTGTACCAACTCCTGATTTTGTAGACATAAGCAAGCATACAATGTTATACAACTGGGAGTTAAGGTTAAACTCTTTAGTATAGCTATTCAAAGTGCTCCAGTTTTGTTTTAAAAGCAAGCATCTTCAGAGTAATGCATGAATGAAACCAGAGAAATTATAATGAACGCTGTAGCACTTAGCAAAAATTTTAAGTGAAAAAAAAAAGTCAATACCTCACTTTCTGTCTTAGGATCAATGCTGTATGTTGGTTCCAAAGCGGAGAAAAGTGGTAAAAGCTACCACTGGGGAGGGTTGGGGGGGGGGGGGAGAGTGATTTGCCCAGGGTCACACAGCTAGGAAGTGTCTGAGATGATACTTGAACCCAGGACCTCCTGTCTCTTTGCCTAGCTCTCAATCCACTCAACTCAACCACCCCGCTGCCCCTCCAAATGAGCTTTAAAATGCTGTATGAATAGAAAAGAAATGGGGGAGGGAGTAAACATTTATGGAGCATCTATTATGTGAGGAACTGTGTAAGTGCATTTAAAATATACCTCATGTTGGAAAGAAGCTCAATTCCACTTTGCTTCATTTGTCACAGGCAAAGTTCATCCTGTGCCAGGTTTTAGTTCTTAAATCATCTTTGTGAAGGAGGAGGAAATGTAAATATTTGAATTGAAAGGCCTATTTTTCTTGGATATTTATTAAATTTGTTTTATAGTCAAGCCAGCATTCTTCTCCTTGTCACTTTCCTCTCCACCCAGCAAAATTAAATAGATAAATTAATTTTGAACTTTTATAAGAAGCAGTCACAAATCTTGCGACTATTTGAGATCAGAAGAATCCAGGCTGTTACTGTTTGCGAACTTAGTCATCCTTCACCATAGTACAAGCTTTTACTGATTCCACATCAGAGAGATTTGCATTTTACTCCTCCTCTGACATTTGCTAGCTGCATAACCATGGCCAAGTCAATTGCCATATCTAAGCCTTGGTGCCCTCCTCTGTAGACCAGGAATAATGTTAATATTTGTAGGTTGTGAAGATCAAGGAAGAGAATATGTATAAAATAAACCTTACAGTTCTATAATAATGTCAATAATTGTATTAGTTTGTCAGATATCCTTTATAACAGAAAACATTTTCATATTAAATCCTGGTAAAAAGAAATCCTTATTTTTTACTTCCTTTGCCTCCTATTGCTAATGTTTTTTAATGGTTATAATGGTTTTTAAAAGTCTATTTCATGATAATAAATTTTTATATTTAATAAATGGGAAGCAATGTAGTATAGTGGACTTGCAGTTGGGAAGTCTTGGTTGCAAATGGCTAAACAAGTTGTGGCATATGATTGTGCTGGAATACTTCTGTGTTGTAAGAAATGATGAACAGGTTAGTTTTTGTTGTTTTATTTTTAAACATGGAAAGAGAGCACAACTAAGTGGTTCAATGAATTAAGAGACAGACTTGGAGATGGAAAGTCCAGAATTCAAATCTGGCCTCAGACACTTTCTAACTAGGTGACCCTGGGCAAGTCACTAAACTTGAATTGCCTAGCCCTTACTCCTCTCCTGAATTGGAATCAATGCATAATATTGATTCTGAGATGGTAAAGGTTTTCATAAAATAAAAAATGACAACATAGAAAGACCTATATGAATTTATTTAGAGTGAAACAAGAATAACAGTGAATATTTTATGCAGCATGAGAAATGTTCGAAAAATGACTTGTGTGTGACTGGCTGCAAAGAACTGATAAATAGAAATAAAAGTTTTATATATACATATATAGTTTTGTCAAATGCTGCCTTCTCTAATGGGAGAAGAGTATTTTAATGTGACAAATAAGCAAATTAATTAATTTAAATTTTTAAAAAATTCCATTCCTGATACAGACTAGCTTTATAAATCTGGACAAGTCACAATTGCTTTCTTCTCTCTGAAGCCTTTGGTATTACAAATCAATTACAATCTGGCTTAGGGAAGGTACGTTCCATACCAAGAGTACTTAAGTCATAAGTTCAGACCCTATTTTTAAAATTTATGGGGCTTTAATTTGTTCAAAGATTACATACCCAGTGAATTCTTTGGTCAAAATAATTAGTGATTCTTACATTGTAGTTTTCCAGAAAGGAAGCAAGAACTTTATAAACACTTGTTTTGCAGAGCAGGTAACACTTGGGTGCAACTAAGTGAAACACTTTCAAACCAGAAAGATATCATTAACTTTATAGGAACATTTTGTTCTCATAATGCCTACAAAAGCTCAGCAGGCTTCTAATGAACTTAATTTTTAAGTGGTAGACAATTCAGGCTATAATCTCTTATTCATCTTTATCATTTTTAATTTATATGATACCCTACTCCAGTGGCTTATTGTAGCATGGAGGTAACTCTGGGATCTTAGAGGCAATGACAAAGAACATGCTTTAACTGGTTCTGCCAAACTGGAAAGACTTCAGAGTATGGTCCTGATGACAGATTATATCTACGATTCTTTGGGATTGAGGTGACAGTGGGAAAAGCTTCAGACTTGGAGTCAGGAAGACCTGAGTTCAAATCTGGCCTCAGATACACACTAAATACACACTGTGTGATCTTGAACAAATTACTTAACCTCTGCCTCAGTTTCTCAACTACAAAATGGTACTTCAAAGAGTCATTGTAAGGATCAAATGAGAAAATAATTGTAAAATACTTAGTACAATGCAGGGCATGCTATAAGCTTACTATTAAAAGACCAACATAACTAAGTATGGAAAATCTCATTGTTAGAAAGCTGGCCATTTTTTATCATGATGATCTTTAATATTTAAAAAATGGGTAAATGATAGGTTCTAGTTTGTGGCTTTCAAGTAACCAAATTGTTCCAGAATGAGGCTGACTTCATCATATGTTAAAGTTGATTAGCATTGCCAAAAACTGGAAATGCTTTCCAATTTCCTAGTAATCAGAACTTGTCTTTTGGTACATGTCATTCTTATCTTCCATTCCTATCAAATGTAATTCTATATAAAAAGCACTTTTTAAGTACCAATACTGTGCTAGGTGATAGATATACAAACATAAAAATAAAACTTTCCTTTCAAGTACTTATTGGAGTGGAAACAATACGTATATGGGTGAGTAAATATAAAACATATAGTATACACAGAAATTGTTGGAGTAGAGTAGAAATACTAACTTTGGGCAAGGAAGCAGATACGGTCTTCTTGTAAGAGGCAGGACTCAGTGGATAAAGAGAAGAGCCACGCCTAGAGATGAGAGGTCCTGGGTTCAGATTTGGCCTCAGACACTTCCTAGTTGCATGATCTTGAGCAAGTCACTTAACCCAAACTGACCAGCCCTGACCACTCTTCCGTCTTGGAACCAATTTGGTTCTAAAACAGAAGATAAGGTTAAAAAAATAAAGTCAGTAATTTATGGATTACAAGAGACATGGTTGAGGGGAAAGGGCATTCTGGGCATGGAATGTGCAAAGCACTAAGCAGGTATAAGAAAAGTTTTATGATCCAATTTGGCGCTAATGTAGTATTTGTCAAGGGTAGCATTGATACTATTTCTCACGCATTTTAGCACTTACCTTACAAACTACAGAAAGGAAGCTCTTCTTGGCTGTCAGCTTTTAAACTACAGGTTGATAGATTTTTAGAACTTTCATTCCATAAAGCTTGCAGTTTTTATGTGAGGGGCGGACTACAAAAATGGTGGGGTTTTGCCAGAAACAAAAGCCCTGGCTTGTTTTCCTAGTTTTCACTCCAGCTCCTGAGGAAGGGCCCTGTCTGAAATCAACTCAGCCTACTGCTCTTCTCTTTCCCAAATTCTGGAATATTCGGTGAAGTATAGGATAGTAATATATTGAGATGCTGTTGAGATGAGGAAAATGAACAAAGAGGACTCAGGAGAAAAAGGGAGGTGGGGAGCCTGCTTCAAAAGGTTTCCATCCTAAAACACTGAGATAGATCAGGGATTTAAGGAGACCTTTCTGTCTTTACAATAATGTTAGAGGAATATATTCTGAAAAAAAATTCACCATGACCCATTTGGGGCCATACCAAAATGCATGGAAAATTCAACATTAGGGAAACAATTAGAATAATCCTATATACAAACAAGATAATAAAAACTGGGATTATGTCAATCAGTGCTGAAAAGATCTTTGATATAATCCAGCACTTATATTATGTTTTTTTTTTAATCTATCTAAAAAACAAGCATGGAAAGGCAATTTCTTAGAATTATATATTTCTATACTGATAATTGGCACTTTTTCCAAAGCAGAAATACTATAAGTATTACTAGTACAAACATGGGGAAAGTAAGGATGCTACTACCCTCTTTCCACCATTATTTTACATAGATCTAGAATTGCTAGAATGAACAATTAAGAACATAAAATCAAAGATAAAAACATCAATATTTATTCACTTGTTATCACTTATCTCCACACCAGTAAGTTACTTGAAGGGAAAATTATATTTTTGTATTTGTATATTTTACACTAATGTAGGCACTTAACAAATGTTTATTGTATAGAATTATATTTGATAGGAAGAGAAGAGAAGAATGAGATATATACTAGAAAAGAGATTACTAGGAAAATAGAAAGGATTTCTAGTTTGGTGATGCTAGTCAACTCTGACATATGATAAAAACCATCCTCATCCTGGTCCAGTTTAGTTCATTATGAGCTACATAACTAGAGCCTATCATTTACCCATTTATAAATATTAAAGATTAGCATGATAAAAAACACTTTCTAATATAGCTTCTTGAAAGCCAGCTTTCTAACACAAGAAACACAGTTGTGGTCATTTGCAAATGACATGATTCTGTACCAACAAAATTCCAAGCAATCATCAGATAAATTATTTGAGATGGCTAATGTCTTAAATAATTTTGTAAAATACTGTATTTTCAGTATTTCTCTATCACATTAACCAAAATCAAGAAAAATTTGAGAAATTAAAAAAAAACTACAAAAGATAAAATTGAAATTAGCTAATAACACATTTAAAAGCTTAGAGTTGCACTTAGACTTTTGGAACACCTTATATAAATGAAATGTAAAATACTTTTTAGAGAAATAGAAAAAAAAAGCAAATTATTGAAGAGATATTTACTATTCACAATTAGATTAACTGCAATATAATAAAAATGGCAATAAGTTAATTTCTAGATTTAGTTCTATAAGAAATAACTAAAGTGCTAATTCATAGAACCTGAAAAAAACATGTTCATATACAAAATTACAAAGTTTATTAGAAAGGATAAGGTCTAGACTCTCTTGGGAGCTCATGAAAAAAAAGTATAAATGAATAGAGCATCTGATGCCAGACCTCAGATTTTGTTATAACAAATTATTTGGTATTTGTTGTTATTGATACATATGAGAGAAGCAAGCAAGAAAAATCATTCCAAACCAGTATTCCAAATTTTGATGAACTTAAGGATATAAATTACTGAGGGGTGTAAAAATAAAAATCATAATGGCAAGCTATGTGAATATAGATGGAAAACTTGCCAATATAGGTTCAAAATGTTCAGATATTTTTGATGGAGGTAATCAAAAGTATCTTCACCAGTGAAGTGAAGCTCAAATGTGAACTTCCCTTCAGGGTCAGGCACAAGGATACTAAAGAGACTCTTCTTATAAAAAATAAAATTTTTACTGAAATATATAAGTATAAAGAAGGATTTGTAATTCTAAAGGATTCTAAATCCACCCAAATAAACTCCCTGGTTCCTCAAGGAATCGCTTCTCCTGTGTTTCACAGGCTACACTAATTCTCCCTGATCTGACTAACCCAAATTTATACTATCTAAATAAAAACTACCTCTATTGTCCTTATAATTCTTAACTTTGCCTTCAAATTATAAAATAGCAAAGGCTAGCTGGTTGAGTCTCAACAAGAATCCAGTTAGGACTCTGAGTCCAAACCAAAGACCAGGTTTTTCTTTGGTCTTCTCAGAGTTAAACAATCTATAAAAACCATAATAGATTTTCAATAGTGTTTCCCAAGTTGGGAAAGGAAAACACTGAATTCCTTCAGATCTTTCCCTTAGACAGAGAGAGAGGCAAAGATGTTACCTTCTACAGCCCTGAGAGAGATTCTCCAAGTGTATGTCTCTGCCAACTGCCAGAGACCAACTCCCAACTGCCAGAGAGTAATTGATCCAGAAAAACAGTTATAACTGTCAGTGATTGAAATTAACATGCTTTCTCAGCTCTACTTCAAATGCCAATTCTTTTCTCAAGCCAGCCACTTTACTTCTTATCTCTAAACTAATAAAACAATACTTATTTTCTAATATTATCCTTACAATTCCCCCCCTTCAAGCATATGGAGAGATAAAAATCTCTCCCATATGCTCACTATTCTATGTAATACTAAAGCTATACCTAACATTATTATTATATTTTCCTAAAAATAGTTTTAATCATATGCTTATCTTATCCTATTCTTATTGCTACACTTTATCTATGCTAACTTGTACTAGGGATATAAATGAAAGAAAAGAAAATTTCAAAGAAAAGAAATAATCAATGAAAACATATTTGCAGAAATACAAGTGCAAAACATACAATTACAGAAATTCAAAATGCAAAATGCAAAGTTTTGAAAAACTTTCTGAAACAATAAAATACAGTTACAAACTTAGTTTATCTAAAATAATAACTATGCACAAATCATGCAAATTTCATTTTACAAATCCTATTTGATCAATTCAAACTAAACTTTTTACTATGCTAAGACCTTATCCTATCATTAATACAGAAAACCAAAACTACATTAAAACTCTAAATCAACTTACTATACTAATAAAATCAAAACTTTTAAATAATTTATCCATATGCACACCTATTATCTATATTCACACAGATCTTTACAATTTCTACAACTTTGTATATGTTGTGTATAAACTACTTGTTGCAGGAGGAAAATAAAATTCCCCCCTTAAGATAGTCTAAGAAAAACTTAAAGATTTTCTTTAGAAAGTTATGTATGTTTTCTTGATTTTATCTCCTAGGAATACATAAAGTCTTTCTGTGATATAAGATTTTATTATTTTAATGTGTACAAGTATTATTATTTTCCCAAGTCGATTTATCTGTATTTCTTTCTATGGACACTCATCACCTGGTTATGATGTTGCAGAATTTGTGAGAAATGTGTCCTATATGTGTATGTTATTTTGTAGTGAATCTTTAAAGTCACCTGCTCTGCTACTGTTTTCTGTCTTCATGTTGTTACTATGTAATGTTTATTTGCAACTATAAGTGTGTAATGTTAGAATGGTGTAAAAAACCTTACAGTTCATGTCCATAATCAGTCTGTATTCCCCTTCTCTGTGTTGATTTTTTTCTGTGATGTCTTTGTTACAGTTCAATTGTCCTTTCTGTTGCCATCTATGTTTCTTCTATGTTGTCTTCTCCTTTTCTTGATCTTGATCTTTGACTTCATTTCATTCTTCTTCATCTTGAATAATTTCTTCTTCTGATATTTTTTTGACTGTGGCTGTGTCGTCGATGCAATCTTTTCTGCTGCTGCTTTTTTCACACGCAAGCAATGCAGCCACATTTCTTTCTTTAAGTTATGAATAGCTGACAATATTGTCAAAATAACATGGAAAAGTCCTACCCATAATGGTTGTGTTGCACTAGTTCTATTAAAGTTTTTTATGTAAATGGAATCCCCAGGTTTTATCTAATGGAGTGCATAATATGACCCCCTTGAGTTAGAATTCCCACTTCTTGTAATTCTCTAATCCTGTTTTATAACTTTGTGATATATTCAGAAAGTGCAAGATCTATTCCAAGCATAGATACATAAACTGTTTTAAAACTTTTTGCCTGCAATGGTAAATGTCCAAATAACATTTCATATGGTGAGATATGCACATCTCTTGGTCTATTGTGCAGATAGAACAGTGCTAGAGGCAAATCTCTGGCCACATCAAATGAGTTTCCATGCATAATTTCCCAACCATAGTTTTGATTTCTCTGTTTAGTCTCTCCACCTGCCCAGAACGTTGAGGGTGATATGGAACATGAAATTTTTGCATGTCACCCAGATTCTCATAAACTTGTTTTAGAACTGAATCTGTAAAATGGCTCCCTTTGTTAGAATCTACTCTTAGTGGTATACCATATCTTGGAATGATCTCTTTCAACAAGATTTTGACTACAAAGCTTGATATGTTTTTACTAGCTGGAAAAGCTTCTGGCTATCTATTTAGTTGGAACACTATTACTAGACAAAATTGAAATTGTCCTGATTTGGGCATGTTGATATAATCTATTTGCAAATTCCCAAGTTGGGAAAGGAAAACACTGAGCTCCATCAGATCTTTCCTTCAGACAAAGAGAGAGGCAAAGATGTTGTTTTCTAATATTATCCTCACAGGGGAAAGATTTTCTTTTTGACAAAACTTCTGGGGAAATTGGAAAGTCGTTTGACAGATATTAGGCTAAGACCGACACCTTATACTATATGACAATAAGCTCAAAATGGATATGAAAGTTGAACATAAAAGGGAATATGACAATTTTAGAAAAGAATGATATCTGATACCTTTTACAAATGTAATTGGGGGAGAAATACAAATTAACCAAATAAGAGATAGAGGAGCTCATGAGTGATTAAGTAGATAATTTCAATTAATAAAATTTGTACGAATGTAATCAGTGAAGATAAAATAATTTCAATATTACAGAGTAGGAAAGATACATATATACTGTAACTAGTAAAATTATATCATATATACATATATGAATCTGACACATATATATAAAAAGAGTCATTTATCTTATAAGTGAATATTTAAAGGATCTGAACAAGTAGTTATAAAAAGAATTGCAAACTTTTGCTAGGAGATATTTTTTTTAATATTTTATTTGATCATTTCCAAGCATTATTCATTAAAGACATAGATCATTTTCTTCCCCCACCCCCACACCCCATAGCCGACGCGTAAATTCACTGGGCATTACATGTTTTCTTGATTTGAACCCATTGCTATGTTGATAATATTTGCATTAGAGTGTTCATTTAGGGTCTCTCCTCTGTCATGTCCCCTCAACCGCTGTTTTCAGGCAGTTGCTTTTCCTCGGTGTTTCTACTCCCACAGTTTATCCTCTGCTTATGAATGGTGTTTTTTTCTCCTAGATCCCTGCAAATTGTTCAGGGACATTACACCGCCACTAATGGAGAGGTCCATTACGTTCGATTATACCACAGTGTATTAGTCTCTGTGTACAATGTTCTCCTGGTTCTGCTCCTCTCACTCTGCATCACTTCCTGGAGATTGTTCCAGTCTCCATGGAACTTCTCCACTTTATTATTCCTTTTAGCACAATAGTATTCCATCACCAACATATACTACAATTTGCTCAGCCATTCCCCAATTGATGGGCATCCCCTCGTTTTCCAGTTTTGGGCCACCACAAAGAGCACAGCTATGAATATTTTTGTACAAGTCTTTTTGTCCATTATTTCTTTGGGGTACAGACCCAGCAGTGCTATGGCTGGATCAAAGGGTAGATATTCTTTTGTCGCCCTTTGGGCATAGTTCCAAATTGCCCTCCAGAATGGTTGGATCAGTTCACCAGCAATGAATTAATGTCCCTACTTTGCCACATCCCCTCCAGCATTGAATTGCAAACTTTTAAGTGACCAAATGAAAACATGTTTCAAATCACTTAAAAGAGAAATTCACATTTTAAAAACATTGCAGTTTTACCTCAATCCCTAAAAGTTGCCAAGAAATGTTAGAGAGCTGGAAAAAATAGGAACACTGTTCCATTGTTAGTGTAACTATGAATTCATCCAACATTTATGGATTTGGAATTATACAAGAAAAAAAAACTGTCCTTTTAACACAGTGATCCTACTCTTATGTTCATGGAAGGGTTTTCTCTTTTCAGATTGTGGCAAGGTCATATATGGCAATGACAAATGTAATATGAGTCTTTGAGTAGCTAATTTGCAAAGTCAAAAAAGTGGGTTCTCATTTGCAAGAAGACCAAAAGAAGAGACTTGTTAAAAACCTAGGGAACTGCAACCTTCAGATCTGTGTGATAATTCAATGCAAATGACCATGGTCTCCAGAGATGAATATTTGGCAAATATATTGGGTGGTCACTTTTTATATAAATTTATATAAATTAGAGTGAGGCTCTAATGCAAATGCCAACAACATGGAAATGGGTTTGAATCAAGAACACATGTGATACCCAGTGGAATTGTGCCTCGGCTGTGGGAGAGGTGGTGGGAGGGGGGAGGGAAGAAAAGAAAATGATCTTTGTTTCCAATGAATAATGTTTGGAAATGACCAAATAAAAATAAATAAATAAATAAATTAGAGTGAGGGAGAAGGAAGGAAGGAAGAGAGGGAAGGAGGGAGGAAGGGAAAGAAAAAAGTCAAAACAAGAGGTGAGACTATTGATACCCTAGAAGAGCAAGCTTATCTAAGTAAAAGAATAGCCTTGTCTAGCTAGAGCAGCCCAGCTGATGGAATCCAGGAAATCCTCACATATAGATATCACAGAGGAGATATCATTCTCCTCATTTTTCACCTGACTCTACTCCTCTGGGACTTCTCTGACTTCTCCGTCGTGCCCCCTGGAAGGTTATTATTGATAAAACCTTATCATCCATCAGTATTTCATCAGCCTTGATACACCATCTTAGCATCACATCCAATACTGGAGGACAGAGCCATGAACAGGAGAGAACTCAGCTCAAAACATCTCATTTCTCACCTGGCTTCACTACTTTGGGATTTCTCTGACTTTTCCACCATGTTCCTGAGGTCAGATGCCTTCTCATGACTTCTTTTCAGCTTCCTTTTTTAAGTTATCTTCCCCCATTGGACTATAAACTCTTTCAGGAAAGGAACTGCCTTTTTGTATTTGTATACTCAGCATTTAGCACAGGGCCTGGTGCAAAATAGATGCTTAATAAATGATTATTAGATTGATTGTGAAGAGCTAGCTCAGCCCAGCTGTGAAGTGACCCACTTTAGCAACTCTTATGTATCAAAATATTTACCAAAATATCAATAGTTGTGCTTTGTTTGCTAGCAAAGAACTGGAAACAAATGCTTATCTATTAATTGGGGAATGTTTGACAAAGTGTGATCTATAAGTATAAAGGAAGAGAACCAGAACAGATATGTGGTAAAAAAAAATACCTTGTAAAAAAAGACTGTTAAAAAAGGAGAGGATAGTCAGTAGTGCCAAATGCTGCAGAAAAATCAAGAAGAATGAGGACTAAGGAAAGACCAATTAATTTAACATGATAGAGATCATTAGTGACCTTAAAAGAGAGCATTTTCATTCAATTGGTGGGAATGAAAGCACAATTTCATGGCATTGAGAAGTGAGTGGGTGGTTAGACAGTGAAGACATTGAGCCTCAATAGCTTTTTCTAGGGCAGGGAATAAGCTGGTTAGTGAATCCTAGAAGAAGAAATAATGATTCACATTTGGAGAGCTCAGAAAAACAAAAACCCACCACCACCACCAATTAGATCAATAAGCTAGCATTTATTAAATACCTACCATGTTCCATTTTCCTAGGTGATGGAGATACAAGAGGAAACAATCCCTGCTTTCAAGTCTACATTCTATTGTGGGAGATAGTATAACATCTATAAGTACAGCATGTGCAGAATAAATATATACTGAGTTAATAAAAAATATAAGACTGTTAGGGGACACTAATCCTAGTTATTGGAGGAGAATCAGGGAAGGCATCATGTAGAAGGTAGTGCTTGAACTGCATCTTGAAAGAAGAGAGGGATTCTAAGAGTTGGAGGTAGAGAAGGCATGCCTTCCAGCCTTCCTATGATATGCAGATGTGATTCATGACAGCCCAAAACAATTACAATAGTAACACCAAAGATCACTGATCATAGATCACTATATAAGTGTATGTATTATAAGATATACTATATTCTGTGTTTATAATATAACATTATGTACTTTTGTTTATATGTGAAAAGGGTTGAAATGCTACAAGAATACCAAAATATGACCCAGGGACACAATGCGAACATATGCTGTGGGGAAAATGATGGCAATAGACTTGCTTTATACAGGGTTGCCACATATCTTCAATTTATATAACTGCAGTATCTTCAAAGTACAATAAAATGAAACTCAATAAAACAAGGTATACCTGTATAATGAAAATGAAGGGAATTTGGGGCAAGGTTGTGAAGGCCTTTAAAAGTGGAGTTCTTAGAGAACACAATTTTATCTTAGAGACAATAGGGAGATGGGGAGTGGCATGACCAGACCAAAACCAGTTAGGTAGAAAAGCAGACAACAGCTTTCATTGGGAGAACTTTGAGAAAGAAAAACCATTTGTAGCCAATGCAATAGTTTAGACAGACTAATGGTAGCAGAGTGAAGAAAAAGGGTGGGATACAAAAGTCATTTTCAAGGTAGAGATGGCAGAATTTGGCAAGTAAACATATGTGTGTATATATATATATATAGGGATATATAGGTATTCAGGGAGATCTAGGGATATATAAGTATTCAGGGAGATCTAGCACCTCTGGTATGAGGGTTTGCTAGCCCCTTTCAGAGCTGTTCATCCATTCTTTGTGTCCTCCTTCCTCCACCATTCTCTTGTGACTCCAAGAAGCTGTAGCATGCACAGTGGCCACATACACCAGTAAAACTGTCTTGGCAAAAAAGCTAAACCAGCTTGAAGGTAACTGACAGTTCTCAAACCCATTTGGTGAGTTAGGGTCTTCTTGGGAGAATGGGCACATGAGAACAATTTGTTTCAGTAGCCAGGAAGATAGCTAAAGCACGTGCTGTGGAGCACTTAGAATTTGGTCAGACATTAAAGACTCCAAGGTCATCCACTACATTACTAGACAACTCTAGCCATCTTTGTTCTTGTCTTACCATTAAACTTTGATGACTCTGGAAGACTGAAGCTAATGACTTGTGCAATTCTGCCTCACTTAAATCTAATTCTGTTCATGTGTAAATCAAGACATCACCCTTATGATGGTATTACTCCTCTTCAAAAATCAAAGATGAACAATAACAACAGAACAACTGGGATATATGGGATGAGGGAAATTTAGGAGCCAAGGAAAATCCTGAAATGATGAACCTGAAAGACTTGAAGAAAAGGTAGTCCCTTCAACAGGAATAAGAAATTTGGTTGAAGTTCTATTTTCAGATTTAAGTTTGAGGTGTCTCCAGAGCACTTGGATTGTGTGATATAGATGCTGGCAGTGACACTGCACCCAATGTGGGTTCTTTTTAAACTCTTACTAGAAGAAGGGACAGATCTAATAGCATTGCAATTACTCCTATTATTAGCAATGAAGATACTTTCATAGGATCACAAGATATTTAATTCGGATGATAGGTCATTTAGCACAACCAGTACCCAAATAAAAATATATACAACATACCTGCTAAATATTCATCTATCATTTGTCTGAATATGGAGAAAGAATTCGCCAACATCAAGATAGCAGGAATCCAGCCCATTTAACTTCTTTTCACCTCTAATTATTAAGAAACCTCTTTATATTGAGTCTGCCTTTCTGCAACTTCTTTATTTCTGCCTTCTGGGCAATTTTATAGATAGCCCTTCAGATATCTTAAGCTAGCTATCACATCTCCCTTAAGTCTTTTCTTCTCTGTTTTAAACATCGCCATGCTTATGAGGCATTTTTTCAAAGCACTTTACCATCATCTTCTGGACTCTCTTAATTTTGTTAATGTTTTTCATAAGATCTATTTAATAGGGGCAAAGTTTGTTTCCAGGTCGTTTCTATTACAAACTAAAAGCAGTACTCTCCAGGGCAGCTTATGGAAGGACTTGATAGTCTTTCCTAGACCCTGCATTCTCTGACTCTTTTGAGGAAACCTAAAAATGCATTTGCTTTTGTTTTGTTTTTGTCTCCCAAATCACACAGTTAATGCATATTGAACTTTTAGTCCATAAAACTCAAGATCTTTTTCAGACAAATTAGTATTTCACCTCTCTTGAACTTAAAGTTTGTGTTTTTGAACTTACTTTTCTTATCTCTTTCATCTCTTCTTCTTAGCCCAACATTTTAGCCTAAGACCTTTTTGAGTTTTGACTGTCATCTATGATGTTATCTATTTCTCCTGGTTTTAAGTCATCTATATATTTAATGTTTGCTTTTATCCAAATAATGGATAAAAATGTAAAGTAGCACCAGGTCAACCACAGATCACTAGAATGCTCTACTTGACCTTATTCCATGTTGACAACAAACTGTCCCTACTTGTCCTTTGAATCTAGCCATATCCATCTAACAGTAAACCATCTCGGGCAGTCTAAACTAGGTTGACAGTAACTAACAGGCTTCAAACCTATCTGTGAGTTGACGGTTATCTGTCATATGCCTGTGAAGACTTCCTCGGGCATCAGAAGCGGGTGTTTGGTTAAATCTCAAAGAAGCCAAGGTCATCTGCTGCATCTGGAGCCACCACCAGCCATCTTGACTTTTGCCTTACCACTGAACTCTGGAAGACCAAATGAGACTGGGCTGATGTCTTTGTGTAACTCTTTTTTACTTAAATCCAATTTATGCTCCAGGCTAAGGAAATCACCAGTATTGTCATTTTGGTCCTCTTCCAGTATGAAGAACAAAAACCAACCTATCCATCTTAATATTCTATTGTCTAATCTGCATCTTTCAATCTCATCCATGATCCTCTGTGGCTTAGACTGAAATTGTACTTATAATGATGCAAAAATGTAAAAAACCTAATTTATTAATTTTCCACAATTTGTAGTTTCCATTCATTTACATTTACTATCTCCCTCCTTCCTCACCCCCTTTAGATCCTCTTAGGAAAGCATAAAAGGGTATTTTTAAATATAAAAGTTTTATCTTGTTAAGTGTGTTTTCTCCCCTTTTAATTCTCTTTTTCAGTGGGCAATTTGCAGTTGTGAAAAAATGCCGTGAGAAAAGCACCGGTCTACAATATGCTGCTAAATTCATTAAGAAACGAAGGACTAAATCCAGCCGACGGGGAGTGAGTCGAGAAGATATCGAGCGAGAAGTTAACATATTGAAAGAGATACAACATCCGAATGTGATCACTTTACATGATGTTTATGAGAACAAGACTGACGTCATTCTTATTTTGGAACTGTAAGCCATTTTTATGTTGTGATGTCATTGGGGTTGGGTTGGAAAAATCAACTGCTTATATTGAGAGGGTGAATGTGTGGCTGTGCTCTGCACTGAGTTTCCTCCACAGCTGTACAAATGAAGTGACATATTCAGAGATTGTTCTATTGTCCTCAGTCAGAAATTGTGTTTACTTTACACTTAAAAAATTAGGGTGGGGACTACCTGCCAGGAAACTGGGGTAGATTCACATTTTAACAGATTGTGCCGAAGTCTTACCTCTCATTATTTTCCCATCTGATTGGGAAGTTGGCAGCACAGTCTTTTCCAGGATACATCCTGTTCATCTTTATTTATTATATATTCCTGTTTTCTTTTTTTTCCCCCCCCTTTCCCATCCCATAACTCCCCTTTGCTACATAAATAATTTTAGCTCAACTAAGTAGACTCCCCTGCTTTTGGTCTCTTTAAACTGCCCAAGGAGTAGGTTGAACTGAAAGGAATTATAAACTTGAGTACTATCACTCAGATGTTAGATGGGACTTGAGGCTTAAAGCATTTTATTTACTAATGCCCTACATATACAGTATTGGTAATTGGTTCTGGCGCAGGAACTCCTATAATTTATTTTCTTGATTCAAACTGTCCGCTGTTACCCAGTCTCCTATATGACCATCTACCTCATTGCACACTGCTCACCTAAGCACTCTGGAGAACAGTACTTACTAAATGTTCTCCAGTGGTCCGGAGTACTTCGTTTCCTCCAGGGGTATTCAGAGAACAAAGGATGTGCAGTCAGAAGGCATCTTGGAGAGCATCCTTTCTTTAACTCTATCTTATAGATAAGAAACCTAAGGCTTAGATGAAGGGGCTTCCTCCAGGCCGCACAAATGATTGAGAAAGTAATGAGGAAGATGAAAAGAAATATTAGAGAAGGAGACCTTTGGAAGGAGCGTCAGTTCAAATCCCCGCATAGACTGGGCATGAATATGAGTGAACATAATGTTCTGAGGAAAAGAGGAGAGTTTGGCAAAGAGTTTGAAGGAAAGTCTGTTATAAGATGAAAAAATCCATCCAGGTCTTAAATAAGGAGAGGAGATATCTGGCTTCATATGGAAGTCAACTCAATTTAAATTGCCATCCCCTCAGCTAACAAACCTGTTCCCATGAGTTCCATCACTCCTGAGGAGTCAGATCTAATGTCCCCTGTAGGGAAAGGGCTGCAAAAGGAAGGTTTTGATATCAAGTTTATATATCAAGTTTATACCGTATGTTATGATACTATATTTGAGAGTCATTGCGGCATAGTGGGTAGAGAGCTGGTCTTAGTACCAAGATAACCTGGGTTCAAATCCTACCTTGGACATATACTGGGACTGGGACCCTGGGCAAATCATTTGACCTCTCAATATTCTGGGTAAGCTCTCTAAGAAAGTACAGAGAATAAGTGGATGAAAGGAATAAGTATTTATGTGTTCTAGGCACTTTGCTAAATGCTTTACAAATATCTCATTTGATCAAAAGAGAAGATACAAACCTGCATTGGGAGAGAGAGCATGCCCAGTACCAATGGAGTCACAAGTCAAGTCTCTATCCCTTATAAAGGACATTATGGGAAAGAATAAGATTTAGACAAGATGTTTTCCCATAATTTGAAAATATCATGATGTATTCCATTTATATTGGAGTTTTTGCTTTTTTATCACAATATTTTTCAAATATCTTCTTGCCTTAAAACCTCTCTTAAAGAAGAAATATTTCAACCTAACAAATCAATATAGTGACCATAATGCAGCATTCTGAAGTGGATAGAGTGCTGTATAATCTTGGACAAGTCATTTAACCTTTATCTGCCTCAATTTCCTCAACTATAAAATGGAAGCAATAGCACCTACCTCTCAGGATTGTTGTGAGGGTCAAATGAGATAATATTTGTATTATACTTAGCATGGTGTCCAGTACATAGTAGGCACTTATTAATTGCTTGTTTCCTTCCTTCTATCCCTCTACCAAGGGAAGGGGAAGTACATTTTACTATTTGTTCTCAAAGGTTAAGATTGATCATCATAATTAAATTGAGTTTGAATATTTTTGAGTGTTACTTTCATTTACATTTTCCTGGTCACTGTATATTTCTGTAGCAGTTAATTCTCTCAATGCTTTAAGGAATTCTTAATAGTTTTCATTTGTGGTTTAAGAATGTTATGTTGGCACAATAATATTCTATTACATTCGTAGACCACAGCATGTTTGGCCATTCCCCAAATAATGAGCAACCACTTTGTTTCTGCTTTTATTTTTTGCTACCACAAAAAAGTACTGTTAGGAATATTTTAGTATGCACGGATCCTTCCGTTCTGTCTTAGAACCGTGGCTGGCTCTTTGTGTATTATCCACTGTTGATCTATGAAGCCTAGAAATATAATCGTTATGCTCTTCAAATTACCTGATTTATGTCTGTTGATTTGAGCAAATCTTTCAAGTTGACATGTTAAACACAATCTTTTTTTCTCATTTGTGTGATCTACAGTCCTACATGTGTATTCACATTTCAGTTTCAGTTATTTTTAGATAGACTAATTCATTCTGGTACAAACTGGGCAGCATAATACTTTAAATGGTTAACTCTACAGAAAGTTAAAAATGTGGCGAGTTTACTTAGGACAAACATTAAAGGGCAATGGGGTGGGAGAGGAAGTAGGGGTAGATTAAGCCTATAATGCTTGCATAGGAATAAAGAAGTCAACCTCCTAAGCTGTCAGCCTTTCCCTTTTCCCCAGCTTTAATAGTCTATATCTCTGCTCTCTGTTTATTTTCTTCTAACAAACACTAAGAATCACTTAAAAAGTGATTACTCTTATCCAGTTATCACTTCAGAGATGTGGATATACTTTAAAGAACCCAGCAGTGGACAGAGTAGATGGAACAAATTTAGAGTTCTGCCTAGTACTTGGTGTAGTTCTTATTTGCTTCAAGATCCCTTTCACTACTATTTGAACGAGTATGATGTACGATAAAATATAGTAACAATAATAATAGCAACTAACATTTATATAGCACTTTAGGTTTGCTAAGTGTTTTACAGTATTATCTTACTTGATCTTCACAACAGTCCTTTAAGTCAGATTCTATTATTATTTATTTTAGCCAAAGAAAAAACTGAGGCAGACAGGTTGAGTGACTTGCCCAGGATCACACAACCAATATGTGTTTGAAGCGGGATTTGAACCCAGTTCTTCCTGACTCCAAGTCCAGTAATGCACAATAACACTCATACACAACACACTCATGCATGAGTGTGCACCTATACAGCCTCCAAATAAATTATATGGCTATCACTTATTTCTTTGAATTATACCAAGGAAGCATTTTAACATTTGTAACTGGGACCACAGATTTGGCAATAAATGGACTATATTCCATCTTGGAAAAGTTTCCATAATTTTATTTGAAGTGTGAGGGGATCCTCATTTCCCCACCCAGGATTTCTTGTAGGAACCTCAGAAATGGGCACCTACCTAGGTCTCTTCAGAAAAAGTAAAGAGCCCTTAGCTATGGGTGAGAGCAGTCAGGCTAACAACTCCATATGTGGGTCCAAAAACCACAAACATATTTTTATCCCGCCCCATAAACAGTCAAAGCAGCTCTTTGCTTTCTGCATGGCCCAGCCACCATTATAATCTATATGTGCTGAAATCTAACGCATTCATGGCTTCCACAGTTGATGCCTTTTATTCCCTAGATCTGTGCAGGCCATGAAACTCACAGTAACAGGGAAGGACAAAGTCTGAATTTGTTCCTCCTCATTGTGCTGGGTTTTTTTGTTTGTTTTTTTTGTTGTTTTGGTTTGTTTTGGGTTTTTGCCAAATCTAAGCTCTGGCGACTGCTTGATCCAGAAGCTCTTTTGACTTTCTGCCCACTATTCCCATGCTGCCCAGCTTGGTCCAGGATTTTAGCACCCAGCAGCTTATATTCTAGAAACTCTTCCAATATCTTTTTTATCTTGTTTGTTCAGAGACAGGGACTCTCTGTCTTGGCAAGGGAAAAAGTGCATCCTTTGGCTGCGTAGATATAATAAGTTCCTTAGGGTTTTATTTTGTTTGGGGGCCTAAGTTTTTTATCGGTCATGGTCAAATTTAGAGAGGCAAGACACCAGAGAGGTGTGAGACTAAAGGTTCTTTGAACACTATATGTTGGGATTGAGAATAAGCAATAAGAATACTTCCTAGTAATGGAAGGTTTGGCCCCTGAGAAAGGAATCTTGATTTGAGAACGGGATGCCTATGAACTTTGACAGTGTTACTCTGGTTTAGTTTACAGTTACTCAATTTTTTTAAATTAAATTTCTTTTTAATTAAAATCTATTTTCTATCCATCTCTCCACCCTTCCCCCCCATGGGGGAGGAGCAAAAGCCATATAACAAACATGCATATTCAAGGGAAACAAATGTTCACTTTGACCATTTTCCAAAATGGCAAGTCTTTTTTCCATTAGGGATGAACGTAGAAGATTCCAATGACAAAGTTAATTCCTTGTCAGAGATAAACTTTTGTTAACAATGTTAATAGAGGTGACGCTTTTGTTCTGGGCCTGATCTTATCTGAGTCTTATCAATAAAATATAAATGTTTTGTCCTGGGTACTTGTTAGCCCTTTTCAGGATGATTAGGTTGGCTAGTTTTATTCCTGATATTCCTTTGAGCTTGGCTTTAAAAGGGGAACATAGTGAGAGAAACATAGCTAAGCTGGGCAGAGAAGTCATTAGGCATAGATAGATGGAAGTGCCCTACAGACAAGTCCTGCATCCTTTCCAGGGAACCATGGGCTTTAAGGTATCATTTGACCGCAGGAGAGGAAGGAATCCCATTGGTCCCCCAAATAGCATCTCACAGAGGCAATAATGAGGTGATGAGGAGTTGATGGACCAAGCTAGGAGTTACAGGTTTATGAATGGGGAGCAATAGGGTGGCAAGGAATAAGAAATAGAGTTTTTAGACAAATGGAGTTTCTGGACAAGAGTGAATTCCTGGATTAAGTTATGAGAATATAGAAATAATCAGGAATTTCAGCCTTGGAGCAGCAAGAGTGCTATGAGGTAGTGGCACAAATCTGGACCTTGTCCTTGATATAAACTATGAATTTTATGAACTCTGCTGGCCAGGCCATAGGGTTTTATGAGCTGTGTAGGCACGGTGAGTCTAATTCTCTAGCGATGATGAGAGCTTTTTCTTTGTGGGAGACCTTAACAACTCAGGTGAGTACTGTAAACTCGAGGATGATATGGCTCCCAAAAGGAGGCAGAAGAAACTGTAGGGATGATGGATGATTGCTTGATTCTTTAGCAACCCTGACTGTTTTTCCTCCTTAGCGTAGTACCATAATGACAGAGAAGTGTATAGGTCCTTGGAGGAAGAGGATACCTATGAGACCCACCTGGGAAAGGAGAATTGATTTGACTGTTTATTGGCTTAGCTGCAAATTCTTTGTGCTTTGAGGGGTTTTGGCAAGTTAAATAATGTTTTTCCTGTATTTGATGTTATGTTAGCTTAAATGCTTTCATGGGAGCAAAGAGTCCTTTCCATTTTATAGTAAAGAATTAACACAAGCTCATTCAGATATTCCTGGGTAATTCCTCAGTGGGAGCAAGAGCTAGAGAGAAATTTGTGTGAAAAACCCCTAAGATAAATGCCAGTCCATGTATACTCAGAGCTTCTGTTCTGGGCCACTGTTTACAGCTTCGTTCCTTTGCTGAGTGTCTGTCTACTTTTTGCATGTTATTCCTCTCCTGTAAACTTCTAGTCCTTTCCTTATCGTGAAGATAGGAGATCTAAAACCATACGTTCATCTGATCCTTTGCAGATTGACCCTTAGTGGCCTCTTGTGAGAAGGGTATTCTGTATCTTATTTGGCCTTTGTACAGAGCCTCTTTGGTGTCTGTGCTAAAGGGATATTTGTTCAAATACGTTTCAGGAGTCATCCATTCAGAATTCCCCACGTCTAGGAAGCAGGTGGAAATGAGGAGTTATTCCATTTGTTTATTGGGGAAAATCTTATTTTTCATTCCTGAGACGATGATTTCTTGTTGGTTTTTTTAAATTTGTCTTTAATGCTGAGATGAAGCCATAACGTTGTGCCTTCTGAACTTACTGTTACCCCCACACCATACACATACACATATGCACACACAAACACGTCAATATAGAAATCGTTCATTGAAACTGTGTGTTTAGGAGACACTGAGTAAACTAGCAATTTCATTTCTTTTTTTTCCTTCTCAGGGTCTCTCAGGAAATATGTAAATTTATTTCTTTAAAGAAGCAAACAAATGATTCTCATATCCTGTATGAATGGAGATTTTGAACCCTAGACTTCAATCCCCAGAAGTCCTTAGTATTTCCCAGAATTCCCTATAATCTCATCTGAGTCACCACGTAGGTGAGATCACTATACTTCCTACATCATTGCAATGGAAGAGAGCAGAAGCGAGCAGAATCAGAAGCTTTGCGAGGATAGGCGAAAAGCCTTGGCCAGAGAAACGTAGCTTAAAAAAAATTATCTAGGCTATCATTAAAAAAAAGAAAAAATTGAGAAGTTCTCGTCCAATCTTGTGGTTGCCATAAACTGTAAAATATTATATTTTATTTAATTTTTACACATCCCAAATCATATGAAAACAAGCATCTTATTGTTTAGTCTTAGTCTGTTAATTAAAAAATGGCTTTGACTTTCTTCACTTTGATTTCTTTGCATGTTGATCACCCTGATCACCTGGGGGTTCTTTTTTATATGTCTTTATTTATTTATTTATTTATTTGATGTCTTAAAGTTCCCAGGGATCTTCCTCCCTCCTTCCCCTCCCTCCACTAGAGAAGGTATCATTTGAAAAAAGATAAATGTACACGTAAAATTTTGTCTTGCTTGTTTCTATTTATCAATTCTTTCTCTCAAGTGGATATACTCAAGAATTTCATTTCAAAAATAAGGAAATGGGGAGACGTTAGATAGCTCAGTGGATAGAGAGCCAGGCCTAGAGACTGAGGGTCCTCAGACACCTGGGCAAGTTACTTAAGCCCCTTACTATTCTTCTGCCTTGGAACCAATACATAGTATTGATTCTAAAGTGTAAAGTAAGGTGTTGCTTTTTAAATTAATAATAATAAGGAAACAAGGGCCCAAATTGGTTAGTAACTCACCCAAATATATACATGTAGTTGGTGGCAGAGCTAGAATTCAAACCCAGATTTTCTCTCTTAAATCCAGTATTCATTTGCTGCATTGCACTTCTTTGATTTAGAGAACAGGATTTGTGTAATAGAAGGAGAGAGTTAGAAATGCAAGGTCATTTATCCAGAATTGGCAAATTGGGAGAAACCCTGAATGACCAAGTAAGAGGTCTGAACATTATTTTATAGGCAATGTGTAGGCAAAAAGTAGAAAAATAATTTCAAATACAAAAGTGTGTGAAAGAGTATTCGATAAGGGGAAGTTATATGGCTTCATGAAGAGAGTGTTAAGCCTAGAGACAGGAGGTCCTGGATTCAAATGTGACCTCAGACAATTCTTAGCTATATGACCCTGGGCAAGTCACTTAACCCTAATAACCTAACCCTTACTGATCTTTTGCCTTAGTATCGATTCTAAGACAGAAGGTAAGGGTTGTTTTGGGGTTTCTAAAGAGTATTTAATGAGGTAAATGATAGACAAGTCTAGCATTTGTTTTGGTCTAATTGTATTCTTATTCTCTAGAATCCATGCAATGAGATTATTAAATAGGTGAGATCATCAGTAATATTCTTTTAACTCTGTGCTTAAGTAGATCCCTTTACTTTGGATCTTTAATGAACCTGCCTAAACTTGAATTCTCTTCTTTAGTAAATACTGTTATTGTATAGTTCTAATATATATGGTTTGGCTCTGGATGCAATTATGTCTTGCCAACTAAATTTGACTCTAACATGGAAACAGTCCTAAGAGACAATACATATTTTTGCATTCTTTTATCTTCCTGTTTCAGTTAAATATCCTTCTCTGATTTGATTACTCATCACAACATAGAGAAGAGGTTTGTTTGTTTTTAATTTAAAAATTGAACCTCATCTCAGAATCATGTTTTTATTTTTTTTATCCTCATTTTATTCCAATAACAAATTTACACATTTTTCAAAGTTACACAATTCATGTTGTCTCCCAGAGCTGACAAACAATCCCACTGGATTATGCATGTATTACCACTCAAAACACATTTCCATATTATTCATTTTTATCAGACAATAATCGTATAAACTCCAAACCCCAAATCATATGCCCAATAAACAAGTGATAAATCATATTTTCATCTGCATTTCTACTCCAACAGTTCTTTCTCTGGAAATGGATGGCATTCTTTTCATGAGTCCCTCAGAATTATCCTCGCTCATTGTATTTGCTGTTAGTAGCAAAATCTATCAAACTTGATCATTCCACAATATTGCCGTTACTGTGTACAATGTTCTCCTGGTTCTGCTTATTGCACTCTGTCTCAGTTCACAATCATCTTGATCATCACAGAATCATGTTTTTAAATGCATAAAGTAAAATACATAGGCATTACAAATGGAACAACCAATCGTATTGAAATATAGTTATCAATATATATTTTTTCAATCAGTTCATGGATCCTAAGTTAAGGAACTTTCATGTAGAGGCAACCTTAAGGTTCCTGAAGATTATTTTAGTTCAATCTCTGGCAAGTTATACAAAGTTTAAAAAAACTTCAACCAACCTCGTCTTCCCCCAGCACCATAGATTATATATTCTTCATCTGTAGACCCATCTCAGTTGATATTTACCAAGCAATATATTTTTTTGGCTTTACTAATGGGCCTTCCTCTCTTCTAAACAGATTATTAATTAAGGCAGAGAACAGTTATAATCAGCTTCATTGGAAGTACGCCCACATAGATGAAATCACATTCTAAAAATTTTGAAGGAACAAAATCATCATGTAGTGGCCCCTGTAGTCGTGCAATCTCAATTATAGTCCCTGATAGTTTGCTAATTCACATCATGACTGAACAAATTTGTTAAACTCTCAGAGCCCTAGTTTTCTCATTGAAAAAATCAAGGGGGTAGGACTAGATCAACTATGGGCCTTTTTATAATTCAATTATAAAATATCTCAGTCCTTTTTCCTGTCCCTTCCTTGTATGCCTTTGAACAGCCCCTTGTGTGCATCTGAATGGGACCAAGAGCTGAGGGGAACACTGTGAATGTTTCTCCGTGGTTCTGCTGTGAAATCTTAACATTTGGATATCTGCCTGGGTGTTTGTTGCTGTCTATACAGATAAAGTTGTAGACAGAATCTGATCCTGACTACCGTGCCAATTGTGCACATAAAACCACTACCACCACCGTCCCCCAGACAAAAGGAATTTGCCAATTCTAGGAACCCTCTTGAGCTGCTGCTCATCCCGTCTTGTCTCAATATCATGTAGCTTCATCCAAAAACACTACTCCTTAGACCAATGGGTCCATCTCTAATATTAATCTTAGAAATTCTGAGCTACTTTCGAAATAAAAAATTTTATCAGTAAAAAATGAAAATAAAAATATGTACTTGATACATAGATTGAAAAAAAATGTGACTTTAGTTATTCAATCATTAAGCATTTAACTACCTAGTCTGTACCAGGCATTCTAGTAGGCCTTGTGATACAAAAGGGAATTTTAAACAATTCTTGCCATCAAAAAGCTTAAATTGTAACTAGGAAGATAATACATAAAAGCAGCATATACACAAAATAAACACAATGTAATTTGGTGGGGCACACAATAATAATAACTAGTTACGTGTTAACGCTGTACACAGACTATCTCATCTGATATGCATTTGCAAGTAGGGAAGTCAGGAAAATCCCTGTGTGAGATGGCATTTCATCTAAGTTTTGGGTGAAACCGGAGCTTTTAAGAGGTAGACATGTGGAGACAATGCATCACAGGCATGGAGAAAAGCATCCTCTCTATGAAGCAACAAGGAGAGGAGATGGAACAGAACAGCAAGAGGGCCAGTTTATCTGGGCTGTAGAGTACATGAAGGTCAGGTAGGGATATGGAAAAAAGGATCTATAATAAAACTGGAAAGACAATTTGGAGCCAATTTATAAAGGATTTTGTACATAACACTAGAGATAACATGGAGCTACTGCAGTTTATTAAATAGGGGGGAAACAATTGCTTTTGAAAGATCACTTCATCAGCTGCATGAAGATGGTTTGGAAATAGGAAAGATTTGAGGCAGGAAGACCAGTCCAGCCAGTATGAATATAGAAAAGGGAGATGCATAAAAGGGATGCTGAGTGAGTAAAGTCCATTTCAATTCTTGGCAACTGATCGGCACAAAAGGCAGAGATGTTGTGAGCCCAAGGTAAGGAATCCGAGGATTCGGGCACTACCTCTGGAGGACTTTAGCTATTTATTTAATCTCTCTCCTTTGCTTTTTCCTTGCCATTCACTTTTGACTGACTTCCACTCAGAATCATTGCTTGCTTATGATTAATGAGATGGAAATGGTGTTTATTGCTATGGAGGTTAAATAAATTGATGCATTCCTATGAAGAATAGTGAGAATTCTCAACTCACTTCCAAAACACTTGCTTTCTTGTTGCTTTTTTAAAAAAAAAAATAGGCAGCCAGGTGACCCAGTGGGGAGAGAACAAGCATTTATTAAGCACCTACCATGTCCAAGCACTGTACTGAGGATTTTACAACTATTGTATCATTTAATCACTTATAGTAACCCTGGGAAGTAGGAGCTATTATTATCCCCATTTTATAGTTGAGTAAAACTGAGACAGACACTAAGGGGCCTGCCCGGGGTCACATGGCTAATAAGGCAAGATTAGATTTTCCTGATGATCAGTAGGAGAATATTTATAAGGCATTTTGAGAACTTTAAAGTGCTATATAAATGCTAATTATTATTATTAGACATTTAACTCTGATTTTAGGATGAGTTAATAATTCTTATCTCTTGTTTTAATCACTTCAGGGAACTGTGGAGTTATATTTAAATATGTGTCTAATACTATATAGTTTAATGCCAGATTTATTGCCCAGTCCAGCCCTACCTTATAAACCATATAGGCTGTATATCTCTCATACAAGAAAATTATATTAATATTCCTTTAGCCCACTAACTACTTGATACCTACTGCAAGCTGATACAGACTGCACTATTGGCAAGTCAAGAACTTTATTCTGCTTTTTAAAGTTACAAATGTATTGACTAAAAGGAAAACTTTAAATTATCTTGCAGCTCTAAAATTTAGTATAATAATAGTATAATAATATAATAACAATTTATCTCACTTTAACAGATATAGATTAAGCACCTACGATAGGACAAGCATTATATTATTTACTGTAAATAAAACAACAAAAAAGGTTGCAGTCCTTGTCTCTAAGAATCTCATATAAGGAGCAGCTAGGTAGCTCAGTGGATAGAGAGCCAAGCCTAGAGATAAAAGGTCCTGGATTAAAATCTGGCCTCAGACACTTCTACTGACTTTTGTAGAGATTTTCCTTTAAATTCTCTACAGAGGCTTCACCAAAGCTAGCTGTGTCACCCTGGGCAAGTCACTTAACTCTAATTGCCTAACCATTACTGCTCTTCTGCTTTGGCATCAATGCTCAAAGACAGACAATAAGGGTTAAAAAAATAATATACTTGATCATAAGTGATTGCCCATCCACTCAGTATTTCTTGTATAGATAATGGGGCCAAACTCTTCTGATGATTGCTGACCTAATTTAAGGACCTTTTCAGTTTGTAGGGCTTCATCAATTCAGCAGTATCATTTGTAAACAAGAACATTCAGAGTAGCACAACATATATAGAGAATTCTTCTACTGCTGGCGGTTCTGGGGTACAAATTCTCCACTATGCCCAGCATATTCCATTGATATCTGCACAATAACACAAGAACTAGAAGCAGCTCCCCAACCCTGCCCAGCAATTTGGAGAAGCCCCAATGGAGAATTTAAAGGAAAACCTCTGCAAAAGTCAGTAGGACCAGCAGATATAGAAGAGTTAGTCTACATCACTGGAAAGAGTCCCCTAATTGATGAAATCAAAGATTCAGGAAAATGTGGACATATATTCTGAGGATTCTAGGCAGTGTATTTTACAAGCATTTATTAAGTGCCTATTACTTGCCAAGCACAATGCTGCATACAGGGGATGTAAAAGCAAAAATAAAGAGTTTAAATTCCTTTGAAAGGAAACAGGATGAACACCAATTAAGTTGGGAAAATGCATGAAAATTTTCAGGGTTGAAAGATGGAGTCACTTGCAATTGAGGGCAGGATAGTTCCAGCAATACTGGTGGATATGAGTCATCAGCACAGAAATGAAGGTATTAATCAATGGAAGCTAATGAGATCATTGAAGGAGAATATAGGTAAAAGGAGAGGTACCAGGAGAGAGCCCTGTGATTTACCCACAAAAAGGGAATAGGAGATGGATAAGCATCTAACAAATGGACAAGTAAGAGAAAAAGAGGGGAGAATAATTTCTGTATCCACAAATCTTAGAGAGACTTGTAGATAACTTAGGAAAATGGAATTCAAGATGACCCTTGTGTACTATAGAGGACAAAACAGTCAGTATTTGTTCAATAATGTCGCTCTATAGGAGTTCATAACCTTCTTGTAACATAATTCCTTTTGACAATCTTGTAAAACCTAAGACACTGTAATAAGAAGGTTTTTTAAATTGTAGTCAGAGGAAAAATTAATTTCAGTTAAAAATTAGTGAAAAGAAAGATATATTATTTTCCCACTCAAGTTCACAGATCCCCTGAAATCCCTCAGAAGATATATCTATGATATCTCTCTTTCAGGTTAAGAACTCCTTCTATAGAACCATACTGATAAATAACATGAATCAAAAGATCCTCTCAATGGGCCTATAGTATCTAGTATTTTTTAATATTGAAATTATAATTTTTGTGATCCCCTGCCTGAGCATTGCTAGAATATTTTACTCTTTATTTCATTATTCCATTAATTTTTGTTGGATAGATTTTCACTTTACTTAGAAATAAAATTGTTGTGATGTGAGCTATAATTTTACAGAAGAGGAAACTGAGGCAAAAAGGGTTCACTTGCTTAAGTTCATACAGCTCATAATTGTCTGAGGTCAGTTTTCAACTTAGAAACATGAGTCTTCCTGACTCTAGACCTGCCATATTCACTATGCTGTCGAGCTGCCCTATTATTCTATTATTATTCTACTACCCTCTTCCATTTGAAGGGTTAGTTTATTCCATTCACTCTTAGGACAGTAATTCTGTTTTTTTCAGTCTTTTTTTAAATAATTTTTTCTCTCTTTGTTCCCTGCCTCCTCTTTATAGATAATTAAGGAGCACAGAAATGTAAAGAATACAGTCAGCATTAGAATATATAATTGATGTAATCATCCAACTTTTTGCCCTTTTTTTAAACCTTGACCATTGGTTTTTACTCATTTCTATCCTTTAAATATTTCCTTATTTAAACCAGATTTATTATCTGGTTTTACTTGGGATTATTATCTCCCCAACTCTACCTTCTCTTTTAAATTCTACTGTCCCTTCTTCCTATCCCCACCTATTTTTTCTTATTGAATTCAGTACATTTCTACAACAAATTCTTTGTGTGTCTGCGTGCATATGTGTATGGGTGTTTCAAGCTATCCTTTTCCTGTTTCAGATAACAGTAAAGCTTATTTCATGGCCTGTCCTCCACCCTGTCTTCTTTGTAAACAACTAAGTCTAAGAATTAGTGCAAATAATAAATTCCCTGAAGTGCTTGCACTTTCAAATGCAAGCCTGTTTTTGTTGAGATAGAACCAATATAATTATAACTTTGAATAGTACAAATTTGAATATTTGCAGGCACCTATCTCACAAAGTTATTTTGATGATCAAAGGAAATAATATTTCTAAAAAGCCCTCTAATAACTGTAGTTCCTGGTATAGAGTAGGTACTATACAAATATTTATTCTATTCCCTTTCCCTCTTATCTCCTCTATTAGGGTTTCATAGGTCTGGTCTTTTTTTTTTTCCAGGCATGCTTGAAAGTGTTCTATCCTACTAAAGCTCCATTTTCTACCCTCCCATCTCCTACCCCATAGTATTATATTGTTATGAAGCATGCGTTATTATTGATTGTATTCTCACCATTTTAAAACTATATTGCCTTTCTGAATATCATATTCCAAGATTTCCCTTCCTTTGTAATAGTTTTAGCAAAGTTCTAAAATCTGAGTTTGTTTGGGTTGCTTTTTTTTTATTCAAAGCTTTCTTTCTTTTTTTCTCTCATTCTTTCTCTTTCTCTTGCATTATTTTTTTTTTCTTTGACATAAATGTTTAGATATTGGCTGAGACATCCCTGGGTGTTTTAGGTTTCTTTCCAGAAATGAAATTTGGATTCTTTTTATTTTCTTCTTGCCCTTTGACTCTAGAAAATATGAGCAATTTTTATTGCTTTCTTATAATACTGTATCTAGGTTTTTTTTAACCTATAGTTTCCAAGGTATACAGATATTTTATAATTCTTTCTTCTAATCCTGTTTCCAAGTAAGTTGTTTTTGATAGTAGATACTTTATATGTTCTAATTTTTCAGTCTTTTTATTTTGTTTTACATTTCTTGTTGTTTGATGGAATCATTAAGCTCTGTACTCTCCATCTTATTTTTTTTAAGGAGTCTAGTATCTGGGTCAGGTCTTCTTTCAGATCTAGAATATCTATTCTCAAATTTTTTTTAAAGAATACTAATTTCATTATTTCAAATTTCAATTTTTATCTTTTATTTCATTTGACTTAGCCACTCCTGGAGTCCTTGTGGTCCAGCCATTCTTTTCTCTGAGGGACTTCTTGTATTTATTGTGGAGTTGATCTCTTCTGGATTTTCTTTTAAGTTTTTCTTAACACTATGATTTCTTCTGTGGATTCAGTGATTTCCTCTATGTATTCACATTCCATCTTCAGTTTTTGTCACGAGCTTTTATAACAGGATCAGGCTCCAACCCTTCTTGGTGTCTGAAATAAGATAGAAAGGCACTTTTTTGTCTTTTCCCCTCTATAACCTGTATTCCTCTGCCACTGATGCTCTGGATGGAGCCTGGACGTGGACTGAATCCTTTGTCACAGTTCCTGGTTTCTACTTCTGCCTCCGTGATAGCCTTGGTCACATTTATCACTGTCCCTTTCTCCTTATATAGTCTCCAGTTAGGAATCGTTTCCATCCCCAATTATGATTTTGAAAGGCTCCAACTACCGGAGATTAGACTTATGTTTACCCTCTCAAAAGTTCCTCCAGTGCACAAGCAGCCTAGACACATTGCTAACTTTTTTTTTTGCTGTAGAAGCATTGCTTTAAGTGCTGTTTGGGCAGCCCCATCACAAGAAGAGCACTGAATTTTCTTTCTTTTAGGAGCCCTGGTTTTTCATCTCATAAAGTACCTGGGAACCTTTTCACTGCACATTGGCCCACTATGAACTATCTATATCCCATATGGCTATTTTACAGACTAGAGCCTGGATTTTACTGGCTTCAGGCCCAGATGAGAGGAGTTCATCTCCCTTCATATGCCTCTTTTTATTGAATGCCCAGAAACTTCTGGCAGATTTCTGGAAATCCTAGTATAGAGAGAGGCTCTTATTGATATTTCTCTATGGAAACGGTGTCAGATTTTTATATCCCTGGGCTCAGAGATCCCTACAAATGGAGACTGCAGCTATGAAGTTAAAAGACACTTGCTCCTTGGAAGAGAAGCTACGGCAAATCTCAGCAGCGTACTAAAAGGCAGACATCACCTTGTCAACAAAGATCCAGATTTTCAAAGCTAGGGTTTTCCCAATAACTATGTGCAGCTGTGAGAATTGGACCATAAGGAAAGCCGAGTACCACAAAATCAGCACTTTAAATTGTGGTTCTGGAGAAGACTTTTGGACAGCAAGGAGGTCAAATTAGTCAATACATAAAGAAATCAAATAAGACCATTCACTGGAAGGTCAAACAATGAGAAGACAGGACTCATTGGAAAAGCCCCTGATGTTGGGGAAAACTGGAGGCATAACAAGAAGGAGATGGCTGAAGATGAGATGGATACAGAGTTTCATGGAAACAAGGAGCATAAACTTAGACAGACTTTGAAATATAGTGAAAGACAGAAGGACCTGGCATGCTAGGGTCCATGGGGTCACAAAGAGTCAAACATAAATGATTTACTGAACAACAGCATCAATAACTATGTTCTCAGATACTGCCCCATATGTTACTCCTTTAGAATTTTGTTGAGGTGTTTGTGGAAGACTAGGGCTCATCGAATACTGCTATCTTAACTGGAAGATCCAACTTGTGCAATGTTAATGAAAGAGAGGGTTTTATACCCCCAAGGAAGCTATGGAAAGATTACCATGCTCTCAAACAAAAAGGAGGAATTGGATTGATAGATGCTATCAGAGCATATGATGAATAGATTAAAAATGTATGGGGGTGGGGGAGGGATCTGGATAGCTTAGTGGATTGAGAACCAGGTTCTGGGTTCAAATCTGGCCTTAGACACTTCCTGACAGTGTGACCCTGGGCAAGTCACTTAACCCCTATTGCCTAGCCCTTACCACTCTTTTGCCCTAGAACTAATACACAGTAGTGCTTCTAAGATGAAAAGTAAGGGTTTAAAAAAATTTACAGGATTTATCTTATAATAAACTGTCCTCCCTTCACAAAGTAGGTGGACAACCACTATATACTACTGCATTTGTCAAATGAAGGTAGTTTATCTCTAGGTGGATCCTTGGAAAAGGCAAAGATCCAAGAGAAACATCAAAAGGCACTACATGGGCCATCACCATATGAACTTATCCAACAATATGTTGACAAAAATCTATTTGTAGAAACAGAAAGGTTTATGGTAGTGGTTCAGGATCATTGCCAGTAATAATTATAGTTTGGTTATCTTCAAGTAATTCAGACTGATCAAAGCAGATTATGAAATGAGATGCTGGAAAGCACACAATAGATAGCAGTTTGCAGAAACTTAGCATCTACTAGTTATCTAGAAAGAAACTATGAGGTAGCTAGAATTATATACCAGAAGGCTGATAGCTTTTATAAACCAACAGATGACAGATCCCATCTTGCAAAAACAAACCCCAAAATAGCCTTGAGTATTCAACAGATAAAGGATACTGAAACTCGAGCATTATTACAAACAGAATGTTCTTCACACTCTGCCCAGGAATAATATTGAGCCATAAAAAAAATTTATGAAGTGTGTTTTTTTTTTCTATATACATATGTAGCTTTTATTTGGACATATCTGTTTGTATAAAATAAGCCTTTTTTCTAGGGTTTCCCTCCTGGAGAGATGAGTGGAAGGTTACATATTTCTAAGTTAATAGACAGGAAACAGAAACACATTAATGAACTGACTTTCCAACTAATAATAAACCTTACATGCTTGGAGTAGCTTATAAATTTATAATTCATAATGTTATGTTATGTTAGAACTTGAAAGAATTGTACTCTATTTTTTTTAGGTTTGCATTACTCAAAAGACTATACAATTATATATTTTACATGAAATATTCTTAAAAGGTTGTATATCAATCGAATTGCTTCAGAAATAACTGTCATCATAATAAATATTCACATTCAACAAACTTCATGGAATGAAGAGCTATTTAGAGATCTTATAGAAGAACAGGAGAGAACAGAATCATCTCTGCAAGTACCATCCCTGTCAGCCTGTCTGCTCCTGGAGTTGTCCTGAATATACTTTCAGTGAATCTGAAAAAGATACTCTAACATCTTAGTACTCTGTTACAAAAAGCACTCATTTTATCTACCTGTACAGCAGTCCACTGGATGTTATACATAAAAAAAAGGGAAAGTGACTTTTTCTTAATACAACCATTCTGGAGAGCAAAAAAAAAAAAAAAAGAAAGGATGTATCTGGACAAAACTATTTGCAGCCACTATTTTTGGAGTGGCAAAGAATTGGAAACTGAGGGCAAGCTCATGAAGTGGGGAATGACTGAACAAGTGTGGGATATGGTTGTAATGAAATGCTATTGGGCTATAAGAAATGACAAACAGGGTGATTTCAGAAAACCCTGGAAAGATTTATATGAACTGATGCAAAGTGAAGTAAGAAGTGAACAGAACTAGGAGCACATTGGTAATCAACTGTGAAAAACTAAACTACTATCAGAAGTTTAAGTTTCCAAGATAATCCCAAGGTACACATGATGAAAAATGCTATCCACAGGAGGAACTATCAGAATCTGAATGCAGATCCAATGATACCATTTTCCACTTTACTTCATTTTTTTCTTCTATTTATTTTGCAGCCTGAGGAATATGGAAATAGGTATCGTGAGATAGCAGTGGTATAACCTATATCATATAATTTACCATCTCAGGAAGAGGGGATAGGAGGGAGACAAGGAAAGAAAATAGATCACTTAAGTTCAGAAAACAATTGTTAAAAATTGTTTCTGTATGTAATTGGGGAAAAAATGTAATAACTTTTTTTAAAAGAAAGTGACCCTTTTATTAGACCAAACCCCATCAAAAAGATAAGAACAAAAGGAATATATGATGATGGTGGTGATGATAACAACTGGCACCCTCATATGACTTTGAGCGAGTCCTTTAATTTCTTGGGGCCTCGGTTCCTCATTGGTAAAATGAAGGGGTTGGACTACATTATCATCTTATGATAACGTCAGGATTTGTGAAGTATTGTATGTGTATCGTTTCATTTCATCCTTGTAGAAAAGAAGTGCAGTATCCTTAATGTCAATAGCCAAAGCAGCTTTGTCCTTTATGAGTCTATAAGATCCACACATAAAAAATTATCACTTTCTCGCAAACTCTCTACCAAGGCCAATGACTGTTTGCCAGTTCAATAAGCCTTCTGACATTTCTTACGTTCTGTTTTCGTGTACAAGGGTAGTTTCAAAGACTATTGTGGTTATACTTGGCAGCCTCTATCTTAAATATTTCTTCAAATAAAAGTTGAAGTGCACTTAAGCAATAGTTAGTTCAACCTTTCACAATATTTTTCATTGACATTCTCTTGAGAAATAAAACTCTTCATGTGTCTTCACCTAGTTTTTAATTCCTTGACTATTCAACTTAAAAATGGTTCTTTGAAGTTGTTGCATTGGTTTAAGTAGTTCTATTTGTTTGCTAGTTGGAACAGGAAAGTGAGGGACCACTGGAAGTTACCATAATTCCCTGTTATGGTGTTATTGAGATCCTGAGTCCATAGTTTTTAGGCTATATTTTGTTCTTAATATTTGGTTTGAAATGTCTCCTATATAAATTAGGTATAATTATAATGTTTTAGGAATCTATGGAGGCTTTCATATTATCAGGATTTGATATAGTCTATGATTTACTGCTACCACCAACAAACAGCAGTTTGGGACCCAAACCCTTGCCTTCTGTATTAGAATCAATACTTAGTATTGGTTCCAAGGCAGAAAAGTGGTAAGGTCCAGGTAGCTGAGGTTAGTTGACTTGCCCAGGGTCACATAGCTAAGAAGTATCTCTATAAGTCTTTGAAGAACCCTTCACATTCATTCATGGGACACTCTCTTGGGCCAAGTCTTCTTACACTGCCTTATCTTATAATACCCATCTCGTTGCCTGAAAACACACACACACACACACACACACACACACACACACATACACAATTAATCTAATTATTTTTCCCATTTATGTTCTTAGCAAATTTGAAATTCCTTGGGATCTCAACATTCTAAGACAGGACTACCAAAAGAAAGAAGATTTTGCTGACTATAAGCAATCTTGCGTATATAAAGGCTTCATTGACCTCACACTGTAATCTCTATTTTCTCCTTCTTCCCAGCTCTACCTGAAGAGATCCCTGAATCATTTTTTAAGTTTAATTTTCTTACTCTCACACCAGCCAACACCAAATACAATGAGAATTTCCACAATAAAGCAGAACAGAAAAAGAGATTTGCACAGCCTGCTCTGAATTACCACCATGTTTACTTTGCTATACCGTCCAAGTGTCCAACGGATTTAACATGTAACTTTCAGAGCTCTGTGACTTTATCAGTGCCTCCTTCTCCAAGCCATCCTTTCCGTTATTTCCATCGCATGGCTGCTTTAGCTCTAACAACCCCCATTGTACTGGTGTGTCTAATGTTGCAGATTTCTTGCTTCACTTTGGAATGTACCTACTTCGCCACTATGACAATTGTCTGTGTCAACAGCTTAGTTTGAACCCAGCTGAAATATCTTCCAGAATTTGTTTTTACTCTCAGTAATATGGGAACTCTGTATTTCTGGGAAGAACTTAAGTGACTTTATTGTCTCAGAAAACGATGGAATCAGATCTGGCAGAATGACTATACCAGGTTAGGTACCATCATGGTGGCATCTTAATATTCTCAAAGCTCCTTTTACTGTCACCACCACATCATTACAGGCACTTCTTTGAGATGCACATCTTTAGGTCATTAACCTGAATCTAATTTTTAGTGCTCCTTTTTGGATTGTTTTTTTTTAAGTAAATAAATGAGCCTTTCCTTCTCTTCGTTTTATATTTATCCAGATTCCAGGTTGTCTGTTAGAAAAATTATTTAAATTCAGATGAGAAACATCAGTGATCCAGACACATAATATTAAATATTTCATCTCTTTTTATACAAATGTCAGTATCATTTTCTGCCATGACAGAAAAGTGGTCACACAACATGTTAGACATGAGAAGTGAGGTGAGTAGGTGAAATTCAGTTTATCCCTTCCACATTATGACTTTCCCCATCACAATTTCAGTATATCATGGGTCAGTATAAGAAAATAAATAGGAATTTTGGGGGGGAGTTTTGCAGAAGCTGCAGATGATATGCAAGGTCACTAGACAACAGAGAAAAAGAAACTCAGAAATGTATACTTAATCCAAAATTTGCAATAAGGTTCTGTAAACATGCCATTAAAAAAGAAAGAAAAAAAAATTAGACTTCTTCTCTGATGCAAAGAGAGTGCCAAAAATATTTACTGGGGTTTTCCAGATTGCAATAGTGCCATTCTCCAAACCCCTAGAAATGGAAGGGATAACTGTAGTTGAAGGATTGCTGAATCTAGAGTCAGAAAAGCCTGAGTTCAAATCCCACCTCAACCACTTACAAAGCTATGTGACCCTAAGCATGTGGCTCAACCTCTCTTATCCTCAGGTATGTCTTCTGTAAAAGGGGGATAATAGTCATACCTCCAAGGATCAAGTGAAATAGTATAAACAAATGCTATATCAGTGCTAGCAAGTATTTGTGTATTTAAGATTCTTAAAATGGCTGGAAGACTCATCTGGTACTGCTTAATCAAGAGCAAGTAGCTAGAGAAGGGAGGTCCTGGGTTCAGACACTTTCTAGCTGTGTGACCCTGGGCAAGTCACTTAACCCCCATTGCCCAGCCCTTACCACTCTTCTGCCTTGGAACCAATACATAGTACTGATTCTAAGATGGAAGGTAAGGGTAGGTCTTTCTGCTTTTAGAAAGCTAAGTGGCACAGTGGATAGAGTGTCATACCTGGAGTCAGAAAGTCTCATATTCTTGAGTTCAAATCTGTCCTCAGACACTTCACTTGCTGTATGACTCTGTGCAAGTCATTTAACTCTATTTGCTTCAGTTCCCTCATTAGTCAAATAAGCTGTAGAAGGAAATAGCAAACCACTTCAGTATCTTTACCAAGAAAACCCCAAATAGGGTCACAAAGAGGCAGACCCAACTGAAAACGACTCCGCAACAACAGCAGCAAATTTCTCCTTTCAAATGTAAGCTGTCTTTTTTTTCATCAATCCACAGTAGTATGTTTTTTTCCTTTTTCTTAGACCTGAAGTACTTGGCAAAGGGCTATCCTACACAAAGACACTTAGGAAAAGATATGGAGCATTGGAAATGCCCGAGAGTAGTTCACTTTGAAGGCTGAAATGATTTTTAAAATTGACTCTCCAATTAGAGAGTCTTGATAGACCTATTTATTCATTTTAGTACTTTGGCATAATTCCACCTGAGTTGAGATTCTTTTCTATTCATCAGAACAGTCGCCTTCCAAAGAATTCATTTTCTTTTCTTTTCATTCCCTTAAAGACTACAGGATTCCATGTTAAATGGCTTCTCTTCAGTTATTTAGAAAGAGGACTAGCTTACTAGTCAGTACCTTGGACAAGTCACAGGGATGTGGACCTCATCTGTCTTCTATCTTTAAAATTACAAGATTATATTAGATGGCTTCTGAGGTCCCTTCCAGCTGGAAATATACAGTATAATCCGGTAATCTTATTGTACTTTATCTGAATAGAGTAGTTGTCATGTTGAGGAGCCAAGATCATTCCCCTCCCATCTAGCCTTCAGCACCTGGATTACTGTCTATATTTCCTCCTTACCACCCTTATAGGAGGGGACATCACTATGCATGTGATTACTCCTTCAGACTCCCAATTCCTCAATCTCTTTAAATCCTGTGCCCTACCCTTTCATTCTACCTAACCATTCAATGGGATCCACTTGATAAAATACCAACCTTTACTTTCCTCTCTCTGACCATAATCTCCTATCTCCGCCAAACCTCAAGCCTTTTTTATTTAAACCCTCCCCTTCCATCTTGGAGTTAATACTGTGTATTGGCTCCGAGGCAGAAGAGCGGTAAGGGCTAGGCAATGGGGGTCAAGTGACTTGCCCAGGGTCACATAGCTGGGAAGGGTCTGAGGTCATATTTGAACCTAGGCCCTCCCGTCTCTACCTCAAGCCTTTTAAATTGATTCTTCACTCTCAGAGATTTTCAAACCCTTTACTCCTTCGTACTTTCTCAGGCCATTATCTTTGCTCTGACTTCACTTTCCTTCTTGCCCAGTTAATCAGTTCAACTCTCCACCATGATAGGCTTGCAAATCTCTCACCTCTTACTTGTATTTCCATTTATCCCTTGTCAAAACTCAGCCCCCAATTAATCCCACTGTCCTCTTCCACTGTTCCTAATTATGATTTGCTTAGCGGATGGATAAAGTTACAAACTGGGCACACTAGAAATTTATGTTATACATTTTCAGTGAGGCTCTCAATTCAGCAAAACAATCTTTATTCCTCCCTAATCCATTCCCTCCCTCATTCCCCAGAATTTTCTATCCTCAATCCTCCCACTAACCTCTTTCACTTGAAGACCTTGCCTCCTCCTTTACTATAAAAATTGAGAAGGTAGTGAAGGCCTGGCCATTAGCTCTCTCTTTACCTCATCTCTCTAATTCTAAATCCCATGGCATCATCCTGACTCTTCCCTCTCCCTCATAGTAAGGTAGCCCTTCCTAATAATGCTAACTTTCTTCTGTATGTGGCTTTATACCATCCCTTCTTGTCTTCTGCAGGAGATTGCTCACTTCAGCCATTCTTCTGTCAATTAATCTTTAGATTCTTCCTTTCTATTGGTTCCTTTCCTACTACCTTCCAAAAATGTCATTTCCTTCATCCTTAAAAATCTATAATAGAACCTCCTCAAGTTATCATCTTATATCTCGTTTCCCTATCTCATCCAAACTCCTAGAAAATGGTGATTAGTGATAATGATGATGATAACTACTAGCATTTGTGTGTTCTAAGGTTTGCAAAGTGCTTATCATATTTGATCATCACAAGAGCCTTGGAAAGTAGTCGATATTATTATTCCCATCTTATAGTTGAGGAAACGGAGGCATTCAGAGGTTAAATGACTTGCTAGTCACATAACCAGTAAGTACCTAAGGTGATACTTGGATTCAGGTCTTCCTGACTCCAGATCTAGTGCTCTATTTACTGTACCACCCATGTTTTATACCCTCCTGCCTCTTAATCCCTCAGGGTGAGGTTTTGGGGTGAGTCCACTAAGCCCAAAGTGGGATAAAGATTCAAGGAGAGAAAAAGTTTTAGAAAGATCAGCTATTGGGTCAACCAATAAGGATTCTGAAAGGGTCAGAAGCAAAAGTGTGTAACATTTAGAAGAATGATTTTTTTTTTAATTAAATTTTACAGATCTTAAAAGAGAGACCATAGAAGAGGCGATTTGGACCGGGAATTTTAGGCTAGGGGGAAATTCTTCTCCATTGACTCGAACCCCCATATCTGATGGGTGAATGGTGAAAATAGATCCTTTTCTTCCATACTGGGATTTCCAGGTCATGAATAACAATCAGCTGCTTTCATTTTAGCTCACTTGGCTGGATAATCAGAGAAAGTTAAATGAATGGAGAGGAGTAGGAGTATATGTGTGTGTCTGTGTGTTTACTCTGGACAATAACCTTTCATTGTTATCTACTCGACTAGACAGACTGATTTTGCAGAGAAACTCCATCCACAGTTGTAGCCGGCTTGGTTTACGTCCTTCTTGCCTTTTGTTTTATTGCCAAATATAATTACCAAGTCTGAAGCAATGTCTGGCCAGCATAGCTTCTCCTTTTGCCCCACTTTCACATGGCCTCCTTGTATTATAGGTCACAGAAGCTTTAGAATAAAAAAGCAGTACTTTGTAAAAAAGTACTTTGGCCATCTAGCACTTTTGTTTTCTTTGTCTTCCTTGTTAGTAGATAGATCAAAAAAGTCCCATGAGCCCAACTCCAAGTATTAATAAAAGTTTCTCTTTGTTGGCCCACCTGAGGTTGTGTCCCATAAAACATCTAATTACTATCATTCTGTGAAGCACTGGGAGATTTCTCCCCTAACTTCAAAGGATAATTATTATCCTATAATTATTACAATATAATTTTAAGACATTATTCTTTAATCTAATTCTTGTTCTTACCTTTTGGTTTTATATCCATTTCATTGCCAGAAAGATATTAAACAAAGACAGAGCTTTCTCATTATTTGCTACCTTCTGTGATCTGATGTTTCTTAAACACTAGCCCCCATGGATCATTTCCCCCCATTCTCTTTCGTCTCTCTGATCATGATCTCCTACTCTTCCATCTCTCCATTTGCTTTATTCCTCTTAAAACTATTATTTCTCCTCAGCAGGCTCTCTACCTCTCTTTGGTGTGTCAACCATCATTGCTGGTCAGGCTCTTCTATATCTTGACTCTATAGTTGATCTTGAGAGCAAGGACAATGTCCTTTTGTTGTTTGTTTATTTGTTTGTTTGTTTTTTTTTAATTTTGCTTGTGTTTCCCCAGAATCTTTGTACTAGTGGGTGTTCAATAAATAGTGCTATATGGGAATCCTCAAACCTCAAGCAACTATACATCTTCCAGCCTTGTCATCCCAAGTAGGAAATAATATTTCTGATTTTTTTAGCATAGCTAGAAAGATGTTATATGCATTAGAAAAAGGATTCTGGCATATGCACTAAAATGTTCACACCAAAGAATAATCCTTTTATCTTTAGTCTAAATAACCCCTATTCCTTAGAGCTCAGTTCTTGTATTTTTTTATTCTTTTTGAAGTGTCTCAGAATGTTCTACAATTATCTTAAACTTATGAAATCTCAAAGGAACACAACCCTTAAAGAGTCTGACCAACATGTAATACAACAAAGGGTTTACCTCAAAGTTCTGCTCTCCGTATTCCTGTTTATATACCTTTTCGCTGACATCACTACTTTGATGACTTCTCCTTATCTTGTGATCCATCCTAAACCCTAGGGTGTTTTTTTATCTTACATACAGTTCTTCCCCGTCTTATAATTGTGAGATTTATTTTTTATGTTAAATGTAAATTTTTTACTTTTAAAAAAACTATTTCAGATAGCTTAAAACTTTGGGAAATATTGATTATTGAAACACTCGATCTATGTCAATCAGATAGTTTTATTATAATGATCTTCCAGTTTTCTTCAGCACCATTCTCTTCCCAGTCATAGTCTTTGCTCTCTGGGAGATTATTAGGGAGGAAATATTAGGCTACTTGCTAGAGAACTTATTAAAAATTTAATTTTTTCCTTCTTCCCTTTATTTTAACATTTTAAGCCCTTATCTTCTGACTTAGAATCAATACTGTATGTTGCTTCCAATGCAGAAGAGTGGTAAAAGCTAGGTAATTGGGGTTAGGTGACTTGCCTGGTCATCACACAGATAGGAACTGTCTGAGGCCAGATTTGAACCCAAGAGCTCTCATCTCCAGGTGTGACACTCCATCCTCTGAGCCACCAACTCTCCCGTCTGCTTTTCTTTATTGATGGGCCATGTGTATTTTGATTTAGTTTCCAGTGTATTTTTGTTTGTTTTTTTAACTCAATTTTTTTTATTTAAAACATTAGAGGCTAATATCTCTCAATGTTTTTTCTATTTTCTTGGTTCATGTCTTATTGATTTCACTGCTGGTAAAATAAAAACAGACAAAAAAGATAGCCCCTGCCCTTGAGGGAGCTCACAATCTAATTACAGTCTTTAATACTATCCTGTAGTTTGTAACAGTCAGGTACACAAACTATTCAGAAGCACACGATAAATCACGGAAGAATGATGACATTTTCCTCCTTCTGATAAATGATATTTGTATATATTTCCTTCCAATGAGGAGAAAGATATATTTTCAGGTCAGGTGTTAACTATTTTTTTCAGTGGAAGAAATTTAAATCTTATTTAAAAATTAAAGCTATCTATATACAAGCTATTTTTTTCTCTTCGAAGATGTCATATGATTGCTAGGATTCTCCTCATTGTTCTTTAGATATTATTTTTGGTACTTTTTGTATATAACATAATATAATTTGTAATGTAATATATAATACATATAATTTATGTTATAAATTTATAATAAATTATAATAAATGTGCTTAGTCAAGAAAAACAAATTTTGCTGTTAGTTATATGCAAAAATCTCATTCTTTTTTTTCCCCTTCCTCCCATCCCTCCCCTCGCCCCAAGAAAGCAAGTTATATGATATTAAAAACCTACATCCAGGGACAGCTAGGTGGCTCAATATATAGAGATTCAGGCCTGGAGATATGACATCCTGGGTTCAAATCTGGCCTCAGACACTTCCTAGCTATGTGACCCTGGGCAAGTCACTTAACTCCAGTTGCCTAGCCTTTATTGCTCTTCTGCTGTGGAACTGATACTTAGTCTGTATTCTAAGACTGCAGGTTAGGTTTAAAAAAAAAAATCTAACATCTGTTTATTAATGCATTACCAAGCAAAGTCCTGATAAAAAATATCCCTGAGAACCTGGATTAAATAGAAGTCAACTTGACCACTCTCTGAATTCTGGAGTCGTGTAAGACCTTGTTTCAAGAATATAGTAGTAGTAGTAGAAAATAGTACAGTAGTGATAAGCTGAGATAAAAATATTTTTTAAATCCATTTTTAATTGAAAGCACAATATCCACTCACACAGTGTCACTATTCGTGTCTGCTTACTGTTTAGTAGTGTTTGAGACTTTATGACTACAAATGTTACCATAGAAGCTTAAAGCCACCATCTTTACCTTGACTAGTCTGATGGGCTCAGGCTTGTTTTAAATAGCGAGGCTTTTTCCACTTGTGAATGAATGACTGCCCACTTCCAAAGTATCTTAATTTTCTCTGGAAAGTCTTTTTCAGTTTCACCTAATTTGACATATTTTTGCTTCTAGAAGAATGCAAAAATATTTTCTTTTATCAACAAATAGCCAATAGGTTTAATAATATTTGTTTTTCCACATCTTGATCATATGCTAGGATGTTGTAGAGGGACTTGACACTCATTCAGCTGTAATAGAGGTGATTCATGCTTCAGACAGGGATGAGATAAGATGGTCTCAGGGGTGGTTTTCAGATTCTACAATCTGCCCATTGGTAGCCTAGCTAAGAAGAGTTCTCCTTCCAGCCTATCCTGGACAGAATATTAGAATTAGAATTATGAAATCACCATGAAAGACAAAGAACAAAATGAGCAGAACCAGAACAATTTATGCAATAATAACCCTGTAAAGACAAGCAACTTTGAAAGCTGTAAGAACTGTGATCAATGTAGTGATCATCTATGATTTCAGAAGACTGCTGATGACTCAAGCTATCCACATCCTAATGGAGAGGTGATGGATTTAGGAAACAGAATGAAACAGACACACACACACACACACACACACACACACACACACACACACACACACACACCGAGAAACATATAGGTATCTCTTCCACATTACCGGGGTGGGGGTGGGGTGGAGATACAGGCACATTTCCCCCACCATCTGGAAAATTCATATAAAAATTTTTGGTTCTCCTTTCATATCTGAAAATAAGTCTGAATCTTTTCTTTTTTTTTAAATGGAGCATTTATAGTACTTTATTGTAAATTTGCAGTTGAATATTTGGTAATCCAGGTTTTTTAATATATTTCTGAGTTTCTTTATTCTTTAATCTGAGAATCGTTTTCTATCATCTGCTGGTCTTTGCATGTTGTCTGTGACTTCTACAAAACTTCCCCAAAATTCCCATTTAATTTTTTATGCCAACCCAGGATATATCAGAACTATGATAGGGAAGGAATATCAGTATATTTATATAGAGCCAATGAAAGAATTTGGGTTTTTTGACTACACGTACTTATTTCAAGAAATATTTTATTCTTTTCCTTCTTTTCAGTGGTACAAGGAGTAGGAAGGAGAGACAATAGATTTCAGTTAATGTTTTAAAAAACACTTAAAAAAAGAAAGGTTGGAACAAGCTATAAGTATAAACTGTTGTATGTACTTTTAAATGAGGTCACTATATTTTACTTCATTATTTTACTTTGTTACATGATAGCTCTCATAGGGTGAAGGTAATGTGCAAATGTTTATAATGTAAAAACAAAATGGATCACTAAAACTTAAAAAAAATCCATTTAATCACCAAATATTTGCTTATAAGATTTTGTGTTTAATTTTAAGGTTTCCTGTTTTAACATTTTCAGCAAGAGAATATCCAAAATTAATTCAAATTGTGATGAAGTTGAATTTGTAGCTTAGAGGGCCAGACAAGTTTTGAAGAGATGTTCTATTGGGCAAATTCCATTATCTGGAACAGAAAAAGAAATCAGAGCTTATTGAAGAGGAAATTAGAATTTAAGCATATGTGGGTCTCATAATTAGTTGCTGATAAAATATTATTTTATTTTATGTTTTCATGCCATAGCAGAATATCAGTTGAGTCTATTAAATTTATTTGTGGTTGAGACTGAAATATATTAATAGATCGTCATGGATTTAATTTCTAAATCCCAAAGTGAATTACTAAAGTAAAATGTAATTTATGGTAGTTTTATTTACAATGAACAGAAGATATTAAGGAGAGAGAGAGAGAGAGAGAGAGAGAGAGAGAGAGAGAGAGAGAGAGAGATCCAGCAAATATCTGGTTAATTGAAATTATTATATACCCAAGTAGGAATCAGAGGATTATTAGAACCAGAGGTTAATTCAGTGAGAGAGAGAGAGAGAGAATGAGAGAGAGAGAACTCTGGCTTCCTCTGGGCCAGGCAGAAATTCTAGGACCCTAATCAGGGAAAAAAGTCTCAAGATGATGGGCTTTTCTCTGAGGTTTACACCTCTGAGAAGAGCAGGGTTACTAAGTCAGCCTTTCACTCACCAACATCTAAAAGGAAAGCAGTCTGAGGTCTCCTGCACAAGCTCCTCCAACAGTCCAGTTCCACAGCCAAGTCTAAGTGTCTGTCTTCCAGGCTCTCCTCTGAGTGAGAGTTCTTCAGTCTAACTCAAATCTAATATCTCTTCTTCTGGCCTTTGGTCCTCTTTTTAAATATCTTTTTCTCTTGTCAACTCCCCTACATTTCACGTCTACCAATCACAGTAGACGCTCTTCTCCAGGACTGCCCACTCTTTAGTTCACATCTTCTTTGGTTAGATTATACCTTTTTTGGTTATTTAACACCAGTTTTGGTTAGTTCACCTTTTGTAGTTAGTTAACACCTTTTGGTAGTTAAAATGGGTAGATATACTTCAAATAATGAGTTACTACATTTTGGGTATTAAAATCTAAAAATAGATTGTGGATTACAATTCAATCTTCCCAATAAAGGAAAAGCTAAGCATCTTCATTGTTATAATCAGGGGTTTACAATTTAATCTTCACAATAAAGGAAGAAACTAAGTATCTTCATTGTTACAGTCAGGGAAGAGCTAAATCCAATCTTCACAAGTCTCAACTCAAGCAGACTTTGGCAAATTGCCTTTGTTTAAACCTCAGTTTCCTCTCCTATAAAAATGTGAGTAATAATATTTATACCACTTAGACTCACATGGTTATTATCAAAATTTAACTTGGTAAACCTTAAGCTATATTATCTAAATATTATTTTTAATATTTACTGAATTTTTCACTTACCCTATGATTATTTCCTGTTTTAAGTTTCTTATGATGGGGTGAATGGTGAATTAGCCTGTTAACATTATATGTGCCCTGTGAGGAGTTATTTTTGTATGTTACAAAGCTGTTGTGCTTTTGAAGATTTGAGTTGGAATGTAGAACTAATGGGAATGCCTGGAGCTCTCCATTCTAGATTAACTAAAATTTTCTGCTTGTGAAGTAGATAGAGCACTGAGATTTTATTTTCAGTTCACCTTTATAAGAGAATTTATTAAAAATTTACTTTTAAAAGTAGGGTCACACATTAATGCATTGCTGGTGGAGTTGTGAATTAATCCAACCATTATGGAGGACAATTTAGAACTATGCCCAAACAGTGCTAAAAGACTGTCTGTCTGCCCTTTGATCCAGCCATAGCACTGCTGGGTTTGTACCCCAAAGAGATAATAAGGAAAAAGACTTGTACAAGAATATTCATAGCTGCACTCTTTGCGGTGGCAAAAAATTGGAAAATGATGGGATGTCCTTCAATTGGGGAATGGCTGAACAAATTGTGGTATATGTTGGTGATGGAATAATATTGTGCTCAAAGGAATAATGAAATAGAGGGATTCCATGTGAATTGGAAGGACCTCCAGGAATTGAAGCAGAATGAAAGGAGCAGAACCAGAGAATGTTGTACACAGTGACTGATACACTGTGGTACAATTGAATGTGATGAACTTCTCCATTAGTGGCAATGCAGTGGTCCTGAACAACCTGGAGGGATCTACGAGAAAGAACACTATCCACATTCAGAGGAAAAACTGTGGGAGTAGAAACACCAAAGAAAAACAACTGCTTGAATACATGGGTCGAGGGGAAATGATTGGGGATGTAGACTCTAAATGATCACCCTAGTACAAACATCAACAACATGGAAATAGGTTTTGATCTAGGACACATGTTAATAACCAATGAAATTTTGTGTCGGCTGCGGGAAGGGGGGGAGGGAAATAATTCTTGTAACCAAGGAAAAATGTTCTAAATTGACTAAATATATTAACTTAAATTAAAAAAAAAAATAGAGTCACAATTCATGTCCTCAGTTTTGTATCCTTTCTCTATCCTATTCCTGTGAACAGCAATCAAATTGACATTGCTAGCTAGGTAGCACAGAGGATAAAACACCTAGAGACAGGAGGACCTGATTTCAAATGGGGCCTCAGATACTTCCTACCTGTGTGACCCTGGTCAAGTCACTTAACCACCATTCCCTAGCCCATACTGCACTTCTGCTTTAGAATTGACAATATCTTTCTAAGAGAAAAGGGTAAAGGCTTAAAAAGAGAAATTTAACTTTGCAATTACAAATAGGAAAGAGAATATTAGCTAACTGTCCTTTAGTTCCCCTGGCCATCACTGTGACTTCTCAGACCCTAGCCACTACTCCTTCATATATCCTTTCTTGCCCATTCAAGTTTAAGTGCCTGGTGTGTGCTCTCGCTCTCTCTCTCTCACTTTCTCTCTCTCTCTCTCTCACTTTCTCTCTCTCTCTCTCACTCACTTTTAGCATGTCTTGGCGCAATGTAAATACTAAATCCTTTTTTATTTATTCATATCAGAATTATTATTTTTAAAGGAGACCAAATAACTGTACATGATGTTTAGAAAAATATGCTAGGGTCAAAACAGGGGAATCAAATAGAGAATTCATTTCTCATTACATTCAGCCCACTCTGCAATATTTGCCATTTGCCTTTTAAATTGTCTTTCTTAGCTTCTAGGAAAATATACAGTTCAAGATAAAAGGAAAACAGTGAAAGTTTATCTATCTCTAGTTTCACTTATTGTCTATACCTATGTTGCTGCCAATTCTTTACTCATTTGTCTTGGAATTTGAGGTGCAACTTGGATACACATTCTGAGTTATTGTTTTTTTAACATTATTTTTTTCTTTTGTAAATTTCAAACATTATTCCTTGGATACAAAAATCATTTTCTTTTCCTCCCTCCCCTCCCCGCAATCCCTCCCACAGCCAACGCACAATTCCACTGGGTATTACATGTGTCCTTGATCCGAACCCATTTCCATTTGTTGGTATTTGCACTTAGATGTTCATTTAGAGTCTCCATCCCCAACCATATCCCCATCAACCCATGTATTGAAGCATTTGCATTTCTTTGGTGTTTTTACTCCCACATATTTTCCTCTGCATGTATATATTGTTTTTTCTCATAGATCCCTCCAGGTTGTTCAGGATCACTGCAGTGCCACTAATTGAGAAGTCCATTACATACGTTTGTACCACAGTGTATCAGTCTCTGTGTATAATGTTCCCCTGGCTCTGCTCCTTTTGCTCTGCATCACTTCCTGGAGGTTGTTCCAGTCCCCATGGAATCCCTCTACTTCATTATTCCTTTGAGCACAATAGTATTCCATCACCAACATATACCACAATTTGTTCAGTCATTCCCCCATTGAAGGGTATCCCCTCATTTTCCAATTTTTTGCCACCACAAAGAGCGCGGCTATGAATATTCTTTTTCCTTATTTTCTCTTTGGGGTACAAACCCAGCAGTGCTATGGCTGGATCAAAGGGCAGACAGTCTTTTATCGCCCTTTGGACATAGTTCCAAATTGCCCTCCAGAATGTTTGGATCAATTCACAACTCTACCAGCAATGAATTAGTGTCCCTACTTTGCCACATCCCCTCCAGCATTCATTACTTTCCATAGCTGTCATGTTAGCCAATCTGCTAGGTGTGAGGTGATACCTCAGAGTTGTTTTGATTTGCATCTCTCTGATTATCAGAGATTTACAACACTTTTTCATGTGCTTATTAATGACTGATTTCTTGACTGAAAATTGCCTATTCGTGTCCCTTGGCCATTTACCAATTGGAGAATGGCTTGACTTTTTGTACAATTGATTTAGCTCTTTGTAAATTTGAGTAATTAGACTTTGTCAAAGGTTTTTGTTATGAAGAATGTTTCCCAGTTTGTTTTTTCCCTTCTAATTTTGGTTGCATTGGTTTTGTTTGTACAAAAACTTTTTAATTTGATGTAGTCAAAATTATTTATTTTACGTTTTGTGACTCTAAGTCTTGCTTGGTTTTAAAATCTTTCCCTTCCCAAAGGTCTGACATGTATACTATTCTGTGTTCACCTAATTTACTTATAGTTTCCTTCTTTATGTTCAAGTCATTCACCCATTTTGAATTTATCTTGGTGTAGGGTGTGAGGTGTTGATCCAAGCCTAATCTCTCCCACACTGTCTTCCCATTTTCCCAGCAGTTTTTATCAAATATTAGATTTTGGTCCCAAAAGCTGGGATCTTTGGGCTTGTCATAGATTGTCTTGCTGAGGTCACTTAACTCAAGTCTATTACACCGATCCTCCTTTCTGTGTCTTAGCCAGTACCAATTTGTTTTGATGAACACTACTTTATGATATAGTTTGAGATCTGGGACTGCAAGCCCACCTTCCTTTATATTTTTTATTATTTCCCTGAATATCCTTGGTCTTTTGTTCTTCCAATTGAACTTTGTTATGGTTTTTGCTAATTCAGTAAGAAAGTTTTTTTGGAAGTTCAATGGGTATGGCACAAAATAGATAAGTTTGGGTAGGATGGTCATTTTTATTATGTTAGCTCATCCTACCCATGAACAGTTAATATTTTTCCAATTGCTCAGGTCTAGTTTTAATTGTGTGGAAAGTGTTTTGTAGTTGTGTTCATACAGTTCCTGTGTTTGTCTCAGCAGATATATTTTTAAGTATTTTATATTGTCTAAGGTGAATTTGAATGGAATTTCTCTTTCTAATTCCTGCTGCTGAAATGTGTTGGAGATATATAGAAATGCTGATGACTTTTGGGGTTTATTTTGTATTCTGCAACTTTGCTAAAGTTGTTAATTATTTCCACTAGCTTTTTAGTTGATTTTCTAGAATTCTTTAAGTAGACCATCATATAATCCACAAAGAGTGATAGTTTGGTCTCTTCATTGCCAATTTTAATACCTTCGATTTCTTTTTCTTCTCTAATTGCTACAGCTAGTGTTTCTAGACCAATGTTAAATAATAGAGGTGATAATGGCATCCTTGTTTCACTCCTGATCTTATTGGGAATGCATCTAGTTTATCCTCATTGGAGATGATGTTGGCTGATTGTTTTAGATAGATACTGTTTATTATTTTTAGGAAAGACCCTTCTATTCCTATACTTTCTAGTGTTTTCAATAGGAATAAGTGTTGTGTTTTGTCAAAGGCTTTTTCGGCATCTATTGAGATAATCATGTGATTTTTGTTGGTTTGCTTGTTGATAGGGTCAATTATGTGGATGGTTTTCCTGATATTGAACTATCCTTACATTCCTGGTATAAATCCCACCTGACCATAGTGAATAACCCTCGTGATGACTTGCTGGAATCTTTTTGATAGTATCCTGTTTAAGATTTTTGCATCTATGTTCATTAAGGAGATTGGTCTATAGTTTTCTTTCTCCATTTTTGACCTGCCTGGCTTTGGAATAAGTATCATATTGTGTTGTAAAAGGAATTTGGTAGAACTCCCTCTTTGCTTATTATGTCAAATAGTTTGTATAGTATTGGGATTAGCTGTTCTTTGAATGTTTGATAGAATTCATTGTGAATCCATCTGATCCTTGGGATTTTTCCTTAAGGAGTTCTTTGATGGCTTGTTCGATTTTTTTTTTTCTGATATGGGATTATTTAAGAATTCAATTTCTTCTGTTAATCTAGGCAATTTATATTTTTGTAAATATTCATCCATATCACCTAGATTGGCATATTTATTGCCATATAATGGGGCAGAATAGTTTTTAATGATTGTCTTAATTTCCTCTTCATCGGAGGTGAATTCTCCCTTTCCATCCATGATACTGTTAATTTGGTTTTCTTCTTTCCTCTTTTTTATTAGATTGATGAACACTTTGTCTATTTTGTTTCTTTTTTTAAATACTAGCTTCTAGTCTTATTAGTTCAATAGTTCTATCACTTTCAATTTTATTAATTTCTTCCTTGATTTTTAGGATCTCTAATTTGGTTTTCATCTGGGGTTTTTTAATTTGTTCACTTTCAAGTTTTTTGATTTGCATGTCCAATTCATTGACCGCTGCACTCCATAATTTGTTAATATATGAACTCAGGGATATAAATTTTCCCCTGAATACTGCTTTGGCTAAATTCCATAGAGTTTGAAAGGATGTCTCATCATTGTCATTTTCTTCAATGAAATTATTAATTGTTTCTATGATTTGTTCTCTAACTAGCCAATTTGGGGAAATCATATCATTTAATTTCCAATTAATTTTTTATTTGGCTCTCCATGTACTCTTACTGATCACTATTTTTATTGCTTATGATCTGAAAGGGTTGCATTTATTATTTCTGCTTTTCTGAATTTGTATGCCATGGTTTTTATGACCTATTATATGGTCAATCTTTGTGAATATACCATGTGCTGCTGAAAAGAAGATATATTCCTTTTTGTCCTTATTTATTTTTCTCCATATATCTATTAACTCTAATTTTTCTACTATTTCATTCACCTCTTTTTCCCTCTTTCTTGTTTTTTTTATTTGTTTCATCTAAATTTGACAGTGGTAGGTTCAGGTCTCCCACTAGTATAGTTTTACAATCTGTTTCTTCCTTTAATTCTACTAGTTTTTCATTAGAATTTTGGGTGCTATACCATTTGGTGCATACGTGTTGATTAGTGATATTTCCTCATTGTCTATTCTCCCTTTTATCAAGATGTATTTACCTTCCCTATCCCTTTTTATCAGGTCTATTTTTACTTTGGCTTTTTCAAATATCATGATTGCAACTCCTGCCTTCTTTCTGTCAGTTGAGACCCAATAGGTCTTACTCCAACCTTTAATTCTGACCTTGTGAGTATCTATCCGCCTCAGGTGTGTTTCTTGTAGACAACATATAGTAGGATTGGGGATTCTAATCCACTCTCCTATTTGTTTTCATTTTATGGGTGAGTTCATCCCATTCACGTTCAAAGTTATGAATGTCACTTGTGTATTCCCCGGCATTTTGATATCCTCTCTTAGTTCTGTTCTTTCTTCTTTTGCTATATCCTTTTAAACTAGTGGTTTACTTTTAATCAATCCCCCTAATCCCTTCCCTTAATATGCTTCCCTTTCGGGCCTTACCTTTTTGTTCCCTTCTTGTTTTTTTATGGTCTGTTAAGTCCCCTGCCCCCTCTCTTTCCCTCCCTTTTTGTACTCCCTTCCCCCTATCCCCCTCATTTTCCCTTCTCACTTTCCCTGTAGGATAAGATAGAATTCAAGACCCTTTGTTGAGATGTTTTCATTATGTTCATAAAGAGGATCAAATCATGACTCAGTCTCAGGCAAATTTAGGACTTATAACATACAAGAATGCATTATTGTTGGTCAGACATTTCAGTTGTGTTTGACTCTTTGTGACTCATTTGGAGTTTTCTTGGCAAAAATACTGGAATGATTTACCATTTCCTTCTCCAGCTCATTTTATAGATGAGGAAATTGAGGCAAATGGAGCTACATGATTAGCTTATGGTCATACAATTAGAAAGTGACCAAGACGGAAAATGAACTCATTTCTTTCCGACCCAAGTCCAGGATCCTAGTTAAACAAAACTGTCCAGAGTGAATCCTATCCAGGTGATAGAGTGCTATTCTAAAGGCTGTAAGTCTTTAGGCTATTTGTGGACTTTTGTCATAGTTCTTCAGAGGCCAGATGGCCCCTACATCTGTGATAATTTAGAAATTGTTTTCGAAAGCAGTCTAATTACAAGTCCTTCCCATCCAGATGTTTGGTCTTTTTCTTCATTTCTTTAGGGTCCTAGGACTTTCAGGAAGGCTAATTGATAGGGAAATCCTTTGTAGTCTACACTGTAAGCATGAAGAATTTGTTAAAATGCAGTTCATAAATAACTTTTGAGAGCACGTCACAAAATTTACATGATAATACTGAGATTTTAATTATTTTCAATTTTGGAAGTAATAAAGAAGGTTAAGCTCGCTTTCCAAATTTGCTCTGCAGATTGCTCATCATTCCTTTCATCAATCAATTCCTTTCTTAAGCAAAATATTCCAGAAGAATAAAGAGTAGAAGCACAAAGCTTTCTGACTGATTCCCTTTTTATCATTATTCTCTTCTTCAACTGCAATTGCAAATATTGGGAGTTTTAACTTTAAACTTTGTCTCATAGAGGGGGAAATGTCCATTTAGTATGTTTTATATCCACCTGCCCCACCACATTTAAGGGATAATGGGGGAGGGGAGAGCTGGAACCCCCCCCCAACCCCAAAGAAATTGAAGGCAACATTTAAATATGAAAAACCAAGCATGATGCCCTGAGAGGTAAAATAATATACTTCTTTTTTTTTTTAACCCCTACTTTCTGTATTAGAATCAATAGTTATTTCCAAGGCAGAAATGCAATAAGGGCTAGGTAATAGGACTTAAGTGACTTGCCCAGGGTCATACAGCTGGGAAGTATCTGAGCCCAGAATTGAACCTAGGACCTCCTGTCTCTAGACCTGGCTCTCGCCCACTGACCTACCTAACCACCCCCAAAATTAGCAGAGAGAAGTGTTTTCCAGTCATCACATGGGGAAAATCATTCCTCCAAAATCATTGTTTTATAGTTTTGATTGCAGAGGAATAAAAAGGATCATATGAGTAATTAGCTTTATCTTAGGCAGAGATTGTGGGGGAAAATAACCCTTTTTCCATCAAGTGATTGGAAATTGATGTTGTTCAGTCATATACAATTTTTTTGTGACCCCATGTTTTTTTGGCAAAGATCCTGAAGTGCTTTACCATTTTCTTATGCAGTGGATTAAGGCAAACAGAGGTTAAGTAACTTGCCCTGAGTTGTATATCTTCGTGTCTAAGGTCAGATTTAAACTCAGTCCTTCCTCTGACTATAGGACCAGTGTTCTATCCACTAAGCCTGTTAAAAACTGATAGAATTGAATTAGTTATGGGGCAAGTAGTTGGCTCAGTGGATTGAGAGCCAGGTCTAGAGACAAGAAGCCTGGGTTCAAATCTGGCTGCAGACACTTCCTAGCTGTGTGACCCTTGGCAAGTCACTTAATCCCTAACCCTTACCTCTCTTTTGCCTGAGAACCAATGCTTAGTGTCTATCCTAAGATAAAAGGCAAAGGAAGGAAGGAAGGAAGGAAGGAAGGAAGGAAGGAAGGAAGGAAGGAAGGAAGGAAGGAAGGAAGGAAGGAAGGAAGGAAGGAAGGAAGGAAGGAAGGAAGGAAGGAAGGAAGGAAGGAAGGAAGGAAGGAAGGAAGGAAGGAAGGAAGGAAGGAAGGAAGGAAGGAAAGAAGGAAGGAAGGAAGGAAGGAAGGAAGGAAGGAAGGAAGGAAGGAAGGAAGGAAGGAAGGAAGGAAGGAAGGAAGGAAGGATAGAGAGACAGAAAAGATGCCTAGCTCAGACATGATAGTAGGTGCTAGATAAATGGTTAATGATTCATTGATATAAGAGCAAGGTAGTAGCTATTTTTGCTATTCCAATGTTTTATTTGAACAATTAATTCTCCAAGAAGCAGCACTATTACATCAAAACCTCCTAGTTAAGGGAACAGAACCTGGACCTGATGAACTGATTTGTAAGGAGGTACATATAAAAAGGATCTAAGTGAACTCAGAATAAAGTCATTCAAACTGAAAGAGTTAGGGCAATCAAATCAGCTTGCCCTAGGAGTGAGGACTTTAAAAAGGAAAGCTGAGAGAACAAAAGAAAATTGAGTTTGTTCTGACAAAAATAGGTGGGTTATCTGAAGGTAATTGGATATGAAAATGTAAGATTAGAATTTAGTAAAAGACTAATCAGAGATATCCCATGTTCAGGGTGAAGAGATTAAATCTAGAACTCTAGGTGGGGAGGGGACACTCATTGATTGGTTATCCTCAGATTTAAGGATTAAAAATTTTAAAAAGTCAGCCTAGGCTGGGGGTGGAAATGGGGAAGCCTTTGGTAAGATGAACTAACAAATAAGGCAATTGCTCTAAGAATTGGGGCCTGCAAACTGAAAAGAAGGTGACAACAGAAAATCCAAGAAAAGATGAATTCCTTAAAATTGAAAGAGGAACTAGTGACATAGTGCAATGTATGAAGAACTAGCCCTGATGCCAAAATGACAGCTTTTAATCCTGCCTTTGGCATATGCTGACTGTGTGAACCTGGCCAAGTGATTTAACCTTTCAGTAACCTGGAAACTCTCTAAGACTTTTAAATGGCAGAAAAGATGCTTACCTTCATTGTTATATGGAATTTCTTCTCCTTGGAGTTCCCTACCCATCAGATCCAAACCCTATCTCCTGTTTTTAACACTGTGCCAAGTTATCTGAGTGATTGGAGAAGATCTTGTACTTGGGATTGTTCTCAGTGTTATACCATTGCACCACAGCGGGCAAACTTAAGGGAGGGCCCAGATAAAAGGGCCCTAATGGGCAGGCAGCTTGTTTAGCCAGTCCTCGGTTGATGGGCAGCTCCTCAATTTCCAGTTCTTTGTCACCATAAAGAGAACTGCTATAAATATTTTAGAAGCTGTAGCATGTGATTATCATTGAATACTACTATGTCATAATAAATAATGAGCAGGTTAATTAAAAAAAAACATGAAAAGATCTACATGAGATTATGAATGAAATGAGCAGAACTAAGAAAACATTATATACCACAACAGAAATATTGTGTGGAAAATGACTTCTATACCCACCTCCAGAGAAAGAATGATACATAGAAATAAGGAAAATATAGCTTTATAAATAAATGTCTTATTGTTAAATGATGCCTTTTCTAGTATGAGGAAAGAAGAGAAACAGGAAGATACCTGGGAATTTTAAGGTAACAAGTAAACAATTTTTTTAAACCCTTACTCTCTATCTTGGAATCAATACTATGTTTTGGTTCCAAGGCAAAAAAGAGGTAAGGGCTAGGCAATGAGGGTCAAGTGACTTGCCCAGGGTCACACAGCTAGGAAGTATCTGAGGCTAAATTTAAAACTAGGACCTCCTATCTCTAGGCCCAGCTCTCAATCCACTGAGCCACCCAGTTGCCCCCCAACAAACAGTTTTTTTAAATGGGCAGACATAAATAGTTTCAAATCCAGATCATTGAAGAGAGCACCCTCATCAATTAGATCACAACATTTTAGGTATTTGAGATTGTACAGGACACTGTGTTGGTACTGGGTCCCTCCCCAGATTGTAGGTGCAAAGGGGCGAGAATATGAGGAAAATCTGTGAACCCAGTATGTCTTGTGTAGCATTGCCTGGGGGGAAAGGCAAAAGGAGTTGGTGGAGATCTCGAAAAGCTTCACATAGAAGATAGTGCTTAAGCTGCATCTTCAAGGAGAGAAGCCCCATGAGAGAGGTAAGGGGAAAGTGCATTTCAGACCTGAGAGACCACTAGTGCAAAGGAATGGAGACAGTTGTTGGAATGTCACCTTTGAGAAAAATAGACAAGGCTAGTTTGACTAGATTGTAAAGTGTGGGAGGCAGAGTAGTACACCGTGAAGTTGAAAAGATAAGTTAGCACCCGGCTGTGAAGGATATAAAGAGCCAAACGGTTTATATTTCATCCTGTAGGCAGCTGTGACTCACTAGGGTTTATAGAGGTAGATAGTAACGTGAACAGAACTACACTTAAGGAAAATTTCTTAGATAGTATTAAGATTAAAATTTTAGGGGAAACTGAGGCAAGGTAGAAATTAGTTTCTCTCTAGAAGTATTATTTTTTTTAGGTTTATTAAAGGGTAAGAATTAAAGAAAATACCAGTAAGAAGGCACATGCATAGGTGGGCCAAGAGGCCCATTCAACCTCACCTACATCACAAGACACGTCTGCTTGCAAGTGGAAACAAGAAAAGAGCCAGTAGGCTTTTACAACCAGTTAAATAGAACTTTTGATCCCACCTGGGTGAGGATCTCAGTGAGATTACAAAGCATTCTGGGAGCCAGAACAAGGACTTCTGGGGTTTGGAGTCCAGGGTTCAAGTCTCCATTTTTACAGTAGCCATTTGTAGAATAGACTGTTGTGGGGAGATATTTAAGGCATGGAAGACCAACTAGAAAGCTATTTTAGTCATACAGGTGTGAAGGAGTGAAGGTCTGAATAACATGGTAGTTAAGTGAGCAGAGAATTGCATTCAAAGTTGTAAAAGATGTTTTGAAAGTATAAGTGGCAAAATTTGGCAACTGATTTCAATGTGTGGGATGAGGGAAAATGAGAAGTTGAGATGCATGTCAAAGTTATGCACCTAGGAGACTGGAAGAATGGTAGTGACTTCCAAAGAATAGAGAAGTTTGGAAGTGGAGAGGATTTGGGGAGGGAAAGAAAATGAGTGCTGTTTTGGATATATTAAGTTTGAGGTGTCTCCAGGATATCCAGTTTGAAATATCCAATAGGCCACTGGTGATGGCGGACTGAGTCTCAGAGGAGAAACTTGGGATAAGGTCTCTGAGTCATCTGCTTAGAGATGATAATTAAACCCTTGGGAGCTGATAAGGTTACCCGAAGGAGAGTGTAGGGGGAAAAGAGAATGGGTATAGGAGGGAGCCTTGGGGAACATGTGTTGTGAAGGAGTTTGATAAGGATGTTAAGCCTCTAAACAAGATGTGGAAGTCTTGGTCAGCAGGTAAGAGACTTAATGTGATAAAAAGAAGAGAGAGAAAAAGGCCAACAGAGTCACCTGCAATTTCTGAGGAGTGATGAAGTCAGAAGCCAGATTAGGGATTCCTGAGAGGAGATAAAGTAGAGATAGTGTGTAGATAGCTTCTTTTAGGAGTTTGGCTGAATAAAGGAGATGAGATATTGGATGACATCTTGAGGGAATAGTTGTGGGCGTGTTTTGTTTGTTTCTTTGTCTTTAAGGCTGAAAGATAGTCATGTTTCTAGAGAGTAGAGAAGAAACCAGTAGATAGAAGTGCTGACCTTGGCCAGGGGAAAGGCTACCTCACTCCCAGATGCTGAGAGAAAAGAGTATAGAGTAGGAGATGATATCATTGGGTTTTGCGTAGAAGAAAAGAGGAGTTCATGGGAAATGGCTTCAATTTTCTAAGTAAAGTAAGAGGCAAAGTACTAACCTGAGGGGGGAGAAGGAATTGTGGAATGCTTAAGGAAGAAAGAGAATGAATGATTAGAATAGCTTCCATAAGGAATATATGGAATTTGCTATTGTTGATTCAGTCATTTCAGACTCTGCCATGACCCCATTTGGGGTTTTCTTTCTTTCTTTCTTTTTTAACCCTTACCTTCCACCTTAGAATCAATATAGTATATTGGTTCCAAGGCAGAAGAGTGGTAAGGGCCAGGCAGTGGGGGTTAAGTGACTTGTCCAGGATCACACAGCTAAGAAGTATTTGAGGTCAAATTTGACCCTAGGACCTCCCATCTCTAGATCTGGCTTTCAGTCCACTGAGCCTCCTAGCTGCCTCCTTAGGGTCTTCTTTGCAAGATCCTAGAGTAGTTTGCCATTTGAAAAAACTGAGGCAAGCAGAGTTAAGTGACTTGCCCAGGGTCACACAGCTATTGCCTGTCTAAGGCCAGATTCAAACTGATAAAGAGAGGAGTCTCCTTGATTCGAAGCCCAATGCTCTTTCTGCTTGTCACCTAACTGCCAAGGAATCAACTAAAGCATAATAAAAATATTGCCTTTCCACTGTGAGGGCCCAGTTGAGGTTGGATAGCATGAATTTATAATGTACTATTTATTTATAATTCCATTCAGCTTGGTTGTATCATTTCCTCTAGCTCTATTCAGCAACAATAGATGTGGAGGAGATAGTAGCCCTGGACTAATAAGATTAAGAAGAGATGGAATAGTTCTTGATAGAACCAAAGTCAAGGGAATTCCTGAGTAGGATGACAGTGTAGAGTTAAGATGATGGAGAATAGAAAAGGAAGAAACAAAGTCAGATCCAGGCTAATCACCTGAGAAAATACTGAGAGATTGTATGTCTCAATAAAGGTGAGAGATTCTAGTGCAAATATTTATATAGGTCTTGATCAGTGACACATGTAAAACCCAGTGGGGGAGCTCATTGGCTACAGGAGGGGGATGGAAAGAGAGGAGGGAAAGAACATGAATCATGTAACCATGGAAAAATCTTGTAAATCAGTTAATTAAATAAAAATTTTCAAATAAAGGTGAGAAATAGGTTTAGGAGAACTGAGACTTATAGAAAGGTAGAATGATTAGTTATGGTTAAATAGATGAATGGATGAGGAAGTAGAACAATTGTGAATAATATCTAGTATAATAACATCCCTAGGCATGATTTAGGTGGAAGGAAGAAGCAGGACATGAGAATTAATGAGGAATTCGAAGATTAGAGAGAGGGAGCATCATTCAATCCTAGTTTAAAGGGGAGTTGAAGAAGAGAGGAAGATGATGAGCCAAGTGCTTAAATCCTGGAAAAGAGAAGGAGAATGTCCTAGGGTCCAGTATACAATAGACACCATGATCAGCATTGGATCTAAAATTTTGATTGAGTAGACTTCACAAGAGATAAGGTTGCTGAGTAATGATAGGATAGGGAGAATGTGGATATGGTAGTAATGGGTAAAGAGTATTCCAATTCCCATTCAGAGCCCAGTCAGTGTATTAGAGAGTATGAGAAACTAGGGAGTATGGTTGGGGAAATAATATATTTGGAGAGAAGCCAGGTCTGGGCTAGTAGACAGAAGGAAGGAAAGAGAAAGAAGTCCAAGATGATAGGAAATTTGTTCATTATGGAATGAGAGTTCAAGAGGCCATGGAAAAAAAATTGAACATCATTATAATAGGATAATTGGGGTAGAGTTGAGGAGAATGAGGATGAAAGAATAGGAGGTCAAGGTTAGGAATTACTTGTTCCTACATGGTAGATGATTAATACTGGGATAGCAAAAGAAATAGGAGGCAGTAAAGCATTAGCCATTAAGGTCATAATGGTGAAAGGAAAATAGCAAAGCTCAGTTTCCATATTCTTGAATATTGAGTATGAAATTATGTTTGTTTCCTACCTATCAGAGGTGACCTTGATTGATGAATAGATTACTTGTCTCACATAGAGCAACAATAATAATAGTAATAAAGAAGGAAGAAATAAGTCATTTTTATTTTATCTTTAGCAATTAGCATTTTCATGAGAAAATACTGCATACTTCTAGTTATTGGTACTTTGGGTTTTTAGGAGAAAAGAGAAAACTTTTTAAAAATCAAGAAATAATTCAGAAATTTGGAAAGATAGTTACGAGCAGTGATGTCAAACTCAAATAAAAAGAGATCTCAGCTGACCTTGTATTGACTGAGAAAACCATAAATCATCATTACTTATGTATAAAATTGGGCTTTTTTTTGTTAAACATTCCCCAATTACATTTTAATCTGACTAAACCACACTTCAGAGTTTGGCTGAGTAGTTTAGTAACTATAAAAGTTTAGTAACTATAAAAGAAGAAGTAGGAAGCAAAATATCACCCAAATCAAAAGAAAAAAAAAATTAGTTAGGGAAGCAGTAAAGATGTGGCTTCAAATCCTAATTCACCCCCTTCCTACTTATGCAATTCCATTACTTTCATCATACTTTCAATCATATCCAACTCTTCTTCACCCTACTTGGGATTTTCTTGACAAAAACTGAGGCAAACAGAGGTTAACTGACTTACCCAGGATCACAAAGCTAAGTAGACATCTAAGCCTGATTTTGCATTTGAGTCTTCCTGATTTAAAGTCAGCATTTTATCTACTTGCCACCTACCTAACTAAATGCTCAGCATTTACTCTTGCATTATCTGGTGCAACTGTATAATTGAAAGAAGTACATTTCCCGGGAGTCCACTGACTTCCTATAATTATGTACTTCCTGTAGAAAGAGGATATTAGTGAGTGGGCTGTCCTCTTGGGCTTCTTTCTTGGGCTTGCAGCCAGCATGGTGGGGGTAGTAAGCTAAGCATAGGGTTTTAAATGGGCTAATCAGCCATGGGCATGTGGTCTTTATTTTGTATCTTCTTTATTCCTTGATTTCTAATGATCATTTATAAATTTCCTAAAATAAATATTTTATTATTTGAGATCTAATTTTAACTTTTACACAGCCTAACTTTCCAGGTTTGTTTCACATTGATTCACTTAAAAAATTATTAATTTGTTTTTCACATTAAAATACCCAGTTAATGCCTTCCTTCCCCTCCCCCATTAGAAAAGACATTTGAGAAAAAGATATATATATATATATAAAACTATGTCTACATATTTCTATGTACCAGTTCTTTCTCTGAAGATGGGCATATACAAATCATTCTTCAAACAATATTTGTTTGCTGTATAGAACGTTCTCTTGGTTCTACCCACTTCACACTAAATAATTTCATGTAGGTCTTTCAATGTTTTTCCAAGATAAACCTCTTCATCATTTCTTCGGGCATAGTATTTTATCACAGCCATCGGCCACAATTTGGCCATTCGCTTTATAGTTTCTACTTTCCAGCTAAATTGGCTTACCTGTTCTTCCCGGTTCCATCTCCTAACTGTCCTTTTGTTTGGGTTGTAACTGTTTTCTGCCCTCTGCCTCTTAGAATCCCTCGCTTCCTTTGAGAGCTCCTCCTTAGATTTTCCTGATCTCCTTGTTCTTAATGATCTCTTCCTACCCAGATTATCTATCTCTCTATACATATCTGTGTGTGTAATATATGTATCCTTATACAATCTGCCTTATTTCAATGCTGTTCAGGTCTGTAAGCATTTAAAAGAATACTTATTTTGTACAGCGCATCATGCTAGGGACCAGGGATAAAGATACAACCCATAACGTGTCTGCCTTTAATGAACATACTGTGAAATACAACATATACACAAATGGATATGTATGTATGTATGTGCCCCCAGCATAGCACCTTGTACAAAACAGATATTTTAATAAATGCTTGCTGATTTGAATAGCATTCAAACAAGGCAGCTGGGTGGCTCAGTGGGTAGAGAAACAGGAGGTTCTGGGTTCAAATACGACTTCAGACACTTCCTAGCAATTGTGACCCTGGGCAAGTCACTTAACCCTGATTGCTTGCCATTACTGCTCTTCTGCCTGGGAACTGATACTTATATCAATTCTAAGACAGAAGGTAAGGGGAAAAACAAAGGGGGCGGAGGAAGAGGAGGGAGGGAAGAAGGAAGGAAGGAAGGAAGGAGCTGGTAAAGTGGAAGTAAGCCACCTAATGGTTCTCAGTTGTCCCCTCTGCAAATGATGGGGTTGCAATCTACTTTCTAAACTTCCTTACTCCAAAATGACCTACAAAGGATTCAAGGATCCCTGACTTTATCATTTTAAATAATTCCTTCCACTTAATATGGTTCACAGCCCTTTTTTTATGCTAATTAACTAAGCAGTTAATTGCAGTCACAAAAATATAAATTCATCAATTGGTTGCCAGGCTTCTGATGATGAGCCTCACCACACTTAACTAGGCTTTTCCTTGGAGGACAGACAGATAATATGTTGCTAGGCCTATAAGCCTTTTTAGATTGGGAGGCAGCAACACATTTCAAATGAAGAATTACATGGGAGGGATGGTGTGAAGGATATTAGCAAAAGAATATATGGACAGGGAGGAAAAAATGGGCCAGTCATACGAACAGCCCTCATATTCCTTTGATATTCTCTGCAAGGACATGAAAAAGGACCATAGTGTGTTAGGTGGACCTCCTTTGGCAAGTTTCTAGGAAGAAAAGGATAAAAGGATGGACAGTAAGGATCTACTGCAGTCTGGATCCCTGGAAGGAATACCCACACTAATGAGATCAGAAATCACTGGACTATTAAGGTCTATCGTAGCTTATACCCTCTTAAGAACTCAGTCTTACCTCTGTGTCACGATAAGGCATTCGAAATTGAAGCTATAGTAAAGAATTCCGACATACACACCTGATTCTGATTTTACTTATCTACTGCCCCAGGTACTGATGTTGCTGCTCTCTCCTACCATTTACAGACATCCACTGGGGGTCAACTCCTCTCTTGTCTCTTCTTAGTAAAGTTACTATGAAGTCCAATATGCAGCAGAAGCAATAATAGCAAAAGGAAGCATTTATTAAGCTCCTCCTATATGTGTCTGGCATTGGGCTAAGCGTGGGGAATATGAAGAAAGACAAAAAAAAATTCCTGGCTTTAAAGAAGTTTACAATTTAGTGGGGGAAGACAACATGCAAATAACTGTTGTTCAAATAAGGCGTAGACAAGATGATCACAGAGGAAGACAGTAGCATTAAGGGGTATCAGGAAAGGTTTCTTTTAACAGGTAGGACTTGAAGGACGTCAGAGAAGTCACTGAGTGAGGACAGATTCAGGTATTCTAGACTCTGCTCTAGCCCAATACCCTCTCCTCCAGTGGTGCTGAACCTCTGAAGGTCTCTGACCTTCTATCAATTTTTAGAGAAGCTGGTAGAGTAGAATAGGCTCCTAGTTGCATTTCATTTCATTTCACCTTCAGAGTTGAACATCTTTAAATATCCAGGAAAACTTTTCAGGAATGAAGATAAAATCCAAACGTATACATACATAGAGACAGCTGGGTAGCACAGTAGATAGAGAGTCATGCCTGGATTTGGAAGAACCTGGGTTCAAATCTACTCTCACACACTTCCAAACTATGATTCTGGGCAAGTCACTAACTCCCTTTGCCTAGTCCTTGCTTTTCTGCCTAGAATTTTTACTAGGACAGAAAGTAAGGTGTTTTTATATCTATATGTAAATATACATATATATATATATTATATATATATATATATAAAATAATTGTATGGCACCTAAGGAGAAAAATCTCAAAATCGGTAATTTACTTTTAAGAAAGTTGAATTCTTTCCCTTTTTAAGTTAATGAAGAACAATATCTATGCCATGCACAGACAGGTTATAAATTATACATCCACACAGTATTTGTCTTCCCTAATAAAAAGTTTATTTACCTAATATATTCTAAGTCCAGTTGGATTGTGGTTTTATTTCTCTCTGACATTAAGCTATAAAAATACAATTAGCTGATTTTCCTTTTTTGAAGAACTCCCTTTACGCATATTTTCAGATTATCATCTTTAGTTCTGGAGAGGGAGACATACCATAAATCATACCAAAAATAATTTAGTTTCTGTTTTGTATCCACAAAAATCAAAATTGTTTTTAAAAGATAATTTTGTCTTTCTTCTGCCAAAGAGCTATTAGTCATAATGTGATCAGTGATATAAAATTCAAATCTAAAAGTATAAAAAGTATTAAAAGTACTTCTTGCATATGGCTTCAGCTTTTCTTAATTATTTTTTTCAGGATCAGAATTTGTGCTGTCAGATATTTTGTTATATGTCTATGAAAGAAGTTAAGCAAAAGATAAATTTATGTCATTTCAGAATATACATCAGTAACTGTTTCCTTTCTCATAGTGTTGCAGGTGGAGAACTCTTTGACTTTTTAGCTGAAAAAGAATCTTTGACTGAAGAAGAAGCTACTGAGTTTCTCAAACAAATCCTTAACGGTGTTTACTACCTCCATTCCCAGCACATTGCTCACTTTGATCTAAAGGTATGTTGCTATGCATAAAGTAAGGTATAGAAATTCTTTAAATATATATATATATATATATTTCTATTGGATTTTTTAAAAAATGATAGATCAAGGTGAGATATTAGGGAAATAGATTTCATTTAAGGACTTAATAAATGGAACTACCAAGTAAAATAAAAAATATTTTTAAAAAAACATAGCATGTCTTTCACTTTTTTTGTGGAAAAGTTTTGGACCTCGTAGAAGACAACAATTGCATCTCATGTATCTTTATGTTAGTCTAAGACAAGTGCTTGCACATAGTAGGTACACAGTATATGTTTAAATAAATTAAATTGAGGAAGTACTTTCAATTTACCTGTAAGGCAGCATTTCCTTGGATAAGGGCTGAAAGCCACAATTCCATCTACTTCTGGTTATTTCGATGCCACAGGAACTTCTTCCAACCACGTTCCCATCCTGACTGGAAGTACTCACAGAAATGAAGGATAGGGTAGCACCTAGCACAGTGTGATGAACCAGGTTGGACATCTCAATTAACTAGTCAATCACAATGGACCTTTCATACTTTCTGCAAGACACCATGGGGAATATGAAGAAATTTAAGATATGATCCAAATATTCAAAGAGCTTAGTTATTTGGGGAGAGGTTAAGAAATGTTTTGTAGCTCTTCCTTGAGAATATCTGATAACTTTTTGTTTTTCTTTTCAAAAGCCTGAAAACATAATGCTTCTGGATAGGAATGTCCCAAAACCTCGGATCAAGATTATTGACTTTGGCTTAGCGCACAAAATTGACTTTGGAAATGAATTTAAAAATATCTTTGGGACTCCAGAGTTTGTTGGTGAGTTTGTTTGACTATAGGTTAAATTAGATCATGGTGGAAGGATAAACATTTTGCCATTACAACATTTTTCATACTTCTTTGTTTTAAGAGAGTAACTTCCAACTATTTGTTTTAAATTTACGAAGTAGTAGCAACCACTGGGTCCTTTATTTCCAGAACTTAATATATGTTTGTTTTTTCTCAGCTCCTGAAATAGTAAACTATGAACCCCTTGGTCTTGAGGCAGATATGTGGTAAGTAACTTTTCCATAATTCTATTTATTTTCTGGTCTTTTTTACTATCCTTCTGATATATATATATATATATGTATTTTTTTTTCTTTCCTAGGAGCATTGGTGTAATAACCTATATTCTGTAAGTACCCAAATTCACAAAATAGGGGAGCATTTTTTTGAAAACATGTATATTTAGTGATCTTGAAATTTTGTTCATCTGAGTTTGGCCATCTGACTTAAAATTAAGTAGAACATAATCACATTTGTACTTTGTTATAATAGAGAACATATTTCTATTTTGCTAACTAAATTTTTACTTCTGATTCTAAATGTTATCTCAGAACTGTAACATTAGAGTAGATAAAAGCTTTGCTATTGATCACTGCTGAGAACACTTTTAAAGGGGGGTTTTTAAACAACAATATTCCAAATTTATTTTTAATTAAATAAAAGCTTTTGACAGTTATCATCAACTATCTTATAAAATGTCTTCTAAAATGGTAGGTCTACATGTACCAGGAAATAATCCTTTTCCACCTTCCCTTTATCAGGTAATAGATGAACAAACAGCGTGTTATACAATTAATAAATATCCTGCCTCCCATTTTTATTTTTACAGTCTCAGTGGTGCCTCACCTTTCCTTGGTGATACAAAGCAGGAAACACTGGCAAATGTCTCTGCTGTGAACTATGAATTTGAGGAAGAATTCTTCAGTAATACCAGTGCTCTAGCCAAAGATTTCATAAGAAGACTTCTAGTTAAGGACCCAAAGTAAGTATCTTTTGTCCCTGCCTATCCATGGATGTACGTCGGCTAGTTATTATGAGCATGAATATAAGCTCATTTTTTGGATACTGGCTGCTTCTTCATTGGCAAAAGGAAAGTATGTATGTAAAAAGGGTCCAGAAAATGCAGTGCCCTCTGTTTAGGCAAAGACTGTTTTATACCAGATTGGCAAATTATTTGCAAAGATGCAGGTGTAGCTTTCAGCTTTCTTCTATAAAGTCTACCCTCCCTGTGTAGGCAGTACTTTAGAGTTTCTGTATATCCATATTGAGACAACCTTAATGCTTGCTGCTGTTGAAATATTTTTTTTCCCTCCTCCCCCAAAGGAAAAGAATGACAATTCAAGATAGTTTGCAACATCCCTGGATCAAGGTAAGTGTCATATGATGTCATATTTTAGATCTTTTCAGATATGACCTATAAAACCTCAAGGTAACATTCTTTTCCATTGAGTATCACAAGATCACATTGGAAAAAATATATCCATTCCCTCAGATCCATATTTCAAACTCAGATGAAAAAAATCAGAAAGGTGAAAAGCCTTCATTACAGAGGAATGGTTGAAGGAATTAAATGGGCTTAACTAACCTCAAAGAGATAAAATGAGGGAAATATGATCACTATCTTCATATATTTGAAGGTTTTTCATGTAGAATAGGGGCATAATTGACTAATCGGGGAAAACACTAGAGGTGGATTTTAGTTCTTTGAAAATTGTTCTAACAATTAGTCGCCATAACTAGAGAATAGGTGGTCCGTGAAGACTGTCACAGAAGATATTAAAGGAAAGCCTAAGTGACCATCTTTCAGAGATGCAGTAGAAGGTATTTAAGTCCTCTGTAGAATGTTTAGATCGTTTGTTTCTAAAGTCCCATAAAACATCAAATTACATGATTCTATTAAATGAAAAAGTACTACACAGATTTTCAGTACATAGAAATGTTAGGTATCATTTTCCATTGCTATAGTCATATGATCATAAAGCTTCCTTACAGTAAATTTTTCTACTTCTTACACCTACTGAATTTCATGGTGGAATTCAACTTCATCTGAATTCTCTTTTCCTTTATAAGAATGACTCTTTTTTTTCCTCTGTAATATACTGTGGCAGACTTTTGTAAATAGCTTCTAAGTTCTCTGACCATTAACCCTACACCATTCTTAAGTGTTTAAATAAGCTGCATGTAATACACTGAAAGATAGGATAATATTATATCATATATAATGTCATATCTATAGGATCTCATTATTTCATATAGAATCCAGGGAAGTTTAATTATAATAAAATCATGTAGGAAGAATTCTTTTTAATTTTCTCTGTCTTAACCCTCTGTTTAGCCTAAAGATAGTCAACAAGCACTTAGTAGGAAAGCCTCTGCAGTAAATATGGAAAAATTCAAAAAGTTTGCAGCCCGAAAAAAATGGAAGGTAAGCATATTACATGAAGTAATATTAATTAGTTTTATTTTCACTCTGAAACGCATTCTATTTTATATTGACAACATGTAAAAAGAAATTATCTGTTTGTGTCTTGCTGCTCCCTCTCTGTTTTACAAAGTAGTTTTAGTGTTCCAGTCAAAATTTTAATCTCCTATTTTTAAATGGAATTTTGCATTGTTAATTATTATAATCGTTAAAATGATATATTTTGAACAAACTCAACATTATAACAAAATATTATGTCCAAGAACAGATACATATTTGTCCATTTTAATTAATGTAGTCATTATTTTAAGTAGAGTAATATTTACATGAAGACTCTTTATTGGATTAACTAAAAGTGTTCCTTTTGTTTGCAATTAGTATTTCTGTTGCTATTGTAAGGAAACATTCAAGACATTCAGCTCTGTACCAGGCATTTCATCCCTCTTGTTCCTTCAAACCATTTGCTTCTTCATTTTGTTCTTCCTTTCAGAGGAGTTCTTTTCATAACAAAGAGAACGAAACCCTTAGTTAGCCTTCAGTTTTATAATATAACAAGTGGAGTCAAGTCAAATATTATGTATAGTGGCCTCAACTCTAGAATCATACAATAATAGATTTAGAATTGAGGGAGATGTCAAGGCTAATTTAGTCCAACTCCATCATTTTATAGGTAAGGAAAGAGTCTCTCCCAGGTAGTGGATAGCAAAACTGGAATTCAAATCCATGTCCTTTGTTTCCAAATCCAGTCTTCTTTCCATTGAGCCATGAAATGGGCCTCCTTTTTGCATCTCCAAAAGAAATCCCTGCTAAGGAGATCACCATGAAATGTACCATGTGGAAGTACATTTCTAGATGATATGACTTCCACCTGTCTCAAAGAATCTCAGCCTTATTTTGCATTGGTCCTCCTGTCAAGGTTCAGAGCTTACAAGGAATATCCAAATGCTCCAGAAACATGCACCTTTATCATATTGCCTATGCTTTTGTCATTAAATGCTGCTTTTCTACTACAAACCAAGCAGTTCTTCACATGATGGCCATGTGCTACAATGAAAACCTTCTTGGGCTCTGCGTTCACATCCCAGTCACTTACTATTTGTGCCCCTGAGCAAGTCCCTTAACCTTTCTGGGCTTCTGTTTCCTCATCTGTAAAAATAGACTTGGACTTGATAACCTTTAAGAATCCCTTCATGCTTTAGATAATGATCATATGAATTCTTTCTCTGTTAATGAATAGATGATTTTCTGCCCACTGGAGTTTTAGAATCATTTCGTTTATGAATGCTTGTGTATTGGTTCCACCTGTAATGAGCAACAATGACATGCTAGGCTCCTGGCATACAATACCTTATTGACAAAGAAAACCCTAAAGCCTGGATTAGGGTACAGATAGCACTCATAAGAAGAAATTTTTAAATGTGAACTGAAAGGGAAACGGGGGTTCCAACCCTATGAAATAAAATACAGCTTTATATCTGTTTTAAATGCCCTGCAGGATGGCTTCCTAAGGGAATAGAATACTATTTGCTTAATAGACTGATAGAATTCACTCCATCTAATCAAGCTTCACATACTCTCCCATGTCAGCAGAGCATTCATCTGCAGTCAGCAATTTATAGTGTCATTGTAGAAAGCTGCCTCCGAGTGCTTATAATTTGCATGAATCTGAGCATTGTTAACTAAAATTTTCTTTCTCTCTTTCTCTGGGTGTATATGTGTCTTTCCCAAGCAATCGGTTCGATTGATATCATTGTGCCAAAGATTATCCAGGTCCTTCTTGTCTAGGAGTAACATGAGCGTCGCCAGAAGCGATGATACTCTGGTAAGCGGACATGTTGACTTTTCATGTGGTCTCTTCTTAATTTCCTTTGTGTACAGTATTTAAGTTCTACCTTTCCTCTGCAGTCTGAGATAACCTAGAACCAGAAGTGTAGCAATTTAATTTGGCTATTTTAGTTCTTCTTGAGAGGACACTGATAGAATGTACTCCTCTGCCCTTTCTTCTTTGTTAACGGTGGTGTGGTCCCTTCTTCGTTCCCCAGCCCTCCTTTTGAATAGAGCAGTTAAAGAGAAGAATTCCTCCATCCTTAAAGGACCTGAAGTTTCCCAGCCATTTATAGCCACAAAAATGAGGGCTGTCTGCTTCCATTGATGATATGGAATCCCAGATTATAGTAGTTTTAGAGAAATAGGAACCCACCCCAGGGGAAAAAGAAAATGTAAGAGTAGCCACTATTGTACCCTAAGAGGAGTTATGAAGCTTTATTGCTTCAGCTTTATTGCCAAAGCCACATTTGATTTATTAACAATGTACTCACTGCCCTAAGGCCATTTAGGATGAATACAGATTTTCCCCCCAATCCAAATTGAAAGCTAATCTCAGATTAACCCTCCCGATAAGACTCTAAACATCTGAGTTAGATGAGCCTTTCCCCTGACAGTCAAACAACAGGGCTTTTTGTTAAATCTGGAGGGACAGGAACCCTACAGATACAGGCTTTCTATGGGAACTGTCTTGCCTCTGGCAACCTAATATTTTCATGTTTCCTGAATGGGATCCAGGAATTCTATCCATGGCTTCTAATCAGACCTTGGTTTCCCCCTGACTATTAAGCTTAACAAACCTAAGATGTTTAGCATGGAGAATAGGATAAGAGGGAACAAAATTAAAGAAAAGGGATTTAGGATGGCAAGTGATAGAATGAACTGTAGGGAGGAAGGAAGAAAACGGAATAAGAACTAATGGTCTAATATAAGGCTGCTAGTGAGTAAAATTGTATATATTGTATATAAATTAAAGTAATATATGTATAATATATATATAATGTATATAAAATAAAGTAAAATTGTATATAAGATAATAGCTAGAATTGTTAAATCAATTTTAACAGGATTAATATCAACTAAGGCAGAATATAGAGCACAAGCATTCTGTTTTTCCATTCAGAAGCTTGTTTCCTATTATTTTAGTTACAAAGATTCTGTGAAAGTTTCATGTTTCAAACATCTAATGCCCAGTGGACTTGCGCGTCGGCTATGGGGGGTGGGGGGGAGGAAAAGAAAATGATCTATGTCTTTAACGAATAATGCTTGGAAATGATCAAATAAAATATATTTTTTAAAAAAGGGGGAAAAAAAGAAAGTTTCATGTTTCCTTTTCTTTTCTATTCATCTCCTATTTTTCTTTTCTCTGTCTTCTCTTCTCTTCTTTCTCCTCCCTAATTCTTCTTGCATTTCTCATATACAGACATTTCCTGTGAGCCAATTTTGATGACAATATAAAAGCAAAAATGGTGGCATATCTAAAATTCACATAATCAACCTTTATGCAGGTTTTAATCTTGTAAAAAAGCAAATAATTACATTATTAAAACCTGTTTGAAGGCTGACTATATAGACTTTTAAGGATACAAACCAGAAAACAAAAAAGAAAGATGTTTTTGTTATTTTGCAAAAAAAACAAACAAAAATAATCTAATATTGGGTCTGTATAGATGTACTATTTTCTGGAGTGTTTATACACTTGGAAGATAATCACAAATTTATAAATCCATAAGTTTAAGCATAGTTTTGTTTTGCTTATCTTTCTGGCCACTTACCTTCTAGCAGTCTTTTTTAACAGGTCTCATTATTAGCATAGCTTGATATATAAATGATTTGGAGACAGCACAAATTCATTTCAAGTAAAATAATATATGTAAAAGGTTTTTCAAGCCTTAAGCTGCTATATAAATGCTAGCTATTATTATCATTATCATTATTGTTAGTTGAAAAATAGTCAATTGGGAAAACATTTTCAAGTGCATGATCTCATTTTGCTTATTTCTTACTCCAAAATAGGATTTAGATATTCATGGAATCATAATTATTGAGCATTAAGAGACCTTAGAAGCTATCTAGCCCACTGCCTTCATTTTACAGGTGAAGAAACTGAGGCCAGGGAAGTCAGTGTATCTTCCCCATTTGAATACAAGTCCTCAGATTCTATAGCCAGAGTGATCTTCCACAGTACCAGACTGCCTCTCTAAGGTTTTTTATATTGCATTTATCATAGTGGTAGCCAAGATCAGTATATTTTGACATGGCCCCATTATAAACAGAAAGAACTATAGCTGATTTTTAACATTACTAAATATTGAAATTTGTTTCCTTTCTAACACTCCATAAAATTGTAATTTTATGTAGATGCTTGTTAGATGTCGATGTTCAGTGGATTGAATGAGCTTTGAAAATGAAGATTCTGTAACTAATAGAGTATTGGTGGCATTATTAATTGGTATCGCCATTTGGAAAGCAATTTGAAATTATGCTAAGAAAGGAACTAGGGTGCCCATCCACTTTGACCCAGAAATCCCACTCCTGAGCATATATCCCAACAAGGTGCCTCAATCAGCAGGAATTTATTAAATTCCTACTGTGCTCCAGGCACTATGATAAATACCAGGGATATCAAGAAGGGCAAAAAAAAACCAGTCCCTGTATTCAAGGAACTAACAGCACTTTCTCTAATAACAAAGAACAGGAAATAGAATAGATGTCCATTGCCTAGAAAATAGCTAAATAACATATAGTACCTCACAGTAATAGAATATCACTGCAGGACAAGACAGCACAGTGGATAGAGTACCAGGCGTGAAGTTGGGAGAACCTGAGTTCAAATCTGGCCTTGGATACTTCCTAACAGTGTGACCCTAGGGAAGTCACTTAATCCCAGTTGTCTAGCTCTTCTGCATTGGAATCAATATTTAGTATTGATTCTAAGACAGAAAGTAAGGTTTTAAAAAAATAGATATCACTGCATTGTGAAAAACAGTGAACATGAAGAATATAGGAATACATGGAAAGACTTGTATAAACTGATACAAGGCAAAGGAAAAAGAACCAGAAAAACAAAATACAGAATTAATATTACAGTGTATATTTTTAAAAACAATAAGCTAAAAGATATTTAATTACACAATCAAGCTTGGTCCCAAAGAACAGTTGACGAAATCTATCTCCTTTCCTTCTTTGCAGCATTGGGGATCTATGAGCATGGACCATTTCATACACTGTCAGATTCAGTTGATATTTTGGTTAATTTTGCTGAAATGCTTTTTTCAACCTTTTTTCTTCACTGTTATTCTTTGGAAGCCTGTGGGGAAGGGAAGTGGTGAAAGCTAATTTAAGAAATGGAAATCATGTAAAAACAAAAATATCAATAATTTTGTTTTTAAAGGAAGTAGCTTTGGATGCATGGTTCCCTTCATTACCTGTAGTAGTCTTGGAGTTAGAATTCTCTACCTTTCCTATGTAAATCCATTATATCCCCATTGATTTAAAAAGGTGTAAAAAATCATCAATTTGCTCTTCTTTTTCCTTACCTGTTTCTTTCAAGGATGAAGAAGATTCCTTTGTGATGAAAGCAGTCATTCATGCCATCAATGATGACAATGTTCCTGGGCTTCAGCATCTTCTGGGCTCGTTGACTAATTATGATGTGAATCAGCCTAACAAGGTCTGACATGATTCTTCTAGGATGATTTTATATGTCATCTTGTACAGCAAGGGGTCATTGAATCGGAAGTATTTTTCAAGCCTGAAAAGCTTGAGGTGAAAAGAGTTCAGCTGATTTCCCCCTCTCCTCACTAGTTGGAAATCTTTGAACCACAAGGCAAAGTCATTTTAGTTTACAATTTGTTTCAAATTAGAAATATAGAATCTTTTTTGGCACGTGAGACTCAACTGTCAGTGCTTCTGCCTGTGAGATTTGAAAGCCACTCATTCTTGCAAATAAAAATGCCATTTTAAATCATTAATCTCAGTCAGGAAAAGATATGTGGCTCTTTTGACCCTCTTCTACTTCTATTATGAAGTAGCAGAGCTATATTGCTGTTGATTGTATAGGGAAAAGGCCAATGGGGACAATTTTGACATTGATCTAATATTTCAATGTGGGATTCTTCTCTTTCTCAAGTATTTGAAAAGTGTATTTCTCTTGTTTATTCCCAGCATGGGACACCTCCATTACTGATCGCCGCAGGCTGTGGGAACATTCAGATGCTGCAATTACTTATTAAGAGAGGTGCAAGAATAGATGTCCAGGATAAGGTGATAACTGTTTAATTTCAAATGAAAAGGGGTTTGGGATGTTTTCTTTTTAAGAATTTGTGCCACATTGTTTTAAAGATAACAGGGAAATGCATAGGCATGCCTAGTTCATTTTTCAAATTTTTAAAAGTCAAAATATATTGCCTAAATATCCAATAATAACCTAACCTGTAGATTAGATGCTCTGCTTTTTGGCTGTGTTCAGTAAGAACGATACCATTTATAAAGCACTTCTTAGCTTACAAAGTGCTTTTCCCCAAAATGCTGTCCATCTAAAGAATTGATGGAGTCTGAATGATGATTGAAGTGTATCTTTTTTAAATTTTCCTTGGTTTTGGTCTGTCTTTTCTTCTACAACATGACTAATATGGAAATATGTTTTGTATGACTGCACATATATAATCTCTGTCAAATCACTTACCATCACAAGGAGGGAAGAGGGAAGAGAAGTAGGGAGAAAATTCGGATCTCAAAATGTTTTTAAATCTTAAAAATTGGTTTTGCATTTAAAAACTCAAAAAACACAAAGTGCTTTCCCCACAGAGCTATTGATGAGGATGTGCACGCATTTATTACCACCATATTACTTATGAGGAACCTGAAGTTCAGCCATACTGGTGTCACTTGTGATATCACTTGTGGTATGGTGGGTGCATTAGACTCAGAGTAAGAAAGTCCTGAGTTAGAATCCTCCTTCAGATAAGTTACATGACTGGGCTAGTCATGTTGTCTCTCAGGGCATCAGTTTCCTCATCTGTAAAAGAAGGGAGAGAGACTTGATAGCTTATAAGCTCCTTTCCACCTCTAAGTCTATGAACCCATTTTCAAACCCATCTGTAATCTAAACTCTCTATAATGCTCTCCTGCTGATTCTTTTCTTTGTATATTGCCAGATTTTATTCCTTACTCAGAACATTTCTTGAATAATGTTAAATATCGTACTTGGGAAAGTTTCCATTATTTATTTCACATTACCAGAAATTCAATTTGCCAGCACATTTTTAGGGCAGCAGTAGAAGAGCAGTAAATATGATAGTCTTAGAAATAGCATTTCCACCAAAACACTACTGTGAGAGATTTCATGTCAGCAATGTTGATGGCACTGATTAGTTCCTGATAACTATTCAGTGGTTCAAATCCTCCTTTCCCAAAACATTTCAGAATAATTGGATATTTTTGTTCATGCCGATTAAAATATCAAAGAAATAATTGCTCGATTGTTAAGGTGTGTTCTTTATTGTCAAACCTAGTACTCTAGAAAAGGCTTCTTAAGTCGTTTGGCCTTATTAATAAGCTAGCAATTTCCAAATTGGAATGTGAGTCTTTTTAGGTACTTAGAAGCTCTCGTTTGGTTATTTGTTGCTCTATGGAAAATGGCAATGGATGAGCATGACTTTGTAAAGGAAGAGAGACCTTCAGCTCTCCGGGAGTGACTTTTTATATTATTTCTGAACAGGCTGGATCAAATGCAATCTATTGGGCATCTCGACATGGTCACGTTGAGACGCTGAAATTTCTTAATGAGAATAAATGCCCTTTGGACGTTAAAGATAAGGTAAGAGAATTGAGCCTCTGAAGTCTAACCAAAGCATATGATGAAAAGGTGCATATTGGGAATTTGCTTATTGTTGTGTGAATAATGACTCAAAGGGCAAATGGTAAGGACTAAAATCTCCTTGCAGAGAATTTAAATTGCGTGTTATTTGGGGCTGATAGTGTGCACTAATAGTGAAACCAGTTGACAGTTAAATCTGCCATGACTCAATGAGCTGATGGTGAATAGTTCCCCCTCAGCTTGGGTTGGGGGGCGAAAAAAAGCATGACAATGTTCTAGTGGGCAGAGCATTGGGCTCCATTCTGTGCTTTTTTCATTGACTCTGCTTGCCACGGAGTAAGGATTTTTAATACTCTCTTCTTCAGTTTTCTCAGTTGTTTCAAGTAGTTGAAATTAATGAATTTCCTCCTAGAAGCATTGGGAGAGTTACTGAGATGATCCAAATTCACCAAGGTCTTTGACAGGCAGGTTATAAATCATTGATTGAGTGAGATTCCTAATGTTTGCAGTCGATAGGTCAATGCATCCGAGACCTGTAGTTTTTTGTGTGTGTTTGGGTTTTTTTTGGCATAACACTTTTATCCACCAACACAGATCACACACTGTCCACTGTCTATAACTAATATTTTTAAAGAGTGATCTGAGGCTGTGTGGTTAGGTGACTTCACACAGTGAGCAAAAGAAGAAGAATTTGAGTCCAAGTCTTTGTGACTCTAAATTCAGCATTTTATATTGATGACTCTTGGGATGTTTAAATTCTATTTCATTCTATTTATTTTATTAATAATTGTCTCCATTTTACTTTACTTTTTACTTTATTTTGTATTATTATGTGTATTTCATTATTTTAGATTTTTATAGATTAGGAAACTGAGTTAAACAGAGTTAAGTGACTTGTTCTAGTCCTATACTTAATGGCAGAGCTGAAACAGATGGCCAGATTTCAGAATTCTGTGACAAGGCATATTTCCATCATGTATAGTTAGTTATTTCTTGACCAGTGATAGATAAATATACAGCTACGTAGACACACATGAAGCATGTCTTTATATATTACTAAGTATGTAATAATAGTAATAATTAGATGATGACAACAGTTAACATTTTTATAGTACCATGCTGGAATCTATGCTAAGCATCTTAGAATTATTATCTCATTAACAACCCTAAAAGGTAGGCACTATTTTAATCTCCATTTCACGGATGAGGAAAAAGAGGCAAACAAAAGTTAAGTGACTTTCTCAGGGTCACACAGTTAATCAAGTGTCTGAGACCAGATTTGAATTTGGGTCTTCTTGACCCCAGGCCAGCCCTCTATTCACTATGCCTCCTAGCTAGACCTAGATCACTGAGAGAGTTACACATATACATACTTATTTATATGGTTAAATCTATTAAAATGGAAATGTGTTTTCAAACCGTAATAGAGCACAAGATGGAAGATATAGCAGTAAATAAGAACATAGCCCCAGTATGGTGTGATTAAGTGAAATGAAATAAAGTAGTTACTGAATTGCAGGAACCAGGAGACCTGGTCTCTACATCCAGCTCTGCTGGCCATTTGCTGTGTGACTTTGGGTAAATGCTTTCTCTTCTCTGGGTCTTGGTTTTCTTGTCTGTAAAATGGGGGAGTCAGACTTACTCTCTTAGGTTTCTTAAAGACCTAAAAACATTTGTGTACTCATTTTTAAAAAACAGCAATGGCCCCAGTATTTCAGGAAAGAGAAAAATAGATTTTTTTTTAAACCCTTACCTTCCTTCTTGGAGTCAATACTGTGTATTGGCTCCAAGGCAGAAGAGTGGTAAGAGTAGGCAATGGGGGTCAAGTGACTTGCCCAGGGTCACACAGCTGGGAAGTGTCTGAGGCCAGATTTGAACCTAGGACCTCCCGTCTCTAGGGCTAGCTCTCAATTCACTGAGCTACCCAGCTGCCCCCAGAAAAATAGATTTCGCAAGGTTTGTCATCCAAGGGGGTGGTGCTGGTACTGTTTGTTATTATTTGCACTGGTGAGATTGTAAAAGATACAGGATAACACAAGTGCCTTTGAATGGATAGCTTTACCCCAGAATGGCACACTCTGTCCTTTTGTTTCTATCCCAGATGGAAAACAATAGTTTGCACGAAGCCCATTAATTTGTTTGCTAATGCAACCATGGAGAATATGGCATGTTCGTGAATGAGTCTCTGATAGCTTTATGGCCCCCATATGAAGCGTTGTCCTGACATTTCAGATTGAGGGATGTTGCCTTTGATGTGTTTTTCAGTCTGGAGAAACAGCCCTTCATGTAGCAGCTCGCTATGGCCATGTTGATGTGGTTCAGCTACTCTGCAGTATTGGCTCCAATCCAAATTTTCAGGATAAGGTAGGTCATCATTAGCTGATACATCAACATTGCTGTCTCACTAAGGATTCATTTGCTATTTTGTATTCAATTAACCAAGAAGTCCTTTTTATGTTTATGCAACTCATGGTTTCTATCCCAGAAAACTGTCTCCCCAAGGCCAGAAACCATACCAATATACTTCTCTATCTTTTTTAAACCCTTTTCTTAATCAATATTTTGTATAATCAATAATCAATATTATGTACTGGTTCTAAGGCAGAAGAGTGGTTAGAGTTGGGCAATGGGGTTAAGTGACTTTCCCAGGGTCACACAGATAGAAAGTGTCTGAGGACAAATTTGAACCCAGGATCTTCCATTTCTAAATCTGGCTCTCAATCCATTGAACCACCTAGCCACCCCCTTCTCTTTTCTCGACCTTGGAGTAGAGTGGCCACCTCAAGCTGTAATCTCCCTAATAAATATTTTTGGTGATTCATTTTGTTTATCAATGCCTCAGCCTTTTGCATACTGAACAACTAGCTACTTTCCTGGATATGTGTAGTTTACAAGTAAAAAAGAACAAAGAAAATTCACCTAGTAATTTAGACTTAAGTGACTTTATACAAAGACAACTTTGTGATGACTAAACACTGCTAGAAGTATAATCAGCTGAGGGAAAACTTTGAATCATAGGTAGCTTGGGTTTAACAAATGAGGCAATTTTCAAGAAAAATGGCAGAAATTGACTCCCTTCTGAGCTCTCATTGTTCAGAGTTTAGCTGACAATGCCAGTGGGCTCTGTCAAGTCATCTGTCGCTAACATGCCGAGACAACTGAATCATGCGGTTCAGAAATCTACAAAGTTGTTCTAGCTATAAAGAAATAAAAATGATAAAAGAGAGGAACTTGTTATATGCAATTTGGAGCTGAGCTGGAGAAACTATTTCTTAATACTGATGTTCCCAATCTCTGTTATTTTGTAGTGAAATTCATTGATCAAACATTTATTAATTTCTAAGGATACAAAAACAGGCTGAAAAACAGTTCAAGGAGCTTATATTTGGGGCTAGGAAGAGGGAGGTAAAATATTTACACAGATAAATACAAGATTACAAGGAACGGTCAATGCAAGCTCTTCTCCTATCACATCCCCAGATGACTTTGCCACTGAGGAAGGAACTCTCGTGTACTGTGTGTTTCATCTCCTCTTGCCTCATTTCTCTCCTGCTACCTTCATCAATTTGTCCAGGAAGAAGAAACTCCTTTGCACTGTGCTGCCTGGCATGGCTATTACTCAGTGGCCAAAGCACTTTGTGAGGCTGATTGCAGTGTGAACATTAAAAACAGAGAAGGGGAGACTCCACTTTTGACAGCCTCTGCCAGGGGTTACCATGATATTGTGGAATGCCTTGCAGAGCATGGGGCCGACCTTGATGCAACCGACAAGGTGAGTAATGTGTGATTGAGTCACACTTAGTGGGAGATTATATGTGGCGAATGAGAGTGCTGCAGAACTCCTTGTGCTCCTAAATTACTTTGCCTAAAATAACATACTGAAATGCAGGAAGCTATAATTCTATTAAATAGACTTAAGAAAGTTTCTCTGCTCCAAGCAGCATATCTATGCCTTTTGCTAAAATGAACTCATCTTTTAAAAAAAAAAATTATTCTTTCCAACATTTGATTCATCATGAAACAGATTTCCTAATTCATCAAATGTTTAGTTTTCTTTTCCATTTTTTTTTCAATTTTGGAAGTTGACCAGTAATATTAACAAGTTTACAAATGACAAAATACTGTTCATTGTTAATATAAGTAGTTTATTTACTTTAGGTATTTTATACTTCCTAGAAAGATAATCAATGCATTCAGAAAAATTAAATTCCATGTAATGGATTAATTAAAGAAATTTTTACATAATCAACTTGTTACTTACTTAAAATAAGAACATTTTGTCATTGAGTATATAGTAGGATATAGACTAGGATGGTTAATTTTGTTATTGCCATATTATGAAGTATTTACTTGATTTAGAGTTATAGTAAATATAAAAAATCCAAGACTCTTATACATGAGAGTTTCTACCATGTAATAAATTAACCATTTCTGATTTTATGTGTAGTAAGATTAATAGTGAGTGAGGCCATAATCCAAAGAATTAGACATCTTATACATACTCTTTTGCCACACATCTTATGATATAGCCTAGAGTAGACTCTTAATGGTGCTCTAGTAATATTTCCTGATTGAACTGAAGAAATTAACATCCTTTTCCCGACAGCAAAATGATGGGAATTGCTGGCTTAATTTTTATATCTTTAAAAAAGATATTTGATTATAAATATTAAATGTACCAAATATTATTAGTCATACTGATGAAAATATTTTAAAAATATGTATATTCTAGCTATCTAATGCCACTGCTTTGACAACAATATGTTGTTACGTGGATGGACTTCATCAGTGTGAGTATTCTATCCACTAGTAAAGAACACAGCCCTTCCATGCCTTTCATTCTAGCCAGATCTCATGCATTTAATAAGTCCCTTATTGAGGCTCTATCTATCTTCCCACTGGAGGCCATCCTATTGTTTTTAATATTTTGAGCTTAAAGATGTTGAAATCAAAGTATCCATCCATTATATAGGCTCTCATTCTCACCAAAACACTAGCCAACCTCTTCTTCTAGACATATATGTCTTTCTCAGCACTTTTTGTGTATGAGTCATGGAATTACTCATATCCCGTGGTCTGCTTATATCCCCATCCTAAACCCAAAGTTAAGTAAACCAAGTGGACATCTTGATCACCAAATATTCACAACCTTCCCGATTTAAATTTACCCTTACTATTTCTTAAAGTTGTCCATGAAACTCTAAGCAATGAGATACTATCACTAATGAGACGGGGGCAATGGAAGAAAAAAACTAGTTAGAAATGTTTTCCATGTTCATTTAAAAAAGGTTTCCTTATTTGTGGTGTCTACTTTTAGGATGGACACATAGCTCTTCATCTTGCAGTAAGACGATGTCAAATGGAAGTGATCAGAACCCTCATCAGTCAGGGATGTTTTGTTGATTTCCAAGACAGACATGGAAATACTCCACTGCATGTGGCCTGCAAAGATGGAAATGTGCCCATCGTGGTGGCACTATGTGAAGCAAACTGTCTTCTGGATGTCACTAACAAGGTAAACACAAGAGAAAATGACAGTCTGTATGCTGGTTGCCATTTAAACTTAATTGACTTAAGGTTTTTGCAAACTTTCTGTTTGCTTACATTTTGCAAAGTAAATAGAATCCATGTGAAAGCACAAAAAGGAAAGATTCATTGTAAAATCATTTTAAATTGTTTAACTAAAAAAATCTTTAATTTGCCAGTGAATAAAAAGAAAATTCCTTACAAATGCTCACTCTTTCCAACTTTACTTTAAAATATATGAAGACAGCTAGGTGACTCAATGGATAAAGCGTCAGACCTGTAGACAGGAAATCTGGGGTTCAAATGTGACTTTAGACACTTCCTAGCTATGTGACCCTGGGCAAGTCACTTAACTCCAATTGCCTAGCCCTTACTGCTCATCTGCTTTGGAACTGCTAAGGGGTTTTTTAATGTGTGTGCTGCTATGAAATAATGAGTTGATTAAGGAGCATTTATTAATCTCTATTTGGCAAGCTCATGCTAAGCAAGGCAGTCATTGCTCTCCTTGAATTCCCCCTCTATTTGAGGGAGACAACTCAGCAAAAGAGTTCCGTTACAGGATAGATGACAAGCCCTAGAAATCCTTAGTGTACATGAACTAGCAGGGTGACGGTATCTAAGCATCAGAAATAGCAACAGTGACTTTAGGCTGCGGTGTCAAGGCAGATAATAAGGGTTAGTGATCCACCATCCAAAGATCACAAACAGCTCTGCTGCTCTTCACCCTGTATCACTCTCTTGGAGTCTGGATAAGGAAAGGGAGACTGGAGACCCAATTGGTGATTCCTCTGGGGTCCAGCTCAGTAGGGGAAGAAAAGGAGGGGAAGGGAAACAAGACTACTGACTAGATGCTGACGAGACATATACTATTGTCGTTTTTAATTTTGTTAGATGTAACAGTCAGCCCACTGGAAGCAGAGAATTTGGTGCAAGTGACAAGGTACTACAGAGATACTAAGTAAAAAATACTGCAAAAAGGGAAGATAACTAGAGGGAGAAAACTTGGGTTCAAATCCCAACTCCACCACTTAGACATTAAGCCAATCAGAAATAGCCACCCTCCACTTGGGAATGTCAGCTTCTTGAGAGCTGAAACTTTTGATTTTGTCTTTTGAAATACAGTTTCAAGCTCAGTACCTGATACATAGTAGGCGAAGTCCTTTCTTTTTCTAAACCCTTACCTTCTATCTTAAAATCAGTACTAAGTATCAGTTCCAAAGCAGAGGAGCAGGAAGGGGTAGGCATTCGGGGTTAAGTAATTTGCCCAGGATCACCCAGCTGGGAAGTGTCTGAGGCCATATTTTAAACCTAGAACCTCCTCTTCAGTTCTGGTTCTCAATCCACTGAGCCACCTACCTGCCGCCAAAGTCCTTTCTAATATGGATATTTTGTGCGCCATTATATTGGTTAATCTTGAGCAGGTCGCCTAACCTCTGTGGGCCTCAGTTTTCTCACCTGCAGAATAAGGGAGTTGGACGGGATAGGTTTTGAGGTTTCATTAAGCCCAAAATCAACAATCCTATGATTAGTCCTATTAAGGACAGAGGACTTAATTGGAAATCCCAAGACTCGAGTTCTCTCTGTCATCAATTTCTCCCATTGAGTGTTCAAATGGCCATGAGGAAATCATGTCTTTTTTCTTTGCTCCAAGAATTATGTAAGACATAGAGAATTATATTTATTTTCTGAATATTTTGAGAAGGAAGAACAATGAATTAAATGTACATAAAAGATTTGCATGGGAACGGTGCAATGTAAATACAAAGTGTTGGTTTGCAAAAGTTGGGTAAGTCATTTCTTCCTAAACAGTCTTCTGATTTTGTTACCAAATAAAACAGAATCCAGCCTTCCATTTCTATTCGTGGATATAACTGACAATTTAGTCATAAAAAGCAAATACCGTTGGTGTGTTAGGGTTTGGTTTTTTTTAGCTTTTTTCCCCTCAGTGACAAACCCCCAAAAAGGCAAGATGAAATGAAAAGTTATTTCATCGAGAATGAATTTGTATTTTAAGAGGCATACATTTTAATAGACACCCTATTTTTTATCACGGTTTGTTTTATGTACATAAAATTAATTACCGTGGCAGTTGGAAAATTATGCCTCTCTTTAAAAAATGTTGCTGCTCCGAGCTTTTATGAGATCATGCGTAATGGAAATTAAAATGAATATCCGTCGTATTTTAGGAAGCACGAAAAAGCCATATTCCACGTCCTAGCCATTAGCTTCTGGGATTTTGTTAGTTTATCTCATTCTAAAATAGCTAAATCAGTCCTATAATTTAAAAATAGCTTCACAGTAAAACCAACTGTAATATTAAACATCAGTAAGGTCTAGGCTTTCCCCCGGGAATCTTTATATGAATAAAAGGCTGCTTCAGAGAAAATTCCTGGCACTAATTTGATACCTTTAGTCCTGCCTATTATGCTATCTGCCAGTCGGCTGTGCGCTCCCAGTGCCTGACATTTAGCTTTAAATATCTCTCTCAGTGTGAAGGTGAAGGAACATTGTGCTCTCCTGCTGCTTCACAGTAACATGAAGGCAGGAATGAGGAGTTACTTCTGCCATCGCCCTAACCCAGTGCAAAAATGTATTCTCTCCGAATGTGATGTTCTTGCTTTTCTTTTTTCCTGCTTGCTTTTGATATTGAAGAAATAATCCTAGAATATGAGTTAGTGAGTAAGCATATATTGAGCACTTACTGTTTCCAGATGGAGTTAATATTTAAATATTTACCTGTTCATTTAATAAAGTATATAGATGCTTATACACACACACACACACACACACACACGTGTGTGTGTGTGTGTGTGTGTGTGTGTGTGTGTGTGTTTATTCAAAGCTGCCCTGGTTTAGCATCCACCTCTTATAGGAACCTTCTTCAGTTTGAGAGTTCAGATCTATTTTGTTTGTTTGTTTTCTGTTTTTAAAAACTCTTACTTTCCACCTTAGAATCAATACTATGTATTGGTTCCAAGGCAGAAGAATGGTAAAGGCTGGACAATGGGGGTTAAGTGACTTGCCCAGGGTCACACAGCTACGAAGTGTCTGAGACCAGATTTGAACTCTTGTCTTGCCCTTGTCTCTAGGCCTGACTCTCAATCCATTGAGCCACCCAGTTGCCCCTCAGGTCTATTTGAATGGGCAACTAAATACAGACTCATTATGCAAAAGTTTGCCTAATTGAAAGTAAATGCTAATACTTAATATTAAATTAAATTATTTCATTATGAGAGAAGGCATCTAAACTCAGAGATCATCAATTTATTTTATTTTTTAAACTCTTATCTTCTATATTAGAATCAATACTAAGTATCATTTCCAAGTCTGAAGAGTAGTAAGGCTACTAGGCAATGAGGATTAAGTGACTTGCCCAGAGTTTCACAGCTAAGAAGTATCTAAGGCCAAATTTGAACCCAGGACTTCCCATCTCCAGGTCTGCCTTCTTTTTTCCACTGAAACACTCAACTACCCATATTATATTATTATATAAATTATTATTATATAATCATATAAATATTAATTTGTTTTAATAAGATTTTTAATAACTTTTTTACAGAGCCTAATTTTCCTTCTATATCTTTCCTCCCCTCCCCACTAGAAAATCATCTTATATAACAGATCTTTTTAAAAGAAACGAAAAACAGGAAATATCAGCCAAAATAAAAGATATCCCCCCAAACAATATGTGTAATATTCCTCGCTGTGCTCTCTCCTCCAATACAAAGTGGTGATGGGAAGATATTTTTTCATCTCTCTTCTTTGGAGCCAAGTTTGGATTTTGTTGTTCTTGTTTGTTTGTTTTATCCAATTTACTTTAAAACTTAAGTTCATGATATTCCTGAATTTTTCTCAGTCCCCCGTCTTCTGGAGAAGAGTTTAGGCCAGTCTTGCTCTATCTGTTCTACTTCTTAAAAACAGGTGACAAGAAGAGCAGCATTTTTAGGACTACGAAAATACAAAGACAATTGAAAGGTCTAATTACCTCATCAAATTACATTCTGCCATATTGTGCTAATTAAAGCAATCATCTTGTCAACGTGGCTACTGGGAAATGGCATCATCCCAAGTTTAGGATGGACTGCCATTCTTTCCATATAGTTACTGATTATTTAACTTTTTATGCTCTGATTACCTTCCCAAAAGATAAAAAATGAGAACTCAGACTCCAATTTCCCTACTACTAATGTGTGTGATTTGAACTTTGGCTCTCATTACTCTAAAATATAGCTATATCATTATTCTTCTACCAGGAGCCTTAAAAAGAAGAGCTCTTTTCTTATAATTACTCCAAAGAACAAAAAAGAGTAAGATAAATGGCGAATGAAGACTGTAGTTATTTGACCTGTCATGAGCTAGACATATTTCTGAGGGAGGAAAGAGAAACAAAAATAGAGAATGTTCATTAAAAAAAAAAAATAGAGAGGCAGGAAGGTGGCTCAGGAGATAGAGAGCCAGCCTAGAGACAGGAAGTCCCTGGTTCAAATCAAAACATTCTGGCTACGTGACCCTGGGCAAGTCACTTAACTCCAATTGCCTAGCCCTAACCTTTTGTCTTAGAACCAGGCAATTCTTAGTATCAATTTTAAGACAACAGGTAAGGGTTTTCTTTTGTTTTTGTTTTGTTTTCTTTTAGTGGCCCTTATTGAAATCAAGGTCTCAAAACGTAAGCCTTAGAGAATCCTGCCAGATCCCTCATCTCTGTCATTTCAACTTTGTCATTTATTATCAATGTCATCTCTTATTTTCTCTTAATCTTTTCCATTAGCTCATTCCCAGAATTATCTGCTGCTACCATCTCCATGATATCACTGCATTCCTCAAAACCATCCTCTCTCCACTTCCTAGCTGTGTGACCCTGGGCAAGTCATTTGACCCCCATTGCCTAGCCCTGACCACTCTTCTGCCTTGGAGCCAATGCACAGTATTGACTCCAAGACAGAAGGTAAGGGTTTAAAAAAAAATAAAAATAAATAAAAATAATAAAATAAAATAAATTTTAAAAAAACCCATCCTCTCTCCTCTCTTACTTGAATTGGCCCTTTAACCTCAGGCTTCTTTCAGACCATTTTTCATATATTATACCTTGCAACCAAAAAGTACTACTAGCGATGACATTTGAGCTTATTTTGACCTCTTCCATGTTATGTCGCTTATACAAACTATCTTCCTCGAATTACTGAAACATTCTCTTCACATCGCTGTCTAGTGAAATCTTTGTCTTACTTTTCCCATGATGTCTTAATGATTACTGCTTGATAGCACAGTTTGAGATGTGGTACAGCTAGGCCATCTTCTTTCTTCACATTTTTTCATTAATTCCCTTGATATTATTGATATTTTGTTATTTTTTTCTAGCTCCATAAAATAATTTTTGTTAGTTTGGAATGGCACTAAATAAGTAAATTAATTTAGGTTGAATTGCCACTTTATTATATTGGCTCAGCCTACCCAGGAGCAATTCATATTTTTTTAGTTGTTTAGATCTGCCTTTATTTATCTGTTCCCATATGCTGTTTTTTTAACCCATACCTTTTGTGTTAGAATCAATACTTTGTATTGGTTCAAAGGCAAAGGAATGGTAAGGGCTAGGCAATAAAGATTAGGTGACTTGCCCAGATTCACATAGCCTGGAAGTGTCTTGAGGTCAGATTTGAACCCAGGACCTCCCATCTGACTGTGGCTCTCAATCCACTAAGCCATCCAAGTGATGCCCCCACCCCCCCACCATAATATCTTAATGGATTCTCACCCCACCTCCAAAGTGATGCTTCCTTCCTCTATATCTCTTCTCTATGTTTTATCAAATTCTAAATTGTATTGTAGTCTTTTGGTATATGTATAACCCTAATAGTCCTCAAGGACAGAAACTATAATTTCCCCCCTTATTTATTAGTATATTTATACAGTAGGTACTCAGTAAATACTTATTGAATTAAATCAGATCTCTAGAACTAGAAGTCTCTAGCAGTATAATTTTAATCCAGCCTAATAAATTTTGCCATTGTCTTAACCACATTAATTCTATACTGTTAATACTGCCTTTATCTATCTGTTCCTCTAGATCACCTAATAATCACAACTAGAATGAGTTGGAATCATATTTAGAAGGAATCTCAAAGGATACCCATCCAACTGACATATCAGCAGAAATGTTTTAAAAGAAAGGCTATATAATTGGTAATCATCTGGAAATGTAGGCTGGAAGTCCATTGTGAAGGGCTCTAAATTCCAAGCTCCAGTTTCCTAGAGAGTCATGGAAGTTTCTTGAGCAACAGAATGATGCGGTCAGATTAGTGCTTCTGAAGCACGGTTTTGAAAGTTGAGTGGAGAATGAATTGAGCAGAGGAGGATGCAGGGAGACCAAATTAGAAAGCTATTGTAACAATGAAGGCTAAATAGGGGTATTTGTGTGGGGACTACAGGAGTACGTTTTTTAGGCATTTGTCATTATTCTGGATGGAATTTCTCTTATTTCCTACTCAGTTTTTTCCTATTGTATAGTAACGTATATGATTTAAAATTTTGATATTAGTAACCTTATTATACCTCTCAGTTGTTTCAGGGACACTAAAATTCTGGGATTTTATGTCATAGTTTTTTTCCTCCTATTTTTTATTTTTATTTTATTTAAAAGGAAATTCCTTGCACATTTGTATAACAGTTACAGAACAAAAGAGAGCCTTATTGGGCTTGACGGATCTAAGAGTAAGCAGTATGAGCACAATATCAGGAGCAGAATTAGAGAAATAAACAAACCAACCTCATCTCCTCAATCAGTATTTGTAGATGGCAGGATAACACATAGGAATGACTGTAGAATGGGGAGAGGAGAAAAATGGGAGAGTGAACACAAATGGCTAGTCGAGACTTAAGAGGTACATGAAAAATATCTGATTCCCACCCCCCACCCCTGCCTTTGTGGTGAGAAAGTAAGAATACAATAATTCTTCATTGATGGAAGAGCGGGAGAGGTGAGAGATGGGTGTAACCAGAAGAAAGGTAATGATCTAGCAAGCCTAAAACAAATAGAGTAGTCCTTTATGTTACAAACCCCAAAAAGCAAAGGCATGCAAGGGTCCTGCTTTGATATATCAGACCGTATATAAAATGTTTTTCATTGCACAAGACTTTATATAATATATAATACATATGAAATCACAGCAGATAGAAAAAATTAAAATTATTCTTACTATTAAAATCTAGTATATATAATTACATGCTAGCAGAATGGAAAATTGAAAAAAAAGAAATAAATGCAAAAACATAAAATATACAAAAGAGAGAACTGAATCTAACTTAAGACAAAGAAATCAAACTAAACCAAAATTTAAACTGAAAAGGAAATTTCAAAGAAAAATATATGACAAAAAACAAAAGCTAACATTATTCTCGATGAAGAAACACTAGAAACATTCCCAGTAAAGCAAGAATGCACCTTCTCCTCACTGTTATTTGACATAATTCTAGAAATGCTAATTATAGTAATAAAATAATACCATAATAAAACCAATACCATAATCAGCAAAGAGAAGAAAAAAAAATACCTGCTTTCAAATGACATGATTTATAACACCCCAGAAATTTAGTGTCAGGTTGCTAATACCTATATGTAAAAGTATAAATATTTCCATACAATATGAGCAAAACTGAGTAGTAAACAAGAGAAATTTCATAACTACAAAATGCCTAATAATTGATCTACTAAAACATATACAATATTTACATAATTATAGTTATAAAATATTTTCTACAGAAATAAAGGATAACATATTTAGAGCAATATTCATTGCTCATGGTTGGGTCATACCAATATAATAAAAATGCCAATATTATTTAAATTAATTTACAGATTGAGTACTGTACTAAAATTTACATGTTATTTTGTATTATTTAATATAATAATTTAAACTATAAAATCATATAATAGACTACAATAATTTTAAAAAACATTACATAGAGGGTTGCTTTCTTTAGAATAGGATAAGAATAGTTCTGGATTTGAACCAGACCTTTGGTTTCATTTACTCCTGAGAGAGTAAATTCCCTCTACCAATGTACATCACTAAATTCTCTGTAACATATTTTGCTTACAAAACCACTAAGTGGTTATGGAACTTGCCAAGGACCATATAACCAGTATGTGTCAGAGGCCGGACATTAACTTGACTTATCTATCCATTTTAGGTACATTCCCTCTTCATTTTTAGAATAAGGGAAAATTCTAGAAAAATTAGTTAAAAGAACAAAAGTTCTCAGATCTCAAGGAAAAGAGGAATAAGTGTGAGAGGGAATATTAGCTTACTATACCTCAAACTAAATTGATGTGTCAATGCTTCTGTCATTGAAGGTTTTTCTACTTCCAATGATATTTTTTATCCTTACCCTAGAATGTACTCTAAATCTCGAAAGTTAACATGCATACTTTCAAATTTATGGAGAGACTTTTTTTCAATGTAATTTTCCTTACATTCAGTAGAGATTCATACATAAAGGCTGAATCTTATTCACTTATTTAAAATGTTAAGCATTTTATCTCAACAAAAGGAAGCTGTGGTATAAGACAGTAATGGCAAACTCAAATAGAGGTTCAGTTAGATAATAGAATAGATAAAGCACTAGACCTAGCATTGGGAAGCCCTGGGTCCAAATCTGGCCTCAGATACTTCCTAGCTGTGTGATCCTGGGCAAGTCACTTAATCTTAGTTGCCTTGCCTTTACCATTCTTGTGTCTTTTAATTGAGACTAAGACAGAAGGTAAGGGTTTAAAATTTTAAAACTCAGATGCAAGCAAGGGTCCACTAATCTGTACATGAGTGTGTTGTCTGTAGGTCACATATTGACTTGTTTTTATAACAATAATTAATTTAAATACTCAGTTAACTCTTTCCCTCCCTCCCCCATAGAGGAGGGATCATTTGACAAAAAGATATGTGTATATATAAAGCTATGTCTTGCTCATTTCTATTCATCATTCTTTCCTCGGGAGGTGGACATATACGATTAATTCTTCAACCAATATTTCTTTTGCTGTATATCATGTTTTCTTGGTTCTACTCATACACTCTTCATAGTCCATACAGGTCTTTCCATGTTTTTCTAAAAGTAACCTGTTCGTCATTTCTCGTGGCATGCTAGTATTCCATCACAATCATCTTCCATAACTTATTTAAAGTAATGTGATCTATGATTTATTTTATTTTTTCCTTCAATATTCTCCAATTACATTTTAATCTGGTGATTATTTGGCATGTCTGGAAGAGAGAGCCAGTGACCATAGCCAGAAAGACCTCACCTACTTCTGATACATATACTGATTGTGTGAGCAAGGAATATTCACTTAACCCTACAACATCCTAGGCAACCTTCTAAGACTGTAAGTTGCAGAGAGCGTATCTATCAACCTGCATTGGGAAGAGGGAGTTTCCTTACTTGGGAGTTCCCTATGTGAACAAAATCATAGGTCCAGTCCTATCCCCGTCCCAATATTTGGAATTTGGCTACCTGATATTCAGTTTCTTTATTTCTCAGTAGCGGTCCAAACTTGAATCACATGGTGACTGTCTTCTCATTGATGATGTTCAAACTTTGGTTGATTTCACTGATTAATTTGATGTCAGTGTTTAATCATGAGTATATGAGAATCTGTGATCAGGTTGGTGGTAAAGTGGATAGAGTGCTGAGCCTAAAGTCAGGAAGAATTATCTTCCTGAGTTCAAATCCAGCCTCAGACATTCATGAACTGTGTGACTTCGGGTAAGTCACTTCACCCTGTTTACTTCTGTTTTCTCATCTGTAAAATGAGCTGGAAAAGAAAATGGCAAACTCCTTTAATGAAAAATGCATGGAAACGATCAAATAAAATACTATAAAATTAAAAAAAAAAAAGAAAATGGCAAACTTCTCTAATATCTTTGTCAAGAAAACCCCACATTGGGTCACAAAGAGTCAGCTTTGGATAATCTAAGAAAATTTAACATAGAGAATACTTTGAAAACAAAGCACAGATTTCACAAGTCAAATGTAATTTGATCAGAATGGGGATTTATGTTTGTCCATCCTTCCTTATTCTAGTTTGAAATCACCTATTTAGTTTGTAAAGAAAATCATCTGAAAAAATAAAGTCCTCTCTGTGCTCTACCACCCCACCCCCTTTACATGGTAAAATCCTTAAAGACAGAGAGTGCATTTGCTGTATTTATTTGTCGCTCCCAAACTGTAATGTTCTATGGAGCTGCCACCCATAGTGGCCACTGAGTGAATAGTATCATACGTAACAAATAAAGTATTTGGATTTGTTTTTCTCCCGTTCTTAGTATGGCCGAACCCCTCTCCATCTGGCAGCCAATAATGGAATTCTGGAAGTGGTCCGATACCTTTGTCTCACTGGTGCTAATGTGGAAGCTTTAACTTCTGTAAGTATGAACTGTGTGTTCTTGGCTCCTTTGGCTTTTGACAATAGGAAATCTGTCCAAATGCCCGATGCCTCAAGGGGCTAAGGGAAAGGCATTGCTTGGCAACTACATTCTGAAGCAGACAAGCTGATGTTAAGCTTTAACTTCTCCACTCTGTGTAGATAAACATCTACCTACACAAAAGTGAGTTTACTGTCTGGTTAATGTTTTATCCTCTTCCTAGTTCAACAGCTTCGATCTGCTAAGAGCTACAACTGTTTCGCAGTCGCTTTGGTTTCACGTGTTAGATAATAACTCTTGAATTTTTATTGGCGATGTATATTTTGGAATTCTGAATGCTTGCCCTTTACCACAATAAACAGTGATTGTTCATGCCTTCTTCGTTCGAGTTAGTGAGTGGGTAAGGCAGCATGCAGGTGTTCCATGAAGCAATTATTGTGTTTACCTGTCAAACTGGTTAGTATCAGGACTCTGGCTTCAGCAGCCAGTTGGCACGAAGCCCATTTTCTATATTTGGGAAATTATGGCTTCGCAGTCCACAGCAGAGTGATAAGAAAAACAAGAATCTCCTCAAAGCCATTGTCTGTCCATGTTTTGGAGGTTTGGGGAGGCAAATGGTGATAAAGTAAGGAAATATCAGATGGAAGTGATTCTCATTGCCCTTGGGGAACGAATAATGATGATAATAATACTTAATATTAGTCATTCTATGGCAACATGATATAATTATAATACTATTTAACATTTTATATAGCTCATACTTACTATGTTCTAGGCACTAAAAAGCATTTTTACAATTATTATCTCATTTGATCCTCACAAGTCTTGGAAGTAGTTCTGTTATCACTGCCATTTTACAGATGAGGAAACTAAGGCAAACAGAGATTTTTTTTTTTAGTAACTTGTCCAAAGTCACATAGCTAATAAGGGTTTGAGACCAGATTTGAACTCAGGTCTTCCTGTCTTCAGACTCTGTGTTTTATCTACCTTGCCATTTAGCTGCCCCAATTGTGGCAATAATGAAGTCCTGGCATGAACCTTGATATAGCAGCCAATTGTGCACTACAATTGGTAGTGGAGAGAGTGATGGATTTGGAGTCAGGAAGACTTGATTAAATATGGCCTCAGACACTTCCTAGCCATATGACTGTTGGGAAGTCATAGCCACTATTTGCCTCAGTTCTTCAACTCTAAAATGGGGATAACAGCAGCCCCTCCTTACAGAGTTGTCATTAGTAAGATAATGGTAGTAATTATTAAAATGAGATAATTTTAATAAAATACCTGGCACATATTAGACGCTATATAAAGCTTATCCCCCTACCCCTCCCTTATCCCTAAATGGAAGCCCTTATCTAGTTATAAATGACTAGACATCAGAAGGAATTGAATCATACCCTTCTTTACATTCTTACTATAAGTGAAAGGTGGTGCAATGTATAGAATGCTGGACTTCAAGGTAAGAAGACCTGCGGGCATCGAGGTAGCGCAGTGCCAGACCTGGAGACAGGAGGTCCTTGTTTGAAATCTGGCCTCAGACATTTCTGAGCTATGTGACCCTGGGCAAGTCACTTAACCCCAATTGCCTGGCCCTTATCACTCTTCTGACTTCAAACCAGTACTTAATATTGATTCGAAGTCAGAAAATAAGGTAAGATGTTTTGTGTTTTTTTTTCAAAGAAACCTGAATTTAAGTTCTGCATCAGACCTTTGATAGCTTTTGAACCCTGAGCAAGTTACTTAACTGCTACCTGCCTGTTTTCCTTATTTGTAAAATTAGAATAATAATTTCACCCCCTTCCCAAAGATGTTTTGAGAATCAAATTATAAAATGTATATAAAATACTTTGCAAACCTTAAAGCACTCTACAAATGTTTGCTATCGTCATCATCATTATTTGTAAACCTACAACCATGGTCCAATTCTCCAATGGAGTTGAGTTGGATCTGTTAAAAAGTGAACCTAGAAGCAATTCTGGGTACTGGGTTATCTCCAGGCCAAAGGGAACAATTTTGTGACTCATCTGGGAAGCATGGGGTGGTCCACTCTAGGTGTTCCCAGAGGTAGACTAAAAATGTTCTTCCTTGTACCTTAGAGTAGATTTTAACCCCCAAAGTTGACTCTATAGCCCCAACTTCCCGGAACTTTCCCAGGCCCAATACAAATCAAAATGGCACTAGAGTGGTATCCAGGGACACAAAGGTGAGGCACCATTGACCTGACTATATTTAGAACTTTAGTTATTAGGACTAGAAATTGATGGAGGAACTAGAATAAAACCTTTGAATCACAAAATTTTAGAAATGAAAAATACCTTTCCTCCCCTAAAGATAAATTTAAAGCCCAAAGTCTAGTTAAGTGGTTTGTATTTTTATTTATTTGGAAGTTGCTTGATATATTTATCTATTTAGACATTTTCATTGATGTCAGGCTGTAATCTATTAGAGCATTATCCCTTTAAGAATGCCCTGGGACAGCTAGGTGGCACAGTGGATAGAGTGCTGGAGTCAGAAAGACTCACTTTCCTGAGTTCAAATCTGACCTTAGACACTTAATAGGTGTGTGGCTCTGTGCAAGTCCATTTGCTTTTTTTTGGGGGGGGGGGGCATAGATAGATAGATAGATAGATGGATGGATGGATAGATAGATAGATAGATAGATAGATAGATAGATAGATAGATAGATAGATAGATAGATAGATGGATGGATGGATGGATGGATGGATAGATAGATAGATAGATAGATAGATAGATAGATAGATAGATAGATAGATAGATAGATAGATAGATAGATAGATAGATAGATAGATGGATGGATGGATGGATAGATAGATAGATAGATAGATAGATAGATAGATAGATAGATAGATAGATAGATAGATGGATGGATGGATGGATGGATAGATAGATAGATAGATAGATAGATAGATAGATAGATAGATAGATAGATAGATAGATAGATAGATGGATGGATGGATGGATAGATGAATAGATAGATAGATGGATGGATGTAGGGACAGACAGATAGACAGAGTGCCCAAAACTTCTTGAAGCCTTCTAAGTCTTATGCACTCCCCTCCCAGTTATTTATACTTTATGTATTTCCAAATCCTTTTAAGACCCCCTTAGTACAAAATCCTAGCTCTTAAAATATCACCAATGGTTGAACCTAGAGAGAAAACATATAATGACCTCACTACTACTGCTGGAAAGTGATAAACTGGTTCCTTTTTGGAGGAGAGCTCATTTTATCAGGCAGTCTAGAAATACCATTAGTAAGGTAGAAAGAGCAATTTACTAAATGAGTCTTGTGACCTGAATTAATTACTGTACTTACAGGAAAGGAGCCTTAAACGGATGTATAAAAATTGTGCCAGGCAGGAGCACTAATACAGTCCTTTAGAATAATGGGAGTGAGCTGATTTTGTATTAAATTGCTCACTTGTGAGACTTGTTCAATTAAATGTCAAGAGCAGTCTTACAGACCCCTTTGTTTCTCCCTTATGCTCAATGAAGCTCTTTAATTTACAACTTTAAGGAAAACTCAAGCCATCTTCTTTGAACCATCAGTAATTCATGTTCCCCCTTTTAATTGGATCCTCTGCATTTCATTGTACAATATATGCTAAAGTCTTCTATATGCTAATGTCGTATCCCCCATTAGAATGGAAGCTTGTTGAGGGCTAAGTCCTTGTATTTGCCTTTCTTTGTGTATCCCACAGGGTCTGGCATATAATAGATACTTGTTGATGGACAAAAATATGATGTGATATTTTGTTTTTGTTGAGTTGTTTCAGTCATGCCCAACTCTTCATGATCCATTTGGGATTTTCTTGGCAAAGATACTGGACTTGTTTGCCATTTCCTTCTCCAGATCAGTTTACACCTAAGGAAACTGAGGCAAGCAGTATTACGTGATTTGCTCAGGATCACACAACTAGTGTCTGAGGCCAGTTTTGAACTTAGGATGATGAATTTTCCTAACTCCAAGCCCAGTGCCCTATCCACTTAGCTGCCCTATAATGTGATATAACTAATATAACATAACAGTATAATATAATAGGTATTTTACACATCATTTTCTTATGCAATTTTATGGCTTTTTTATAGTAACTAAAAATCTGTATCTAATGACAATCCTATACTATCTGCTTCATTGGAAAAGGAAAGTTTAAAACCTGGAATGATCATTCTAAGGATTCTAAGGAATTCTAATTCTAAGGAAATTCCAATTCCAAGGAAATAATTCTAAGGAAATATTCAAGACATTGTTTTTCTTCTCCTTACCTTTTCTGTTTGAACCATTAGCCTGTGAACTCCTTGAGAACAGGGTCCTTTCTGTTTTTCTTAGTATCCCCAGTACCTAGCACAGCTTCAGGACAGGTACCTCGGACAGCCTAAGTTGTCCTGACCAAATTAAGAAAAATAGGGAATTCGGAGAGAAAAACAATCCTAGTTCCCTTCCTGACCGGATCCCCTTTGTTTCTGATGACAATAATGCCCCAGAGGAAAACTGACAAATGAAACCCTTCCCAGTTGCTGAGAAAAGAAGAGTTTTGTAACAATTTATTTGTATTTTCACAGGATGGGAAAACTGCGGAAGACCTTGCAAGAGCAGAGCAACACGAGCACGTAGCCAGCCTCCTTTCACGACTCAGAAAGGTAAGACACTGTTCATTCTTCTTTGTTCGTTCTATATATCCCTACTCTTTTCTCAAGGTTAGCAACTGACCAAAATGCTGTTTCAACAGCTAGGAAATATCTGCTCCTTTTTTCTTGCCATTCCATTTTTGGTTTGGGTTCAGATGGGTCATTTTACTGTGTAGGGAATTCCTTGTGTGGAATCTCCTTCCAGTAGTACAGATCAGAAACATCATGTGTTTGTTAAATTATTAGCAACTTGCCCATGAGCCCACACCTAGTACGTGTCAGAGTCAAGACTTGAACCTAAGTCTCTAACGCCACGGCTCGTCTGCTATTGCTGCCTTTTTTGCTAGGGTCTTCATTGAGGAGCTTACTGTGCATTTACCCCCATAGTACACAGAACTCCAGAAGGGCACAGCCTTCCTTTCTGCTTAAAACTCAAAAAGGGAGGATAGAAAAGCAACCTCTTTTCCTCTTTCTTTTCCTTCTCAGAGTTTGGAGCTCCCAGGTGTCACTTTTATTTCCTGCCTGGCAGTGCACTTCTAAACTTGGTTAAAGGACCAACTAGGTAACACAGTAGATAAAGCAGCAGACCTGTAGTTAGAAAGAACTGGGTTCAAATCTGGCCACAGATACTTCTTAGCAATAGGACCCTTGGGCAGGTCACATAATCCCAATTGCCCAAGCCCTTAATGTTCTTCTGTCTTAGAATTGTTATTTAGTATTTAGTGAGGGATTAAAAATATTTTTTTTAAAACTGTTTAAATACTCTTGCTTTAAGGGGGCGGTTGGGTAGCTCAATGGAATGAGAGCCAGACCTAGGTTCAAATCTGCCCTCAGACACTTCCCAGCTGTGTGACCCTGGGCAAGTCCCTAACTCCCATTGCCTAGCCCTTACCACTCTTTCTGTCTTGGAAACAATACACATTATTGATTCTAAGATGGAAAGTAAGGGTTTATAAATAAACAACAAACAGATAGATAGATAGATAGATAGATAGATAGATATTCTTGCTGTAAGATGACTATATCATTTGGAATATTTTTAATTTAATAAAATGATTACACGTTTAAGACAGTAACCCCTATGGATCCATCAGCTAGAAGAGCAGCCTACATTCAAACTCATCAATATAAGACGAAGCGACAGAAGCTAGGTGGCTCAGTGGATAGAGCACCAAGCCTGGAGTATGAAAGACCTAGGTTCAAGCCTGGCTTTCAACCCTTCCTAGCTATGTGACAAAGACAAAAACAAGAGTCTTTGCCCTGCACAAACTAAATCCTGTTGGGAGAAAATAGCATATTTACAAAGAAAATAAAATACAAAATATATTGAGTATATGTAGAGACAATGTAAATCACTTCACCCTAATTGCCTAGACCTTGCCCCTCCTCTCTCTTAGAATGGATACCAAGACATGAAGTAAAGGTTAAATTAATGGAAAAGAGGAATGACATCTTAGTGGGCAAATGGGTGGCTCAGTGGATTGAAAGCCAGGTCTAGAGATGAGAGATCCTGTGTTCAAGTCTGCCCTCAGACACTTTGTAGCTGTGTGACCCTGGGTAAGTCACTTAATCCCTCTTGCCTAGCCCTTACCACTCTTCTGCCTTAGAACCAAAACACAGTATTGATTCTAAGAGAGAAGGTAAGGGTTTTTTAAAAAATGACATCTTGACTTTATGTTCACTGTAGAGCTTGGAAGCAAGAGCTTTTCCCTTTGGATCCATGTTCTGGAGTTTGCAAAGCCGATGAGAAATCATGCATTTCTTGATTTCACAGAATCAAAGAATAGGCAGAATCTTTGACGTCATCTAGTGTAAATTGAGGACTAGAGTGGTTAAGTGAAGTGACTTCTCCAAGCTAATAAAAAGGCATCTGAATTCAGATTATTTGACTCTGAAATCAATGTTCTTTCTACCATATCCCTGCCACCTTTAAAAAACCTCCAAAGAACCTTCATGGGCCAAATTTAAGATGAATAAGGATGAAATAAATAAGTATTGCATTGGCAAAAAAAAAATCTAAAGAAAGTGAAGTACATTTTACAAACAATATGATGTCTGGGCTCTATTTCTAACAACTCTTCCCACTGGCTATTTAACCTCCAACTCACTACATAGTTTCCCATGAGAAAGTGCAGCCCTTTGGTTCCCATGTATCAGTGTCTTTCCCTTCATCACTCTTCAATCATTCGCCTCTATAAGGAACAAGAAGGTAACACGTAGCGTCAGCCACATAGAACTGGAAATAAAGGAAGCATTTTACAGATGACAAAACTGAGGCCCCCCAAAAGTGAAGATCTCTCAGCCCTTAGTCTTGTGCCCCAGAATCTCATTTCATTTGATCTCGTTGGGAAATGTCTTGTAATTGTCTCAGGTTTGCTTGAGTATTTACAACTCCCCACTGCTCTTTTCACAGTGTAGTATAATCTCAATTGGTTTTTATATTGTTTGGAAAATCATTTACTTTCCATTTCCTTCTTTCATTTATTCATTCAAAAATCACTAATTCAATGTATTTATTGCATGACAGTACTGGTATAACCTGTATCAGACAATTTACCGCCTCAGGGAGTAGAGGACCGAGGGAGGGAGAGAATCACAAAATATCAGAAAACAATTGTCAAAAACTGTGTCTATGTGAAATTGAAAAAAATGTTTTTACATTTTAAAAAATCACTGATTAAGCATGGAGTGAGCCAGGCTCTCTGCAAGGCCAATAGGGATACGAAGACAAAAACAAGAGTCTCTGCTCTCCAGGAATGTATATCCTTTGGGAGAAAAGAGCATATATAAAGAAAAGAAAATGCAAAATATATTGAGGATAACGTAATTTGGGGGAAGGTGGGAAGAAGTCAGGATAGTTTCCCTATGGGAGGCCACATGAGCCAAACCATGAAGGAAATGAGGAATTCTACAAAGTAGGGGTGTGGAGGAAATGCATTCCAAAAGTAGGGAATAGAAGGTCCGCATGAAGGCAGAAAAGAATATGGCAAATGGGGAACAATACCTAGACGAGTTTTGCTGGAATATAAGATGTACAAAAAGAAATAGTATATAATAAACCTGTGTTAAAGGGAAAAGGAAGGGAGTTGGTGAGCTAACCCTTGAAGGATATTCCCTCCCTAGCCAATCGGAGAGCCAATGGCTACCCTGTGTCCTTTACTGGTTAAGATGGAGGCACAGGTACACGCAGAGGTCTGCACCAGCTTTGGGAACACACAGGAGTGGAGAAAGGTCAGCTGGTCAGGCAATTTTGTGAAACCTCACTCCCCTGGATGTCCCTTCTGGGAGATCCCCTGGCTGAAGGAAGATCAATGGCTTTCAACCCCAGATTTGGCTTATCCTGGATCTAACAGAGATCTTCCTCCGAATAACCCTTCTCCCACCAGTCCTGCTTCACCCTCTTGGTAACTGATCTGACTGTGTTTGTTCTTTAGCTGAAATGTGATTTAATAGCGAATAACAAGGAAAGGTTAGATAGAGGGATGGATAAAGGTTGGATGGAGGGATGAGGGGTCCCCAGCTAGAATGAAAGTCAGTCAGTCCAACCCTTAGAAACCTTCAGCCAAAGCCCAGGTTGGTCTTTGCCCTCTCTGCCTAAAGATGGAACTGCTTCTGCTCTTCTAAGCTATCTAAGGGGAAAGGTGATAGTGTCTAGGTAAGCAGGTACAAGGAGAGAGAGAGAGACCGGTTTTCTGTGGTCCTAGCTCCTCTCCGGGCTCAAGCAGGATGGTCAGGCTGCTGGGTTCTGTGAGGTATTGGGAAATGGCCAGGAAATATCTGTTCTTTCAGGAGAATTCTCTCTGATGGCTCCTGTTCCTCCAGAAGCCAAGAACCGACTTCCCAGATTGTCCATTGGGCTCCCTGAGGATTCTAATGACCTTTGGCCTTTACACAGTTCTCGTGATCTCATGGCTTCCTCCATGTGAATTCCATTCCGTCACCTGGAAGAGTTGATTAGGGCCATATTATAAATGTCTTTAAAAGCCAAATAGAAGACATTAAATCTTATTCTGAGTCCATCTGGCCCAAACATTTACTAGCTGTATGTCTTTGGGCAAGTCACTTAGCATGTATTTGCCTCTGTTTCCTCATCCGTAAAATGGGGGAAATAATAGCGTCTACCTTTCATGGTGGTTGTGAAGAATAAATGAGATAACTGTAAAGCACTTACCAGAGTGCCTGGTACATAGTAAGGGCTATAAAAAGTTAGCTGGTATTATTTTATCTCAGAGGCAAGAAGGAGCCTCTTGGGTAAGGAAGTGACATGATCAGCCTTTTGTTTTTGAAATTTAAATTTGAGAGTATCTGGAAAACTAGAAAATTGTTGTTGCTCAGTCATTTTCAGTCATGTCCAAGTCTTTGTGAACCCTGTTGGGGTTTTCTTAGCAAAGATACTAAAGTGTTTTGCCATTTCCTTCTCCTGCTCATTTTACAGATGAGGAAACTGAGGCAAACAAGGTTAAATGACTTGCCCAGGGTCACACAACAAGTAAGTATCTGAGGTCAAATTTTAACTCAAGAAGATGAGACTTTCTGATTCTAGGCCTGCCACTCTCTCCACTGGACCACCTAGCTACCCTAAGACTGGAGAAGAGAGTGAATAAATGTAGAGAAATCAATTAGCAGGCTATTGGAATAGTTAAAAAGTAATGAGGGCCTACACTTGGGTGAAGGATGTATGAGTAGAATGTCAAGAGTAAATATCAGGTAGAATCAACAATACTTGGCAATTTAGGGATGGAGAAGTGGGGAAAGTGTTGAGGAAGACTCTAAAGCTGTGAATATGGATTACTGAGAAAACTTCAGCAGAAATAGGGGAAGTTGAAGAAGAGAGATACTTTGAGAGAAATGACCATGAGTGTTCCAGACATACTGAGTTGGAGATGCCCAAGTGACATGCAGATGGGAAAATGTCTGCTGAGTAGTCAAAGGGACATCAACACGTAATTAGAAGTCCCCAACTCTAAGGAAGCAAGTTTCTCTGAGGAGGAAGACTCTAAGCCAAAAAATGAATTCTTTGAAAAAAGACGGATAATGATCTGGGATTTGATAGAGAACAGCCAGCAGGATCTGCCAAGTAGTGAAGAAGTAAAACTTGAAAGTGAATAAGTTACTGAATAATAATGAACAGTCTATATATAAGGGGCAACATGGGGCAAATATGCATGACTGCTCTCCTTCCTAGCCTAGTGTTTGGAGAGATAGGAGTCCTGAGGGATAGTCTGTTTACTTCTGGTAAAGGTAGTAAGAGACACGGTGTCTTGATTGCAAGGAAATAGAAGGTGCAGGAGAGAAAAAAGGTCTAATGTGAAGGGAGTTTTGTTAACATTAGATAGTTGAGGGTGGAGTCCATTGGGCATGACAGAGGGAGAGATTAGAGGATGAAAGTTACACAGAAGAGATGGAGGAGTGGAGAGTAATAGCTGGAAGGAAGAGAAGGGTGGAGAAGTTGAAAGAAGGCAACTCGCGACATGCATAGGACAGCAGATTGCCCCTCACAGTAGCAATAATGCTGATTTTTTCTATTTTATCATCCTCTTAGTAAATTATTGAGGGGAGTCCACAGGCATCTGGCAAGTCCTTGGTCCTGCCTAATAGTCAAGGGCAGATGTTTGTCAATGGCTGTATAGACTTGAGTCATGAGAGTTGATCTACGGTGTGCCGGGGACTTTGCTAAGCAATGAAGAATCAAAGAAAGATAAAAACAATCCCTGCTTTAAGGAGGTCACAGTCTTAACGGGGAGACAACACCCAAACAGCTTTATAGAAACAAACTTTACATATACAGGATAAATTGGAGTTCATATTAGGGGGAAAGCATTAGATTATATCAGTTATGGTTTATGGATTTCAGACAATAATAGGTTTGGAAAAGTTCATTTTGACTTCCCTGCTATGTGTGTATGTCACATGTCTATAAACAAGAAGTGACATGGATTTATTTTTGACTCTGGGTGCTGTGATCCATGGGTGCCTTCACACAATGTTACATTATTATTTATACTTGGTGGTCAGTGGGAATTCTGGCTTGAAATACAAGGGAAGCCTTTTATTTAAAAGGAAAGAATAAGAAAATGATTCTCTTTGATCATCAGCTTCACCATTCACTATATATATAATATATATGTATAAAAATAGTTTTAGAGTACTAAACTGTAGGGTGATCCATTTGTAAGAATCTCAGAATTACAGGGGACCCCACAAGTCAATCCATCCAACCCTACATGAAACATGAGTTCCTTCTGCAGCATCGGAATACATCCTTTAGTCAAAAGTATTAGGAAGCAATAATCCTATATTACATAATTGGAAGGCTGTTGTACTTAGAAGGAAATGGACTTAGTCAGAGTTATGGAGCTAGAAAGAACCTTTGAAAAGACCCAGTTCCACCCTTTTGTTTTCAAAAGAGGAAAATAAAAGTCAAAGAAGTCACACAAAACCTATATATGCCTCCAAAGGGCAAAAATAGGACTAATGCAACAAATATTGATTAGGCATTATCCTGAGTATCAAGTTAAAGGGTAAGAGTACAAAGGAAAAAATAAGAGATATCCTGGGTTGAGATCTGGTCTCAGACACTTCCTAGCTGTGTGACCCTGGGCAAGTCACTTAGCCCGTTACCTAGCTCTTATCTCTTTTCTGCCTTGGAACCATTACAAATAGTATTATTTTTAGTATGGGAAGGAAGGATTTCAAAAAAGAAAAGAAAAAATAAAGCACAGACTCTGCCTTCATAGAGCTTACAGTCTCAGGGTAGATGGTATATACAAATTAACTTTAATACAAAGTATATGGTAAAAGTGCAATAAAGATGGCATTTTGCAAAAGTTTAGAGGATGGAGAGATTACTTTAGACAGAGTAGATCAGAGAAGGAGTCATGAAAGGGATGATATTTAGACTGTATCTTTCAGAAAAGTTACGAATTAACTGAATGTCTATAGACGATGATAGTGAAATGAGAAGAAGAATAATTATTGTTATTATTGTTTCAGGTGACTCAATATAAGAAAAGAATTCTTAGAAACTAAAATAGTTCAGTAGTGGAATGAGCTGCACCAAATAGCGGATAAACTTCTCCTTACTAAAAAGTTTCAAGCAGAGACTAACTAGCTAATCACCTTCCTTAGATGCTAGAGAAAGTGATCTCGCACTAAGTAGGATGTTGAACTAAGCAACTTCTGGAGTCCCTACTAACTAAGCTTCTGTGGCATAGAGTTAGAACACACAGAAGCTCAAGTAGCTGGAGGGATATGCGTGTAGGCAGCAACTAAACTAATCAGAATAGCTTTTTGTTTGTATTGAAATCTATATTTAAAACTCAGCGGTTTAAATAAAGACCACTTACTGATGGAATAATGACTAGATTCCTTAATATAGGTTTCGCTGTACTTCCCACCATGTATATAATCATGGTGGATCATAATCCCCCAGCTTTTTCAGTTCCTCTGAACTCTCAGAGAGAATAGGAGCTCAGCTATATAACTTGGGATTTGGCTAAATAAGCTCCATAAAACATAAGTATTATCATTTTCCCCCAGTTCTAGCTAATGTATTCTTTCCAGTGGCCACAACTATTTAAGAAAAAAGCTCCCCCTGTTATATATCTCCATGGAATCCAGGTTTCCACACATTTCTTGTCTTTGTGTATATAGTTTTTACCACTTTAGAAACCTTGTGTTAGTGCGGTGAACCCACTGAGAATGTTCCTCTAGTTAATCTTTAAGCAAAAGTAAACTGAAAAGCATTATTCCCAGCAGCACTAAGTAGGTCATATCACTTCAGAGAACCCTCCCTCTGGAAGACTGACAAGTCTCTCCATTCAGATGGGCTTTATTGTTTGACTCACTAACCTCATGAGGAAGTTTCTTGAAAATTCTTCCCAGAGAACTGTCCCGTACAAGGAAAAAAAAGTCAGGAATGGGGGATATGAGGAATAGTTCATTAAATTAGTCAACAGTCTGACATTATTATATGCAGTGATCCACATTCCTGGCTGCGAAGAAATAGGTTGAATTGATTTACTGTATTTTCTATATTGGGGGTGGGGTGGGGACAGCTTGTTTGTTGTAATTTTTCATCCTTCAGCTTTGATTATATTGTTATTGTTCTTGGTTCTGCTTACTTCTCCTTGCACAGTTCATGTATGTCTTCCCCTGTTCTCAGTATGATTTATATTTGCACTTTTCCCCCCAAAAAAATACTTTATTTTGTATCTGTCACACAATTTACTTAGCCATTTCCCTATCAGTGGGCATCTTCTTTGATTCAAGTTCCTTGTGTCTCGAAATTGTTACAGGAAGAATTTTAGTGCCAATGGAGCCTTTCTTTTTGTTATTATATATCTTAAGATTAATACCTGGTGGTTGAATTTCGAAGGGCATAAACATTTTAGTAACTACCTTCTCCTAGTTCCAAATTATTTTCCATTTCAATTATTTTCCAATTCAGAGTTCCACTAGCAGTGCCTTAATGGGCTTATCTTTCCACAGTTCTTTCAGCAGTGTCTATTCAAATTTTTTCTCAATTTTAGTTACTGTCTACACTCACATCCCCAGCTACTTAAGCTTCTATATGCTAATAACTATATACCACAGAAGCTTAGTTAGTAGGGACTCCAGAATCCATTTGGTTCCTAGTCAAATGTAAGATCACTTCTCAAGCATCACAGGAAGATGATTATCTAGTCTCTGCTTGAATTTTCTTTTTTCTAAAGAGGAGTTTATCAATATTAGGGACATCTAATTCCCCTACTGAGCTACTTTTTTTTTTAAGAATCCTTTTCATGTCCTGTCAGTTTTGCCGATATCTAAGTGTGTACTCAAGTATGATACTCTGAAAGTCTGGACCAAGTTCTGATTTGAGGTACAAGGGGGGAAGATTTTTATTTTTATTTTATTTTATTTTATTTTATTTTATTTTTCAACCCGTACCTTCTGTCTTGGAGTCAATACTGTGTATTGGCTCCAAGGCAGAAGAGTGGTAAGGGCTAGGCAATGGGGGTCAAGTGACTTGCCCAGGGTCACATAGCTGGGAAATGTCTGAGGCCAGATCTGAACCTAGGACCTCCCATCTCTAGGCCTGGTTCTCAATCCACTGAGCTACCCAGCTGTCCCCAGGGAAGAGTTTTAAAAAGAGATGAAATTTGGATAATATTTTTTTACTTTTTTTTTTCAAATAAAAGGTATTTATTTTCTCTCCTGCAACTTGCTTTCTCCAAGAGGAATGAGAGAGAACGGGAAGAAAAAGAGAAATGCCAATTCTTGTAGTAAATACGCATAGTCAAGTAAAAATATTTCAGACAGTGGTCATGTCCAAAGATGTGTATCTCACTGTATATAGTTAGTCCATCACTTCTCTGTCATGAAGTACATAGCACATTCTTCATAATTATTGGTCATTGCTTTGATCAGTTCTTAAGTCATTTTAGTTTGTTATTTAAAAGTTAAGTTTGTGTAGCTATTTTTTTTTAACTCAATTTTTGGGGCAGCTGGGTAGCTGAGTGGATTGAGAGCCAGGCCTAGAGACGGGAGGTTCTAGGCTCAAATCTGGCCTCAGACACTTCCCAGCTGTGTGACCCTGGGCAAGTCACTTAACCCCCATTGCCTACCCCTTACCACTCTTCTGCCTTGGAGCCAATACATAGTATTGGTTCCAAGATGGAAGGTAAGGGATTAATTTTAAAAAAAAAAAACTTAGTTTTTAAGTTATTTAAAACTGTTTCTTTAAGAGATAGGGAGGTGTGAGGGTTATTAATAATTTGCAGTTCTTTTGAGAAATATTTGTTCATTTTCTTTGAATAATTATCTATTGGAGAATGACTTTTGGTTCTTTAAAATGTCTGTTGCTTCATGTTAAACCCAGCGGAATTGTGCGTCATATACGGGAGGGGGGTGAAGAGAGAGGAGGGAAGGAACATGAGTCTTATAACCATGGTAAATTTTTCTAAATCATCTAATTAAATAAATTTTTTAATTAAAAAACAAACATGTTTGTTGCTTATATTTCTTGAATATCAGAATGTTATTTAAAAATCTTGACAAAAAAGAATTTTTCCCATTCGACTATTTGACATTTCTTATCTTAACCTAGTTGCATTAATTTTGTTCATGCAAAAGCTTTTCAACTTCATATAGCAAATAATCCATATTTTGTTTTATAATCATGCTTTCCCTTGTCTATGGCTATTAATCGTTTGCCTCCTAACCATTGCTGCAAAAGGTACTGATCTAGTTCTCTTCTTATTTTTTTTAAAGGATAATCTTTGATTATAAGTTGTATATCCATTTGGAGTTTATTGTGGTGTGTGGTATAGCCAGAATTATCTATGAAGTATTTTATCTGCCATAGTTTACAGCCTTCAAGACCCTAGTTATCTCCATAGCCCAATGAGGCATTTGAAATGGACTCCATATACTAAATATATACTAAATAAATACTAAATAAATAAATACTAAATAAATGTCTCTTTAAATTATATACAATTCTTGGAGGAGCTAGTTGGCTCAGTGGATGCACAGAGACAGTCCCAGAGATGGGAAGTCCTGGGTTCAAATATGGCCTTGGCCACTTCCTAGCTATGCGACCCTGGACAAGTCATTTGATTCCAGTTGCCTAGCTCTTACCACTCTTCTGTCTCGGAACCAATACCAGGTATTGATTTTATTGATTCTAAGACAGAAGGTAAGATGTTTTTTGTTTTTTTTTTAATTATATGCCATCCTTTCTTCCTCTGTTTATGTGACACTAACCTGAGAACTGAGCCAATCTATTTTGTTATTTTTATGGGCAGCTAGTTAAATAGGAGAATTTCAGTTCATTTAAACGGTGTCATGTAGACACTACTTTGAAAACGGATAATAGTTGTCTCCTACCATTTGATCAAAGTTCCCTGAAGTTTCAGCTTCTTAATTGGCTAGGAAGGAAGGAAGCTAAGCTTTTCTGTGATCTGCTTGTCTTAGGTTTTTGATGTTGAGAATAAATCTCAAAATAATGGCTGCTAGGTACTCGGGAAGACATCATGCTAAAATTTGGTTACTGAAAATGATAGAGTTGTTGGGACTATTTCTTTGGGGATTATGAAGTGTGAGAGCTGTTGTGTGTGTTGCCGGAAGGAGCAAGCAAGGACAACCGAAAAATAAGAATAAATAGATTTGCTGTAGCTATGATCCAAGACACAGGGAAATTCCCCAGCGTTTGCCAAATACATTCAGAGTTTTGTCATTATGGCTGTTGTTGGGGGCTTGGAGGAGGGAATTGTTTCAACGTTATTCAATAAACATAAATGAGTAAAGGATTTGAGCTAGATGACATCCAAGTCTCTAAAGCTCAACCAGTTTGCCATCTTGAGTGAAAAGTTCGTACACAGCTGGGAAGCGCTGATTGACCTTTAGTTGTGAAATGCCATTTTCCTCCTCTCCCGATCAGACTAGGCAGGGTTAATGTACAGCTCCTCGAATAGTTTGTATCTGGTAAAGCGAGACTCGTTTTATGTTACAGCATCTCAACTTTTTAATGATTCTGTTATCCGACCTGGAGATTTTGTGTCAATTTAGAAAAAGAAATTCTACCAATTTCTCCGTCTGTCTGTTGCCAGTTCACAGACTAGAATTTTCTAATGTCGTAAGGCAAAAGAAGTAAATAAAGAGAAAATGGACCGCATTCCCAGGTCTGGACGTTGGGTTTCATGGGGGTTGCAAATTCTCTGGATAGAAACTTCCTATATCAGTATACATTGACAAATCACAGGACTGGATATCATTCAAGAGTTGACTAAGAAAAAGAGAAGAGATTTAAGCATGCTTATTAGCCAGTGTGTATCAATGTATATGGAGGTGGTAGAGCACTGGACCTAAAATCAGGAAGACCTGAGTTCAAATTCAGCCTCACATACTTAATGACTATGTGACCCTAGGCAAGTCAATGAACCCTATTTGCCTCAGTTTCCCTGTCTGTAAAATGAGTTGGAGAAGGAAATGGCAAATCACTCCAGTGATCCTTGCTGAGAAAACTCCAAAAAGGGTCATGAAAAGTCAACTATGACTGAAACGACCAAACAATGACAAACTTCAAAGGAAGGACTCCCAGGTCAACCCTTTGTCCACTAATAATTGTTTTGGAGATAAGACATGGCAAATATTGTCTCATCTGACCCTCACAAGTGAATAGAACAGATATTTTCTGCATTCCAGATGAGAAAACAGTCTCTGAGGATTCACATGATTTGTCCAGGGTCGGACAGATAATAAAAGCTATTTCAAGCTATGATCCCAAAATGTATTCACTATGCCATGTTATATCAGCACAATGAAATTCAAAATAGCAAAATAATTCAGAAGCCAGATATACTTTACATTGGAAATCAATTGTCTTTCAGCTTTAGCTTTCTTAATTGTGCTTCTTCCTTGGCTAATATTATCAGTTTAATAACTTGCTTTCTTTAACAAATTGTAGCAATCAAATACTGGGATATTTGCAATGATAACCAGGACTAGGCTCAGAAGTGAGAATATTTGTATTGGGGGGAAAGGAGTGAGAAGAGACGTGCCCAAGATTAAAAATGTAACGCCAACAAATTCTGTATGGATCAAGCCTAGTTGTATTTTGATACAGAAAGAAATATTCATCAGTTTCTGTGATTGCCTTTGTCCTTCCTGCCACATGTGGCCCATGTCCAATCCTGATTTTAAATTATTTAGCCATCTTTTCCAATGTGAAACTTGAATTACAAGGAAATTGTCTCTCCTCTCTCCAATCTATACTTCAAATAGCTGCCACACAGATATTCTTAAGTCTAACTGTGTCATTCCTTTGCTCAATAAACTCTAATAGTTATCTGTCCTCTCTAGAATCAAATGGAAACTCATCTGTATGCCATTTAAAGAAAGCCCTTTATAATCTGTCTCTAAGCCACCTTTCCAGATTTATTATCCTTTTCTTAAACATTTCCCTTTATATATTCCTCAGTATCCTAATGAATAGGGTTATAGACATGTAGTCCAAAAGACCTGAATTCAAATCCATATTAACTATCTGAGTGACCCTGGGTGAGTCATTCAACCTTTCTCTGCCTCAGGTCCCTTATCTGTAAAATGGAAATAATCAAATAGCACCAGCTCCTAGGGTTATTGCTAGGATAAGTGAGATAATATTTATAAAACACTTAAAGCACTATATAAATGCCAGCTATAATTATTAGAGGCAGGTGGGTAGCTTAGTCGCTGAAGTGCTAGACCTGAAGTCAAGAAGACCAAAATTCAAATTTGGGCTCAGACATTTACTAGCTGTGTGATCCTGGGAAGGTCATTTAACCTCTCTGCCTCATTTTCCTCATCTGTAAAATAAGGATAATAATAGCGCCTAGCACCCAGGCTTGTGATAAATTATAAAATGAAATAGTATTTGCAAAGTGTTTTGCAAACCTCAAACCCCCATATAAATGCTAGCTAACTCACTACAGTCACACCGTTTCCTTGCTGCTAGTCATACACCATCACACCATCTCTGTGCCTTTGCCGAATGCCTAGATTGCAATCCCTTCTCACTTATACTTCTCAGAACTCCTAATTTACTTAAAAAAAAACAAACAAAGCTTTTCTTCCATCTTAGAATCCATACTGTGCATTGACTCCAAGGCAGAAGAGGGGTAAAGGCTAGGCAGTGAGGGTTAGGTGACTTGCCCAGGGTCACCCAGCTAGGAAATGTCTATTTCAGATCCTTCCTTCTCTACACCTGGCTCTCCATCTGCTGAGCCACCTAACTGCCCCCTCCTCATTTACTGTTAAAGCTCAATTCATGAGACATTTCCTTCCACAGTATTTCCCTACTCCCTTCAATAGCAGTCCAGCATTTTCATAGAATTCGCATTGCCCACTTTCCCCTTTATTGCGCCTATTTGAAAACAACTTTTACGCATACGTCCTCACACAATCAGTCAGCCTTCCCAGGCCTTCTTGTGACAGGAGGGGGAGGCCAGCTGGTGGAGTCATAGTAATGTCTGCCTGCCACCACCTCCCCTCCATTCATTCTGTCTCCAAACTATAGAAAAGCAGTGTCCCGAAATTGACCAGAAAGGATTGTAGTATGTCATCTGGCCACTAGGGGGCGGCAACCTCAAACTAGCAAGGAAGTGACTTCTCCAGAGGACTGCCATGCACTTGTCTTGGCATTCCCACCAGCCACACTCTCCCCATCATTACTTACCAGAGGACACTCATTCTACAAACCATTTACACGACTCTCCTTTCCATGGAAAATTGGCAGACGTACGCATGGGAGTGGCACCACTGGCCTTCATGCAATATGGATCTAGAGATATAGAAAGGAAAGGAGAGAGTGCTCCGAAATAGAACATTCTTTAAAATCTCACTGATGCTGTCTACACGCCATATTTGGGAAATTGTCTTCTAACTGTTGCTGCTGTTGAATTGTGTACAATTCTTCGTGATCCCTTTTGGGATTCTTGGCATTCTTGGAATCCTATTCTTGGCAAAGATGGTGGAGAGGTTTCTCATTTCCTTCTCCAGCTTGTTTTACAGATGAAGAGACTGAGGCAAATAGAGTCAAGTGACTTGCCCAGAGTCACACAGCTAGTAAGTTTTCCTGATTCCAAGCCCAGTGGTTTACAAAGTGTTTTACAAAGATCGTCATTTTATCTTCATTATAATCCTGTGAAGTAGGTGCTATTTTTGTCGTTTTACATTTGAGGAAACTGAGGCATCAGCCTAAGTAACTTTCTTAGTCATATAGCTAGTAGAGTATGAAGCTGACTAAATTTGAACTCAGGGTCTTCCTGCATTTATCCATTGTACTCCTTAGATGCCTTGGCTAACCTGGGAGAATCCTTTTCTTAACCAACCTTTTACCACCTGTCAGTCCATGATTCCAGAGTGTTCACAAGACAACACTTTGTTACACATAATGAGGGATAGATATTTATATAAACCTATAGAGGAAACATGGGTAAACACAAAGCAAAAGCAATACAAGAAAAATTATTGTTAGTCTGCCCCAGTTAAGAAAAGAAAAGCTTCTACTAGAGCAGACTTGGCCAACCTTTTCCCAGGTCGAGTGCCCAGTGTAAGCCTCCTGGACCCCCATTGCTGGAGAGAGTGGAGGCAGAAAGTGCTTGCTTTGGGCACCTGGAGTGGGTGGGGGGGGCTTGCAAGAGGGGGAAGGGAGCAGCAACCTGAGTGCCAGCTGTGCCCGCATGCCAAGGCTTCACCAATGAGGTACTAGAATAATGATGGTGGCTGTCAAGTCCAGAACTGTGACCAGAATGTATTGCAGGTAGAACCTAAGACGTGGAATCAAAAGATGGAGATTGCTACAATTAGCTGTGTGAACACGGCAGGGTTTTAGATATTTGTTTTTTAATATGTAGCAGTTTGGGGGCAACTAGGTAGCTCAGTGGATAGAGAGCCAGACCTAAAGATAGGAGGTTCTGGGTTCAAATATGACCTCAGGCACTTCCTAGCTGTGCGACTCTAGGCAAGGCACCTCATTTCAGTTGCCTGACCCTTACTGCTCTTCTGTCTTGGAACCCAATACCTTGATTCTATTCTAAAAGATTTTTTGTAAATTTAAACTTAATTAAATTTTAAAAGATTTTTTAAAAATTAGAGAATTGAACTTTGTGATCTATGATTCTATGGTCCCTAAAATGGACTAACATATAGAAATGTCCTCCATATATTATTTAGAACTCCTTCCACCAAAAAAGTGCTAATCATGCTACAGAGTAGCACAGAGATGACTACAGGCTTCAAATCGATGTGCACGTTCTAGCAGATTCTAGGAAACTTAAAAGGTTCCAAATGCAGGCACAGTAGCAGCGGCATCTGTTGTCTGACGATGAGTCTAATAAATTCAGAGAGGTTCATCAGCAGAAATTTGGCGCCCAAAACCAAAGATTTTGGCCATGACAACCTACAAAATAGGGGAAAATACAGAATAGTTCTCAAACATTGTATCATAGGATCATAGATTGAGAGCTTGAAGGTCGTTTAAAGGCCATTTAGTCCAACTCTTCCCTCATCTTTTTTTGGGGGTAAAGATATTTTATTTTACCAATTACATATAGTTACAATTTCCACTATGTTTTCTGAATTTGTGTGATCCATATTGTCTTCCTTGCTTCCTTCCCTTCCTCTTCCAAGTAGTGGTAAGCATTTGATCTGGGCTATTTATGCATTTTGCAAAATATATATCCATATTGTTCATTTCTGTAAGAGAATAATCACATAAAACCAAAACCCCAAAATAAAAATCCAAATAAACTAAATTGAAAAATAATATGCTTTCATGTGCATTCTAACTCCAACAGTTCTTTCTCTGCCAACTCCCTCATCTTAACAGATGAAGAAACTGAGGCTGAGAGAAATTAAGTGAGTTGGTGAAGGTCTTGAAATTAGTAAATGACATATTCAGGTCTTCTAAGTCCTATTTGACCTGTAGTTTCTATGGTGAGAATGGAAAAGTAGGAGAAAAGAAAGTGAAGGATACTAAGAATCACATAATTATTAAAACATCTACAAACATTGACTTAACTCTTGATATTCTTAATATGTAATCTTGACTCAGTGAGTTCATATGGCACCCTTTTAAATTTCATCTACGTTATTTATATTTCCTCCATCTCTTTCTTAAATCTAATCAACAACCAAAAAAAAAAAACAAATCAAGCCCTCATAGTTAACATTTGCTGTTATGTCCAAAGTTTAATTACTAGTAGGAAATTTTAACATTTGGCTCTAGTAAACTGATATGTGCCAGCCCTAGCACACTAATATATATCCATCCTTCTTAATGTAGAGGAATGAATGAGGGTTGCCTGCTCATCCATTTTTGGTATCCACCTTCCCTACAACTCTCCCTTGTGGCTAGAAAAAGCTATAGGACTCACACTGGCCATGCTCCAGTAAAACTGTCACCCAGATGGGCTAAACCAAGTTGAGCATAACTGGCAGTCCTCAAGCTCGTCAGTGAGTTAAGGAGATGTCTACCCCCAGCACATGACAACTTCCCCCAGCAGAATGGGCAGGCGAGAACCATTTATTCCAATGGACATGAAAGTGACTGAAGCAGACACTGGAACACCTAGAACTTAGTCAGACATCAAAGATGCCAATATCTTCCACACCGCATCCCAGGCCGTGGCCAGTTGTCCTTACTTTTTGTCTTGCCACTGGTCTTTAAAAACTCTGGAAGAGAGAGTAAGACTTTGCACAGCTTTGCCTCACTTAAATCCAACTCACAAACAAGTCAAGAGATCACTCTTATGATACCATCGGTCCTCTTCAGAAACAAAAGATGAGGAGGATAGCTTAGAGGGCTCAGTGGATTGAGAGCCAAGGTTTAGAGATGGAAGGTCGTGGGTTAAAATATGGCCTCAGACACTTCCTAGCTGGGTGACCCTGGGCAAATCACTTGACTTCCCATTGCTTAGCCCCAACCACTCTTCTGCCTTGGAACCAATACACGATATGGATTCTAAGATGAAAGGTAAGGGTTTTTAATATATGTATATTTAAAAAAATAAACAAGAATGAGAACTAGACTTTGTGAATTTTAGATTTTACTCCACCCTGCTTAGTCTTTAGAATTATAGCAACCAGGAATGTATATACCCACACATAAGGATTACCTATAGAGATGGATGGCCTGTGATTGACATGTGCTAGCAAGTGGCAAATCAGAAACAACTGACTGACCCCCGGGCTGTCCTAAGCCAAATTTAAGCCACCATTGGTACATGTGAGACACAGGAAATTATGTAAAGTACTGCTTATATATTTCATGTCACTTCCTGTGAGAGGGGCTTTTTGTCGACTTTGTGGCTTTGGAAGCTTTTGTCATCCTTTGTGGCTTTGGTGGACTTTGGGGGGGGGGGGCGAGTTGACTGGGAGGAGCTCTGAAGCTTGGGTCTAGGTAAGACTGCTTCCCTGAACGGAACTCCCCTTTCCCTTGACCCTTCTGAAGATTCCAGCCTCCAAGGAGGCCCCTCATCTTGGAGGAGGCTTCCTAGCTGGAAGCTGAGTTAAATTCAATCTTCTGGGAAGGCCCCCTGGCTGAGAAGCCTCTGAACTCCCCCTGGCTCAGGCCAGCCCAGAGCAGATCTTCTACTCCTTTCCCTCTTTCTCCTTCTTCTTAATTTCTTCCTTCTATTGTAAATAAACCACCATAAAATCCCATTCTGACTTGAGTATTTCATTGGGATTTAGAATTTAAATCCCTGGCAACTACTAAGAAATATATTCATTCTCAATCCAAAAATTTTTCCCTTAACAACTTAGAGGCAGAAGGTCTGGATTCTCATCCTAATCATCTTCATTACTCTCTCCAAATGACTCAATTTCACTGGATCAGGTTTTCCTCATCCAAGAAATGAAATGATTAGTCTAGATTAGGGATTATAAACTTTTTTTTCAGTAGTGGAACCCTTTGGCAGTCTGATAAAACCTATGAATCCCTTCACAGAATAATGTTTTACAATGCATAAAATATATAAGATTATAAAGGAAACTAATTATATTAAAATAAAATATTATTACACATTATATTTTATTTTATTACAATATTATATTAAAATAAAATATGTTTAAAAAACAAATTAATAAGACCTCAGGTCAAAAACTTCTAGACTCTAAATGATCTAAGTGATAAGAATGTGATGGAAAAAATTTGAATGCTCTGATGCAAATTAAATTTAAAAGTGTGCTGTACAAACTCACTGGATCAATATCGATTTAATATAATAACCCTTTTTACTCTAGGTTTTCAAAACACTCTACAAATATCTTATTTTATCCCCACAACAACCCTGGGAGGTGGATAGCTTTTATTTTCACCCCCATGTTATAATTGAAGAAAATTGGGCAGTTAGAAGTTAAATAAATAACTTGCCAAAATAGTCAGTTATCTGAGGCTAGATTTGAACTGAGTTCTTCCTGATTACATTGCTACCTACCTCCCTCTATAAATAAAATTTGAAATTAGAAGATATAAAGAAGTAATATCTAAGTTAGGGAGTCTCCATTGGGATTTATTGTTAGATTTGAGGGGATCCAACTTGGATGAGGGGGAAATGAGATTCTTTTCCTTCACTAACTTTTGATTTTCTTTGTAAACCTGTTGCATTTTCTTTTATGCATTGAAAGTATTATTCCAAGAGGGGATCCACAGAATAGGGCTCATCTCATTGCCAAATGGGTCTATAACATTAAAAGGACTAAGAACCTCTGCTTTAAGTGGATATATAACTCATAGGGCAAACGAATGAGTTTGCAAAGTTGGTTTTGTAATGTCCCCAAAGCCAACAAGATGCATCATTCTGTGGGACACTTAGTCATATTACCCTACAGTCCACATGATGAACATGAGCAAACTGACCACAATGAAGATGGTTGCAGTTTAGGCACTGACATAATTTGCAAAAGGGGTGAAGTTGTAGGAAAATTCTATTAATAACTTAACAGCATCCTCTGAGTCAAAATATACTTTGATACTGAATGAATGAAAATGTAGATAATGAGAAGTATTATGCAAAAGCATGTAGACTATTCAAAAGGCTCACATATTATGTAGATGTCATTAATGCTCTCTCTTAAGTATCTGAGGCCAGATTTGAACCTAGATCCTCCCATTTCCAGACCTGACTATCCACTGAGCCACATCGCTGACCCATTAATTTTTTTTTAAATAAAGAGAATGTGTGTAGTAGAGCACCAAACATAATGTGAAAGACTATGTTGTAATAGACAAGCTATAGGGGTTCTTAATGCAAGATCCCTAAATTATTTTGCTTTATTTTTTGATAACCTTTCCAGTATATATAATCGGTTTCTTTTGTAAGCCTAAATTATACATTCTAGGAATGCATGGCATCACCAGATTTCCACTACACATAAAATGTTAAGAACTCCTGTGCTAGCAGAAAGGTCAGAGTAAATAACAAATTAGAAGAAAGATTAGAAAAATATATCTTGAATAGGGGCTATGGCTAGACAATGATCCAAACTTAAGTAAGAGGGGAGAATTGAACTATATATCACATTTGAAGAATTATACAATTCTAGACTTACAAAAAAGCTAAGTCCTTTAACATCAGTGTTCTCAGGAGGCAGCTAGGTAGCTCAGTAGATTGAGAACCAGGCTTGGAGATGGGAACTTTAGAAGAATCAAAATATATGCTACACTGGAGGATTTATGAAAGTAAGCAGGCTGACAAGTTAGCAGAGATGGTTAAGAAAAGTAAATTGGCATCACTGGGAAAATGTAACACCAGAAAAAGATTTAGCCTGGTCATAATGTCAGAATGAAAAACAAAAGGTAAGAAGTCCAAGTAGGATATCCGTATTCTCCAAACTATTAAAAAGAACCAGAAGAAAACATCTGATTCACTCTATTATTTATGAGTAAATAAGATGAGAATGTTGCTGTTGACGATACTGGAGAGAATACTCACATCAGTGACATCCCTAATCCATCAAAATTTCATTTTCCCATTCCTACTGCAACCTTTCTAGAACAGTGTCTATTTTCACCTTTCCTAGACTACATTAATAATCTAACCCTTCACAACCAAGTCCCCTCCTACCTTTCCAGTCTTCTTATATCTTACTGTTCCCCCACTCTCATGTACTCTTCCATACAGTGACATCAATTTTCTTGCTGTTCTTCAAACAAGACACTTGTATCACCCAAGTCTGGACATTTTCTCTGGCCATCCCCCATATCTAAAATTCTCTTCCTTCTCTTTACCATCTGATTTTCCTGGGTTCCTTCAAGTACCACCTAAAATCCCACTTTTCTACAGGAAGTCTTTCCTGATCCTACTTAATCCTAGCATCTTTCTTCTATTATCTCCAGTTTAAGTTGTTTACATGTTGTCTACTATATTAGCCTATGAGCCCCTTCAGAGGAGGGATTATTAATTTCTTAAAAAAAAAAAATTCCCAGTACTTAACACAGTGCCGGGCTCATAGTAGGCACTTAATAAATGCTTATTGACTATCATAATCTTCCATATAGTTCCTTCTTCTTCAATCACTTCTCCACACCACTGCCTAAATTAAGATTTTTCTTAATTTTTTTAATTTAAAAAATTATCTGTAAAAATAATTTTTAACATTCATTTAAATTTTTTTTTATTTCCAAAATCTCTCCCTTTTCTCCTCCCTCATTAAGAAGACAAGCAATTTACATGTATAGTCATGCAAAACATATTACCATATTGGTCATGTTGTGAAGAAAACAAATCAAAAAAATTAAAACAATAGAAAAGTATGCATTGATCTTCATTCAGATTCATCAGTTCTTTCTCTGGAGATGGATAGCATTTTTTGTCATTAAATCCTTTAAAATTATCTTGGATAATTGTGTTGCTGAGAATAAGTAAGTCATTCACAGCTGATCAGCATACAAAATTGGTGTCACTGTGTGCAATATTCTCCTGGTTCTGCTCATTTCACTTTGTATTAGTTCCTGTATATCTGACCAGGCTTTTCTGAAAGCATCTTGTTCCGTAGTACTATAACACAGTAGTATTCCATCACTATCGTATACTACAACTTGTTCAGCTCTTCCCCAATTAATTTGCATCCCCTCAAATTCCAATTCTTTGTCACCACAAAAAGAGCTGCTATAAATACTTTTGTACATAGGTCCTTTTCCTTTGTTTTGTTTTGTTTTTCCCCAATCTCTTTAGCTCACAGACCCAAGAGCAGTATTGCTGGGTTAAGGATTTTTACAGGTTTATAGCACTTTGGGCATAGTTTCAAATTGCTTTCTAGGATGGTTGATTCTCTCCACAATGCCATCAGTGGTGCATTAATGTCCCAGTTTTCTCATATCCCTTCCAACATTTGCCATTTTCCTTATCTATCTGATTAGTCAATCTGATAAGTATAAGGTGGTACCTCACAGTTAATTTAATTTGCATTTCTCTAATCAATTGTGTTTGGGATCATTTTCTCATATTGATTTCTTCATCTGAAAACTGCCTGTTCATATCCTTTGACCATTTATCCATTGGCAAATGATTTATATTCTTATAAATTTGATTCAGTTCTCTACATATTTGAGAGATAAGACATTTATCAGAGAAATTTGCTGTAAAATTTTTCCCATTTTTTTTGCTTTCTTTCTAATTTTGGTTGTATTGATTTTATTTGTGCAAAAAATTTCAAATTTAAAGTAATCAAAATTACCCATTTTATTATTCTATATATTCTATCTTCTTTAGTCATAAATTCTTCTCTTATCCATAGATCTAATGAGTATTCTATTCTGTGCTCCTCTGATTTGTTTATGGTGTCACCTTTTTCTCTTCATGTGTAAATAAATATACTTTTATGTTTAAATCATGTACCCATTTTGACATTATGTTGCTATACACTGTGGTTTTCCAAGCATTTTTGGTCAAATAGTGAGTTCTTGTCCCAAAAGCTTGGATCTTTGGGTTTATCAAATACTAGATTACTGTGGTCATTACTAATATATATTGTGTACCTAATTTATCCCACTGATCCACTAATCTTTTTCTTAACTATAACCAGAGTGTTTTGATGATTACCACTTTGTAATACAGTTTGAGATCTGGTATGACGAGACCACCTTCTTTCTTCAATTTTTTTTAAAGTTCTTTTTTTCTGTTTATTTTTTGAGTTTTTTTTCTTTATTTTATTCCAGTAACCAATCTACACATAATTTTTCCAAGATTATATGATTTATGTTGTCTCCCTCCCTTCTTCCCTCCTCTCTCCTGTAGTTGACAAGCAATTCCACTGGATTTTATATGTATTATCACTCAAAACCTATATCCATATTCATTTTTGTAGTAATCTTTTAAAACCAAAACAAAAAGCTCCCCTTTTCTTATTAATTCCTTGACATTCTTGACCTTTTATTCCTCCAAATTAATTTTTTCTAGCTCTGTAAAATAATTTTTTGGTAGTTTGATTGTGATGGTATTGAATAAGCGAATTAATTTAGGTACAGTTGACATTTTTATGATATTGGCTCAGCCTACCCATGAGCAACTAATATTTTTCCAGTTGTTTAGATCTGTCTTTTGTAAAGTGTTTTGTAATTGTTTTCATATAGTTCCTGGATTTGTCTTGGCAGGTAATTTTTGTCTATAGTTATTTCAAATAGAATTTTTTCTTTCTATCACTTAATACTGAATTTTATTGGTAATATGAAATGCTGATGGCCGATGTGAGTTTATTTTATATCCTGCAATTTTTTAAAAGATTATTATTTCAACTAGTTTTTTAGTTGGTTCTCTAGTATTCTTTAAGTATACTGCCATATGATTTGCAGCTGAATAAGCTTCTTAACACTCCTTCTATGATCATATCAATCCCCTTTTCAAGACACTTTATTAGCTTTCAGACTTTCAAGGCATTCCACAATTTCTGGTCAACCAAACTTATTTAATTTTATTCCTCCTTGCAATGTCTACATTCCAGCCAAATCTGACCCCTTTATGTCCTCTACTTCTTGTACCCTCATCCTTCAAAGACTAACTTAGATACCACTTGTTGTAATAAAGTTTTTCCTGACCTCCCCTTCCCCACTTTGAGATTAAAGCAGCCTTTCCTTCCTCTGATTTTTCATGGAAACTTTGCCTGTACATCTCCTTCCCAGTTACCTTACACTACCTTATATTGCTGATATTTTTTTTATTTCCACAGCATCTCAGAAATTGAATCCTAAAAGGTCATCTTGTCAAATCATACCTAGAGTGACCCCTCTCTAAAATATTGAATCTGTTCTTAGCTTGAAAACTTTGAGTGGATAAATTGGGTAGCTAGGTGACACAGTGGATAGAGTGCTGGGCATGGAGCCATGAAGACTCATCTTCATGAGTTCAAATCTGGCATGAGATACTTACTAGCTGTGTGACTTTGGGAAAGTCATTTAACTTTGTTTGCCTCGGTTTCCTCATCTGTAAAATCGTTGGAAAAAGGAAATAGCAAACCACTCCAGTGTCTTTGCCAAGAACACCCCAAGTGGAATCACAAAGTGTTAGGCACAACTGAACAACAATTTATTTTATCAAATTCAAATAATGAAAAGAAAAGAAACTAGAGGGAAAATACAGACAATATTTTTCCCTTTAGGTTCATAAGGCCAAGGTCTGTAAAACAATTCATCTGTAGTACACATTGTTGGTGTTATATAGCTCCCATCAAACCTGATTTCATCTTAGCCTGTAGTAATGCTGGCATGTTATCCAGGACAACAGAAGTGTTGTCTCTCTCTACTCCCCCCTGTCATTCTCCATTTGACCCAGAGTAGGAGGAAACTCTCTTCCTTCCTTCCAAGGTGACCCTTTCTACTTCTCTGGGCAGTTCTGCTTATTGAGGACACTTATTTGAAATAGCACAGTCTCTAAAAATAATTCATCTTTATTAACATTTTCAGATTTAAACGAGTGCTACGCGTAGGGCTATATGCATAAACAGCTCAGTTGATAGAATTTAATGGGGAAGCAATTCTTGACTTTCCCCAAATTTGTACCCTCCTTGAGCAAAGGACTTGTGGCATTTAATTTTGTAGCCCCAGCTCCAGACACAGTACCTTGCACACAGTGGGGGTCTTTTTGTAAATGGAAATCAAATTGAGTTAAATTTGCGAAAAAGGAACAGAAATAACTAGAGAACCGAATGATTGGAGTTGGGGGGAGATAGGCTTACAGGGAGGAAGACTGCATCACAAAACCTTAGAAGTTTCCATCTCTCTTGATAACACAATTTGGTCATGCAAGTCAGACACATTATAGTTCTGACTCTTTACCTTAAGGAAAATAGATTTGAGATCAGGTGCTCCTTAAGCCATAAAAGGTCTGCATTTTTTCTCCTTTCCTTTTTTTTTATGATCACTGACTCAGTGATCTCAGAGACCTTATCTTATCTTATCTCAGCTTATCTTCCCAGCTAGAGTGAAAGTGGCATGAATAGCTAAGGCTAACCCCTACTGCTGGGAGAAAGGGCACAGGGATTAAGAGAGAAGGAAGATTGCCCTGGATAAAGAAATTGCTTGGGGGAAGGATATAGACTGTTTTCCCCTTATTTTCATAAGAGAAGTTTTTGATTACCTGTAAAATACAGGAACCACAGTACACCTTCCCATTTCCTCCTGGCTCAACAAAATAGAGTATGTGTGTCCATAGACTGGGCGTGGAGTCAGGAAGACCTGAGTTTAAATCTAGCCTCAAACACTCACTATCTGTGTCCCTGTGCAAGTCATTTAACCCTTTTGGCCTCAGTTTCCTCATCTGCAAAATGAGCTGAAGAAGAAAATGGCAGACCAGTTTAGTATCCTTGCCAAGAAAATCCCCAAAAGGGGTCAAGAAGAGTCAAATATAACTGAATATAACAACTAAATAACAAAATGTTTATCAGATTGTACTTTTTAAGTGTGTGCACATGTGTGTATGGTAGTCCAGAAAATTACACATTGAAATGAAGTACTGTAAACATAATAAAATGATGTTTCTTCATAAAACAAGATATCTTTAAGGTTTAGCATTATTTAGAAGATCATTAACCAAATTTATCACATATACAAACTTAAGCCTGGATCAATAATATGTAATATAAATAATCTATTATCTTATGTAATAGTATGTAAGTTTGAACTGGACACTGAGGCAGACTAAGCCAGCTGAAGAATTCCTCACTAGACTTCTGTTTTAGATGTGGCATTTTAAGTCTTTATGGAACCTGCCCAAGTACAGTTGAATTTGTTCTTCACCAGCAAAAGATGAAACAAACAATCTAAATAATTTGCTTAATAAACACATAAGCTAGAAGGAGAAGCTAAGATTAGAGGTGGCATTTCTACTGTGAGAATCCAGAACTGAAAGGGTTCTGTCTATTTTAATATGTTTTTTTTTTGTAACAAGTATTTAAAAATCTCATTTGGAATTTCCCCACCCACGCACAAGAAACCAGGCATTAAGTGGGGAAGTCAGTTCAGAGTGGGATGAGCTGTGAATGATACTCCCCATATATGCCTCACTAATTCCCAATTCCAAGAAATCTCAGCTTTGGAATTCTGCCCTTCAAGTGTAAATCCTACGTTATTCAGGTTTTTTCTACTCTAGTCATATAGTGCCTCTTCATCAAGGAATAGGGGTGACCTTGAACTTTTAAAAGCTTTGCTAGTGAGAGAAGCAAAATCTCGAGGAAGTTTTTGCTGAATTGAAAAGACCTTCAGACACTGGCTGGGCAACAATGGACAAGAAATCTGACTTCTGAGGAGTTAACTAGCTAAATTCCAATGGGTTCATTCCCTCATCTCTAGAAGGAATGGGTGGCTACCCATGGTGATGGTTTGCTTTGGTTACAACTCCTGAAACCATATATGTGTATCACAGTAATGGCCATGATCTTTATTGGTAGAAAGAGTACCTACATCAGGCTAGAAGCAGATTTCAGGGGGACCAAGAACTTGGATTGGAAAAAATGTACATCTTTATTTCAATATAATTGGTCTCCTTTGTAAATTTATGCATTTTAAAACATCACTCAGAGAAGGAACTGAAAGCTTCATCAGATCACCAAAAGAATCTCATGACATTAAATAGTTTAAGAGCCCCTAGCCTACACCAAAGGAGTCACCGATCATATGACTGAATGAAGCAGAGCATTTTATTTTGAGGTCCCCTTTTTAATATTCAGAATTAGAGTGGAAGTCGTGCTGGGTTCTCAAAAGTTATGCCAGCAAAGTACTTACTTTGCGACATTCTGTCACAACGGTAAAACTATAAGCCTAGCAATAGCCTGAGTTCTATGGGAAGCTCCAATATCAATAGGTTAGTCCTCAGATAATAAAATTTTAGCCATAGCAATTCCTGACACCATCTATTCATGTATGGATTTCAGTTCTTCATTGGAAGAGGGAGCACTGATGGCAGAAATCACAGTTCCTTGAAATATTGAAATTAGGTTTGCTTTTGTTTCTGTTTTTGATTTAGATTTTACAAAAAAAGGATCCTGTGAATTGTTTCACAAATAGTATTATTTCTTGAAAGTAAGCTTTGAGTATGCCACTGGGACGATAATGAGGAGCTCCCTTGTCCTGTGCCATAACAGGTTACCAACCTAAAGTGGTCAGGAATCTAATCAAAGTCCCCATCTAACATCCCTAGAAATGGTTCATTGGTTTTACCCTCACATTCATTATTCTGTCAGCCTCCAGAGCTCATCTTTGCAGGTCACAAAGAACTCAAAATCGGTAAACCACTTTGCTTCGAGATCCCTTCCCACTCCAAGTCTAGCGTATCTGTTTGCCATTGGAAACCTTTCCTAGCCTTCCCCCACACCATTTTAGTCTTCTTCTACCTCCCTACCTCCTACCCCCATTCTTTGATCCAGTGACACTGTGACACTGGCCTTGCTGTTCTTGAACAAAATAATCATTCTCCTACCATTTTCTTTGTGTCCCATGCCCAGAATTCTCCTTTCTTTTCTATCACACCGGCTACAGAAATCCTTTCTTGATCTGCCTTAATTCTAGTGTCTTCCTTCTGACGATTGCTTCAAATTTATCCTGATTCTTTGTACATAGTTATTACCATGTTATCTCCCTATTAGACTATGAGTCCTTTAAGACCAAGAACTGTCTTTTTCGCCTTCCTTTTTATCCCCGGAGATTAGCACAATGCCTGTCACATTCATATGCATTTAGTAAATGTTTATTGACTTTCTAACTGACTGATCCTATAATCTCATGACTCCGATTTAGCCTAGGCTCTGATGCTTAACATGAATATGATCTTGGATAAAGTCTGAGGCTTGGTTTCTTCACTTTGAAATGGAATAGTAACTAGAGCTGACATTTATTTATATCGTGTTTTAAAGTTTGCAGAGCATCTTAAATACATCTTCATTTGAGCCTCATGACAACTTTAGGGTAAGAACCTTAGGGGTTATTGCATCATCTGTAAAACATTTTGTGATTAAGATAACTAAGTAGCTCAGTGGATAGAGTGCCAGGTCTGGAGATAGGAGGTTCTGCGTTCAAATGTGACTTCAGGCAATTCCTAGCAGTGTGACCCTGGGCAAGTCACCTAACCCCAGTTATGTAGCCATTACCACTCTTCTGCCTTGGAACTGATACTTAGTATAGATTCTAAGACAGAATGTAAGAGTTTAAAAAAAAATTGTGGTGACTATAAAACACTATGTAAACTGATCTTGTTATTAAAGCAAGATATGCCCACAATGAAATATGATAGGAAAGGCAGAAGAAAGAATAAAATCAATTTCATGTTTTTCTTGGTGAAAGAAATGTAACTGGCAAAAAGAAATAGGATTAAAGACTAACACAAGGTGTGTGCATCCTTTCTTCTTTTCAAAAGGATTAATGAAACGCACTCGCAAAAAGAAGCATATTTATATGTTTTTACATTGGATGTATCCTTTAACTCATTAGAAAAGTTTTAAAACTTTTACTCTGCTATTTTTATTGATATTGGCTTAAGATTAGGATAGTATTCACTTCAGACAATTGGGATGAAGACAAACCATGTCAGAGATTCTCTGATCCTAATTAGTTCCTGAGTGAGAGTCAGATTGTGAGTATTCTGCCACTGCCTAATTATGTGATATAGGGCAAATGGTTTCCCCTGCATCTCAGTTAGTTCAACAGTAAAATGAAGGAGAAGAATGAGTAGGTAGCACAGTAGATGGAGAGCCAGGCCTGGAGTTGGAACATTCTGAGCTCAAATCTGACCTCAGATTCTTCCTAGCTGTGTGACCCTGGGCAAGTCATTTAACCCCAATTGCCTAGCCCTTGCTGGACTTCTGTCTTAGAATTGATCCTAAGACAGAAGTAAGAATTTAAAATAATAAAATAAAATAGAGAGACCAATAATTTTTAAATTTTCTTGCTGCGTTCTTTGAGTTCACTTGCCTTGGCTTACAGTAATGTCTGGCTTTCTTCAAACTTTGTTGTTCTGATATTCTTTGTTGAAGCTCTCTCCCTCTTTTTGTTTTTTGAGTTTGGAATCTGCCAATGTCTCCTTGAATATCTAATGCTTTAGAGAGACTACACAATGTTTGTTCTAAGAAATCTATTTTTGTTTGTCTTTTTAAATCATTTTGTAAAGCTCTGTCAGAACTAATTCCCATCCTTATTTCTTCCTTTAATTTTTTTTAATTAGCTTCTAAACCACTTTGAATACTTACGGTTCTTAAAGGTGATCTGTTATTTCTGAAGATCTTGTTTTTGTAGTACTATCACTATTGTGAATTTCATATTGCTTTTACTTGGTAGCATTTGTTTATTGCATTGGAACCTCTTTTTGGCTTACTCTTTTCCCTCGATCCTAGGGTTCTTATGAGATTGTCCATTGTGATAAATTCTTTCCTTTTGCTTCTGTTTTTATTATTCTTTTTCTTTACTGTATTCCATACTGTTTTGATGTGATAATGGGAAGCTAGATTGACATGTGCATATACCCAGCCATCTTGCCTCCCATCTCAAGATGATTTACTACTCTTTAGTCCTTATCTATCCAAGAGAAAAAGAGAAACAAACTACTGTTCTTTGAATAACTTTTCAAAGTTTATGACTTCTACTGGGCTTCCACAAGCATTGAATTTTAACTCCTTATTCCCTTATGATTGATGTCATTAATCTGTTTTAATATAGCCATACACTGAACAAATAATTTCTAACTAATTACACAAGGCTCATCTGATTTTCAGATCATCTACAAAAAACTTTTTTAGTATTTTTGAGATCAGCCTAATTCAAAACTCATCAAAATACAGTAGAAAGTGCCTTCGAGAATAGGGAACAAAGACCTAGAAGATAGTCAGTCTTAGATTCTTAAAGCTCCACACTGATATTTAAATTCACTGCCTTCTTTTTTCCATAAACTGAGAGACTTAACAGATTTGGTTTTCTTAATGTTTAGGATACCCATAGAGCACTCTTCATCCAACAACTCCGTCCTACCCAAAATTTACAGCCAAGAATAAAGCTGAAGATGTTTGGCCATTCAGGATCTGGAAAAACCACTCTTGTGGAGTCTCTCAAATGTGGACTCATAAGGAGCTTTTTCAGACGCCGAAGACCTAGACTTTCCTCCACTAATTCTACCAGGTTTCCACCTTCTCCCTTGTCTTCCAAGCCAACAGGTAAGATAATTCCTGGTTTGGTTAGTGTGTATTAGTTGTTTAACACTACGGTATCATGATCTGAGGATCATATTAATTCATAGTTCATTTAGCTATGTGTTAATTATCACCTTTCTAGAAAAGACTAGAGCCTAGATGAGAATATTCACATTGAGGGCAGAGAAACACCACCTACATAGAAGTTGTTGCAATTGAAATTAAGATAAACTGAGGCACAAAGCTCTGAGCACATTCAATTTATCTGTAAGGCTAGCAGTTACAAATAAAAGGGTCTCGACTTCTTGGTCACTCAAAAGACCATAAGGTAAGACATACTAACCTTCATGTAGGTTTGAGAATTCTAAGAGAACAAACAACAGGAAACATAAAACAATATGATTAGTTACAAAGTTTGAAGTTTCATAATAATGGTGAACAATATAATTGGATGGATTTAAGTCAACTGTGTAGGACTAAAAACCTCTTCTTCCATCTTGTTGCTGTGGAAAGCTCCACAGGTGGTGTCCACCTGCATGGATAACAGTCCAGACTTTCTTTTATTCTCTCAAAAATGGAGACCGGCAGGAGAAAATAGCCTGATAAGAAAAGAAAAGAAAAAAGAGAGTAGATGAAGAGAAGAGAAGAGAAGAGAAGAGAAGAGAAGAGAAGAGAAGAGAAGAGAAGAGAAGAGAAGAGAAGAGAAGAGAAGAGAAGAGAAGAGAAGAGAAGAGAAGAGAGAAGAGAAGAGAAGAGAAGAGAAGAGAAGAGAAGAGAAGAGAAGAGAAGAGAAGAGAAGAGAAGAGAAGAGAAGAGAAGAGAAGAGAAGAGAAGAGAAGAGAAGAGAAGAGAAGAGAAGACAGAAAATTTCTTATGGTCACCAACTTTAAAAGGCTGTCTTAATGATGCAGTGCCCCAGTCTGGGCATCTATAATTTAGGAAGTCTTCTTCTGTTAGTATTATCAGATTTTCCTCTTATTAACCTGAGTTATAAGTATCTTAAGGTAGTAATTAGCTAAAACTGGACTGGCTGGGTTTGGGATTGGAATACTTGTCCCCTGTTACTTAACAGCTTTTAGGAGAAGGATTACAAATTATCCTTGTCAAGGTAACACAGTGGAGAGAGCCCCAGGCCTGGAGTTGGGAGGACTTGGGTTCAAATATGGCCTCAGATGTGACTATGGACATCACTTAACCCTGTTTGCTAGCTCTCGTTCTTTTGTCTTAAAGTTATTACTAAAACAGAAAGTAAGAGTTTTTTTCAAAAACAAAACAAATTCTCCTTGTCTATATTTACCCAAACTGAAATACTCCTCTTTCTAGTAAGTTGGCTTCTATTAGTAGGCCTATATTTCATGAAAGTAGAGGAAATTTGAACAAGGGGCTTCACAACTAGGAATTAGGGAGAATGAAAACAAAAGCATTATTTAATAAAAAAGCAATCATAACGTACATTAATATGTATAATATATCATAAATGGGGGGGGGCAACTAGGTGGCTCAGTGGATTGTGATCCATTCCTAGAGACAGGAGGTCCTAGGTTCATATCTGGCCTCAGACACTTCCTAGCTTTGTAACTTTGGGCAAACCCTGCGCAAGTCACTTAACCCCAATTGCTTACTCTTTCCTGTCTTGGAGCCAACATCCGGTATTGATTCTAAGATGGAGGATCAGGATTTAAAAAAAAAAAACATAGTGTCCAGGACTGATGAACATCTTATATTCTGCTCTAGTGAAACTCCATTTAGTGTTAATGAATCCCCCGAAGTGGTCACATTCATTTCCGATTTGCACTATTCCAAATTGTAACAATCTAAAGTGTGATCATTGGTTCCAGTACATTGGAAATAGGCAATATGAATTTGAATGATGAATTGATCTAGAGGACTCGTTATTCACACAGATCAGGACCCTTGTTGTCATTAGTTTGGACAACAGGACTTCAAATGGCAACATCTAAAGATCAGTTGAAGAAATCAGGGATGTTCAGCCTAGAGAAGAGAAGACCTATATAGGAAAGCTATCTCTCTTCAACTATTTGAAGATATCTCATGGGGAAAGGGGCAGTTAGGTGGTTCAGTAGATAGACCAGCGGACCTGGAGTCAGGAAGATCAACGTTCAAATCTAGACTCAGACATTTAATAGCTATGTGACCTTGTGTCAAGTTAGTTAACCTTGGTTGCCTCAGTTTCTTCATCTGAAAAATGAGCTGGAGAAGGAAATGACAAACTGCTCCAGTATCTTTGCCAAGAAAACCCCAAGTGGGATCACAGAGAATTACATATGACTTAAAAGACTGAACAACCATGACAACCTTGGGGAAAATGTTGGGATGTGTTTTGCTTGACTGAATGGAGGGCAGAACTAGGAGAAATGAGTAGAAATTTCAGAGTCAGATTAAGGCTTGGCACAAGGTGGGGAAAACTCCCTTACCATTCAAAACATTCAAGAGTACAATGGGCTGTCTTGAAAGGAAATACGTTCCTCTCATTGGGAGGACTTCAAGCCAAAGACTGGATAACCAGTTGTGAAGTTTATCATGGAAGGGGTTCTTGCTCAGAGATGGATTGAACTAATGGGATATTTCAGGTCCCAATAGGGACATTTCAGAATCTAGTGATGAGGTGATCTGAGCTAGTCATATGCCAGCATTGGAGGGCCTTATTCCAGGGTAGAAACACCCATTTTGAGTAAAAGAGTCTATAATTTCTCTTAAATTCCATTCAGAGACAAGGAATGATTGTAAGTAGGTGAGAACTGAGCTTCTCAATGGTTTTCATGACCAATGACAATTTGGTAGTTTTATTACTCCAAATCCTGTCTTCCATATGGAGTATTACAGAAGATTCTCATTTGTTTCCAGTAATAAAATTAATAACAAAATACAGAAAATAGCTAATATTTCTGTAGTGCTTAACAATAATCTGGATACTCATTACACATATCTAAGATTAATATTCATTATTAACATTTCCTCCACCACTTTCTTCAGTCTATCCTATCAACAAAACAATAACATAAGCCTCGATTTGTAGCATTCGCTGATTTCTAAGGTGTAAATGCAACGAGCTCCAGCACACCATTATACCCTTTTTTTTTTTGCAAATGAGAAGCCTGGAGTCCAAATGTGTCTCCCCAAGGACAAATAGCATGTCTGTTGCAGAGCTAGAATTTAAACCAAGGTCTCCTTTTATTCAGCCTAACTATCTTTTCCCCCACATTATACTAGTATTCTTTCCATCACTCCCATCTTCTCCCCTAATGGCAATTTAAAGGGGGAGGTGGTATTTGGAAAGAAAAAAAAGTAGACTATAAAGGGCAGCTAGATGGGTCAGTGGATAGAGAGCCAGGCCTGGAGTTGGGAGGTCTTTCATTAAAATGTGGCCATAGATACTATCTAGCTATGTGACCTTGGATAAGCTACTTAACCCCTATTGCCTAGCCCTTACCACTCTTCTGCCTTGGAACCAATACTTAGTATTAATTCTATGATGGAAGATAAGGGTTTTTTTTTTTATTTAAAAAAATGTTTTACGTAGACAAGGACACACAATCCCTCCAACTTCTTTCTCATGAGGCTAAAAGGACAATAGAAACTTCCATGGATGTGTATCAGGACCTGAATCTAAAAAAATAAAAGTAAAAATTCCAACTGTCAGTCTGAAAGTACAATCTTGATCCCAGTTGTTGAAATATGCTCAGATGGCTCTGTTCTTTGTGCCCTCTTATGATTGAAGATGTATCAGATCTGAGATCTCTGAGCCAGCCAGAACTCAATAGCTAAGGTGGGGCCTTAGGGTTGGGGTATGCAGAAATGTAGATCTGCATTACTCTCCTCCCCCCATTCCTCCTCAGAACAACTTCATTAGCCCCTGGAGCCTTCTTGTTTGAGTCTGCCTGACATGATGCCCTTCAAATAGGTTCTTTACAAAATATGGCTCAGACGTGCTAGTTTATCAGTGAGCACCACAGAAGGTAGAGGCCTTGCAGGAGGTGTTTAAATACACCAGGTCATGAAATTTAATGGTATCTAAATTCTTTTAAGGGACTCTGTATAGTAAACTAAGTGATTCTCCCCAAGATGTCTTGAATACTTAGGAATAAATAGCCTTCCTGAGAAGCTTTCTCCACCTTTTCCTCTCTTAAAGTTAATCCATAGATAATTTTATTTGCTAGTCTTTAAATTTCTACTTCATACTCTCTTGTTGATTATTTTTTTTTACCCCCAAGGCTAAGGTTTATAAGAAGACAGAGTATTTGTATTCTTAAACTGAAGTTGATCAGATTATTTAAAAGCTCTCAAGGCTTTTTTTTTTTTTTCTGGGTGTCTCCCTCCAGATCTTCCAATCACTTACAACTATGCATTCTGGAATGCCAGATCCATAATTAACTAACTTCCTTTCATCCTAAACCTTCCCCTTTCTTATTCCTTCTATCTCCTAGTGGTCCCTGAAATCTGGCACCTTTCTGATGACTCTATTCACCCACCCCAACTCAGATGACTCATTTTACTCAGGTTCCATGACTCACTCCTTACTCCTCCCCAGTCACACATAAGGATAGTCACACACTGGATCTCACCATTTCACATATTTTCCATTTTCTTAAAAATGCTGGCATTAATTTGGAGGGTTTTTTCTTTTTTTTTTTTTAATTAAAACTCAGTAAGAGAGTCTAAATTCAATATTTGCCTTATATTTCTCTGATTTGTTTTCTAAGTCCAAGTCTTCCTTTTTCTCAGAAAGAAAGGCTCTTCACTCAGAAATTGAATTATCCATTACCAAAAATACACATTTGATCCATTTTACTTTTTGTCAAGAGTTTTATTTTGAGGTTGAGTTTGGAGGCTTTTCATATTGAGTAAACAGGACTAAGGGTATTTATGTCTTTCTCTTTTACATGAATAGGTCCTCATTTTTTTTCTTGTGGTAATCTATCATATCAATTTTGAAAAAAGAAAAAAAATGCTGTCATTGCTCTATTTGATCGTGACTTCCTATAATTCCGTATCTCCCTATGCCTCACTCCTTCCTAACACCATTTTGCACCCTCATCAAGACGTCCAATGCATTTTTTTCACAGTGGCATTTCAGGTTCTTCCCTTACCTTGTTCTGACTTTATTTCTCTCACTGTCCACTAACCCTATAGTTTAACTCGTTCTACTCTCAATCCAGTATTTACAAATTCCTGAAATTCTTGTCCTGTCCCTAATCATGATTTGTCAGACCCCAACTCTGAATTCCTTTGCTCCTCCTATTTACATCCTTCTGAATGGAGCTTGATTATGATACTGATTAGACCACTACAGATTTGTTATATGATTTCACCCAGGCTAGTGAGGCAATAATTCCTTTACATCTCCCCAATCAGTTGACTATCTCACATGCCAAAAGTGGCTAATCCAGACCTTTTCACACTTCACAAACAAACCTGAAGCCATTTGTTGAAAGCTTCCCTGGTCTTCCCTCCTCCTTATCTCATATCATTCAGTATCCTCACTATCTCCTCTGTCTGTCTCTCTCTGTTTCTCTCTGTCTCTGTCTGTCTGTCTGTCTGTCTGTATCATCTCTCCGGTATCTGATGAAGAAATGACTCTTCTCTTTGCTAAGGCAAAACCCTTCTACCCTTGGTCCCTTCTGCCTGTACCTTCTCCAGCAGATTGTCCCCACTATCATTTCCATCCTCTATGTTATCTTCAGTCTCTCTTCCATCTACTTGCTCCTTCCCTAGTGCTTATTAACATACCTATTACTAAAAGAAAAAAGCAGAATAAAGTGAAAAACAACCCTCACTTGATCCTATTATCTATACCATCTTTCACCCAATATTTCTTTTCTCCTTAATAAATAACCATCTTTTAAAATGTTTTATTTTTTCCATATTACATATAAATATAATTCCTAATATTCACTTTCTGACATTTTACAATCCGTGTTCACTCTCTTCCCTTGCCCTAAACCTCCCACCCCCCCCAAAAAAGGCAAGACATATGATATAGGTTGTGCAGATGTTATCATATAGTACATATTTCCATGTTCATGTTAGGAAATGAGACATTTATTGCTTACACTAGAGGAAAGTTCATGGAGGAAATAAAGTAAACAATGATATGTTTCAGCCTGCATTTGGACTCCATTTGCTTCTTTTTTGGCGGCGGATATCCTTTTTTTTGTCAAGTCCCCTGGAGTCATCCTGGATCCTTACCTGGCTGAGAATAGTTGTCCTTTACCACTGATCCTTACACATTTTTGTTGTTACTGTGTACAATGTTCTCCGTGTTCTGCTCACTTCACTATTTATCACCACATATAAGTCTTTCCTGGTGGTTTGTTTTTGGTTTTTTTTTTTGTGATCATCTTGTCATTTCTTATGGCACAATAATATTCCATTACAAGCATATACCACAACTTGTTCAGGCATTCCCCAGTTGATAGACCATCGATAACCTTTTTGATCACCATGGGGTGCTTCCACTTTTTCTCTTCTTACACTCTGCTATCTGGCTTCTGACCCTAGTTTACTAAAACAGATCTTTCCAAATTTAACCACTGATATATTAATTGTCAAATCTAATGGCCTTTTCTCAAAAATCATCCTTCTTGACTTCCCCCTACTCCAATGAATCCTTTTCTCATCTGGCAAACTGATACAGGTTTTACAACATCACCCCATCCTGATCCTTCTCAATGACCTCCAGTTCTCTGTTTGACATCATGACTTTTCATGATCTGACCACTTCCTACATTTCCATTCTTATAGTTTACTTTCTTTCATGTACTCCGTGATCTACCTTCAAGTACTAAGTACCATTGACTCTTTAATCTCGATTATGATGTAATAGGTTATATGAGAGTTTTAGAGAGGACTAGCCAATTTCAATGCCTACCAAGCCCTTTTCAGGGCTGGTCATCCATCTTTGGTATCCACCTGCCACTCAACTTTCACATGTGGCTACAAGAAACTATAGTATGCACAGCGGCTACACCCTTGCAAAATAATCTCTGAGGATGGGCTAAAACATGTTGAGGATAATTGACAGGCCTCAGACACATTGATGTGTTATGTATAATTATCCTAAAATCCAAGGTTTGAAATCTTTTGAAGAAATTTCAAGAAAATAAACTTGCCAACACCCCAAATCAAGAAAGCAGATCATTTGGAAAAGGTGCCATAAGGAAGCCTGTGAAAATCACATACTGCATCAAAAGGTCCAGAGTGAACTTTGGGATATAATGAACTGAACTTAAGGGGATTGAACATATCATTTATTCTGAATGTAAACTCTTATGCCAAAGGGAAATGCCCCCTAATTGGCTTTTTTGTCAATGTGTCTATCAATCATTGTTTCTGTTTTCTTTTTTTATTTCCCTCCTATCCCCAAATTATTGTAATTTCCCCTTAGAAAGTACAATATTCTATACACCTCTAGTAAGAGAATCTTTAGAAGTATTGTGGAAAAGAGAGAAATTATAAGGCATGCAGCAAGACAAGAAGCAACGGCTGGAGGTTGATCAGCTGTCAATCAAAGGAAGATTCCATTTGAAATGTTACTGGGAAACAGTTGAAGGCAAGAGCCAACTTCTGACTGATTTCTGGGCCTCTTGGCTCATGGTGGTGACTTTGAAAGAAGAAACTGGGTTTATCTCTGGGACTTGGAGTAATCAATCTGGAAGTGGCCTGGCTGATTTTAAGGCAGAAGAAGAAGGACAATAGTCCATATATCTCTCTCTGACTGGCTCTGTTTCATGGTAGTGACTGAATTGCCATTTCTCTCAATATCCTCCAACCTAAGGCTCACTGTAGATAATAGGGAAACCTCCAACCCTCTTACTTCCATTCTCTACCCTTTCCTGTCTTCCCCAAATAAATCCCTTACTTCAGATAAAAGAAGATAAAGACTATATCATTTGAAACATCATAGCTCACCCTGAGTGACTTAGAAAGAGGCTGAAGAAGAAGGGGGGAGGAGAAGGAGAGGGAGACTGGAGAAGAGGGAGGAATAGGAAGAAAGGGAGGTATAGAGGGAGGAGGGTAGGCAAAAGGAAGATAGCTGCCTGATCTATTAGTTGTAAAGTACCCATCAAATATACCCCCCCCCCAAGAGTATCTATTACAGTATAAGCTGGTTATTTGAAATGATTCATTGGGGAGACTAGGCATGTTAATCTCCCAAAATCCTCAATTGGGGAGATTTCAACATGCCCCTTTCCCAAAAAAATCATGGGGGTATTGTTAGAAGGGAATTCCGCTCCCTTTGTTTTTTATTTAATCAATTAGGGACCTGCCAGTCCTTAACATTGTGATGTGCAGGGATACACACACACCCACAGTGAAAGGAAGTTGAAACCAACAAGACAGGAAATTGACCCCACAGACATTGAAAGGGTCATAACATTGCTTTGAAAGACATTCTTAGGAAGAAAGGAAGATCTGAGCTTTCTATGAGCATTGTCTTAGGTTGAATGGCACAGGAATAAACTTCTTCTTAAAATAATATAAACTTAATATAGGTGACTATTGGTCTCTATATCCAATGACTGGAGAATGACTATTGAAACTGTGATACATCATTATAATATATGATTCCACCAGAATTTCATGACAGATCTCATAGATTGGTTTGGAAGGATTATCAGAGCAGTCCCAGCTTTTGCTGCTACCAAGCCGCCATCTTGGCTCCACAACCCCCTGACAGATGTCATAGAGGTAATTCCCCCTCTCCTTCGTGAAGTTGGGCCAGCTTTTCCCTAAAAGGTATTTAAACTGTTCCTAAAAGTTGAATTGGCTAAGAAATTACCTTCAGGACTTTGATATAAGTCTCTTGTCTCTTGGGTACAAAATAGCCAGAACCTGAGGGGCTGAAGTTCCTCCATGAAGTTTTCAAGACCTTAGAATACAGCCTCACCAAATCTAGGGCACTGTATTCAACCTTCTCAAAACTTTGCTTGGGATGAATATCCCTTCCATTCTCTGAATAATATCCTTTCCCTTGCTCTGGTTAGGTAAACTTCCTTTTGTTCCCTATCAGATGCATTCCAAGTATATATTTTCATTCCAGTTTTGGACTTAAGCTACCAAGGGAACAGCCTATTTCAACAGATATAAAGAATCCAAAAGAACCCAGAAAGATTTATAGGATGTGATGAAGAGTGAAGAAAGCAGAATCAAAACACGTCATGAGATCACAGGATCTCAGTTGGAACAGAACACAGAAGCCATCTAGGATCTACTCTACTTGAGCAAGGATCCTCTCTACAGAATACCCAATGAGGAATCAGCCAAACCTTGTTGAAAGACCTCTAGCACTGCGATAACAGAGAGAGACAAGACAAGGAGAGACAGAACCACTCATTTATAAAATCAAGCAAAGGTCTTAAGTAGATGTGTATAAATGTACATACACTTAATGTCTATACATGTGTATATGTGTATATAGCATGGCTGTTGTATGATATATATATATATATATACATATATATATATATACATGGGCACATATGTATATTTTTGTCATCAGTCACCCAAAATTATATTTGTATTATGAGAAGCAGCTTGGGATAGTGGAGAGAGCACAGAAGCAAGAGTCAGGGCATTTGGATCCTAATTCCAGCTTGACTACTAAATAGCTCCAAAGTTGTGAGCCGCCTAATATGCCTCGGTTTCTTTATCTGTTAAAGGAGGGGAAATAATCTGTAATGTTGCATCCAGATCTAATAATCTAAACTGTCTGCCTTTTCTTCTTTATTCCTTTTCTAGTACCCAAAACTGTCCTCGGTACTTAACTGTTTTTTCCTTATTACTTCCCTTTGGGACTTTCTCTTAAGACAGTCTGTACTCTTTTGTGTTTGTTGGTTTTTATTGTTTTTCATACTATTTTAATATTCATTTAAGAATGTCAGTCAACTACAAGGCTGCCCTGAGGAAGAATAGAAGAATCTTTCTTTAAGATATTCCTTTAATATCTTTAATAATTAAAGAAATAAAGATATTTCTTTAAGATATTAAGATATTTAAGGATTCCAAGCTAGAAGGGACCATGGAGAATATATAGTCCAACTTCACACTTTGTGGATGTGGAATTAAGTATCTTTTTTCTCATGGACAAGAGTTATTAATTGCTGTTTACAGCATAGTCCTTAGAAGAAATGGGACAGTTCAACAAAATGCCCTCTTAATTGATGTGAGCTTTTCTTGTGTGTGAAGTGACTGACTTTTTCTCTTGTGCACCCTAGTCTCCGTTAGTATCAACAACCTGTACCCTGGCTGTGAAAATGTAAGCGTGAGAAGCCGTAGCATGATGTTTGAGCCAGGCCTCACCAAAGGGATGCTGGAAGTATTTGTGTCTCCTTCCCACCATTCTCACTGCTCAGCTGATGACCAGTCCACCAAAGCAATTGATATCCAGAATGCCTATCTGAATGGTATGTTCCATTTGTGGTTCTTATAAAGAGGGGCTGTTCTTTCCTAAAGGTTACAGAAACCTTTGATGTCTTTTAAAAGAGGATTTATCAGGGGCAGGTAGTTGGTTCAGTGGATTGAAAGCCAAGCTTAGAGATGGAAGATCCTGGGTTCAAATCTGGCTTCAAACACTTCCTAGCTGTGTGACCCTGGGCAAGTCACTTAACCCCCATTGCCTAGCCCTTACTGTTCTTTTGCCTTGGAACCGATATATAGTATTGATTCTAAGATGGAAGGTGAGGGGTTAAAAAACAATTCAAGTGACCACAAGGAATTTCCAAATACTTCAAGGGAGCAGGAAGTATTTGATTATTATTGAAACACATGAAAAATTAATTAAAAAAGGATTTCCTTCATTAAGCTAACAATATATCCTAAAGTTGCCACCCCTGGGCCACTACACTTTTTGGCCCAATTCTCAACCAGCTAATCCTCAGAAGCAACTACTTTGTCTTATGTATCTCTTTCCCTGGGAGTTAGTGCTTAACAAAGCTATAAAAAGGCCCATTCCCAACATCATTTGATTGTAGGTATTTTTTAAATGTTTATGTGCCGGGGGCAGCTGGGTAGCTCAGTGGATTGAGAGACAGGCCTAGAGACGGGGGTCCTAGGTTCAAATCTGGCCTCAGACACATCCCAGCTGTGTGACCCTGGGCAAGTCACTTGACCCCCATTGCCTAGCCCTGACCACTCTTCTGCCTTGGATCCAATACACAGTATTGACTCCAAGATGGAAGGTGAAGGTTTAAAAAAATATTTATGTGCTAAGGATTCAGTGTCTAATCTTTACCATATATCAAAATGCAATTAAAATATGCATGTTTAGCTCCTATGACTTTAGCTTTGTGTTCTTTGATAGTATGTATGTGTAGGATCAGATTTTCAAAAAATGGTGCAGAAGATGAAATTTGTCTTCACCTCATCCCATCTGCTTTTTTTTTTAACCTTCTATATTAGTATTTTTTTAAACCCTCACCTTCCATCTTAGAATCAATACTGTGAATTGGTTCCAAGGCAGAAGAGTGGTAAGGGCTAGGCAATGGGGGTCAAGTGACTTGTCCAGGGTCACATAGCTAGGAAGTATCCGAGACCAGATAACTAGGACCTCCTAGGTCCATGCCTGACTATCCACTGAATCACCTACCTGCCCTCCTTAGTATCAATTCCTAGAAGACTAGCAAGGGCTAGGCAGTCAGGGTTAAAATAATTGCTTAGAGTCACACAGCTAAGAAGTATCTGAGGCTAGATTTGAATGCAGGTCTTCCTGACTCTAGACCTGTAGTTCTATCCACTTTGCTAATCCGCTGCCCCACCCCATTTGCTTTGTGAAGCCTCTCTCTCTTTTACTCATATCCCACTCTCTTCCCTTTCAAAGTGGTCATTCTGGCTCCATATTCATGGGACTTTGTTTTCAGCTTTCTGGTAGACAAATCCCAGATGACTTATCCTCATATTTTATTTTTTTTATTTTATTAAATTATTTTATTTTATTATTTTTTCTATTTTTTATTTTTACCATTTTTTAATTTTTATTTTATATATATTATATTATTTATATTTTATTATATATTTATATTATATATATAATTTTATTATTATTATTATTAGTCATTAAAGATAAGGCTTGTTTACATTTTAGTAGGGAATCCTAGAAAAGTCTTTGAAATCCAAAGCAATTCATCTTAACTGAGGCAGATGAGGGGAGGGAAGTGGGTCTTCAGAGCAAACCATCTCAGCTCTTATCATAAAACTCCATCCTGGTTCTGGTGTCATAGGCGATCCGTCCATCATTAAACATTTATTAAGCTCCTACTTTGTTCTAGGCTCCTTACTAAATCCCAAGAAGAGGCAAAAGCCAGCTCTTGCCCATGAGGAGCTTACAACCTAATGGGCAAGACAGCATACAAACAGGGGAGGCACTAGGATTAGGAGCTGTTGGGAAAGACTTCCTATAAAACTGGAGTTTAGTTGCAATTTAAAGGAAGCCATGGAAGTCATTGGCTGGAGTTAGGAGGGAAAGAGTTTCGGTCATGGAGGGCAACTAAGGAAAGTGCCCAGGGTGGAGAGATGGTGGCTTGTTCATGGAAGTCGGGACCAGTGTCACTAGATCAAAGAGTATGTGGTGGGGAGTAAGACATACCCCAAGAGAAGACTAAGTGAGAGTGGGGAAAGTTGCTGGTGGGTCTCAAGAGACCCAAAGGTATATTCTAGGTCATTTTAATAATTCCATCTAATATTCTTTGGGACACAATATCAATATCACTGTACCCTACTCATAGAGAACGAACTAATTTTCCAGCAAGTATAAATTGGACAACCTTGGCTTCAGAAGGTGGTTGTCCTTTAACTTTTGTCTTCAACATCCCTCCTAAGCATCTTTTCTCCCAGTTCTACATCCAAGATGGCACCCCCTTTTCTCCTCAGTGCCTTCTCCAGGTTTAATAGATTGTTTTAGGAATTCACATGGCCAAAAAATTAATCATCCTATGATCCATCCTCTGGGGATGACTTGCTTTAAATTTAATTAGGCTTTATCCTTGGTCTGCACAAAAGCTGTCCATCAGAAGATTCATTTTTAAAACCTTTCCTGCTTGAAAGACATGGCCTAGGGTTGTGCTTCATTACCCCAACCTCTCGATAAGAGTTCCCTTCTATGCCATCATAGAACATCAAAATAAACCTCATTGTGAATTTTAAATTGCTTTTTTTAGGTATATAATTTACACAAAATATGCCTCCATCAGTGGTCTGGTGTTAAGATTTATTCATAATTCTGTGATTTAATATTGGAATAGCTCTCGAGATACATACAAAGAAATGCTGCCTCAGGCTCTATCTGGTCTCCTAGATGGTTTTGGGAGAAACTAGGGGAAGTTTAGCCTTTTGCTATTTGAAGACACAATAATTTTTATTTCTCTCTCTGCAGGAGTTGGTGATTTCAGTGTGTGGGAGTTCTCCGGGAATCCTGTTTATTTCTGCTGTTACGATTATTTTGCAGCAAACGATCCCACTTCAATTCACGTAGTACTTTTCAGCCTTGAAGAACCTTATGAGATCCAGTTAAATCAAGTGATTTTCTGGCTAAGTTTCCTAAAGTCACTTGTCCCTGTGGAAGAACCCATAGGTAAGCCATAGATAATGCACGTGCATGTGAATGTTTCTATGGCAGACAATGAGGATATTGTGGTTTCCTCTTTGATGTTGAGTTTTGTTTTTTCTCTCCTCATGTGTCTCCTACTCTTCATGACTTTCCAAGGCATTTAGCATACTCGTATTTTCAGGAAGCATTTCATGAGTCTCGTCAGGAGCTTGAGCTGACAGTTGTACATTTCTGCATCTCTCTCTATGTTCCACCTTTCTAAACCCATGTACACTTTGTGCTGACTAGCTGATAAAACTGTTTCATTCTTCTAATTGTTAAAAAGCAATAGATTTGTGGAACTGATTTTTGTGAGCATTTTTAAAACCACTTCTCAGATCCTCTTTTAAACACTAATTTAACACCCGGCTGTTTCTCACTGTCACTTGAATCAAATTAGGTGGTGGACTTTTGTAACCATGAAGTTACTGTTTCTGTTTTGTAGAAGTCCAAAAGGTCTACTTTGGGACCCACTTTAATTTTTCTCAAAGTAGAAAATCCACTGAAACCATTGGAAGCCCAGGCAGCAATATTAAAAGTAATGCAAATTTTTGTCTTTCAGTCATTTTCAGTCGTGTCCAATTTCTTGTGATCCCATTGGGAGTTTTCATGGCAAAGGTGTCAGAGTGGTTTGCCATTTCCTTCTCTAGCTCATTTCATATATGAGGAAACCAAGGCAAACAGGGTTAAGAGACCAGATTTGATCTTCTACAGATGAGTCTTTCTGACTTCAGACCCAGGACTTTCTCCCCTGCCCCAGCTACCCTTGCTGCCAGTATCTGGCCCCTAATGTGTGAGCCAAAGGACTTGGATTTTCTACCACCAGGGGGCAATGCTCCATTCCAGAATTTCTCTTCTGCAAAACAGATTGAAATCTGTGGTACATGTGCCGTGTGTTGACCTAGTTATGCTTTCAAGTAAGGGTAAGGAATCATCTGTCAAGGTCTACTGACCAATTGGGGAAAGGGGCTACATACACTTTTAAAATCTATTTTATTTCATTTTTCCGCATCCTCTTTACAAATTTAGATCCGAGGTCAGAAAACTCCATGTGGGGAATATAATGAATAATAAAAGAGGAATATCACTTTTATTATATGGATAGAAGTGAAAGGGAAAGAAGAGGAGCAAAAGGAAATGGACAAAGAAATACAAAAACAACAGAAAGACAAATAGAGATACAAATATGGAGACATAACTTGGAAAAAGATAGAAACAACTAGATGAAGAAGAGAAAATTCTGTAGAGCAACACCTCCATCTTATGGCTACTTAGGATATTACCTCTAAAGGCTTTTCCTTGCATACTTCATGTATGTAACAATCCACATAATAATAATAATAACTTCTTGTTTATTGAGTCTAGAGGTTTGCAAACTGTTTTCTTTTGAATTTTACCCTGATTCTTTGATCTGTATCTCAATGGCTAAATGGAATTAAATTATAGGCCAAATAAGAGCTAAGGATTGCCACATTTCCAACCTATCTAATGAAATCAAAATTCTAAAAGTGATTTTTTTCCCTTCAAAGTTTTTTTATCATTTGATCATAGAAAAATTAAAAAGCAAACAAGTTTGAGAGTAGCAATCAATTCAACAAAATATGTTGTCTCCATTTTGTTACTGAGGAGATGAATTGGAATAAAAATCCCCTTGATTTCTTCATTCAACTAGAGAACCAATCTAATATATGTCAAATTTCATTCTTGCAAGAAAATAGTAAGAAACCCTGTAAGTTTAAAGAGCTACAATAGGTTGAAATATTTACGTGTATGTTTAGTATTATGATCTCATTCATATTGCCATATTGTGTCTTTCTCTTTCTCATTCTTTTTCATGGTATCTTCCAGGCTTTCCTACTTAAACTCTCCCATAAGTGAGAGTTCATTGTTTGTGTAAGTACTGTACAGTTACATTCATACAAAAGTATGAATGTTGTGGACCATTTATCATCATTGTCATTTCTCTAGTATTATGGGGTACCCAAGAACTTTTCATAGATCGTTTAAAAGGAGTCATCACTGGTGGTTACATCTCCTCCCAAGAGCTAGTCAGTGATTTGTTAGGATGTGCCTTTTCCTTTATCCAATATCCTAAAGGGCAGCATTTCTGGAAACAAAGCCTTCCTATTGGATTATCTGTGGGAACGAGTGGTTATTAGAATTAGATCCATCCATGTTGCTACCATGTCCAGGGTGATGCCAAAGTTCTGAAAAGGGTTCTCGAGGTAATATTAGGAAGTCCGTTTGCCATCTTTGAGGTCCACAGATATAAATGTTGTACGCATGGGAAAATCTGGAGTATTATCAATGGATAAAATGAATTCTGGTTTAGCTGAATGTGGAGAGAGAGAGAGAAAGAGAGGAAGAAGTGTCTCCTTCCTAAAGTCGTTCATTTTTTCCCTCCACCAGCCTTTGGCGGCAGGCTAAAAAACCCACTTCGAGTAGTTCTGGTGGCCACCCATGCTGACATCATGAATGTTCCCCGACCTGCTGGAGGCGAGTTTGGCTATGATAAAGATATGTCATTGCTGAAAGAAATTAGGAACAGGTAAGATGGAGCCATGGTTTCAAGACACACTCAAAAGTGTGCTTGCTCTAAAGCAAACATTGTTTACGTGAGAAACAAACCAAAAAACACCCCCTGAAAGAATCCTTTATTTTCCTTTTTCTGGGACTTTTCTCGGAAGCTCACCCAGGCTGGACATGCATTGACCACATGCCAGCTCAATCCTACCACCGACTGGCACAGGACTACCTGCTCTGTTTTTTGACCCGCATGGATTTGTCCCTCCTCAGGCAGCCTAGTAGTCTCTGTTGTCGAGGGCTCATCATATTCTTACCAGACAGAGTGTAGATACCCAATTGGCTCAGCACACAGCAGTTTCAGAATTCCTAAACTCAAAGGAAACACCAGACTCGGCCTCCCCCAGTTGCAGGGAAAACATTTGTATCCTACCACTCTAAGTCCTCTCATCTCCTTTTAGCTACACTGTTTCTTGGGTAGAGTACAAAGTGGGTGGAGATATTTCCCCTCCTAGAACTTAGGTATGAGAGATTCATTCTGAGAAATTACCCTTCTTGAGCACCCTTTGGCTCTGAGGTTAAAAAAGGAGGATCTTAGAGGCAGCTGGGTGGCTATAGAAAACCAGACCTAAAGGCAGGAGGTCCCAGGTTCAACTATGGCCATAGACACTTCCTAACGATGTGACCCTGGATAAGTCACTTCACCCCTGTTACCAATACCTTACTGCTCTTCTGCCTTGGAACCAGTACACAGTATCAATAATAAGAAAGAAAGGGTTATTTTTTTTAAAAAAGGAGAAAATTCTTACCAAAATTCAGAGATAAAAGGAGCCTCAAGGCAATTTGGAACTATGCCCAAAGGGCGATAAAAGACTGTCTGCCCTTTGATCCAGCCATAGCACTGCTGGGTTTGTAACCCAAAGAGATAATAAGGAAAAAGACTTGTACAAGAATATTCATAGCTGCACTCTTTGTGGTGGCCAAAAATTGGAAAATGAGAGGATGCCCATCAATTGGGGAATGGCTGAACACATTGTGGTATCTGTCGGTGATGGAATACTATTGTGCTCAAAGGAATAATAAAGTGGAGGAATTCCATGTGAACTGGAACAATCTCTAGGAAGTGATGCAGATCGAAAGGAGCAGAACCAGGAGAACATTGTACATGCAGACTGATACACTGTGGTACAATCGAATGTAATGGACTTCTCCCTTAGTGTCAATGCAGTAATCCTGAACAACCCGGAGCAATCTATGAGAAAAACCACTATCTACATTCAGAGGAAAAACTGGGGGAGTAAAAACACCAAAGAAAAACAACTGCTAGACTACATGGGTCGAGGGGATATGACTGGGGATGTAGACTCTAAATGATCAGCCCAGTGCAAACATCAACAGCATGGAAATAGGTTCTGATCAAGGACACATGTAATACCAGTGAAATTGCGCGTCGGCTATGGGAAGGGTGGGGCAAGAGGAGGGAGGGAAATAATATGATTCTTGTAACCAAGGAATAATGTTCTAAATTGACTAAAAAAGTTAATTTAAATTAAAAAAAATAAAATAAAAGGAGCCTCCAGGGCTCATCCAAGTCATCCTCCTTAGTTAATTCAACTATGCTGTGCTTCACTTTAAAGCATCTTGAACAAAATGGTGCCCAATCTTTTTTTTATTAAACTCTTACCTTCTTCAGTTCTAAGTATCGGTCCCAAGGCAGATGAGTAGTAAGGGCTAGACATTGGAGATTAAGTGACTTGCCCAGGGTCACACAACTAGGAAATGCCCATCTTTTTTAAGAATAGATTTCCTATACATCTGTCCACTTCTCCTTTCTTAGGTTTGGGAATGATCTTCAGATTTCTGACAAACTATTTGTTTTGGATGCTGGTGCTTCTGGATCAAAAGACATGAAACTACTACGAAATCATTTGCAAGATATAAGAAGTCAGATTGTTTCCGTGAGTATGACCTCTGGGGAAGCCTTTAGCTTCTTTTGGTTAGAGCTCAAATTTCTGAGGAGATATTTGATGATGGATAACAACTTAGTACCTTGACATATGACGCTACTGAAATGTGAGCCCCCTCTTTTTGCCCTTTCTTCATTTTAATTTAACAGGCAAGTAAATAAATACTCATTAAGAATTTACTCTATAAAAATCAAGTCATCAAGCATTTACTTATTACCTGACACTTGAATCTCTGATGGCTTGTCATTTGATTGATAACTCATATTTCTTTAACCAATCCAAACATCCTTCCTGTTCACTATCACTTACATTCAACAGATAGGTTCCAAAGCTATCTAAAATCAATAAAGGAGTTTTTTACACTTAGTCTAAAGCCTTTGATTCAACAGAGAAATGTTCTTAACTCGTTAAGGTATCAGGACACTTCATATTGACCCTTACTCTATGTGGAGGTGGGTGGTTTGATGGAATGATTCACTCATCCCAACCCTTGCACCTAAGAACTCACTGCTCATCCATTGAGCACCCCAGCCCAGACTGGAATAAGGGGAGACCATTCAATGCTAGACTCCCTCTACTGTTCATAAAGCCTCCTTCTGGCCATATAGGTGAGAAAAAACAATTTAGCCTTTCTGCAAACTCCAACAAAATGAATTGATAAACTCCCCAATAATTTTATTTTGTTTGCTTAATTTTAAAAAATGTTTGTATTTGCGGGGCAGTTAAGTGGCTCAGTGGATCATCAGCTGGAAAACCAATTGCATATGGCAAACTTATTGACAGTCTTATAAAAGCCATAGAATTTCCAAAAGAATTGATCCATTGGAAGGCACATACTCATGGAAAAGCCAAGGTATCCCTGGGGAATGAAAGAGTAGATATAATAGCAAAATATGCAGTGAGATTTGTCCCCTACCATGTGCTGAGTCTTTCTCTCGTGGAAAGGCATGATATTACCGAAGCTTACCAAGGAGATGAGATTCAGTCATGGAAAGAACAACTTGGGGCTAAATTAGTTAGAGGTGTTTGGGTAGCTCATGGAGGAAAACCAATTCTCCCCAGAAAATTGTACCAACATCTATGCAATGTGATTCATTCCAAAGGTCATTATGGGGTGCAAGCTATTCTAGATGTGGTACAATGATTCTGGACAGCCCCAGGGATTACAACAAATGACATTAGAATTTGTTATGCATGGGACACATGTAGGAAATTCAATCAAGGACATTTCAAGAACATAGCATTGGGAGGCAGACCTTTAAGTTATATGCCTTTCCAATACAAATAGACTACAAAAACATGCCTAAAGACAAAGGATTTAAATATGCATTGGTTATTATGGATAGACTGACAAGATGTGTTGAAGCATATCCAGCTAAGGTAAATGACACAGCCACAGTAGTGAGATCTCTACTGAAAGACATAATTCCTAGGCATGGCATTCGTGATACCATAGATTCAGATAGGGGGTAGCATTTCACTTCTTAGATTTTGCAAGAAATATATAAGAACTTGGGTATTAAAAGCAGTTTCCATGATGTAGTAAGGCCACAGAGTTCAGGCCAAGTTGAAAGAATGAATAAAGAATTAAAAATATTAATAGGAAAACTCTGTTCAGAAACACACTTGAAATGGACAGATGTTATTCCACTAGCATTGTTTCAACTAATAACAAGATCCAGAGGTGACGTGCTTATGGTCAACCATTATGGCATGGTAGGACTACAAAAGCACCATATTTGTCTAGGTTAGAAGGGGAATGTTTACTTCATCAAACCCTGATGCAAAACAGGCTGGAAAATTTAAGGAAGCTAGGATTATTAGTACAGAGAGTACCACTGGATTTCTCATTGACTAAAATAAAACAGGGAGATAAAGTATGTGAAGAATTTTAATAGAGAATCATCTACAGAACCAAGATGGATAGGTCCTCTAGACATGACTATGGTTGCTCCACGTCAGTCAAAGTATCTGGGAAAGATCCATGGTACCATTCTTCACATGTAAAACTACATTATGTCCACAATATTAACAGCAATACAGAAGAATAAGAAGTAATAACTTAACGAAAATACATAAGAAAATATCTGAAATATTGCCAAGATCCCTAACAATATTTTAACGATTTGTTCTTATAAGTAGAAAGCTATACATGAGAGTACAAAAAGAACAAAAATGAAAGCACTGCATATAATAACTCAAGAACAATAACAACACAAATGAGAGACATGAGTACAAGTTACAACAAAAATAAGCACTGCAAAAGCAATGATTTAATGTCCCCATAGATGAAGATTATAATTCCAATAAGAAATGATCTCTGTTTACAACAAAAATGAAACAAAGTTACTTAACTAAGAAGTCACATCTCTACAGAATACATTACATCATGTATAATTCTATCTACACCAACAAGAACATAAAAACCATAGACTAAAGGAAAAATTCTATCTCTAACAAAAATTCAAAAGTCAAGATAATCTTTTAATAAAAATACCTCAAAGAAGCAATTCTACATAAAATGAAACCCCTTGTGAAATTAAACATCAAATAATATTAAACAGTATATTTCAAAATCATAAAATAGATCTTGAAATTTTATACAGTACAACATACTACGTACACCCACACATGAAGATTATCATACAGAAAAGCATACTTCCATGCATGAAGAACCAACTCATAAAGACTGACAGTCACACATGAAGAATTCAAACTTACTTCCATGCACAAGCAAACAAAAAAATCAATCTTAAACGCATATAAAGAGTTTACCTGCATGCATGTTCCTGAATGTTAAAGAACATGGGACTTCAATCAAGGTGAGACAACAGACAACATGTGTATGCTGCACAGATGACGTATATTTTCTACAATCAACACCAAAGACATGGAAAGACTTTGAAATCTAGAACCTAAAATCTAGGTGATGATGTCACATAAGAATGCATCATACATGTTAACTTCACACATAGGCACATGCATATATACAATTACACATAAGGAAAAGAATCTCATGGATTGGGTGAATATATAATATTTCATAATTGGAACACAAAATTCATACTGATAATTGTGAGTTCTGTGGAAAATTCAAAACAGACAAAGGAAATTTCTTATCTGCATGACTTTGAACAGAACTCACATACAAAATGTATCATAATTGTACATGTGTAAACTTTGTACAGACAAAACTATATGGATTTGCAAAATACGAATGAAACTAACGGTCTAACAGTATAATGTTAAGTTACTGACATTCTAACAACTAGCACACAGGGCAAGATTTAGGGAAGTTATTTAAAATTCTAAATGAATTGGGGACAGATTTAATATAAGTTAAAATACTTGATAATGTTAGGAACAGATATTGTTTATGAAAACTTTTATTTAGAATAGGCTATAGTCATTAAGAAATAAGGAAGTTATATTGTTGTTAATAATATTGTTTAAAGTTTTTGTGTTGGTTATTATTGTGTTTAAAACCTTATTTCTATATTGCATTTCTATGACCTACATCACTTTCCTTAATCTAAAATCTTAGCATAGGGTTAGATAGTTTAGAATAGTGAAGACAGTCTAGGATTTCTATTTTGGGAGGTAGTGGAATATTTTAAAATAGTATAGTTTCAGAGTTTAGATAGTTAAATATTATTATTAATAATAATATGAAAGGTAAGTGTGAAATGACTGATGCAGAATTACTGGGTGTAAATTCTGCTAAAGAAGAAAGGGCAGATTTGTAAAGATGAGATTGCAACACAAAAGAGACTTGCAAGAAAAAGCAAAAGAGTTGGAATTTGGTGAACTGCCAATCAACCAGGTTGAGACAAGATTCCAATAGAATCTGGAAGAGGAGGCAGTTGGGAAGCCCAGCAGCTTGAACTGATTTCTTTCTTCTGACTGTTGCTATTAGAAGGAAGCAGGAAAACCAATTCATCTCTTGGTCAATGATTATTTAGCTGACTGAGTACTAAGAAGATTTGGAGCTTAGCTGTGAAGAATCTCTGTCAGCTTTTCCTATCAATATCTCCCTGTAGAGAAAACCTTATTTCCTGAATTGGACACATTATGAAAACCTTCAATCAACAGGAAATCATAGAAAGTTAGGGAAACCTATTTTCCTCTTTCGCCCTCCCCCTCTTTACTTCCTCTACCTTAAAGAATAAAATCCTCTTAGTTAAAAGATCTAAATTGTGGGATTTGTTATTGGGGAAACCCTTCAAGCTTACTATTCCTGAGAAGAATCTTTAGATCAGTTGAGAAAGGGACAAGAAGTGGTGTAGGGGGAGGAGTATAAGATGCAACCTTTCCTTTAGCTGGCTTCCTGGTGTCTCTGTCCTATTACCATAAATCTCCTAATATTATCATCTATTACAGAGCCAGGCCCAGAGAAGGGAGATCCTGGATTCAAATTTGAATTCAGACACTTCCTAGCTGTATGAACCTGGGCAAGTCACATAACCCCTATTCCCTAGGCCTTACCTCTCCTCTGACTTGGAACCAAAGCACAGTATTGAGTCTAAGACAGAAGATAAGAGGTTTAAAAAGAAACATCATAGGGAGTAGATGAAGGAAGACTGTTCCATTCCTAATGCATTAAGTTGCTTATTTTTTTTCAATATGGTTGTGTCTGGTAAAATAGAATATGAACAAAGTTCCAGGAGACTGAAGACACTGGAGCAGAATTCTACAAGTTCTATTTTCCGTGGATGATTGAACAATGCATGCTAAGCATTTTGAGTGAGATAGAACTGAAAATACCATCCTACAAACAGGGCTGGTTTTGGTTGGGCAGAAACTTAGTATTATTGTTTGGAGAACCATACTTTTCCCACCCACATTTCCTGCTGCTTTGCCGATAAACTTATCATTATTTCTGTCCGTGAGCAAATGACTGAAATATATCCACTCACTCAACATTTATTATATGAATAAGCCCACATTCTTGTGCATTTCTACCTGAAAGCTCTTAGCAGACATGCAAGAAACTGCTCTTCCTTTACGTTAAATGGGAGAAGTGAACATTCTAGGCAGAATTTTTCTTAGATTTATAAAAAGATAGTGGTTGGGTTCTGTTTAAACTTGTTATTGAAAACTGCAGTACTCACTTAAAAAAGCACTATGTTCTTTGCAAATATATATATATATATATATATATATATATATATATATATATATATAATGTTGGATAAAGATAATTATCATAGAAAGTTTATCTTCTACACCTTCCCAGACTCCTTTGCAAGGGTGAGAGGCTCACTGTGTGAAGTATTACATAGTCTGTCAGATTTTTTGAGTATTCTAATTAATTCTGCTGGTATTTCCTCTCTTTTTCTCCTCATCTTTTTCCTTTAAAAAATTCTCAGATGTAAGGAATGGTTCTCTGGGAGGAGGGAAGGGAGAAATTCAGCCGGGTAAAAACAAAAGATCACTTTTAAAACCTTTTAAATAAAAGGAAGCATATCTCCCATGTGTAGAAAATTAATCACATAAAGAATGTTCATTAGGTTTGCCCTCCAATGACCCACCTGTGTGAGAAAATCATCTCTACTCTGCCTTCCTGGAGGAAATTGAATGGGCCCAACCAGCTGATGTCTCTTCAACAGTTTGTATTTGATGTGCAAGACCAATTGAACCCCCTTGCAAATGAGGAGGATCTAAGACATATCGCTCAGCAGCTGCACAGCACAGGAGAAGTAAGTAGTCCACAATGGGTGCTAAAGAAGCCTCTCTCTGCTGTGATATGTTCGTTTGCTTTTCTTGAAAAGTCAGTACTTGCAGGTGTGGAAAGGGGACAATCCATTCACTGGTTTTTAAAGCTCCTGGATAAAGGGGGCAGCTAGGTGGCCCAGTGGCTAAAGGGCGGACCTGACTTCAGATCTGGCTTCAGATTTCCTAGCTGGGTGATCCTGGGCAAGTCACTTACTAAGACAGAAAATATAATAATAAAAATAAAATTAGAAACTCTTGGATGTGGAGTGATGACCATGTGTAGCAAAGAGAGAGATAGAAAGACTTAAAACATATATTTTATATATTTACACATAATGTATAAATAATTGATGCTTGATCATATACTTACTATTTAATATTCATGTAATAAATATTTATATATTTTTATTTAAAAGCTTAGTTCTTATAGAATATTTTAAAATATTTTTGGCATATACTATTACAAAATAAATGAAAATAAAAATCTAGATTTAAAAAGAAAAATTGGTTTGGAAATATATATATATATGTATATATATATAGCAAACCCAAAGGAATTTTTCTTAGGTCCACTGCTCCAGTGTCTTCAGTTTCCTGGAACTTTGCTGATATTCTATTTCATCAGACACAGCATATACTTAATTGATTTCTTTTTGACTTAAACAAATTCTAATTTAGAACATTAAAGTGTCTGTTTGGGTAATAAAAAGCAATTCCTTTTGCCCTTTGGTTATAGTACAGAACAACTTCAGTGGTTACTGACCTGCATGATCACCTGGTTATGAACTCGCCTCTTTCCCTCTCACCCACAAAGCCATACTATTGGGCTTTTCTATGTTCATTTACCCTGTATTGATACTTGTAATGTAGGAGTAATTAGCTTAGTTAAGAATGGAGTGTAGTCAGATGTAAGATTTATAGAAGGGATTTGAGATTTGCTGGGGTACTTCAAGATTTGCCATGGAACCCTGATGAAGTCAGAGATAGAGAATTTTAGAGTGTGACTTGGGAGTGTCAGTTGAGAAATGGTCACCCCGGTAGAGATAATTTAAGGGTTGTGACTCAAAATCTAAATTAATTGGCCACCAGAGAAAAAAATCCCAAATTAAATACCCAAGTCAGTCTGGAAATTTATGGTAATTTTAATTAATATAGAGGGAAGGATTTAAGGAGAAAGAGGGAAGAGGGTATAGGATTTCTCCCGCCTGGCCTGTGCCAGGGGGAGTTCAGATCTCCGCCACTAGGTATCTGAAGAAGATTAGAGCTTCTACGAGGACCAAGTTTGGAAAGTAAAGGAGGAGGGAAAACTCAGCCAGAAACTCACCACCAAACTGGACAATAACTGTAGCCACCCCAAGATGCTGAAAGGCCCAGCACGCTGCCACCAGCCAACTCTCTGCCACGAAAGGTACCAGAGAGAGGAAGTGATGTAAAATATATAAACCTTTTACTCTTGTGTCCCCTCCTCTAAATTTTCACGTCTACTAATCATATAAGAGGCTTTTCTCCAGGACTGCCCATTCTTTAGTTCTCATCTTCTTTGATTACATTATATTTTTTGAGTTACTTAACACTTCTTTGTTAAGTTCACCTTTTGTTAGTTACATAACCTTTTTGTAATTAATTTACCCTTTATAGTTACTTAACACCTTTTTGTATTAAGATCTTAAAATAGACTTAGCTTAAAGTTCTAGCTTCACTATAAAGTAAGAACTAAGTACCTTCATTGTTCAATCAGGAGATTACAATTTCATCTTCTCCATAAAGTAAGATCTAAGTAGGGTGGAGTAATCTAAATTTCACACCCCACTTCTGGGACAGAGACTTGGAGGTTGGTTGCTCCTAGCTTTCTCTCTGATCAGCCTTGGAGAGGTTGTGGAAGATTTATATCTTAAATCTGAAGGAATTAGAAAGCTGTTTTGATCAGACATCAGGAGATGTACTGAGCACCTCTTTGGAACTCTTCTAGGGGCTGGCAGAGAACTGAGAGAACAATTAGTAACTCAGACTGGCAGAGTTGATCTCTGCCTGAAGGGAAAGAAGTTTGGCAGACCTCTATAATTGCTAAGTTTATCATTTTGGAAATGTGTTGAGTTAGAATTCATAATTTAGTTAGATTGGTGTAGAGTAAGCAGGATCATGAGGGAAAGTTGGGTTGTGGGAAACTTATGTAGAATTGATCAGTTAATAGGGAATCCCTTATCAATACTCATTCTCTTTTTACTTTTACTTTTATACAATTATTTATAGTTATAATAAATAGTTTTACATAACTAGAGTTTTCCTTCAGTTACTTGAGCAGCCATTTTCCTCAACAGTCAACCTTAAGACCCTGTCCACACAAGTGACACTATTGGTACTACTAATAAAAATATTCAATAAGGGTAGAAACCCTTTTCAACAGTTGTAGATTCAGTAGTTGGGTATTTGAAGGGGCCTGGTTTAACTTCATTCTCCAGGAACTTTGTACTTCCCTGAGCCACTGAAAGGGCTGATACCTACCTTAGATGAAATGTTATCACTTTGACCAGATCCCCAGAGCTCACAACTGAGACCAAAGCTGAAAGGTGGTAGCATGCCTTGGCCAAAAATTGTAAGATAAGAAAGCAGTGAACTACAGTGATAATTCTATACAGTGAAGCGCTAAAACTCTTAAACTATCTTGACCTGTGGCAGCTACAACTTCTCCAGAAATTCAGTGAAAAGCCAAGTTACTTGAGGTATGTGATGGCTGTAACTTGGATGGTCCATCTCTGGTTGCATCATTGCTCTGTTCCCACCCACTCCCCAAAGCCACTGACCTATACTTATGAATAGGTGAGGCAGTAAGGATGACACAGGTGCCATGATTAGTTCTTGGGGTCCCACTACAACTAATCATGACAGATGTTTGTATGATGCTTTCAGGTTTGCAGACACCTTTATATCTTTTTATGGTACTTGATCCCCCTCTTAACACAAGGAAACTCTGGTTAGGATATTTGATAATTATATAAGAATATAAAAAATATAAGAATGAGAGAGAAGATTAGTGATGGCCCCACAGCTAGGGACTGAGACCGGACTTGAGTTCCAGTTTCCCTCTAGGTTCAGTTTTGTTTTTTCCATTATACCACACCAACTGTCAATAAAGGTTTTCCTAAATGCTACCCTCCAGTGCCCAGCCACTCTCTATTTCTAAGTTTCGCATAGGCTGTTCTTCCAATGTCCTAGTAATCTTCTTTGCTTTCTTTTGGCATCACAAAGCTGCCATTAAAGTGGATCAGCTGTGCCTTGGTCAATCTTTTCTCTCACCACATTATCATCCCATCTTTTTTCTTGGGTATATTTCTTTGATGACATCCTTTATGCCATTTTTCTTTTGTAATTTCCTCCTTGAGGAAATTTCCCATGAAATTTCCATATAAAAATGTAAATTCTGAGGGTTGTACACAATTTTAATTATGAACAAATATACACAAAAAATAAATTAAAGAATTCTAATTCAGAATATAGCTCAGCTGGCTTGACATCTCCCTCTCATCCTTATGACTACACTAGGCAAATAGTCATCACAGAGGAAGGTGAGGAAATCAGAGAATTCATTCAGGTATGCCTTTGTGCATGTCATAGAGATTCCAAGCCCTCCCTATAGACTAGGGATTCTTAATCTTTTTTTTTTTTTTGTCCTGTAAATTCCTTTTGTAGTCTATTAAAATCCATGGACCCCTTCTTAAAATAATGTTTTAAAATACATAAAGTGAAATGTAGAGGATTTAAAAGCACCTGATTATTTGAAATACAGTTTTAGAAAAAAATATTATTTTAATTAATGGAACACAGGTTATGAAGTCCTGACTGAGGGCACCTTAGTGGGCACAATGGATAGAGTGCTAGACCTGGAATCAGGAAGGCTTGGGTTCAAATATGGCCTCAGATACTTCCCAGCAGTGTGACTGTGGGCAAGCCACTTAACCCCAGTTGCCTAGCCCCTTGATAGCAAAGTCAAAGATGGCACACAGAGACCTCTTTGGGGACACACATGCAATGATCTGCCAGAATTAGTTACTAAAAAGGCAGAGGGACTTAGGCAGAACTGCTCCCCTCCCCTTCTCCACACACACACCTCTCATCACCTGTCCCTCTGCCCAGCAGCCCAATGGGAACACTCAAGCCACTCACCTCCCTTTCTCTTCCCTATGTCTGGGGTAAGGGGGGGGGGGGTGGCACTTGGTCTCTGGGGGTGAGGTAGAGCATGGCACACAGACTCTAAAAGGTTCACCATCACTTACCTAGCCTTGCCCTTTCATCATAAGAGTTGTTATTAAAACAGAAAGTAAGAGTTTTTTAGAAGTCTGACTGAGGGTTGTATTTTCCCTCTATATTCATGAAACAAGTAATTTCTACACTTGTGCTAAGCCAATCCATTCTCTGGCCAAGTATTTCTAGGCTTAGAAAGAGCCAGATAGCTACTGGCATTAGCACTGATGTCATATTGGCATCCCCTAACAAATAATGTCTTGTGAATTGAGATTGCTTCATATCACAGCCCTGTATTATGACCCAAGTAGTCACAGTCGTTTGGCTGATTTCTCAATTCTATTCCTAGGCTCAGGGAAAATTGAGCTGCATGATTTTAAGTGGGAAGTATTTAAGAAAAGTTCCCTAAGTTTCAGATGCTTAGTTTAGAGCTAGAGGATTTGACAAGGGAACTCAAATAAGTTTATTTTGTTACCTCTGATATAAAAAAAGAAAAATATTTAGAAAGGAGCTCGAGTTCAAAATATACTTTGAATTTTTTAGGATAAAGCATTACTCTCCGCATGCTGATAATGATTGAAAATTGGCTGTGTTTCAAAGCGTATTAATTCACAAATCTTCCCTCATTTTTACTGATAACATCAATCAAGTAGGAAAAAAGAAACATTAGGAAATATTTGTTTTTAAGGGCTAAACTTCAGGTAGCCCTTCCAAGTATGATTCGAAAAACTACACAAATGCTGGCGCCATGCTCCAAAATGGTATCATCTAAGCTCGGCCCAATTGATTCATGATAAACAGACGAAGCAGTACAGCGTGTACAAAGCAAACATAATTTCCATAGATGAGCTGGTGAATGACAAATAGGTACATTATTCAACATTTGTTTCCTGATTGAGTCCGTGTCTACAAAACATCCCAGTGCCTGTACCTCAATGGTCTTGGGAGACATTCAAGGAACTATTATTCACTTGCATTAAGCAGCAGAAATAAAAATTCTCAGCAGGAACTTAGGTCAGAAAGAGATAGCAAAATGGACTTGAGCATCACATGCAAGCTGCTGGAGAAACATCCCATTGTTGGATTTATACATTTTTCTCCAGAAAGGCCAAGTACTCACACAGCCGAGTCCCTGAAAGGCAATCCCTAATGAATATAAGAAAGAGAACAAAATCTGTGTTCCCCGGGTGAGTGGCAAGGGGTAATCTGATAACCTGTTAAAGACCCAGGGCAGTAGTTAATGGAATTTGTTCTGTTTCATAGCAAAGGGCAAGACGATTTTCTTTTTCTCACTGAGGCAAACAGTTCAATGTACTAAGGAAAAACCTACCATTGACATGTTTATTTCCCAATAAGTGACTGCTCCTTGTTCCCTCTGGCAGATTAATATAATGCAGAGTGAAACCGTACAAGATGTCATCCTCCTGGATCCACGATGGCTCTGCACCAATGTTCTGGGAAAGCTCCTTTCTGTGGAGACTCCCAAAGCCCTCCACCATTACAGGGGACGGTACACCATGGAGGACATTCAGCGTCTGGTCCCAGAGAGTGATGTAGAAGAGTTAATCCAGATCCTGGATGCCATGGACATCTGTGCCCGTGACCTGAGCAGTGGGACGATGGTGGATATCCCTGCTCTCATCAAGACTGACAACTTGCACCGGTCCTGGACTGATGAAGAAGATGAAGTGATGATATACGGAGGGGTGCGAATTGTCCCCGTGGAGCACCTCACCCCCTTCCCCTGTGGGATCTTTCACAAGGTACAAGTGAATCTCTGTCGGTGGATTCACCAGCAGAGCACTGAAGGGGATGCAGATATCCGACTGTGGGTGAATGGCTCCAAAATCGCCCACAGAGGGGCAGAGTTGCTTGTTCTACTGGTCAACCATGGGCAGGGCATTGAGGTTCAGGTCAGGGGGCTGGAAACTGAAAAGATCAAATGTTGCCTCCTTCTGGATTCTGTGTGTAGCACCATTGAGAATGTCATGACCACCACCTTACCTGGGCTATTGACAGTGAAACATTACCTGAGCCCCCAGCAGCTGAGGGAGCATCACGAACCTGTCATGATCTACCAGCCCCGGGACTTCTTCCGAGCACAGACTCTGAAAGAGACCTCATTGACTAACACCATGGGGGGCTATAAGGAAAGTTTCAGTAGCATTATGTGCTTTGGGTGTCTCGATGTCTACTCTCAGGGTAGCCTCGGGATGGACATTCACGCTTCAGACCTGAACCTCCTGACTCGGAGGAAACTGAGCCGCCTGTTAGACCCACCCGATCCTATGGGGAAGGACTGGTGCCTTCTTGCCATGAACCTGGGCCTCCCTGAACTCGTGGCAAAGTATAATAATGGAACTCATAAGGACTTCCTCCCAAGCCCAGTCCATGCTCTCCTCCAGGAATGGTGCAACTACCCTGAGAGCACCGTTGGGGTCTTAATGTCCAAACTGAGAGAACTGGGCCGCCGGGATGCAGCCGACTTTTTACTGAGGGCATCCTCTGTGTTCAAAATCAACCTAGATGCCAATGGCCAAGAAGCCTATGCCTCAAGCTGTAATAGTGGAACATCTTATAATTCAATTAGCTCGGTTGTGTCACGATGAGGACAGTCGTAGGTATAGGTAGGCTCTCTTCCAGCTCCAGAAGAGGGAGAAGCACAGTACCACAATGGATTCTGGATGTCTTCATTTATATGCTTACACACCATCTTATCCCCATGTCTCCCTTCTCCTTTGCCTCTTCCACTGCCTCCCTCTCGCCATACATTGTTTTATGTGAAGAAGCTCTCTACCTGGAGAGCAAATCGTTGCTTTTACTTTGGCTGTTCAAAAGCCAGTCTGCTTTCAGTGTTTTCAATCCCATACCCAGTCCATCAGTGTACTACTTCCTATTGCTAATTAAATTGGAGTATCTGACTTTTCAGTGAATTTTTTTTAAACTATCACATTGACTATTTTTTATGTGCATGTATTAAAAATGTGCATTTCTTTTGCCAGTTTTATTTCTTAAACCATCTCCTTGGCTTACCTTTTTTTTATAAACCATAAACTGTTTAATATTAAGCTGTCTGTGGTCAGTATAACCCAATACCACTATATAATTTATAAAGAGGAATTTTGCGAGTGCCTTTTGCAGAAGAGGATGTGTTTGGAATCATCAGAGCTGGCTGAGAATTGTCATAAAGAAAATGCTACCTCTATGTCCCTAGCTGCATGCCCATCATTGCAAGTGATGCTTCACTGCTGGTTTCCCTCCAGTTTTGAAGTGTTTTGCTTGACAGTAAACAGGGAGAGAGAAAAAAAATATCCTTTCCTAGGAAAGTTTCCCATGTGACACCTGTTGCTACACAGAGTTGTACGTAACCAATTTTGCTTTTATTTGAAACTCAATGTGAAGTGCCCCCATGAACCTCTAAGTCGTCACGCCTCATTATTTCCTCTCATCTCAGGTAAAAGGTCCATACAGTTGTAGGATAACCAAACCTGTGTAAGGTATCCAATAGCACAGAGTGATATTCTATAGCTGTCAGTCATTATCGGTGCATAGCAGATGGTTTTCCGCATTCAAGCCCTAGTTTGCTTATTTCTAGTACTTGAAATGTGAACAGCAAAAACAATAAAGACCATTTTCCTGCTATGATTTTAAATTGTGATATATAGCTTTTAAAGTAATATGAAGAAAGGTCCTATTCCATCCGGAAAAGCATGTATGTGTGTGCATATGCATATATATGCAGAATATACACATATGGTTTGTGTATTTACATATATATATATATATATACTGCGTGTATATATGTATGCAGTATTTAGAAATACAGTATGTATATTTATATCTATATACCACAGTATGTATATATATATATATATACTGTATATATACACACATCCATATATGCATACATATTTCTGTGTTTTTTTTCTGAATCTGAAAAATGTAGTAAAATTTTAAATTTTGTTTTTGTTGTTTTATTGGGGCGGCTTTTTGGTTGGGTTTTTTTTTTTGTTGGGGGATTTTTTTTTACAAATAAACTATTGCTTGTTGCATCGTTTTTATTAGACTTTGTTCCCAAAGAAATTATTTCTCTGAGTTGTGTATTCATCATCATATGACTTTTCTTTTTCTGATTTCAGTATTCATGTCAATTTGGATGTAGTCTTGATTGAGTACCCTAAAATACAACTATGGGAAGGGAGAAAGGGGAAACAGCGGAGCTTATTTTGATGTATGTTCTCATTTTAAAGGGAAAGTGCTGCATCTATGTTCCCTCAGCAGACTAAAGACAGGGAGGTGATTACATCGTGAAATGCCTGAAAGGGGATGGTACAGATCTCGGAAGAGATGTGTCCACAAGGAGACAAGCCCCTTCAATTCCCTCATGGAAATCAAGAATATAAATATTTACATTACTGCACCAACTTGTCAAAATCAAATGAGATCATTTATGGGAAAGCACTTGATAAATCACAAGCCTATGTTTTATTATATAAAATGAATGGAGGGGGGAATCATGAATGGAATCAGCAGCATAAAAGAACCAATGGAGGGAGACAAATTGGATGGTTATAACTTTGGAAAATTTATATGGAAATTTGTTATTGAGTTTTTTTTAATTTTTTTAAAAAGAACTGAAGACATCTACATCTACAGCCAATAGCTCTGTATAGCTAGCATACACTAGACTAGAATGATCTTCATGAACATCAAAGATCTCCAGAATAAAACCAAGAGAACAGAAAAAAATGCAAGTGATTTTCAACAGAAGACCATTTTTGTGTGTGTGACTGAAAGTGTGACTGAGTGACTGAAAGATCCCCAAAACACAATATTCCACTGTCTTTGGTTTAAAAGCAAAAAACAAAAGGAAATTCTTAACCTTTTTGTATTGAACCCCTTTGGCGTTCTGATGAAGCCGATGGACCACTTGTTTAAATGCATGAAGAGAAGCACAAAATTTATCAAGGAAACTAATTATATTGAAATGTAGTCATCCAAAAGAGATTTTTTTGAAGTTCTCAAGAACTTCAAAGGATACCCTACAGTAGAGTAAAGGGGGGCTCTACCCACACATGCAAGATCTTTGTTAAAAGATATAATCAGAGAGAAGAACCTGGTTCAGCTATCCTAGAATTACCAATATTAAGGGAAGCATAAAATACAGATTTGCTTCTCTATGTCTCTTATACTCTTTTTGTTTGTCCTTGAGCACAAATCGGATTTAAATGAGGCAGAATTGCTCAGAGTCATCACCTTCACTCCTCTAGAGTCATTGAAGTCCAGTGGCAAGACAAAAGTCAAGGTGACTGGTCATGGATGGTCTGGGAGGCAGTGATGATCTTGGCCTCTTCACTGCCTGCTTCAGCCTTCATGGCCTTTAGACCAATTGTTCTCATCTTCTCATTCTACCAGGTGAAGTCTTCATATGCTTGGGGTATGTCTATGGTCCCAGTCAAAGGGATGCTTTATAAATGGTGAATTCTTTGAGGTGTTCCCACTTGTGGATGATTGTATTCAGTCTCAGAATGCTGCAGGATTTCTGAAATAAATTCCATTCCCCCTCAAATGATACCCAACAACTCACATGAGAAAAAAACAAATAGACAAAGAATGTACATGCACTTGGATGAGTTAATCAATACTAGTTACTTGGACTGAAACCACCGATGAACAATGAGCTGCTGCCAGAATTAAATAGGAAGAAGACAGTGAATGAGATTTCATTTGGGAAATTAGGGAAGTTTTCAGTCATCTCATGCTTCTTCCTGTTATTTAGAGCCATCTTTTTTTTTTTAATACCAGTCATCTTCCAGTAATGCTATAGGTCTGCAAATCAAACCCCACTTAAAAGAAACAACAACAGGTGATTCAAAGGGCCATGAATAGACACGTGTTAATTAGTAGGTTACAAAATATTATCAACCAAATCAACTATAACTTGTGCTTAGGAGATGACACACACAAAAAATAATTCAGGAAATGTATGATCAGAAAAAGAGCCCTAAACAAACTGCCTGAATGTTGTACCAGTACCCTGAAATGTTTTTTTTTAAAAGGACGACCAAGAGCAGAGACTGAGTGCCCAAACTACAACCCTCATGCCACATGTGAGCCCCTAACCTTACCTCAGACAGGGGAGGGAGTAAGTGCTCCCATTGGGCTGCTGGATAGAGGGGTGGGTAATGTGAAAAATGTCCTCCAGCAGGAATGGAGAGGGGAAGGGAGCAGCCCCCCCCCTCACACACATGTGCCATAGGTTCACCAACATGGACCTAGAGGATTATTGTGTGTATCATCTATGGAGAAATTATGTAAGGACATAAGCAAGAATTACCACAGAAGAAGGCATAGTTTGTAATCTGCACTCATAGGAGTATCGACATTGATAAGGTTCTGGATCCATCTAAGTACATGAAACTTATAAAAGTCCTAGTCTAACACCTCACTGAGAATGTAAAGAAACCTGAATTTTCCTGCCAATAAAACTCACAGATTGGTGGACCTTTCTCTTCAATCAGAAAAGGCAACAAGGAAATCTGCCACCATATGTGTCGGTCTTTAGAGGGTCAACCTATCTGAGTTCAGAAGTGTTCATCACCAAAGTTTGCCCTTATGTGAAGAATTGGGGGAGGCAGGGTACTGTAGTAACTTGCAAAATGTGGGCTCATCAAGGAGATATGGGATGGGTTTACTATCAATATCAAATAAGAATAATGTCCAAAGATTCCTTTTTTTTTAAACTCTTACTCTCTGGCTTAGTAACAATTCTAAAGAAAACAGTACAGGAGAGATTAGATTTAGGTCAACATCTCACACCCTACACCAAGATAAATTCATAATGGGTGAATGACTTGAATATAAAGAAGGAAACTAAATTAGGTGAACACAGAATACTATACTTTTCAGATCTTTGGGAAAGGAAAGATTTTAAGACCAAGCAAGAGATAGAACAAAATCACAAAATGTAAAATTAATCATTTTAATTACATTAAATTAAAAAGGTTTTGTACAAACAAAACCAATGCAACCAAAATTAGAAGGGAAGCAAGAAATTGGGAAAAAATCTTTGTAACAAAAAACTCTGACAAAGGTCTAATTACTCAAATATATAAGGAGCTCAACCAATTATAAAAAAAAATCTAGCCATTTGATTGCCTTGATTGATATATGGGCAAGGAACATGAATAGGCAATTTTTCAGATAAAGAAATCAAAATTATCAATAGGCACATGAAAAGTGTTCTAAATCTCTTACAATTAGAGAGATGCAAATCAAAATAACTCTGAGGTATCACTTCACACATAGCAGATTAGCCAACATGACAGCAAAGGAAAGTAATAAATGCTGGAGGAGTTGTGGCAAAATTGGGACATTAATGCATTGCTGGTAGAGTTGTGAATTGATTCAAACATTCTAGATGGCAATTTGGAACTATGCCCAAAGGACTTTAAAGTGCTGTCTGCCTTTGATCCAGCCATACCACTGCTGGGTTTATACACCAAAGAGATAATAAGGAAAAAGACTTGTACAAAAATATTTATAGCCTCTTTGTGGTGGCAAAAAATTGGAAAATGAGGGAATGCCCTTCAATTGAGGAATGACTGAACAAATTGTGGTATATGTTGGCGATGGAATACTGTTGTGCTAAAAGGGATAATGAACTGGAGGAATTCCATGTGAACTTGAACGACCTCCAGGAAGTGATACAGAGTGAGAGGAGCAGAACCAGGAGAACATTGTACACAGAGACTGATATACTTTGGCACAATTGAAAGTAATCAACTTCTCTACAGCAGCAATGCAATGATCCAGGACAATTCTGAGGGTCTTATGAAAAAGAATGTTATCCACGTCCAAAGAAAGAACTTTGGGAGTAGAAACACAGAAGAAAAACAACTTCTTGATCACATGGTTTGATGGGTATATGATTGGGGATGTAGACTCTAAATGATCACCCTGGAGCCATTATCAATAATAGCGAAATTGGTCTTGATCAATGATACATGTAAAATCCAGTGGAATTGCGTGTTGGCTACAGGAGGGTGGGGAGGAGGGTAGGGAAAGAACATGAATCATGTAATCAAGGAAAAATATTCTAAATTAAATAAAATTTTTCAATAAAAAAAAAGAAAGAAAAAACAATTCTAAAACAGAAGAGCAAAGGCTAGGTAAATGGAATTAAATGACTGTTCCAGGCTCATACAACAAGGTCAAATTTGATCCCATGACTCGCACTATGCATTGGACCACCTAGCTGCCCCCAGAGATTCTTAACAAACTGAAATATCATATAAAAATTATTCCCTAGCCAGGTAAACTATGACTGCCTAAAACATTACAAACAAATCAAAATGTTGTTCAGTTGTGTCCAACTCTTTGTGATGCCTTTTGGGTTTTCTTGGCAAAGATGCTAGAGTAGTTTGTCTTCTCCTTCTCCAGCTCATTTTATAGAAGGTGAAACTGAGGCAGAATTAATTGACTTCCCAGGATTACACAGCTTGTGTCTGAGGATGGATTTGAAGTCAGGTCTTCCTGACTTCCTGACTCCATTATCAGCACTCAATATATGTTGGGCAACACCACCCAGCTGCCCTACATGCAAAATCCTTGCTATTAAATGACAAGTTATTGAAAAGGTACTTTCTTAAATAATCATTAGAGCACCTGGGCTTCTGGGTCATTAAAATACATAGTAATCATGACCTAATGATCTCTAAGCAGTGTTCTGCTAATGTGTCTTTATTGATGAATATGAGGCAGGAACATCACAGGAGAGCTTTGTATCTTCAGCAGCTAATTTCTCATGTTCCTTATAACCCTTCCCAGTCTGGTCAGTGTCCTTCCCAAAGTATGCCTAGAAGGGGCAGCTAGAGGCTCAGAGGAGAGATAGAGTCCCAGCCTTGGAGATGGGAGGTCCTGGATTCAAATCTGATGTCAGACACTTCTCAGCTGTGTGACCCTGAGCAAGTTACTATAACAGTTAAAATTAGTTTCTCTGCTAAATGTATTATATTTAGAGGTTTATTAAAGATGAAGAAATAAAGAAAATACAAAATAAGAAAGCACATGCAACCTACATCTTGCCAGCTAGGTAGAGAGCCACCTGTCCCTAGAAGCAGAAGCCAAGAGAGAGAGAGAGCTAGGCAGTACAGTCAGTTTAAATAGTCCTTGTGCTCTCAGCCCAGATGGGTATCTCCAGTAGAATTATAGGGAATTCTGGGAATTGAAGTCTGCGGTTAAAATCTCCACTTTTACATTTCCCTGTTTGATCCTATTGGGAAAAGTTTCCCCAAAAGGATCATGAAAACATAATCAACTTAAAGATTACAACAATTTGAGGATAAGAGGAAAAAAAGAACAAAACCAATAATTGCCAGACGCATTGACAAAAAGCCAGTTAGGGGGCAGTTCCCTTTGGCATGAAAGTATACATACAAATAAATGTTCAATCAACGACACCCAAAGTTCATTCTTGATCTCTTGCAGCTTGTGGTCTGGAGGCATCTTCATGGTGTCTTCTCCAAACAGTTCAATTTCTGGATTCGGAGAGGTAGTATGTTTCTTAACCTAAAATTATTCTTATAAAGAATTTGAAATTTGCAATTTAAAATAATAATATTTTTACATTTCCCCGTGAAGAGGGTGATTGAAAAACACAGGATAACTTAGGGATACATGGCTGAGTTATGAGGTATATGAATCAATTGGGAAGAGAAATTAAAAAGACATCAAGAAAATCCAAATAAAAAAAGAAAATTTCTGGATGAAAATATAGACTATCAAAGTCTTATGTATAAAAAGTCTAAGTAAAGGAAAAGTAAATCTATAACAGGTCCTTGAGTCAGGACCCAATTAAAATTATCTAGCAATGATAGTAGACAGGACTACAGAAAGTTTGCCACACTATGAAAAGACAGAAAAGGCACTAGATTATAGAAGCCAAGTTAGGGATACTCGTCTGTATTTTCAGAGTGAGTGTGGATACAAGGAAGGCCTATGTTTTAATGTATGTTAAGCGTCACAACCTTGAGTCTTCACACTAATATATCCTGTGTGCTCTTTTATGGCACTAATCAGGTTTAGCTTTGTGCTTCATTGGCCCTGTGCAATGGCTCTTTTGTATATGTTGTCCTGGAATCAGACAGAATCATTAAGTAAAGTCCCATAATTTTTTTAAAACAATTAGTGGCATCATTTTTATAGTCTCAAGCCTCTGGGGCTTGCATTGACATTATAGCAAATGTATTTTAAACATATTGCTACAAAATCAAAAAAAGTTAAAGAAAATTCTTAATACTGGTGACATGTGTTTTAAATATAAAAAGGAGAGAAACATACTGAAATAATATGTTGCACATGCAAGAAAAATATAATATAAGAATTTTAAAAATAAAAAGTGTAACTTATAATCATTGACACACTGTGTCAGCTAAGAAAATATAGAATACAAGGCTTTCTCACCAAAAAATGAGATCCATTTCCTCTTCATATCTGGCCATGATCCACTGTGAGTACAAGCAAATTAATTTCACAAGGCAACAGGTTTTTTTTTTTTGTAAAGGACAATAGTATAACTATGTAGGAATCAGTATCCCCAAAATTCTCAATAGTTCAGTTAATTACAATAACAAAAAAAAAAAACTATCGTTTTTTTTCACATAAGTTGTATGGCATTTTTAAAAGCCTATGAACTGATGGATATTTGTCACAATTTTTACAAACATAGCAAATCTTTCAACCTTGGTAAACATATTTTTGAACAAAGTAAAATTTATTTTGGGTTTTGAACATCATCAAGAATTCTAGATATCATTCTGGTGGAAATAAAATGAGTTGAAGAGTTATAAATGAGAGATGCTCCACTTTTGGTAGTCTTTCAGGGATTATATGCCCTGGGATTAACTTCCCAACTTCCGTTCACATTGTTATATGTGGGATTTGGGGGTTATAATTGTATTTCACTTCAGCTACTAAAATGGGCCTTACCTCGTGTTAGGGGCAGGAAAAATGATCAGGGATTGTTAAGAAAAATTCTAAAAATCGTGTCTAAAGAACCCTTCAAATCAATTTGGGATATTTAGCTCATTAAATTTTCCAAAAGTTGTTATAGCAATTTTCTGATGGAGTCCATCTATCCTCTATGTGACAGTTTACAAAGTCAACAATAGAAAAGCTGTTTTTATATGGGCTTACTCAATAATGTTTGTTCAGTATGGTTATAGGGGGAAAGCAATGGAATATAACAGTAGTTAAAACCCAGTACATTAAAATGATTCCGTGTAACAGAATACTATTAAATGCATTAATAGATGAACTTCAAATCACAAAGTTAAACCTCAAACAAAACAATCAGCAAAATGCAATAGAAAAGAGATTTTTATAAAACATGGAGTCTGAAATGCCTTTAAAAATATAACCTCCAGTCTCTTTAAAGTTCCTTGGGTTTTTTATCCATTTAGATGCCTATTGTCAGAAAGCAGGAAATTGGTAATGGTTAGCAATGGGGTGCTAAATGACCTGTCCAGGGCCACAGAGCTGGGAAGTGTCTGAAGCCAGATTTCAACTAAGGACCTTCCATCTCTAGGCCTGGCTCTCAATTCACTGAGCCACTTAGCTGCCTTCCCAGAGTGAGGGTGGGTTTTTGGAATCTCAAAGTTTTCCAAAGAATTGCAAGGAGATGAATGTTTTCCCTGGCCCTCAGGTGAAATAAATAAAAGTATCAGTACAGTCAAAAGATATCCTCTTAAATTCATGCTTATAAGTTCCTGTTTGGAAAAGTCTCTTCCTTCTCTCCTTCTTTTCCCCCCTCTGCTATCCCCTGCCCCCAGTCCACATGGAGGCTAATCATAGCCTAAGGAAAAATCATCCCCGTTTTTATTTACCAACTTATTCTTGATCCTGAAGAAATTGGGTCTGCTACCAGCAGTCTTGGTCCTGGGGCTGGGCCTGGGGCCTGGGTCGGGGGCCAGAGGTGTGGGAATCAGCTGGGCCAGGTGATTGAGAGAGAGAGAGACCAGGAGTGGCAGCCCCCTGGGGTCACAGAAACAGGCAGGCAGCAGCTGGGAGGGTGGGCCTGGGACCAGGTGAGCAGCAATAGTCAGGAGCAGTAACCAGAGCTGGGGTCTGAGACAGGATGAGTCAAGAGGCTTGCTAAAAAGCCTTGGAGAAACGTGGCTTAAAAATCACTACTAGGCACTAGCTATTAAAAGCTGAACTTAGTTACAGTAGAGAGAAGATCAGAAGATTGAAGGTATTTCATCACAACTGACATGACTCACCAAAACTGTAAAGATGAAAATTAGTTTCTCTGCTAAAAGTATTATATTTAAAGGTTTATTAAAGATTAAGAAACAAAGAAAATACAAAATAAGGAAGCACGTGCAACCTACATCTTGCCGGCTAGGTAGAGAGCCGCCTGTCCCTAAAAGCGGAAGCTGAGAGAGAGAGAGCTAGGTGGTATAGTCAGTTTAAATACCCCTTTTGCTCTTGGCCCAGGTGGGCATCTCCAGTGGGATTATAGGGGATCCTGGGAGCTCCCAAGGACTTCTGGGAATTGAAGTCTGGGGTTCAAATCTCCATTTTTACATCATGTAACTACCATTGCCTAGTCCTTACCTCTCTTCTGCCTTGGAACCAATATATCGTATTAATTCTAAGTTAGAAGGCAAGGGTTTAAAAGTGCCCCTTTGGCATGTTTAATAGACTTGGGAAAAATTAAGTCTAATTAAAATGTTATGAATATAATAATTTTTAAAAGCAAAACCTACTTTCTCTCAGTAAAAGATAAGTTTCTCTAATTTGAGTCATTGATCCTCGCTGACTTAGACAGGACTTCTCATTTCCCATAAGCAAATAGAGGATTGCCACTGGTCTGGTCATGTGCTCCTTTTCCTCTCTCCTGAACTCTAGCAGAAGAAGAGTTGTGCAAAAATCTGGTGTTGCTTCAAAGGCAACATGCTGTTTACATCCATTCAGCAACCTCCCAGTTGGTGAATCACAGTCACAATACAGAGTATGGAGTGGAGCCTCTTGCTTTAAATCATATGACTGATTGGATGTTGGGCTGGGGGTGGGGAGAAGACAAATCAGGGTCTTTATTGGCAATGGTGCATTCCCCCTTACCCTTGGCGGGTTATAAGGGCTTCCTGACCGACTCATCTGACCAGGCTCTCAGCTAGTGTGCTAAGTGAGATGTTCCCTTAAAATCAACTTACTATCCTAGAGCATGCCTTTCTTTCCATTTTTTTAAACCTTTACCTTCTGCCATAAGAAAATGATCAGAACTTAAAGGTCAGGGGAGCAGGGCTCAGTGCTTAGAGATGGGATGTACTGGGTTCAAAACTGGTCTCAGATATTTCCTAGCTCTGTGACCCTGGGCAAGTCACTTAACCTCCATTGACTAGTCCTTACCATTCTTCTGCCTTAGAAATAATACACAGTATTTATTCTTAGATGGAAGGTAAAGGTTTTTAAAAAAAAACAAAACCTTAAAGGGTAAAACTCTGTACAACTGAAACCCTTAGTTTAAGTATCTTTAAAAGATCTCTACTTCCTCCCCAACAAATCAGTGCAAAAGCTACAATAAAAATGGGAAATTTTATATAACAAAATAGAAATACAATTTTTAAAAAATTTCTTTAAACATGTATGAATAAACAAAAAAAAATATTCCTTTGCAGGTATCTTCACATCCTTCTCTTCTGTGTATTTATATATGTAAGAGATTGTTTCCTCAAATAAATGCATCCCCATATTTATTCTTTAGTTGTCATCTGAGACAGGAAAGTGATAAGGAAGGAGTAAGTAATTGAGGCTAAGTGGCTTGCCAAGTCATATAACTATAAAGTATCTGAGGTCACATTTGAACCCAGGACCTCCCAACTCCGTGCCTGGCACTCTATCCCCTGTGCTACCTAGCTGTCCAAATTTGCAACCTGAAAGTTGCATAATTTAATTCCAAGATATTCTTCTGTAACAGAAGGAAATTATCTTACCTTTCTCAGCCTTAGTTTTCTTCTCTACAAAATGAAGGAACTGCACTAAAAGGTCACTAAGGTGTCTTTCAGCTTTAAATCTGTGGTCTTCTCTACCTACTCATTGATATGAAGTTCTATAGCTCTGGTTTCCTTATTTTTTAAATTGAGATGATGTCCAAGATCACTTCCAACCCTAATTATCTATGAAGTATTACCCTCCTCCCCCCAAAAAAAGATGAGAGAAAAATAATTTCATCATCTGGCAGTCAGTCAACAAACATTTATTAAGTGCTAGCTTTGTGCCAAACTGGACAGCTAGATAGCACGGTTGATAGAGTACTTGGTCTAGAGTCAGAAGAGCAATAAGGAAGAGGTAATTGAGGTTAAATGACTTGCCCAGGGTCACAAAACTAGTGTCTCAGACCATAATTTGAACTCAGTATCTCCTTCCTCCAGGCCTGATTCTCTATCCTCTGAGCCACCCAACCACAAACTTCTTTCCCTTAAGGGATGGAATTAGGGCAGGTATTAGGAAAATTCTCATAATGGAAAAATCACATCCAAAGGAATACCAAAGGGGAAAAATTGGAGCTGGTGCACACAACTGTAAGTGACTAAAGTCTGAGAATGCATTTAAGCAACTGCCCCAAATTCCTGTTAAATCAAGAAATGCCTCCCTTTAAGCTTCAGGTTGTTCAGGAAAATGCAGAGTTCCCAAATGAACCAAAGCTGTGACTCCCATGGAGGGAAAGAGGGATGGATGATGGAAGAAGAGAGAATTCATTCTTCTTTGGAGCTTAAAGATGAATGAGTGTTACACAGATGAGGAAGAGAAATAAAAACAAATTTGAGGCTTTTGCTGGTTACTCTGAGAAAGGACCAGCCTCCTGTCCTCCAAAGACTGATAAAGTAGTGTGGCAGAAACTATCAGGTGAGATATCATCCAATAAGGTTCAGAGAAAGAATGGAAGAGTAGGGTCAGCCCATATGCTTACTGCCTGACTGCTAGTAGTTGCTAATTTCCTGCACAGTTACCCAGAGGAAACTACTTGTAAACCTGATAACAACAAGCAAAAGAGGTCTGCAATCTGACCATGTATTCAAGATACACTGAGGAAGCAGCTAGGTGGATAGAGAGCCAGGCCTAGAGATTGGAAATTCTGTGTTCAAATCTGGCCTCAGGCTATATGACACTGGGCAAGTCACTTTACCCCAAATTGCCTAGCCTTTACCTCTCTTCTGCCTTGGATTGATACTTAGTATTGATTCTAAGATAAAAAGTAAGAAGACAGAGACACAGGGAGAGAAAGAAAGGAGAGAAGAAGGAAGGAAGGAAGGAAGGAAGGAAGGAAGGAAGGAAGGAAGGAAGGAAGGAAGGAAGGAAGGAAGGAAGGAAGGAAGGAAGGAAGGAAGGAAGGAAGGAAGGAAGGAAGGAAGGAAGGAAGGAAGGAAGGAAGGAAGGAAGGAAGGAAGGAAGGAAGGAAGGAAGGAAGGAAAGGAATACTTTGTATTGAGAGTGAAGAACACAATGAACACCCAGAGTATTGGGGAATTGAAAGGATCTGGACAGTGGTGGACTTTTCTTGGGTTGCTGCATAAAGCTAATGCAAGTTTATGGTTCAGCATCCTTACAAAAATCCTTTGAGAGCAAAGGAGTCACCCTTAGCATCAATGAGCCCCATGAGGTTCTTACTACAAAAGTGAAAACAAAAACAAGGCACAGTCTATAAAAATAGTATCGGGAATGGCATTGTGCTTGGGATGAGCATAGTTTTCAGAAGAAAACCAAAAATATTTTAGTTTTGTTTAAAAAATTCTATTGAAGGATCAGTGAAGAAGAAAATGGCAAACCACTCCAGTATCTTTGCCAAGAAAATCCCAAGTGGAGTCATGAAGAGTTGGACATGACTGAAAAATGCCTGAACAATAACTAATCTAGAGAGACAGGATATGAAAGTAATGGACCCTAGGGCAAGGGCTGAGTGCTATTATTTTCTCTTCCAAAGAGACTTCTATGAACAAAACAAAAATGGCCAATAAGCTGTTTATGCCCAAGATAAGCAAGGAGACAATAAGAGATGAACAAGCCTCTCCTAATGAGCTCTGGTCATTAATGACATGGGCATTGTACCCCAGAAACCCAGGCCAACTATTATCAGGGAAACTCCCTTGCCTTTGCATCCTTGTGACTCTTAACCTAGAAACACCCAATGACCCCACCCAGGGTCCTGAGATGTTTACCCTCTTTTGTCCTCTAGATTTAAGGTGGACAAAGAAATGAATCTTTATGCCTCCAGGCAGACCCCAGTCAGCTGACCACCCCACCCCACCAAATGCCTGAGGGACTAACACTCACTCTGGTCTTGTCCACACCAGGACCTAGCATCTAAAGTGTATATGAACCCCAGAACTGATGTCATCTGGGGGACAGCCTCTCCATCCATGCTGTCCCCATGGAGGAACAGCCTTTCCTTTCATGCTGTCCTCCCAGGAACTGTTCCCCATCTTGCTGTCCCACCTTGCTATCCTCCTGGCCACTCTCAACATTACTTTCTAAATTAATAAATCTCTTTTTGTTTTTAAGCTAAGTTTCGGAGTCATTGCATGCTTGCAAAAGGTATCCTTCCCAAACCCCAAAAGGGTATCCTTCCATGCCCATAACATTTTGACGCCCAACGTGATTTTTGGCTCTCCTGAAAGCTACTCCTGTACCCTGGATCGTCCACGAGGACACAGCTTCTCAGGTAGGAAAGGAGCCTTTTCTTTGACTCCTGAAACCCCCATCTTTGGGATGATATCTCTGTGGGAACTCTTTCGAGCTATCTCTCCCATCGGCCCCAGATCAGTCTGGCCGCTGGAGTTTGGGGTATATCTGTCGGCTCCCCATTATACTGGAAGACGGTTCTAAGTTGTGTGGGAAGTCTTGCCACCTCAGTTTACGCTGAGTGCTTGCCTCAGTCTTGAACTGAGTGCTTTTGGTCGGGCAACCTGTGGACGCACAGCGTTGACCCTCAGTGTAGAATTGGCCAATTCTGCATCTAAATGGGACAGAGACAGAGAGTACCCCGAGATTCCCCTTTGGGGCATATACTTAAAAATTAGGAAAATTGGCACTAAAGAAAAGCAACCAATTTCTTTTTGTAATGTTGACTGGCCACCTTACATTTTTGATAAGCAAGAAGCATGGCTTATCAGTGGCAAAATTTTTTTCTTTTTTTTTCAGCCTGAGGTCAAGCCAGATAGGGACTAGCCCACCCAATTAAGACAAAGGGAGAAGCATGCTTGCAGGCCTCTCCTTTTGGGAGGAGATCAAGCCTAAGAAGCCTGAGAGAAAATTCAGTTGGATTCTTTTGTTTGTTTTCTCTCATGTTAAATAGCTGAGCAACATCAAAAAAAATGATGAGGAAATTGACCTTTTGTTATCCTAAAAATTCTAACACCAGGTGGCAATTGGACATATTTTATGGACAAAAGCTCTTTACCTTTTAGCTTTATTCTCTCACCATACTCCCAGTTCTCCAAACTCTATTCTTCACTTGGATTTTAAGGCAAAGGGCCCACCTAACAAAACCCAGGTGAAGATGGGGGGGAAATGAAAACATGGGGAAGCTTTTTTAGTTCACTGATCAGATCTGCCTTCCTCCTCTACTGCAGAGAGGAAAAAGGATTGATTCTGAACAGAAACTGGTGAGACACCCCTATTTTGGGGATTTTTAAATGTCTTACACTTTTAAAATTAGGGTTTTTTTCAACCTATAGAATAACCTATTAATTATCTTCTGTTTTAAGGTAAACAGGGAGAGATAAGAAGACCTGATAAATCTCCTTTCCCTGTCAAAAAGGAAGTAATGCTTAAATTTGTCTAGAGGTATTTATTGGTATTTTATTTCAAAATTGTGATCATGTATTTATGTGGGTTAAAAAAAATAACATCCTAATTTTAATTTTGTCAGACAGTGAAACTTGTTTGTATAGAAAAGCCACAGATTGGTTTTGTAAAATAGGTTTTTAGCAGTATAGCCTTGAAAAGACTGCATTCCATCCTTCTCTACCTTTCCATCATAAGAGGTTTAAAGAAAAAAATTCATTAAAGTGTTTAAATTTACCAAAAATGGGTTTTTGTTTAAAATTATCAAATGGTTTTCTTCTCAATGGTTTTCATCCCAGTGTATTAAAGTTGGACTAACTTTATTATTACATTTAACTTCTTGATCTTGAAAATAGATAATCAGCCTGCTTGTCAAAAACCTTGCTTTAAGGTTTACAGTCCTTAAAAGGTTTCAAATCTCTAAATTTAAAATAGGTCTTGTAATACTAAATGCTTTATGAAATTTTTTAAATGCTATATGAGTTGCTGTTGAAATATGTATTTCAAATATTGTTTGGATGTAAACAAGCTCATTGTAAACCTGACTCTACCATATATTTTGTTCAATACTCAGTGGTTATCTCAGTTTACCAATTTGTTCTATGAACTGAAATTTATAACTGATGAGTACTATGCTCCTTTAAATCAGAATTCTTTGGGTTACTGATTAGCAATTGAAGTGATATCAATAGAATGTTTGTTTGACTTATGATGGTAAAAGCAAGTCAGAGAAGGTGAAGAGTTATTTTGGGTTTGAATTCAGAAGAAAGAGGGGCTTTGCTCTAAAGTCCATAAAGCTTGAGTATGCAGATTTGTGAAGGAAGAATGGAAGTTGTGTTCTGCCTTTTTAAGCAGAGGGTTTTGAAGGAAAAAGAGAAAGAGAGAGAGAGAGAGAGAGAGAGAGAGAGAGAGAGAGAGAGAGAGAGAAGGTGAAAGTAAACAGTTAGATGTTTTGCTCTCATAATTGGATCTTTAACTTAGGGATCATTTCTAGAATTGATGTATGTAGTTTTGGAAAATCACAAATAATTCTGGAATTTCTCTGAAAATTCCTTAGAGATATCTGACTGGTCTTGTCTTAGTTCCTTCAGATAGCCTAAGGTCAGGATATGATCTAGCCTTGATTTGTATTTACTATAGAGCTAATGAATTCAACATTCCTATTAAGGTTTTGCAACTAAATTGTGATTAATTATTGCCAAAATATGTAAGAATAATTGCTATAATGTAGACTCATAGTCTTTAAGGAATCCTTAGAGAGGGCAAATGGTCAGAAAAGCTTGTTTGAGGGTATGGAAATTTGTTTTTGGACTGCTAACAAGCAGAATTTCTCTGAGCTGTTAATGGGTGAGACTTGTCCTTTAAGGAAAAGAAGGCCTCTGGCATCCAGTGGCAAGTGCTCTAAGGTGAAAAAGTCCTAGGATGGTTATAGAGAAGGCAGCCCAAGGCTCACTTTGGACTGAATTTTCTTGACCATCTAGGCTGCAAATCCTTGAGTGAAACAATAATGGCAGTGCCAGCCTTGCATGGTAGCCACTCACTGTTTCCCTTTTGGACCTTCTTCCTTTGTGACATTCCCATAATCAGCACATAATACAAATTGGAAAATTAAAGTTTCCATTTCCCCAAACAACCTATCAGGTTAGTAATTGAACATTCTCAAATTGTTAGGGAACATACTTTGAGAAGTAGGTGAAGTTTATTAATTGATGGCTTGTATTTGCAGCCTTAAGTGAAGTTTGGATCTTGAACTTGGAATAGCTCAAAGCTCTCCTGAATTTTCCCCAGAATCTGGAGTAAAGAAATTCAACTGTAAAATATTTTTACTCAAGGGTATATAGATGTTATAGTTAATGTGTACTTTGCAAAAGAATATTCTTTAACAGAAACATCCCATACCAACTCTGCAAACAACTCAGGAATCCGATTTCCTAAAGGGATCTTATTCCTGTCAGAAGATGATTTCTGAAGAAGTCTGTTGGCTAAGATACCTAAATGCAAATGTGTAATGCCAATTTTCCTTGTTTCTATCCCCCTAGTCCTGGTTTCTACATTTCTATCTTAGGGACTGAATCTCCCCTTGTGACCTGACTACCCATCAGGGAAAGCAATCGCTGGACATCCCTCACATCTCCAAGCAGGTTTCCAGCTACCTAGGACACGGGCATTCACTGAGGACATGTCCCCAAGACCCTGTGCCCACAGCCTTTCTGTCCCTGCTATCTTCAACCCCTTTTACTTTAGCCTTTAACTACCTGGCCATAACTTCTCTTTCCTTAAAATTTGGGTCTTCTTTCATGTTTCAAATCATGCATACCCAGCCAGCCGGACATATAATTCTTTGATTCAGCTTGGGGAAGCGTTAGCCAAAGTGGGTCCCTCTAACTGTTGGGTTTGTATGAAGCACCCCCAAAGTGGAGAGAACCCCAGGCCTCTAGCCCAAGGTCTCAGTGCCTCTGAGGTGTATCCGAGACCTGAGGCTTTAAGGAGATTAGCAACCACTCCAGTTTTTGCTACTCCCCTGTGGGATATGTGAGTTTGTAACCTTGTCATCTCTCTAGTTGCTTCTAGGGTAAAAGCACTCATGGGAGGCACCCAGATGCCAGATTCTACCATAACTCCGGCAACCATCCCAGCCTGATGCTCTGGACGTGGCCTACAGTCTACCTCTCTCTCTCCTAATGTTAGGCAGGGAGATCTACGCCCATTCTCAGCTCTGAAGAAGTTACAGAAGACAGATCGCCGTCCCATTTTCCCTTACATATTAGGAGAGGGGGGAGATGACATGGGCACTGTACCCCAGAAACCCAGGCCAACTATTATCAGGGAAAACTCCATTGCCCTTGCATCCTTGTAACTCTGAACCTAGAAACACCCAATGACCCCACCCAGGGTCCTGAGATGTTTACCCTCTTTTGTCCTCTAGATTTAAGGTGGACAAAGAAATGAATCTTTATGTCTCCAGGCAGACCCCAGCCAGATGACCACCCCACCCCACCAAGTGCCTGAGGGACTAACACTCACTCTGGTCTTGTCCACACCAGGACCTAGCATCTAAAGAGTATATAAACCCCAGAACTGGTGTCGCATCTGGGGGACAGCCTCTCCATCCACGCTGTCCTCCCAAGGAACTGCCCCCCACCTTGCTATCCTCCTGGCCATTCTCAACATTATTTTCTAAATTAATAAATTTCTCATTCTGTTTTTAAGCTAAGTTTCGGAGTCATTGCATGCTTGCAAAAGGTATCCTTCCCGAACCCCAAAAGGGTATCCTTCCATGCCCATAACAATTAAGACCAAATGAATTATATACTTGGTTTCTGAAGAACTGGGAGATATAATTGCTAAGCTATTGTTGGTGATACTTTACCCATTAGTGGTCAAAGGGCACGAACAAATAAAAAGAAGAAAAGTGAAGTAGAAGTGACCATTTGGAAATATGTTCCAAATCACTAGGAGTAAGAAAAATACAAATGAAAACAAACTCTTGAGCTGTAAACTCAGGCCCTGTGGCAACCTTCCCTGAGACCAGATTGTGAGATAGATAACTCCCACCTCTCCCCCTACAGGTATTTAACTAGATAGGATAAGGCATCCAAAGTCATAAAAAGAAGGGGAAGGAGACAAGAGTTGGGAAAAAAACTAAGGCTGTGAAATGTAAAATAGAGATGCCTGGAGTCACATGGAATTTCTTGATAATAGCAGGAGAGAAATACAGGTGTGACTGACCACTCCTTCCTCCCCTATCTGAGCTAGACCTCATCTCTTGCAGGCTGCTCTGATTGGGATCTAGGAGGGGCCTCATTGTGGGGAAAGAGAAGAGAAGAAGATCTGCTGACTGTCACTGTTGCTGGGTCTGATCTCACTAGATCCTCACCAGGTAACCTTGTTTCTGTTGAGTCAATCATTTCTGCCATCTTGATTCCCAAGGTTAGACCAGCTTCCTCAGCCTCCTAGGAGATCATATATTATCCTAGATGACACATATCAAAACATACAAAGCAACATTGTGTGATCACAAAGAAGCAGAAACAAAGTGGATGCCATTGATTGGAAAATGGCTAAAAAGCAAACACTGTGGTAAGAGAATATAATGGAGGATCATGACAAGTATGAGGCCTTCAGAGGAAAATGGAACAATTTCCAGGAACGAATGCAAAGGGTTCTAAGCAGAACCAAAAGAACAAGAAATACAATGACAACGTTGGAGCCAAAAAAGGATCAGTGAAAGGAAATAAATGAAAAACCAAGAATAATCTGGTTAAAAGGGAGATTTACAGTCACCAAAGGTATTTGCAACTGTCGTAGATGATGTCTAGGTCCCAGTCCAACTGGAAGAGGGATTTTCTATAGAAATGGGTATCTTTCAAATGTTCCTGTTTACAGATGATCTTGGGCGAAGTGAATCAAGGTGAAATTTTAAGTCTTATACTTGGGTTAAAAAATGAAATTTTCAAGTACTAGAGAGCAGTTAATCTGAAAAAAAAAAATCTGGGGTTTTCAAAGGATCCCAGATCATAGCAGAATGATGCAGAGTAAAAAAAAAAGTGATCTTAGCCTGAATTGAGAGATAGACTGTATAGTAGGGTTAGCTAGGTGGTACAGTGGATAGAACCAATATTGGTCTTAGAATCAAGAAGACCTGAATTCAAATTTAGCCTCAGATATTTGCAAACTCTGTTACCTTGGCAAATTATTTAACCTCTGTTTGCCTTAGTTTCTTTATCTGTAAAATGAGATTAATAGGGGGGCAGCTGGTGGCTCAATGGACAGAGAACCAGGCCTATAAATGGGAAATCTGGGGTTCAGATTTGGCTTCAGACACTTCCTAGCTATCAGAGCCTGGACAAGTTGTTCAGTCCCCATTGCCTAGCCCTTAACACTCTTCTGCCCTGAAATCAATATTTGGTATTGATCCTAAAATCGAATGTAGCAGTTATTTAAAAAAAAAAAAGAAAGTAATTGAGACAATAGTTCTAGTTAATTAGCAGGTTACAAAACAAACCTACAAAAATCAATAGTTTTCTACACAGCAACAAAAAAATCTAGGAAAGAATGATAAGAAGATAAGTTCCCCTCAAGATAACTACAAAATGCATGAAATATCTGGGTGTCGAACTACCAAAGCACACTAAATACCTGCGTTGATACAATCTCACTATGCATGTAAAGAAATAAAGAACAAATTAAATCATTGGAGGGCTATTCAGTGCTCTTGTCTGGCCTGCACTAGAATAATGAAGGTTCTTATACTCTTATACTCTCAAAATTAATTTATGGATTTAGTCCTCTGCCAGTCAAACCACCAAGAGGCTACTTTATATAAAGCTAAATGAAAAAGAGAACACAGTTCCTTTGAAGGAACAAAAGATAGAGATCCTTAAGGGAAACTTTTAAAAAATGAAGGAACAGTAGAACTTCAAAACCTCAAACCATGCTATAATGCAATAATCAGCAAAAACCATTTGGTACTGGCTAAAAAAATAAGAAAACAGATCAAGGAAACAATCTGAACAAGGAGAAATCAGAAACAATTGAACACAATAACCTGGTGTTCAACAAACCTGGAAACAGATGTTACTGAGGAAAGAATTTTGTTTGGGAAGAATTGAAGGGAAAACTGTAAAGTAGATAGAGAGCAAGTACGTGTAAAGCATCACTTTATATGCCATATAGCACCAAACTGGATATATGAGACCTCAATCCATGTCAATATCTTATGCCTTCTGTCTCCGCTGGACTGAGCCTCTTCTCTCTCTCTGTCTCTGTCTCTGTCTCTGTCTCTGTCTCTGTCTCTGTCTCTCTCTCTCTCTCTGTCTCTCTCTCTCTCTCTCTGTCTCTCTCTCTCTCTCAAATTCAAAAATATTTTACCAATTACATGTAGTAACAATTTTCAACATTCATTTTCCAAAATTATGAAATCCAAACCATCTTTCCCTACCTTCGTTCTCTTCCTGCACTTGTAATTAGTAAGCAATTTGATCTGGGCCGTACATGTATTATCATCCAGCCTGTCTAGAGGTAAGGCTCCAAGACTCCAGGCCAGGCATCTTCCATCTGCCTGAAAGCAAAGACTTCTATCTGTGCCAGCCACGGCAACTTCTACCTCCAACTGTCAGCTTAATCTTCCAACTGGGGAATGGAGAACTTCTAGTGCAAAAAGAAGCATCCTAACCCCTGACTTTACACCTTCCATCTCTTACTGAACTTTTCCATTGAGGGAAGCAGAAGAGAAAAACTGGGGGGAAAGGGACTTTTTTCTCTTATTCTTTAAGCATCTCTCCTGTCTCCTTCTGCATGGTTTTCCTGCCTCATGTCTAACCTTTGGAGGGAAAAGAAGACTCTCTCATCTGATCATCTGATTCTATGTCTTCCATTTCATACTGCATTTGCCTCCAAACTTTGTTGGGAAGGGAAGTGGTACCCTCTACTCAGTGATGACCATTCTCATACCTGGTCATATCCTTCACATCCCACTGACTGAACCCCTATCAAAAATCACCCAAATCCCATTCCCCACCCCCTACCAACCTAATTTCTCATGCCTATCCCTCTCAACCCTCTTATCCCAAAGTGATGGAGGCTGGCACTGGGCAGTGAGAGGCACTAATAGGAGCCCTCATACTCGGAAATCTTGTAATTCTCACCAGTTAGCACTAGTTACAAAACATCAACTGAAAATCTGTGCTTTCAATATTAGTCAACCATGAATTGCAGAGTCTGTTTTATTGATCCAATACCACTTCTATATCATCAATCACTTGTCCTGGATCTGTGATGTTCTATTACTGGGCATCAGCCTTGTGCTTAATCTACATTATTAATTACTCAAGTTGTTCTTCATTTCCTTTAGTTCTGAACTGTAAGACATAATTAATTATCTATAGTGGTCCTCTGAAGTGCTGATCCCCCCCCCCCACTCCCATCATTGAAGAAAATATTCCAGAAGGATAGCAAGCAACTCTCCCACATTGACAAATGATGACAAGATGGACAATGGGGAGAAACATGGAATTTATTAAGGACTCTGGCCTTCCAGAAGGATCCCCCAAACTTGCTCATGCTCCTTATTCCCTGGGAATATGGGTCAAAACGAGAACCATGCCTCTACCTGAATTTGGCCATGCCCATTTTCCAGTTGGAGATTCCAGGTGGAGATTTCTCTGGAAGCTCCCAGACCCTCAATAAATATGCAAACCCTGATCCACTCCTCTGCTTGCTACTCCACACCTGGGGTTTCTACTCCAATACCTATTGGGCTATTCCATCAGCTCCAAGACTGATACTCCAGCCTCTGTTGGGAAGGAAAGTGGTATCCTCTACACAATGATGACCATTCCCACAGGAGGACATACCCTACACTTCAGGGCTTTGGAGCTGCCATATCATCAACTGGAGAGCTGCTATTCCACACTTGGAGATACTACTCTCCACCTGGACAGCTGCTGTTCCATCAACTCCAGAGAGTTTATCTACTAGACCCCCAGGCTAATCCATTAACCCTAGGGCTAACTGGATTAGCTTCCAGGCTATTCTACCAACTATTGGGCTATTTCTCCACCTTATAAAAACCTCTTCTAGAACAAAGGATCAAGGATATTCCGGGAAATAATGAAAAAAAGAATACAATGGAAGGTGGCCTTGCAGTCCCAGATCTCAAACTGTATTATAAAGCAGTGGTCATCAAAACAATTTGGTTCTGGATAAGAGACAGAAAGGAGATCAGTGGAATAGACTTGGGGTAAGTGACCTCAGCAAGACAGTCTATGACAAACCCAAAGACCCCAGCTTTGGGGACAAAAACCCACTATTTGACAAAAACTGCTGGGAAAACTGTAAGACAGTGTGGGAGAGATTAGGTTTGGATCAACACCTCATACCCTATACCAAGATAAACTCAGAATGGGTGAATGACTTGAATAAAAAGAAGGAAACTATAAGTAAATTAGGTGAACACAGAATAGTATACATGTCAGACCTGTGGGAAGGGAAAGACTTTAAAACCAAGCAAGACATAGAAAGAGTCACAAAATGTAAAATGAACAATTTTTATTACATCAAGTTAAAAAGGTTTTGTGCAAACAAAACCCATGCAACCAAAATGAGAAGGGAAGCAACAAATTGGGAAACAATCTTCATAACAAAAACCTCTGACAAAGGTCTAATTACTCAAATTTATAAAGAGCTAAATCAATTGTACAAAAAATCAAGCCATTCTCCAATTGATAAATGGGCAAGGGACATGAACAGGCAGTTTTCAGCCAAAGAAATCAAAACTATTAATAAGTACATGAAAAAGTGCTCTAAATCTCTGATAATCAGAGAGATGCAAATCAAAACAACTCTGAGGTATCACCTCACACCTGACAGCAAAGGAAAGTAATGAATGTTGGAGGGGATGTGGCAAAGTTGGGACATTAATTCATAGCTGGTGGAGTTGTGCATTGATCCAACCATTCTGGAGCGCAATCTGGAACTATGCCCAAAGGGTGATAAAAGACTGCCCTTTGATCCAGCCATAGCACTGCTGGGTTTGTATCCCAAAGAGATAATTAAGGAAAAAGACTTGTACAAGACTATTCATAGCTGCGTTCTTTGTGGTGGTCAAAAATTGGAAAACGAGGGGATGCCCTTCCATTGGGGAATGGCTGGACAAATTGTGGTATATGTTGGTGATGGAATACTATTGTGCTGAAAGGAATAATAAAGTGGAAGAATTTCATGGAGACTGGAGCAACCTCCAGGTAGTGATGCAGAGCAAAAGAAGCAGAACCAGAAAAACATTGTACACAGAGACTGAAACACTGTGGTACAATCGACAATCAAACGTAATAGACTTCTCCATTAGTGTCAGTACAATGTCCCTAAACATTCTGCAGGGATCTAGGAGAAAAAATGCTATCCACAAGCAGAGGACAAACTGTGGGAGTAAAAACACCGAGGAAAAGCAACTGCTAGACTACAGGGGTTGAGAGGACATGTCTGAGGAGAGACTCTAAATGAACACTCTAATGCAAATACCAACAACATGGAAATGGGTTCGAATCAAGGACACATTTGGTACCCAGTGGAATTGTGCCTATGCACTATGGCTATGGGAGGGGTAGTGGAAGGGGGGGAGGAAAAGAAAATGACCTTTGTTTCCAATGAATAATGTTTGAAAATGACCAAATAAAATAATGTTTAAAAGGAAAAAAAAACCTCTTCTAATAAAGTTCTCCCTTCTATAGGAAGCCTTCCCCAACACCTCTAAATTCTAGTGTTTTCCCTGCTTAAATTCTTTGCTATTTATACTATATATAACTTGCTTTGTATTTATTTGTCTGCAATTTGTCAGTCCTACTAAATTGTAAGCTCTCTGGCTTCCATTATGTCCCAACTAAAATCCTACCTTCTAATTCCTGTTCATCTTATACATAGCTTACTTTGAATATATTTGTCTGCAAATTGTCTATCCTATTAGATTGTAGGTACCTTGAGGGCAAGGACTGTCTTTGCTTGTTATGGGTAAATTTAGGGTTGAGACTGAATATAAATTTAGTTGGTCACCAGGGATTTAATTTCTAAATCCCAATGAAGCACCCAAGTCAGAATGGAATTTTATGGTGGTTTTTTTTTTTTTTTTACAATAGGAGGAAGAAATTAAGAATGAGAGAGAAAAAAAAGAATTTAAACTTCTCCAGCCCATGCTGAGCCAAGAAGGAGTTCAAAGACCTTGGTCAAGGGGGCCTCCCCAGAAAGCCAAGTGAAAGGGGAGTCAGTCTTATCACTCACCTCATAACCATCTCAAGAAAGCCATCTGAGGGGCTTCTCCAGGCTAGAATTCCAGGGTTCACTCACTCCCAAAATCTCCTCACAGGAAGTAACACAAAAATACAAAGGCAGTTCTCTACATCACTTCCCATGTCTCACATGTGCCAATGTTGTCTCAAGCTTGGTTTAGGACAGCCCAGGTGGCAGTCAGTTGTTTCTGATTTGTCACTTGCTAGCACATGCCAGTGTGATGTGGGTGTATACATTCCTGGGTGCTAGACTAAGCAAAATGGAGAAAATCTAAAACTCACAATCCCCCCTGATGATGATTGGGAGACTAATCTCCCCAATTGACCACTAAACATAATCATCCTGCACCCCTAAATTTTTCTAACTGCAGGTCCATACAAAAATTTACCTTCTAAGAGGAAAACTACAATAGTTAGAGATAAGAGGGAAATAAAAGAGCGAGAGATAGCAAATCCAATGTTTTGCTGTGTGCATTGACAGAAACCAATTAGGGTCAGTCCCATTTTGGAATAAGAGTGCACATTCAAAATAAATGTTCAATCTACCTGCAGTTCAATCAACCATACCCCAAGGTTCATTCTGGATCTTCCTGATGTAGTATAAGGTTTTTGGTATCTTTCTGCAAACAGTTCATTATCTGGATTATAGGAGTTAGCAAGCTTCTTCCCTGAAGATCTTTCTCGAACAAAAAATATAAATCTTGGATTTTATGAAAATACAATCCCCTCTGAAGAGGGTATTGAGAAACACCCAGTTCAGCTCAGGATGCAAGGTTGAGTTATGGGGTGTGTGAGTCAATTATCAAAAGAATAAACAAAAAAGACAAAAAAAGAAAAGAAAAGAAAAAATAATGGAAGAAAAATTAAACTTTTTCCCAAGAAGGAAGAATTCAAAATCAGTATCAAAATATTGAAAATCTATGTATACAAAATTTTGAGTAAGCAAGAATAAATTCATAATAGACCCTTGTATTAGGGTTTAATAAATTTCTAACAGGCCCTTGTATTAGAGTCCAATTAAAGTAATTTCTAATCCCACAATTCTGTAGGATAGAATGCAGTAATATTTCACTTAACTATTTGCAGTCAAGGTTACAGGCAGTTGTCATACTATAAGAGAGAAAAAAGGACCAGATTTTTATTTTGACAGGGAAGTGTCATTCCCTGATCTTATTTTACCTTCATTCTCAGGGATAGGGGGAGCCAGGATGATAGCCAAACTTTGGTACTTATCGGTAAGTATTTTCACAAAGAGTGTGGATAGAAGGAAGTCCTACATCTTAACATATGTCAAGCATCGTAACCTCGAGTCTCACACTAGGTTCAAGTCATTTGTATTGGCTTAGAAGTGGCTCAATCCTACCTGGATTGGTTTCTTTCTTTTTTGTTCTGTGTGCTCTTTTTGGCACTATTCAGGTTAAGTCCCATAACAATTATCAATAAATGGCAGGTTCCCACAGTCTAAATCTATTTGGGTATGTATTAATATTATAGCAAGTATATATATATATATATATATATATATGTATATATGTATGTATATATATTAAACTTATATTATTGTAGAATAAAAAATTAATATTGATTGTATGTACCTTAGGAACAAGAAATGAGAAAAGGGAAAAATCAAATATTCTAATCAAAATAAAAGAAAATCAATAATAAAATTAAGGAAAAAGAAAAAAAATTCAGGAATTCAATATGTTCCCAAAAAATAGCATCTTCTTGTCAATGAATTATTATCTCCAATGCATGTATAGGATACAGTCAGTCAGTTTCAATAGAAGATGCTCTCTTTACATGTGAGCAATGAATCCAAGAGTTCTTCTCTCCAATTTTTATAGATGTTGGAATAGTTCACAATATTTGGAATGGACCTTCCCAGGAAGGCTGAATTGCTCCAGTACACTGGAATTTCCTTATATACATGTTGTCTCCTGGGTTCAGGTCATGAAGTGAAAAGTCTAGTGGGCCAGCTTGTACTGCAGCTCCGGATTCATGGAGTTCATGCAGTTTGTGCTGTAGCTCCTGTATATAGGAAGCAATAAAAGTACCTCCCCCTAATAGTGATGTATATGCAGGGGAGAAAACCTTAGCCTGTATAGGTGGATGTCCACAAAGCATCTCAAGTGGTGAGATGTGTAGGTCTCCCCTGAGCCTGCTTCAAAGATAAAATAGGGCCAGAGGGAAAATTTCAGGTCATTTTAGATATGTCTCAGTTCATAATTTGCCCATCATACTGTTAAGTTCTCTGTTCATTCTTTCAACTTGACCTGAGCTCTGGGGATGATAGGGAACATGGAATTTGGGAATTATCCCCAAACAAGAATATAACTGATTTAGGACAGAATCAGTAAAATGACTTCCTCTATCTGAATCAATACGTGCTGGCAGGCAAGAGTGAAGTATAATCTCTTTTAGAAGCACCTTAGCACCAAAGCCTCTGTGGTTCGGGCTGTAGGAAATGCTTCCAGAAATCTGGTCAGTTGGTCTACTATGACTAGAAAAAATTTATATTGTCCAGCCTTTGACATTGTTATAAAATATATCTGCAGTTGTTCAAAAGGTGTGTAAGCCAGAGGATGCCTGCCAAAGGCTTTGCCACAAAAGGTGTGTTGGTTATATACTTGGCAGTTAGAGCAGGCTGTACACACTTTAGAGGCTATGATGGTTATACCAGGGGCTATCTATACTCTCTTAACAGAGTCCACAATGCCCTGGGTACCAAAGTGACCATTTTTATGAACATATTAGCAAATTTGGTGATAGGAACTTCTAGGGAGCAGGGGTTTTCCTTCAGATAATACTCATACTCCATTAATCTGTTTTGCTTTGAATTTTTGTGTCCATTTTTTCACTTCCTTTTCATTATAGGACAGAGATAAATTTCAGTCATCAGTGGTTGTTAATGTTAAAATTAATTCAGGCCCTTCTATGGCCACTAGCTTTGCAGTGGTATCTGCCAGGTCATTTCCCTTAGAGACAGGGTCAGTGCCACCTGTATGGGCAGAGCAATGAACTATAGCTAGGGCTTTGGGCAGCTAGAGAGCAGAAAGAACTTAATTAATAATTTCTGCATTAGCTATGGATTTTCCAGCTGAGGTGAAAAGTCCTCTCTGAAGCCATAACATCCTGACTGAGTGACAAATGCCAAAAGTATATCTAGAATCTGTATAAAATGTTGCCTTTTTTCCCTTGGCAATTACAGGCATGTTTCAGAGATATGAGCCTATCTTTGTATCTCCAGTTTTAAAATAAATGTTTAATGACTTAATCACTGTTAGATTTTTGTTTGGAGTCGGTCTGTTTGGTTCACTGTTTGGAGTCGGTCCAACTCTCCTGAAAAGTAATTTGGAATTATTCTAAGAAAGGGATTAAATTTCCAAACTCTTTGACTCAGAGATTCTACTGTAAGACATGACCAAAAAACAAAAAAACAAACAAACAAAAAACAAATATTGATAGTACTTGACAATTGTTTCTATCCACATTTTTTATAGTAGCAAATAACTAGAAACAAAAGTAGCTAAACAAGTTGTGGGAGATGAATGTGTTAGACTATTACTCTATGTCATCATGAGAATTTCTGTCAAATACTTTGCCAACATCAAGATATCTAGGACATTCTTCCCATCTACAACTCTACTAGATTCTGTAACAAAAAAATGAGGTTAGAGTGACATGACTGAATGAATGCTTAATAAATTTATGCAAGCTCCCAGCAATAACTATTCCCTATTCTAACACCTTGGTTATCTTTCATCTTGCCAATGTTTATCTTTTAAACCTCAACTCATAGCTTTGTCCATATATCCCCAATAATTTTTTCCTTCTACTGTATTATTTTTATTAATGACAGCAAACCAGAATTTCATTTTAAAACATATTATCCTTCTTATTACCATTTGAAGACTCCTTTTTCATAGTATATATATCTAAAAAACAACAGCTAGAGGGGCAGCTAGCTCAGTGGATCGAGAGCCAAGTCTGGGTTCAAAATTTGGCCTCAGACACTTCCTACCTGTGTAACCCTGGGTAAGTCACCTCACCCAGTTTGCCTGTTTCTTTATCTATACAATGAGCTGAAAAAGGAAATTGCAAACCATTCCAGTATCTTTGCCAAAACCCAAAATAGGTTCATGAAGAGTTGGACACATCTGAAAAGGATAGAACAACAACAAAGGATCAAAGATATAGAGCTAGATGGAATGTAATGGTCATCTGGTCCAACCTATTATTTTAAAAACTAAAAACTTGAGAGTACAAAAAATTAAATGCTTTGTCAAAGGTCACACAGGTAGTAAGTGACAAATTTGAATCCAGATACTTTCTCTAAATCCACTACTTTCCACTACCCTGGACTGATTCTTGTAACTGTATTACTTCTAAGTACCTTAAGCTTGATTGCAGATGAAAGGGAAATGAACTCGATTTTCCTGCAAAACTGTAACAATGCAAGTTGACACCTTCTCTACAACTCCATAGTTTGGGGGCAGTGGATAGAGCACAAGACCTGGAGTCTGGAAGATCTGAATTCAAAACCAGTCTCATATACTTATTAGCTGTGTAGCTTTCTTGCTTCAGTTTCCCTATCTGTCAAATGGGAATAATAATAGAACCTACCTCTCAGGGTTATTGTGAGGCTTGAATGAGATAATTTTTCCATCTTGAAAATGTTTAGAATGCAAGGAGATCATAGGGGATGGACATAAGCACTAATCAAAAATGCATGCTTGAACAATACCTCTTAGAGAACAGAGCCCCAATATTTGCTTGTTTGGTTGTGCTATGGCTCTTTACTAAATGTATATTTGGGTAGCTACTGTATCAGTTAAAATTCAACTGTTATGATTAAAATTTAGGGAAACTGAGGCAGGGAGAAATTAGTTTCTCTCTGCTAGGAGTATTATATTTTATGAGGTTTATTAAAGGTTAATGATTAAAGAAAATGCAGAATGAGAAAGCACATGTCTAGGTCCAGAAAGGCCTAGACAACCTCACCTACATCATGAAAAGACCTATCTGCTCCAAAGCGGAAGTAGAAAAAAGACCTCAGTAGGTGGAGAAATCCTTTAAATAATAATTTGTGATCTCGCCCAGGTAAGAATTCAGTGCAATTACAAAGCATTCTGGGAAGTGAGCAAGGACTTCTGGGGACTGGAATCCTGGATTCAAGTTTCCATTTTTACACTAGGTAACACAATGGCTAGATCACTAGGCCGGGATTTAGGAAGACTTGAGTTTGAATCTGGCCTCAAACACTTACTATGTGACCTATGGCAAGTCACTTAACCCTGTTTGCCTCAGTTTCCTCATCTGTAAAATAAGATGGAGAAGGAAATGGTGAACCACTCCAGTATTTTTGCCAGGTAAACTTCAAATATATGGCCATAGAGTCAGAAACAACTGAAAGATGACTACACAACAACATTCTGTGAGGATTGAAGTCATCTTCATTTACTTTGCTTTATTTCAATCCAATAAGTGTCTATTAAGTGCATAATATATGTGAATTATTGTTCTAGGTATTAGAACTAAAAAGGTAAAAATAAAAGTGTCTCTCTCTCCTCAAGGAGCTGATATTCTACTAGCTGACCTTTGGCTATTGCTTCATTCTCTGGGCCTTGGGGACTATTGATTCCAAGATGGAAGGTAAGAGTTTAAAAAAAAAAGATTAATACAGATGAACTTTAAAAAATAATTTAAACATTTAAAGCAATCAGTAATATTATAGGCAGTGAAGTCAAAATCCTTTTCACCAATTCCAATGGACTTGTTTACTATCTAGAAGAGAACAAACTGATGATAGATAGCAAGGAATAAAACAATGGAGTTTTAAAAAGTTTAAAATTCACCTCCAAATCTCAGTAGGGTTCTTTTCTCCCCATATTTATTATCCATTTATATTTCTTTTGTCACTCATCTGAACTTCATCATAGAAACATTGAGCCTAATCTTGACTCTGCATGTTGAGAGTATTTAAGACTTTCAAAACTTTGTCAAAATATTCCAGTTTGGTCTGGAGTTCAAACAGCCTAGCTTGTTGCTGCATATTCTTAAGGAGAAATAAATAAAGTGGGAAATCTCCAGTGAAAATAAAAACTCCCAGGAAAAGAATTAAGTTGACCGAAACTGAACTGTTTAGCTCTACCAACTGAAACTGTTGTTTCAGAGTTTCAAGCATGCTTTGCAATAGAATTTTTCCTGAAAGACACTGAATGGGGTTTGTTTACAGAGTAAAACAGAAAGAAGAAAATTTTCTAGATTGAGAACAATAGGATATTTGCATATGAAGGAGTGTATTGATTTAAAATCTTGAACGCTATAGACTACATTTCTCACAATCTCCCTTTCCTATTACTGTTTGTCTCCTTACATGGATTGATGTTTTGAGTTTCCATTTCCACCCATGTGGTCTCTCTGGCTGGTATCAACAAAAGGAGGTAGCAGTTTTTTGCCTTTGTTTTTTTTTCTTTTAATTTTTTTCTGCTCTAAGTGGATTTTCATAAATAGTATTAAAATAAAACTTGGAGTATTGAATATTAATATTAATCTTAAACTTTGGGTGTCTCTACAAAAGGACTTTAGAACTCAGAGCTTTTTTTTTTTAAGCCTGCAGTTTCTGCCCTGACTAAACTAGGAGCTATTAGCAATCAGCATTAAAGCACCAGCTTACCTAAACCCCTCAGTTTAAAATTGCTACAGGTTTGCAACCAAAAGCTGCTCTTATGCTGGGAGTTTTCAAACCCTGGCTCTAGCCACCTAGCTGAAGCTCATTCCTCTATCTCTCCTTCCACCTGTAGAGCCTCCAGCAGTTGTGAGTATTTTCCACCCCAGCTGGTTGACTGCTCTCTTACTGGCCCAGCTATACCTTAATTTGGGGGAATTGGAGGATAAGCTGCTCCCCACCCATGACCTAGAGAGCAGCCCAATCAGCCTGATTGACCATTCCTGCCTGCAGCGTGGCCAATCCCCAGCTAAGTGACAGGCCCACTCCTCCCCCCACTGCCTCAAGCTGCTTCCTCAGCCATGGCACCGTGGGTTTAACCTAGTGCTGCTACTACCTCTTGTAGCTGCCATACTCCTGAGCTTTCTGCTGATTCTGCCAACCTTCTTCTGTTCTAATTGGTGAGTACATGCTCCCCTTTCCCCAGCCCTGCTCAAAAGGTAATGCACTTTTCCCCACTGGGCACCTGGCAGCCTATTAGACTCTACCAGGGTTTTTCCCTTGACAGGGAGGCTTCTGGCCCTCTTTCAAACAGCCCCCTCCTTACCTTAAAAAGCCTGCCTTATTCTCTCTCTCAGACCCCACGCAATTTTGTAGTCATATCCTCCATCTTGTTTCTGGCAGTCCCTAACCACATCCTTTAACCTGAAACCTACCCCTAATCACACCCCTAACATCTCCCAGTTGTAATGATGCCTCTTGGACACTAGATGTTAATACTGAGCTCTGATTTTTTTTCCTACTTTTTCTCTCTTCTTTTTTTCCCTCTTTAATTTTTTTTTCAATTTTCTTGCCTAGCTACAGTGGTTGATTGCTGCCACTAGCAAACAGCAACAAATAAATAATTAAATAAATTTTCTCTCTCTTTTTACAAATACAAGTCAAATAAAATCAATAAAAAATAAAATAAAATAAGCCAAATACCTTCACTTTACTATACGCACTTCCTTGTCATTATAGGTCAGGGATAGATCCAAATCATCATTAATTGTTAGTGGCAAATTAATTCAAGTTCTTCCAAGACCTCTAGTTTGGCTGCACTATCTGCTTGGTTCTTCCCCCTGGAGACAGGGTCAGTGCCACCTGGGTGTGCAGAGCAGTGAACAACAGCTATGGCTTCATGTAGATGGAGGGCAGAAAGTCCAACAATAAGGTCTGTGTTGGCAATACATTTTTCAGCTGATTTTAAGAATCCCCTCTGAAGCTAGCGCATGTCAATGGTGTGACATATGCTGAATACGTAATGGGAGTCCGTGAAAATCTAGGCCCTCTTATCCTTTACAATGATACAGGCATGTTCCAAATCTGTGAGTTCTGTACCTTGTGCACTTACATTTGAGGGTTAGGAATCTGACCATAGAGTAGCAAATTTGGTAACTAACATAATTGCTGTATAGAGTTTGGCACACCTCATAAATGAAGAACCATCTGTAAATAATATTAAATCTGAATTATCCAAAGGTGTGTCCAGTAAATAATTATGAGGTTTATCAGCAAAGGACACTAAAGATATACAATTGTGTAAAGGTTCTCTGGAAGTTGGAAAATCAAGGAGCAAGGTTGCAGGATTAAGAACTCTACAGAGTTTTAACGTGATATATTCATTATTCAATAGGGTTATCTCGTATCTGCTAATCCTTTGATTGGCAAATACCTGAGTCCTATGTCTTAATAATGATCCCTTGACCTCGTTTGGGCACATTATGGTCAGAAGGCATCCTAATACTCAATCAGCAGATTTGGTTACCAATTAAGCTTTGGCAGACACTCCTCTAAGGCATGGTGGTGCTCTGGCAGCTACTAGGTCAAGCTGGGCTGAAAAATAGGCTACAAGATGTTGATCAGGACCCAAAAGTTGAGTTAGAACACCTAAAGCTACCCCTTCCTATTCATGTAAGTCAAATGGTTTCTCATAATTTGGTATGCCTAGGCCAGGGAAAGACAGGATAGCTTGTTTTAAACTTGAAAGAGCTGTTAAGTGTTCTGTTTCCAATTTAAGTGGTTCAGAGACTGAGTTTTTTGTGAGTACTACAAAAGTCTTTGTGATTTACCCATAGCAAGGGATCCACTGCCAACAAAATCCTATGGCTCCATGAATAGCTCTCAATTGCTTTTTAGTGGTAGGAGCATTTAACTTTTGGTTATTTTCAATGCTCTTGGGAGAAATTTAATGGGACCCAGCAGTTAAAATAAAGCCTAAATATTGTATCTTGGGGAGACACCACTGAACTTTGTCCTTGGAGACTTTGTAGCCTCACTTATGTAGCTCTAAGAGGAGGTGTTTGCTATCCACTTGGCATGCTTCAGCATTTGGTGAAGCCAAGAGCAAATCATCCTTACACTGAATTTAAAGACTGCATTTAAATTTTATGGCATCTGTATCAGCAGTTAATAATTGTGTGGACAGGGTAGAGCTGTCCACAAACCATTAGGGCAGACGAGCCTGTGTCTATTGAGAGCCCTTCAAGGTGAAAGCAAAGATATTCCTGGAGTTGTCATGTATGGCTATAGAAAAGAAAGCTGAGCACAAGTCTACAACTGTAAAGTATGTAGCTATGCTAGGAATAGAAGAATAACAGAATTTATGTTGGAAACTATAGGGTCTCTCTTTATAACATGATTGTTCACAGATCTCAAATCCTCAATAGAGATGCTTGCCATCAGGACTCAGTTTTGGCTTTTTAACAGGTAGGATAGGAATACTGTATTCAGATGTACAGGGAATTATCATGCCTTGGTCAATCAGGGAATTTATTACTGGTGTAATGCCATCAATTGCATTAAAGAGGGTACTGAGGAATGGAAGGAGGTGGGCTAGATTTTGTTTGAGTTTGCACAGAGATAGCCAATTTAAGTAGGCCAACATAAGAAGATGATGTGGCCCAGAGAGACTCAGGTTTATCAGTTGGGATCTCAAAAATAGGAGTCTCCTTTGTTTCATTACCATGTGAAAGAAGTACAGGGAGTAAAGTTAAGGCTTCCTCAGGCAGTTCCAGTGTGATAGAGCCATCTGGAGGGCAAGTTGTAGTGGCCCTAAGCTTGCACAAAAGGTCTCTCCCCAGAAAATTTAAAGGGGAGCCAGGTATTAGGAGGAAAGAGTATTCCACACTAAAGGGTCCTAGAGACACTATTCAAGGGGAAAGCTTCAGAACCTTTAGGGGTGTCCCTGATACCCCATTGACATTAATTGAGCCAATGGAACTGCAATACAAATCAGATGTACTCTTCAATACAGACCAGGAAGCTGCAGTTTCCAAAAGGCAATCATCATAGGGGTTATCAACCTTTAATGTTACACGGTGCTCAATAGTATGGGGGGAGGGGTGGCAGTGGATAGGGACAACAGGCAGTAAGATGTCAGGGTCTGGAAAATCAAAGGTTGCATCCTCTGATTCCTGTGCCTCAACCCCCACACACATACACCTTCATAATCTTTGGGTAGTACCTTGGACTCCCCCCTGAAGTGCAATAGCTCCCTGGGTGGTTCAGAAGCAAGCTCCACTCAAAATATACTGCTGTGGGGTTATTTGGTATGAGTTGTCAGGTTCCTGATTTATGTCCCTAGGATTATTATCACTCCTAAAATTATAATTCCTGAAATCACCTTTATAATGAACATTCTTGTAATTATTCCCATAAGAATTTCTCTGGTTGGTATAATTCATCATTACCTAGGAAAAATTCCTACAGTTCATCATTATGTGGCTCTTCGTATGATAGAATTGGCAGGTAAGGGACTGATAGGTTCTTAGAGAGAGACAAGCCATTGGTTGAACATCATGCCATTTGTTTTGTTTATCAATTTTATCCTCCAAAAATTTGATTTTTTTCCCTCAGGATTTCTATGACATTATTAACCTCTTACTCTTTTTTCTTTTAGACTTTAAAGACATAAGAAGCAGTGTTTCTCAACTGTTCAATATACAGGGTTGACAGAATCTGCTCATGATGGACCATTCCAAGTCCTATTGACTATATCAACAGCCATTAAAAATGGGGAGAGAAACTGATGGAACATCATAGTCATATAAAAAGAGTACCTTCTGTTGATGATGAATAATTGCCTGTACTGATTGTATTTCATTATTTATCATGATAAAGACTTCCCTATTGCTGGGTCTGTACTATTTTGTTGCACTGTATTTGGTTGATCTTTGTACTTGAACAAATTGCCTTTGTAGGAAAATACATATATTACCTCAAAAAAAGAAAACCTGTTTTAGTGACCTATATTGACTTGATGTGCTTTTTGTTACATTTTGTGCCTTCTACGAAAATTTCTTTTTGTATTTTCTTGAATGTATTATAATTTCTATATATCCATTGCTTTATCTACTTCATTTGCATTCATACTGCTGATTATGGAAAGTTAAAGAGGAAATGAATCTTATTTTTTTTAAAGTAGCCTCTAGAATTTACCTCTGTGATTGTGAAATATACAGATTTTTGTTTAAAACACTTGCATTCTGTCTTGGGGTCAATACTGTGTATTAGCTCCAAGGCAGAAGCATGGTAAGGGCTAGGCAATGGGGGTTAAGTGACTTGCCCAGGGTCACACAGCTGGGAAGTGTCTGAGACCAGATTTGAACCTAGGACCTCCCATCTCTAGGCCTGACTCTCAATCCACTGAACCATCAGCTGCCCCCAGAAATATACACATTTTAATATTTTTGTTTTTCTTCCTTCATATGCAATACAGTATTTGATTTTTTCTCTCAACTTTTTGGATTTGAAACATATCACCAGTATGTTTTAACTGTTTTGATTTTTGCAATAGAATATGCTAACATGACCATTTTCCTAGCATATCAATATGTACCCAAATAGCATTGGACTATGGCAACCTGCAACTAATTATTTAAATATTATTGGATTTTGCTCTATGAATCTGTTTGAATCAAGGAAACACAGACCACAAAGGAGCACAGAGGTTGACCTGAGAAGTGCCACACAAGCACAGAAGGTAAAAGAGAACAAACCATTCCTATGGGGATTGATGACACTCTGCGCAAAGAGCTCAAGGACTTGATCATTTGTGAGACTCCAGCTTGTGGCTGTTTAACATATGTTAAATGCAGGACTTCCTTGTACCATACACTCTATCAAGTGCTTCTCAATTGTTCTGGCTCCATTATCCCAGAAAGTAAACAAAAGGTTCAAACTAGGGAATGCTATTTCCCATTTGTTTTGAGATCTAGTCTCTCTATTTTCTTTCATGATGTAGCAACTTACTGTAGTCCAGACTACTAAATTGGGTTAGTTAGTGATTATCATTGCACACTTATGGGATATGGATCACTATAAGAGCCTGTTGTGATTTGTGATTTTTTTTCCTTTTCCCTAGAATTTTTCATTTTTTTTATATTCTATATTTCACTCAGAGTTTTTTTTTTAATTTCATTGGATTCTTTGATATTTTTGATCATTGATTCATCTACCTTATGACTCAACCATATATCCCTGTGTGCTTCCTATATGCATTCCTGTATCCTCCTCAGAGGGGTATATGTTATTATCTTCCTAGGGGGGGAAGAGGGAACTATGTTATTGTTGTGAACTTGGATTTGAATTTGAGCCTGATTTGGAACAAGAGACTACCTCCCAGAATCCAGAAGGTGGACAGTGCCACAAAGATGCATGCAGAGACCACATTCTGCACCAAAAGATCCAGAGTGAACATTGGGATTTGGTGAATTTGAACTATGGGGAGTTAAATGCATTTATTTTGAATGTATACTCTTATGCCAAAGGGAACTGCCCCCAAATTGGCTTTTTGTTAATGTAGCAATCATTGGTTTTGTTCTTTTTCTTTCTTATTTCCCTCTTGTGCCCAAATTATTGTAATTTCCCTTTAGAAGTTGCAATACTGTATATACCTTTATGATACTTTAATGTCTCTTTATAAATATTTGTCCCATTTTGTGCTATTATCAAGACCTGCATTTTAAAAAGATCATAATCCTCTGGTTGAAAATCCATGTAAAAATCTACACATTGTACAGAAGCACACAAAATCTTTAATGTCTCCAGACAATAAGTCTTATAGTTAATTTAATGTCCTCACTAATGCGGTACAACTAGATAGGGAGGGCCTTAAAAGGATGGGAAGTGGCTATTAAATATTTCTAGTAAATGTAATACCCAGTGGAATTGTGTGTCGGCTACAAAAAGGGAGGAGGGAGAGGAAAGAGGAATAGAATTTGAGTTTTGTAACCAAAGAATAAATGTTTGAAATTGACCAAATAAAATAAAAATAAAATAAAATAAAATTCTAAAAATATATATATTTCTATTAAACTGTTGCCTTTGTCTTTACTTTAGTAAATATGCCCTTTAATTTAGTAAAAAAAAATGCCCTTTAGTAAATATTTTTTAAAAGTACACATGCTTTGTTACTGTAGCTAAAGCAATTCTTAATCATAAAATTTCTGAAAATCTTATAAAAATTCTTTTACTTGTACCTATCGAAAGGTGTTTATCAACTATTGCTTTTGTTGACAGTGATTTTTTTCTTCTTTCCCCATTCTTCTCTTCCCCCCTTCCCTGGGGGAAAAATTGGGTTCCTGCTATGAATTGAGCCGACCTCTAATATTTTGTATGCTTTTTGAATTGTGTAACTTAATATTTGGAAACTTGATAATTTGTTTTATTATGTAATTGATAAAATGGTGATGTGTATTGATGTTATTTTAACCATATATATTTATACTGTCTTGTAAATGTGTGGTTATAGTTCTGTGGCAGATAAAATTTTGCCAGTGTTCACCAGCTTGTAAAATCTAGTGTGAGAGCTTAAACACCTAATAAATAAGTACTGAAAGTAAAAAATATATATATAATATATATACCTTTAGTTAAAAATCTTAAAAGTTTAAACTTGATTTTGTTTTAAATGATCCCTTCGTGAGAATGGTCTCACAAATGATGATGGGGGATTGTAAATAGAAATTTTATACCCCTGAACTACATTACCCAGCATTCCTTTCCTTTTCATCCCCAAGTTGCATACTTATGTTGTATTGATAAAGTTGCGCATAGCCTCCCCTCACTCTCTCTTCTGGCAGTGCTCTGTGCTCTTCAATTGGGGAATAGGGGAACAAATTGTGGAGTCTGATAGTGATGGAATAGTATTGTGCTAAAAGGAAGAATGAACTGGAGGAATTCCATGTGATCTGGAACAACCTACAGGAATTGATGCAGAGTGAAAGGAACAAAGCTCAAAGAACATTATATGCAGAAAAGGATACACTGTGGCCCAAATGAGTGTAATGGACGTCTCTACTAGCAGCAATGCAATAATCCAGGATAATTCTGATGAACTCATGAGAAAGAATGCTATCCACATCCAGGAAAAGAACGGTGGGAGTAGAAACAAAGAAAAAAAAACAACTACTTGATCATATGGTTCAATGGGTATATGATTGGGATGGAGTCTCTATACAATGACTCCAGTGCAAATCTTCATAATATGGCAATAGGTCTTGATGAATGACACATGTAAAACCCAGTGGAATTGCTCATTGGCTACAGGACTAGGGCATTATGATCACACTTACATTTCAGCAAAACAAATGTGACAGCTTAAATTGAGGATGGTCTAGAGTGGTGAGAGAGTTGGGCATCAGGTATTATATGTATACCAGCATAGTGTCAGTGTCAAAAGAGAAAAGGGGTCAGATGTAAGAGGTGTTATGAAAGCAGCATTGATAGGATTTGACAATTGATTGGATATGTGATGTTAAAGGACACAATTGAGGTTTCCAGCTTGGGTGAATGGGAGAATGGTACCTCTGACAGTGATAGAGGAATTAGGAAGAAGGGAAGAAGAAAGTTTTGGAGGAAAAAGGTACTATTCAACATGTTACCCTTTATTTCTTTGGGATCCAGTTCAAGGTGTCTAAAAGACACTTGGATGTGCAAGACTGGAAGTTAAGAGAAAGATTGGATTGGAGAGTCATCTGTATAGAGATAATGATTGAAACCATGGCAGCTGATAAGATCATCAAATGAAAGAGTATTAAGGGAAACAATGGAATCAGAACAGTCTTATAACATGGTAATAGGGGAACAAGTAAAGGAGACTGACTGACAAGGAGCAGTCTGAAGACAGACATCCAGGAGAAAAGAGGCTGCTGAAAACCTAGAAAATATGGAGAAGAGGGTGACTGAGGCTACAAAGAGAGGTCACGGGGTTATTACTGAGAAAAGAACATCAAATATGGCAAGATTAAGAAGAGATGATTGTAACTTTAGCAAGAACAATTCCAGTCAAATACTGAGGTTTGAGGCCAGGCTGTGAAGAGATCAATTGAGAGGAAAGGAAGTGGAAGCATCAGTTGCAGAGAAGAGGGACGGAATGATAGCCAGCAGAGATCAAGTGTAGAGTTTTCTTTGAGAAGGGAGAAAGAGACACTTTTGTAGTCAGTAGAGAAGCAACCAATGGACAGGGAGCAACTGAAGATTAATGAGAGGAGAGAGATGTGCTGGAGAAGACAGCTACGGGTGCAAGAGGGTGGCTTGCCCACCTCCAGCTTTTGCCCACCTTTTCTTATGCCTAGAACACTGTCCCTACCACACTGCCAAGTGAAACCCGCTGACACACTAGCAGCTTTGCTACCTAGCTGCCCCATTCATGTTTCCTTTTTTTCTTTTTAGCCCTTACTTTCCATTTTAGAATCTGTTAACTTGGAAATAACACAGAACTACTAAAATGGTCAGTAAAAAACAAATCTGTAATCAGGAAAGAGGTAGTGTTCAATATTCCACCACCACACAGAGTCAAGTGCCTAAAACCCACACAGCCAAGGGCTCTGGGCCTCTGGGAACAGTATCTGTGTGAGAATCACCCCCCAAGAAGATTCTCCAAAGAGTGGCAGAACTTGGGGGTCCTTCATACCCTCTGGGGAACTTGGGACAGCAAACATGCATAGATAGGCTGCAAAGAGGTTGTAGCCCACAGCTGGGGTATCAGGAAGTGGTCAAGGACAATAGATACAAAAGGAAAGAGTCCAACCAAGAGCTGGGCTTCCTGAGAGAGGACTTTAATAAGGGGGATAAGCTACTAAGACAAATAAGTGTACTCAACATTTGACTATATCTACCAGTCCCCCCCCCCCAAACTGGGGTCATCAAACACTTCAAGGCTATTGTTCAGTCCAAAACAGGTGTGCCTGGTACTTCCTTCAGGGTGTGTTCTCAAGGGGCAGGGGTTGACAAATCAATACTGTGTATTGGTGCCAAGGTAGGAGAACAATAAGGGATAGGCAATGGGAGCTGAGTGACTTGCCCAGGATCACACAGTTGGGGAGTGTCTGAGCTCACATTTGAACTCAGGACCTCTAATTCCCAACTCTGGACTCTTAATCTACTAAATCACCTAGCTATCCCCTCCCTACTTCATGTTTCTTAAAGGGAAATTCAAGGACGTGATTTGGCTTGCCAAAGTGTATCTGGGCTAAAGTGGTTCTTATTTACTGAGCACAAAAGAGCTCATCATCCTCCCCATTATTTCCTATCTCTTCTACAATGGAAGAAATTTGTTGGGTGGGGATTCCTTGAAGCTCCTAGGAATAAAGGAATACGAGCATATACAGAATAAAGGAATAAGAGCAGATACAATTAAAATATATAATAAAACAAATTCACTGTGATCATTTTCTATAAAGCTGTTCACTTCTAATTGTAGTTTTACCAACTTTGACTAATTTGAAGGAAGGAGTGTAGAAGTTGAGAAACTGAGCAGAGCCCCTAATTGAAAACTCTGATACTGAAATAATCCAGTGTATTAAAGACAAATCCTCTCAACCTCCAAAGTTGCCTGAGAACCCTGATCCATATTTTACCAGTCTCCTGGCTCAGAAAAATCTCAGGAAGACAGGAATCTGGGGGAGGGGATTCCACATTGTGTATACTGCTGCCAAGTTAGAGTTATCTTATCTCAGTAGTGCCAGCTGACTGGGCTATTCCTTCCTCCTCCCTCTCACTTCCCAACCCTGACCCCTCACACCTTTCCACAAGCAAAACACAGGAAACCAGCCTCGGGGATGGTCCAGTCCCTCCTTAGCCCCCCGCACCCACCCCGTGGCGTCTCTACCCCTAAGGCAATAGCAAAACTCTGCAGGTTGAGACCCGCACTACAGAGTCAGCAATCCCCAACCAACCCAATGGCCATGCTAGGATGCGGGACCCGCAGGCTTGGCCCGAGATTTTGCTATAAAGGAGGAGCAGCAGGATCCCGGTTCCAGTGTTCTGCCATCGGGACCCTTAAGTTTCCTTAGAGGTCCCGCTTTTCCCAGGTTGCTGCTGACACTCAGGTAAGGACTGGGCGAGTCGTGGTTGCCGGTTCCCGGGCAGAGGGGGAGGATTTGGGGGCTCTGAAAGAGGCGAAGTCCGTTGGCTCTTTGGAGTCACCCGGGCACAGCTCGGGAGAGAGCAAAAGGGCACAGCCCAGCCTGGACTTAGGAAGAGTTTGTGGTTGTTAATGCCGCCGCTGTTGCTGCTGACTGAGCTTCGAGGTGCAGAGCTTGGCTCTTCGGAGCGCAAAAGTTCACCTGTGTGCGGTGATTGTGTGTGTGTGTGTGTGTGTGTGTGTGTGTGTGTGTTTGTAGGGCGTGTGTCTGTGGGGGGTTCGGCTGGAGTGGGGGATGGGGGATTAAGTTTAGGACGGTGTCCTCCCTGAAACGAGACAAATAAATAGCATCTACACTTTCCAGGAAGGTTGGTACAAAACGCTGTAAAACGTTCCGCAAGCCTTAAAGGCGGTATAAGAATGTTTGCCTTCATTTTAATTCCATTATCAATGATTACCAAAGCTCTCGGACCCCGGGCAGTGTTTTTGGCCAGCACTTACTTAATGGGGGAGGAGATGATCGGAGGAGGGCGAGATGGAAGAAGGTTATCTGTTTGGATGAATTTCGGGATGGAGAGTGGCTTCCCCAGGAGGAAACTGTGACTCCATTCCAGTTTCTGTGAGGTTCTCGGATTTATTCTTGGGGCCGAACTCAGCAGGCATCCCTGGGCTGGAGGTGGGGGACTAGAATTTGTGTACCCGGTTCTGTCTGTTGCTCCAGAAGAGGGAAAGAGCTCCTTCCTGGCCTGCTGGAAAGGCTCTTGAGGATGCCCCGCAAAGCGCACCCCTACACATTCCCCAGAAGAGACCCGGGGCTGGGGGCTGGGGATCGATAGTATCCCGCTAGGAGGTGTGGCACGTGGCTGGGACCAAGTCCCTTCTGCTTGGTTGGTGTTGTCGGGGGTCCTGGCTCACATGGACGCCTCCGCGTCACCTCCTTTCCCTCATTGGAGAGGGGGAGGGGGAGAATTTGTTTCTGGGTGCAGGAGATTCAGATGCCCAGAGGTTGGGAGTCTTTGGCAACTTGGGCGGCCCCTACCAGGGCCAGCCGCTTCCTTTTCCGTGTCTGTAAATGGGACAGCTTTTGGCTTCCGGGGTCTTTGTATAGATATAAGTATGGAGATGGCTATCGCCTCTCCCTTTCCCTCCATCAGCACCCTTTATCTTCTATGGGATCATAGAGTTTGAGCCAGAAGGGACCCTTGGGAAACTGCCCTGAGGTGAAGTGATATGCGCACATATGGGAGTAAATGGCAGAAGTGATGATGGAAACCAGACATCTTGTCCCCAAATCTAGCCCTTTCTCTCCTGCACGCTACTCTGTGGCACTTGGCCATTTTTAATGAGTCGTTTTGAGTTCTAGTAAAAGGTGCATTTGGTGATTAGCTTTAGGCTTAGAAGTGAAGAATTTCATTTATTCAATCAACATTTATTTAGCTCCTATGTGCTAGGCACTGGGGATATAAAGAGGCAAATGACAGTCCTTGCCGTTAGTAAAGCAGTCGTCTTGCATACTTTTGCTAGAACAAATCCCCATTACAGAAAAAAAAATGTTAACACTCTTGTCTCATATAGAGGTGCTCAAAAATATATACATATATAAAGAACAAGAGCACTCAAAAATTTTTTATCAATACATACATTTACGTGTATAAATTTTACATGTATTACTGTGCTAATAATTTTATTGAGTAAATGGAGCAGCTAGGTGGCTCAGTGGATTGATAGTCAAGTTTAGATATTTGAGGTCCTGGGTTCAAATGTGGCCTCAGATACTTCCTAGCTGTGGGACCCTGGGCCAGTCACTTAAGGCCCTTTGCCTACTCCTTACTGCTCTTCTGCCTTGGAACCAGTACAGAGTATTGATTCAAAGGCAAATTAAGGATTTTTTTAAAAATAAAGTATCAGATTAAAATGAAATAAAATCCTGGTGGCAATAGAGCCACTGAAATATTCCTGGAAGGAGGAAGAGCAAAATAGTCATGTGTGAGCTTTTAAATCACTTTGGTCACTGTGTGAAGATAGGATGGAGTGGAGAAAGTCTTGAGGCAAAGGAGAGACCAGTGAGAAAGCTATTGCAAGAAGCAGGTAGGTAGCACAATGAATAGAACTCCAGACATAGAGTCTAGAGGTCTAGCTTCAAATGGCCTCAGATGCTGTGTGACCCTGGGCTAGTCATTTAACCCTTATTGCCTTGCCCTTGACACTCTTTTGTCTTAGAATTGATACTAATCCTAACCCTAACCCTCACCAAAAGTTTAACATAAAAAAAAAAAAGAGGTTGCAATAGTCCAGTGGTGAAGTAACAAAGTGTTGTGAAGACAAATGAGAGATGCTTTGGCAACGGATTGGCTCTAAGGGGTGAGGGGAGCGGAAAATTGAGAATGTGGGGTGACTGGAAGGATGAAGGTGCCCTTGACAAGAAAAGACTTTATTTGTTCCTTTCAGTGTGGGATTCCATTAGAGAAGGGAAACCTGTTTAGGAGTTCAGAATAGCATCTCAAGGACATTTTGTTATTGCCACAGTCCCAGTAGGTTGAGACACCTCTTATCTCAGAGAAAGCAAACTATTAGGCTTGCCTACCTCCTCCTCTCCTCTGATCTTTAGAAGTCAGAAGAGTCCCTCCAGAATTCATAGCTACCTCTTCATAACTTTCCCCTCACCTGGTGGAACTCATGATAGGACTCATGTTGTCAGTAGTGGATGGGGGGGGGGGGTGCTCATGCTATGTAACTTTGGTTTCTGATTGGGTAGTCTTTGGGGCCTTGATTGTAAGTTCTGTCCCAGATCACAGGTATCAAACAGAGAGAGTGGGGGTTTGGGCCAGAAGTCTATAAAATGCTGGTATCTGCACCTGCATGTTGGGCATCACCATTAGGGTGTGACTCCTTCTCATGAGAAAGGTTGAACCTTGCTTCTGTGCACTTACATGGTCTCTATTTCTTTAAGCCGTATCCTCTCATACAATAGTCATCACATTTTGAAAAAGGTGACTTCAAGGAGCAAGATAATGTCACAAGACCTGCATCCGGGGGACTCACTTGACCCATCATGCATAAAAAGAGGAGAGATTGGAGATGTTTATTGGTCATTCCTCTAGCTACAACCCCACACATACCTTTTCCCCATTTTCCCAGTGGCTTCTGCTTGATAGAGTTTTATCAAACAGCCCTTAGTTTGGGGGAGGTTAGAAACATGAGAGACGTTCTCAGTCCGAGTTTATTAGTGTAATAATTAGTATAATTGTATTAGAGACAAGCTCTCTAGATTGACAGTCCAGTGAACGGGATGTAAACCAACCTTACCCTCTCTCTGAATAGTTAACAAAAATAATTATCAATACTCAGTGCTTAGGGGTTATTGAAAAATTTTCAAAATTACTTGAAATTATTTTAAGATTTAAAACATTATCTCTACTATTAATATTGGCAGTAAGTGATGCATTGTCTTTGGTTTTAATGTTTTTTGTATGTCTAAATTCCTGAAAACTCTAAATCAGTATTATGTCTCTTGTGTTTCCCCTCACTTCCATCCCACTGCACACTAACACTCTTATGTTGTAGGAATATTTGGTGTCCTTCCCCTGGGACGATTGTGTGTTTCCCAAAGAACCAAAGAGCCTGAACTTTTGGTTTGGTTTGATTTTAATTGTACCCATTTTATTTCTGCTCTTCCTTTGTTGTTTTTCCTTTAAGGTTGGAAACATGAATTTCTACCTGTGTTTAGCTTCCCTGTGCTTGGGATTAGCGGCCGCCATTCTACCATTTGACAGGGCTTTAGATTCTCAGTGGCACCAATGGAAGGCACAACATGGGAAGTCCTATGAAGCGGTAATCTTTTATCTACTTTTTACCCCAGCTGTGTGCATCCATGTCCCGGGAGGGCTAATAAATGACCTTTCCCAGAAGCCAATGATTCACACAAGAGCTGAATGTGCTCAAGATTGCTGCTTTTCCCACATATAAGGTCGGGGTAGGAATGTCTTATAACATCACAGCTTGGAACCCCTTCTCAGAAATGAATTTTCTGGGACATAAGAGCATATTTAGATGTGGTCACTATCCCAACTGTGCTAACCTGCTTGTTGATGGTGGATTTGGTCTGAAGAAAGTTTGACATGTATACATGATACAGAAGCTTATTGATGGGTTCACATCTGGCCTCAGATACTTTCTAAGTATATCACCTTGGGCAAGTCACTTAACCCCCATTCCCTTGCCCTTACTGGTCTTTTGCCTTGGAATCAATATATAGTCTTGATTCTAAGACAGAAGGTAAGTGACAGTTTTAAAAAAACAAACTTGTACTTTCTTTCAGAATGAAGATAGTTTGAGGAGAGCAACATGGGAGAAGAATTTGAAAATGATTGAAAGGCACAATCTGGAGTACCGAGCTGGCAAACGTAGTTTCCAGCTGGGAATGAACAAATTTGGCGACATGGTGGGTGTATCTGCTAATTCTGAGTGGTCGATAATTTTTTGTACTTGATACACTTACTATAAGACACCTTTCTTTCATTTTAGACCACTGAAGAATTTAAACAAGTGATGAATGGCTATAAGTCCAATGGATCACAGAAGAGGACCAAAGGATCTCTGTTTCGTGAACCTCTCCTTGCACAGCTCCCTGAATCTGTGGGAGAGAGAAAGGCTATGTAACTCCTGTTAAGGAACAGGTATTAAACTTGTTCAAGTTCTGTCCATAGGTACCTCAGATACAACTCAGTGAGGATTATGATGAAATGATTAAATAATGGGCTTCAGATAAGATCTGTGTTTGAGTTCTCTTGCATTGTTTTGAGACTGTTCAGATCTGTCTTAAAAAGCTTCTAAAGATTTTCACATAAACTAACTCACCTTCATTTGACTTTCAGCGTGGTTGTTATTCTTGTTGGGCATTTAGCGCCGCTGGCGCCATTGAAGGTCAGTGGTTCCGAAAAACAGGCAAACTTGTTTCACTTGGTGTACAGAACTTGGTTGACTGTGCTACTTCTGAAGGTAGCCATGGCTGTCATGATGGTTTAATGGAGAACACCTTCCAATATGTGTAGGACAATGGCGGCATTGATACAGAGGAGTGCTATCCTTATGTTAGCTGGGTAAACATCGCCATCATTTTCATTTAGGCTATATTTAGTGGAGAGACTCATTTTGGGGAAATGGGAATTGGGGTGACCTATAAAAAGTAACGTGAAGAAAAATAGAGGCTTTGACCCAAGAGGAATCATTTCTTCATTGGAAGGGTAAACAGAGTTCTTGGATGCTCCATCGTTTTGGTTTACAATTAGTTTAAATGGAGAGACTCAGTTTGAGGGGCTGAGAACTGAGGAGGCTTCTAAAGACAGAAGACTTAAATACCCACCTCCCTAATCAAACCTCAGAATCAGTAGTTGAATTCAAAATATATCAGTAATTAAAATAGTGCCTTTCACTATATATTTAGCTAGAGAAATTAAATTATTTTAAAATATCAAATATTTCATTAAATTAAAATTAAGTTAAAATTTTAATTTAATATTTACATTTTATAATATTTTAAAATAATATTATAAGCAGTTATGAGTAGCCAGGTAGGCTTGCAGATAGATCATTAGACTTGGAATCATGAAGACTCATCTTCCTGAGTTTAAATCTGGCCTCAGATCCTGCTAACCTTGTGTAACACTAGACACGTCATACAACACTGCCTTAGTTTCTTCATCTTAAAATGAGCTGAAGAAGGTCCAAAAAGAGTCAGACACAGGATTGAGATGAGTAATTAACAACAACAAGCATTTATATGTAAGGCATATGAGGAAAATTTGTATACAGGATTATCTCTATAGTTAAGAGTCAGAAAGCATTTTTATATAACATCTATTCAGACATCTTCATTTTACCGGTGGGAAAACTGAGGTCCAGATATCATAGAGTATGGCCTCAGACACTTCTAGCTTTGTGACCCTGATCAAGTCACTTAACCCCCAGTGTCTGGCCCTTTACCACTCTTCAACCACCCACATCCAGCAATTTTTTTTAAATTTTTGAGGATTTTATTCAGCAAACTTAAAAATCACATTAAATATTAGTCATGGTATATATCATGGAGAGTTATATGCATTTTTGTGCACAGAAGTCATTTAGCTGTGAATACATAAGAAGAATAAGAAAGTGACATTCTATGTACACTTAGACATAATATTGTCTTAGTATTTGATTACAGGCATGGTGCCCTTAATGGACAGATTCATGTTCCATATCCAATGTCCAGTTTAATCATGGGGCACAGAGAAATGGTAACAGGAGTCACAGAAACAGGATCAGTTAGAATTCAAGAGTGTGAAACTTGGGCGGAAAAGCGCCATGTTGACCAGTCATGTCAGAAGACGGTCGGTTTCGTAGGGCTTTACTTTCAAATAATCAATTTTACACTTGGGGCTAATTTTTGCAGTGGAGCATTTGGGCTCTTGTGTTTGTCCTTTTCTTTGATTTAAGAGATCGCGAAGAGGCCAGCAGCTGCTTCACGGAGGAATACTGACCAGCCCAGGCTCTGTCCTTTGTATGAACACAAGGCTCATTCTCATTTAACTGCCAAAAGACCAACAGTTTTTGCTTTTGATTCAAAGCAGATGCAGAGTCTTGCTCTACAGTACATGCAGAAAATGAATTGGGGAACTCAGAAAAATGTCTGGAAAATTCAGACATAGTGATAGAGTGGAAATGTTCTATGACTGGATGGCATGTGACCCGGGATCTTTTTCTTAATGTTTTCTTCAGTTAACCTTTTCTAGTCCTCAACTACATCATCCATAAAATAGGACATTTGATGAACAGATCTCTAGGCCATACTAGGTTTAAAATTCATTTGACGGGAACAGTTAATTAATAAAGAGATTATTTGGCACAGGATCCTTCAATAAATTGTCTTCTAGGACCAAGATATGGCCAGAATATGCCGAATGACCACTATGCCCAATGTTCCTTTTCCAAATATCTAGCCCATACTGTGTTGCTTGGGAATCTTTAACTTTTTTTTAATTAATTTATTTAGTAAATTTATAACATTATTCCTTGGTTAAAAGAATCACATTATTTCTCTCCCTCCTCTCCACCCGCCTTTCCCACGGCCAACGCGCAATTACATTGGGTATTACTTGTGTCCTTGATCAGATCCCATTGCTATATTGTTGGTGTTTGCACTATGATATTCATTTAGAGTCTATATCCCCAATCATATCTCCCTCAACCCATGTATTCAACCAGTAGTTTTCCTTCGGTGTTTCTGCTCCCACAGTTTTTCCTCTGGATGTGGATAGTGTTCTTTCTCATAGATCCCTCTGAGTTGTTTGGATCACTGCATTACCAGTAATGGAGAAGTACATTACATTTGATTGTACCACAGTGTATCAGGCTCTGTGTACAATGTTCTCCTGGTTCTGCTCCTTTCACTCTGCATCAATCCCTGGAGGTCTTTCCAGTCCCCATGGAATCCCTCCATTTCATTATTCCTTTGAGCACAATAGTATTCCATCACCAACATATACCACAATTTGTCCAGCCATTCCCCAACTGAACAGCATCCCCTCGTTTTCCAATTTTTGGCCACCACAAAGAGCGCAGCTATGAATATTCTTGTACAAGCTTTTTCCTTATTATCTCTTTGGGATACAAACCCAGCAGTGCTATGACTGGATCAAAGGGCAGACAGTCTTTTAGGGCCCTTTGGGCATAGTGTGGAGAGTGTTTTGCAATTTTGTTCATATAATTCCTGTGTTTGTCTTAGCAGATAGATTCCTAAGTATATTATATTGTCTCGGGTGATTTAAAATGGAATTTCTCTTTCTACTTCTTGCTGCTGAGGTGTGTTGGAGATATATAGAAATGCTGATGACTTACGTGGGTTTATTTTGTATCCTGCAACTTTGCTAAAGTTGTTGATTATTTCCACTAGCTTTTTGGTTGATTCTCTGGGGTTCTTTAAGTAGACCATAATGTCATCTGAAAAGAGTGATAGCTTGGTCTCCTCATTGCAAATTTTAATGCCTTCAATTTCTTTTTCTTCTCTAATCGCTACTGCTAGTGTTTCTAGTACAATGCCAAATAATAGAGGTGATAATGGGTATCCTTGTCTCACTCCTGATCTTATTGGGAAGGCTTCTAGTTTATTCCCATTGCAGATGATGTTTGCTTATGGTTTTAGATATATACTGTTTATTATTTTTAGGAAAGACCCTTCTATTCCTATACTTTCTAGTGTTTTCAATAGGAATGACTGTTGTTTTTTGTCAAAGGTTTTTTCTGCATCTATTGAGATAATCATATGATTTTTGTTGGTTTGCTTGTTAATGTGGTAAATTATGTGGATGGTTCTTATTCCCTCCTTATCTTCTTTACAGTCTTTTTAAACTACTCCCCCACCCTCTTTCTCTCCCTTGTACAGCTTCCCTCCCCACAAGTCCATTTGTTACACTTCTACTTCCCTATAGCGCGCAAATCTGTTCTCTGCCCCAATGGATTTGATTGTTCATCCCTCTTTGAGTCAATTTCAATGCATGTAAGAGTTGAGTATTTCCTATCTTCAACCTCTACCATTCTGGTGTATTGATGTTTTCTCCACTCCTGCTATGAGCTTCTTTGTGACATATAAATTTACTCCTTTTTGTTTCTTTTCCCATTTCTTTTAATATTAACATCTGTTTTTAGCTCTAGTTGTATATATACATATGTATATGTATATATATACACATATATGTATTTATGCATACATATATCTATATACATATTTATGTCTTGTCATTTCATCCTATACAGTTTGTCACTGTTCACTCAATGTGTAATTCTTCTAGCTGTCCAGGTGATAATAACAGTTTCTAAGAGTTACCAATGACCTTTTTTCATATAGGGATACATATCATTTTAACTTATTGGGTCTCTTTAAAAAAAAGATTATTTTTATTTTGTTTTGTTTTGTTTTTTTCCCCTCTTTTTTAATTACTATTTAATGATTTTCTTGAGTTCTGTGCTTGTGCATCAAATTTTCTGTTCAAGTCTGGTCTGTTCTTTACAAATACTTGGAATTCTTCTATTTTGTTGAATGACCATACATCGCCCTGTAAGAATATAGTCAGTTTTGCTAGGTAGTTGATTCTTGGTTGCAGACCTAGTTCCTTCCTTTCCAGAATATCATATTCCATACCTTTCGGTCCTTCAGTGTGAATGTAGCCATATACTGTGTTATCCTCCCTATGGTACGATAGTATCTGAATAACTTCTTAGCAGCACGTAATATTTTTTCCTTGGTCTGATATTCCTTGAATTTGGTTATAACATTCCTGGGTGTTGTCAGTTGGAGATTAGGTACAGGAGGTGATCTGTGAATTCATTCAAATTCCAACTTTTCCCTCTTGTTCTAGAATATTGGGGCTGTTTTCTTGGATAATTTCCTGTAGTATGATGTCCATGTTTTTTCTTTTGTCATAAACTTCAGGTAGAACAGTGATTCTTATGTTGTCTCTCCTGGAAAGATTTTCTAAATCTTCTGTTTTGTGAATAAGATGCTTCATATTTTCCTTAATTTTTTCATTCTTTTGATTTTATTTTATAGTGTCCTGCTGCCTCATGAAGTCACTTAATTCTAGTTGTTGTATTCTGGTTCTTAAAGACGGGATTTTATCCCTGGCTTTTTGGTCATCCTTCTCCTTCTGGTCTGATTCACTTTGGAGGTCATTTTTCATTCTCTTTAACTCTTCTCTCATCTCCTTTGCCTTGTCTTTCATTCTTTTCCCCTCTTCATTTATCTCCTTTGCCTCATCTTTCATCTTCTTTACCTCATTTTTCATCTCTTTTGCCTCATTTTCAAGCTGGTTGATTTTGGCTTTCAAGACACCATTCTCTGTTTCCAGATGACTTATCTTAGGTATTAAGTTCTTTTCCCAATTTTATTGAGCCTCTCTTAATTGTGTTTTGAGCTATATTTTGAGTTCTTCCAAACTCTGTATACAATTCACTGAGATTTCTATTTTATTGCTTGATGTTCCCTCCTCCTTCTCTGTTCTGTTTGCTCTTTGTTCAGTGCCTATATAGAAGCTGTCGATTATAATTTCTTTTTTCTGTTGTTTGCTCATACTTACCCCTTCTTTACTCCCTGCAATTGTCTGTGCTCTTGTTCCTTTCATTTTTTTTCTTGGTTTTGGGGTTTTCTGTCAGTCTTCCCTCTTGGAGCTTCCTCAGGAGATCTATCAGTGCAGTGTGTGAGGGAGGGGTGTTTGAGCTTAATCTTCCCTGTCCTCTGGTGGCTTTGATTGGATTAAAGTCCAGCACTCTGTGGGGGAGGGGTGTTGGAGCTTTAGCTTCCCTGACCTATGAAGACTTTTAATGGGATTAAGTCTAGCTGGGTTGGGCTGGATGTGCCCTGAGACCAAAACCTCCTGGAAGGCTGAAGCAATATGGAAGATTATGGTTAAGGCAAAATATTTCCAGTTGGTAATGATCAGGGTGTTGGACTGTTCTAATACTGTTATTGTCAGGACTTAGAAAATCTTAAAAGGGCTCCTAGAGTGTGAACAGCTGTCATTCATGCCACCAGCAGGCATTTTTATTGCTATCTGGAAAGTCCAGCTCACTTCCAATTTTAGTCACATCAGGTGTCAGAGAACACATGATTTTAGCCCATAAAGTAAAAATCTACTTTTGGAAGATCCTCTCTCTGATGACTCAAATTTATTTTTTCTGCAACAGGGGTGAGAATTGGAGTGATGATGGGTATGTTTCAAGGACCAAGGATGAGAATAACCACTGTGGAATAGTTACAGATGCCAGCTACCCTGAAGTGTGATTTGATCAAAGGAGAATTGCTTCAGAAACATTTGAAAACAGGATCAAAGACCCATATCATTTGGAAATAAATAAATAAATTCATTTCCTTGTGACATTTTTAAATTTGCAAAAAATACACACTACTTATATTGATTAATTCAAAGACATAAATTTTCATTTTAAAATTATATGTATGAAGCTTTACCTTTTTAAATAAACCTCAATTCGTTCTATATGCACTTTGGGAGAACTCATTGAGAAGAGATTGGGGTTTCGAGTATTTTGTCCTAGAATGGGGTATCAGTCGGTGACCACAAATACTTTTGGGGATTGAATCCAATATTTTGTGCTGAACTTCATTACAACATTAAAGGCAGATCAATGACTCTAACTGGCTTTGGCATTACTTCAATTCCTTGAAAAGCAATGCACAGGAAGTTGCACGTCCACTTTTCAGGAGCCATTATTAATGTAGAGGCTTATTACCTGTTAATTATGGGGCTAGAAATATATGAATAGGCCTACTAAAGTTACATGGAGCGAGGACAATCCCATCTTCTTAAGTTCTAATGGGTTTCTCTAGACAACCTAACCATAATATTACAAGGAGTGCTGCTATAGCCTAAGGGCTACTGTTAAACATGATTATTATCTTTGCATCTTCCATCACCAGTTTAAGGTTTTTGAATACAATAATATGAGTTTTATTTTAGCATTGAAACAAATTTTAATTATCCAGTTTAATCTAATCCTAATAATAACTCACTTATGTAGTACTTTAAATTTTTTCAAATCTCTCCATATATGGTCAATCAATAAACATTTATTTGCTACAATGTGCCAGGAACTGTGTTTAAAGTGCTGGGGATTGTGGAAAGGGCTAAAGGGAAACTCTTATCTTGCTCAGATCTAAAGCTTTATTTAAAAAAAAAAAAACAGTTTCCCCAGCTGAAATGAACTCAACACTTTCACTTCTCCCCATTCACCACCCTTATTCATAAAACCATGACCCCTACTAAGTGCAGGATTGGTTTTATATAGGCCAATTCTTTGCCAGGAAGTAGGTGAGTGTAGCCCCTCCCTAGCACAGGAGTGGTCCAATTAAAGACCAATCACATGCCAGGTAATATTTGGGGAGTGACCTCTGGGGCATGCTGGGGAATGTAGTTCCTGGCCAGGACACATTTTAAAACCCATAGGATGCAAGTATGAAAAAAAAGGCAATCCCTGCATTCAAGGAGTTTACAATCTAATTGGGGAAGGCAACACAAAAATAAGCAGATAAGGGGGTAGGAGAGCCTGCATAGGAGGAAGGTAGAAAAGTCAGAAACTAATCCTTACAATCCCTATGTGGTAGGTGCTATCATTATTCCCATTTTACAGAGGGAAATTAAGGCCAAGAGAGGTTAAATAAATCACATGACTTAAGATCCCTCACTAATAAGTATCTGTGGTAGGATTTGAACTGTCAGTCTGAAAGTACAATCTTGATCCCAGTTGTTGAAATATGCTCAGATGGCTCTGTTCCTTGTGCCCTCTTATGATTGAAGATGTATCAGATCTGAGATCTCTGAGCCAGCCAGCACTCAATAGCTAAGGTGGGGCCTTAGGGTTGGGGTATGCAGAAATGTAGATCTGCATTACTCTCCTCCCCCCATTCCTCCTCAGAACAACTTCATTAGCCCCTGGTGCCTTCTCATTTGAGTTGTCTGCCTGACATGATGCCCTTCAAATAGGTTCTTTACAAAATATGACTTAGAAATGCACTTCATCAGTGAGCACCACAGAAGGTAGAGGCCTTGTAGGAGGTATTTAAATACACCAAGGTGTGAAAGGAGATTCTTGGGTCTCTTTGCCTATTTTGAGTTTGCACTTGTCAAAAGGGAATCCTTTGTTCTCTTTGCCTAGTTGGAGTTAACAATCTGGAGTAACAATACCTGCAGTCCCCTTACTTAGTATTAACTCACCTTTGTCTACTTTTGAATTAATCAACAAAAGCAAATACACCCATACTGAGCCCAAAAGTAAAGAACCTGCCACAATACCTTACTCCTAGGAGGAGAGTCAACACCTTTAGAGGTAAGAAGCCAGCAAGATGCTTGGAAGAGCTCCACCCTTTTGTCTAACTCAAACAGGCAGAAAGTTTTGAATTCTTTTAAGAGTTCACACACTCAGAAAAGTGTGAGTCCAAAGTTGAGAACTCAGAGGTGTGCCAATTTTGAAAATTGTGATTGGGCCCTGTAAAGAGGGGCAGAGATAGGAAACTGGTGAAGTTGAGTCTTGTGGAGAGTGTCTCCTAGAGGTAGTCTTCGAGGAATCCTCCTTGGAGACTGGAGTATGGATCCTGACTTCAACTTTGACTCGGACTTCTGGACTACTTGGTTGGGTGAGTGAAAAGGCTGACTCCCTTCCTAGTTTCCTGAGAGACTGGCTTCCATCTTGGAGGAGGCCATGTGATTACTCACTTCTGGCCCTCCTGGCTAAGGACTACTATAGGTATTTTCTCTAACCTCTTTCATATTTCTATACTTCATTGTTTACCCTATATTTTAGTCAATTAGCTGCATCCAAACATTAAATTTAACCTTTACATTTTGTGACAAGCACAAAGGGATTGACAAGTACCCTCAAATTTCCCTCACTTTTCTTAAAATTTCCTTTACTATCTCAAGTCAACTTTTTTTTCTGTTTCTATGATTTTCAACTGAGAAGGTAAATTCAAATTTTTGTTTTTCAAAATCACTTTGTTAATCCTTTTAGCCTGAGGCCAGTTGATTAAGGGTGTGCCTCTGACCCTAACCCCTAGCAATTAGCTCCATTTACTGGTAAAAAAAAAAAGTTACAGTGAGTCTAATAAGTTAATTAATACGACTTAACATGGATTTTACTACCATAACCCAAGTTAGAAACATTTTTGTCTATCTCAGTTTAAAATGGCTCATATGTTCAGAAAACATTTTGCAATATATGTATGTAGCCTGCCAAATAGGGTTGATACTCTGCATATTATACCTTAATAAAAATTAGGAAAAATGTTTATTTATACTCAGAGCTCAAAATGAAAGTATGTTGAATACTTTGTGGGAGATAAAAGGTTCTATTAAAAACATTGGAAGAAACTTAGAAATTCTTCAGGAAAAAATCTCTCTACTTCCTCATTATTGGAGCTGATTCAATGTCTGTCCTACCCTACTTTACATAATCTTGTTACTGGTACTCAACCTATCCCTCCCTCCATCCCCACCTCTACCCAAGTCCTTCCTCCCACTGCCCAACTCTTCCCTCCCTGTACCCCTCCTTCTGCCTCCCTGCCCCTGCCCCAGCCTCTTCCCACCTCTCCAACCTATCCCTCCCCCTGTCCAGCCTCTACCCTAATCCCTTCCCTGCTGCCCAATTTATCCCTCCCCTCACCCATATCTATTATCCCTCTGTCCCTCCCTGCCCAGAAACCCTCCTTTTCAGTTTACCTACACCACCCCTCCCCTTCCATACCCCAGTGAAAACCAAACATCAAAATAATCCAGATGAAACTCTATACCTGCTGAAGTGAGTACCCACCTTTAATAAGAATGGGGTTCTAGTTTCCTTTAGGCACTATTCACCATTCAGGCCCCCAGGATACTGAAAGATTCAAACAAAATAGTCTGCCTTTCAAAGACCAACCAATGGTGGTCATCAAAAAACTAGAGAGTGTCTTTGGCACATGTAACCAGGGATAAGTGGATGTTGAAAACCTATTAGAAGCCTTTTTTTTACAGAGTTCATATATTAATCTGATCAATACTATTCTGTTACACTGTTAATCTACTGTTTTAACTATTAGATATATTCTATTACCTTCCCCCTATAACTATACATAAAAAATGTTATTAAATAAGCCCATAAAGAAGAAAACTTGCTTTTCCTTCCATTTTTGCTTTGTTAATTGTCACATAGAGGGTGGATAGACATCATCAAAAACTGGTTGCAATTGTATAACCATGAGAAGAAGGGCTGAGCTATTAGTTTATCTTCCAAAGAGACTGTTAAGGATGAAACAAAATTGGCTAATAAGCAGTTTATGCCCAAGATAAGCAAGGAGACAGTAAGAGATCAACAAGCTTCCCCTAATGAGCTCTGGTCATTAAGCCCAAAAGAATTATATACTAAGTTTCTGAACAACTGAAAGATATAATTGCTAGGCTATTATTGGTGATCTTTACTTATTAACCATTAGGCATGAACTAATAAAAGAAGAAAAGTGAAGTAGAAGTGACCATTTGGAAATGTGTTCCAAATCACTAGGAGTAAGAAAAATACAAATGAAAACAAACTCTTGAACCATAACCTCACTCTCTGTATATTAGCCCCAAACACCAAAATATGGAAAATCAATGCTAGAAGGACTGTGGAAAGACAGTCACACTAATCTGTGTTGGATAAACTTGTCAATTGGGCCAAACATTGTGGAAATCAATTTGGCATTACTGTAAGAAAAATGACAACTGTCCATCCTCTTGGACCCAGTGAAAGGAAAGGTTACTAATGGGCACAGGCACAAGGAAGTTAAAGATGTTGAAAAAATGTTTGACCACTGTGGTGGGCTCTGACAACCCTCTGAGAAATTTCCCTGGGACCAGATTGTGATCTAGATAACATCTAACTCTCCTGCTACAGGTATTTAACTAGCTGGGATAAGGCATCCAAAGTCATAAAAAGAAGAGGAAGGAGACAAGAGTTGGGGAAAAAACTAAGATTGCGAAATATAAAATAGAGATGCCTGGAGTCACATGGAACTTCTTGATAATAGCAGAAGAGAAATCCCAGGTGTGACTGACCACTCCTTCCTCCCCTATCTGAGCTAGACCTCATCTCTTGCAGGCTGCTCTGATTGGGATCTAGGAGGGGCCTCATTGTGGGGAAAGAGAAGAGAAGAAGATCTGCTGACTGTCACTGTTGCTGGGTCTGATCTCACTAGATCCTCACCAGGTAACCTTGTTTCTGTTGAGTCAATCATTTCTGCCATCTTGATTCCCAAGGTTAGACCAGCTTCCTCAGCCTCCTAGGAGATCATATATTATCCTAGATGGTGCATATCAAAACATGCAAAGCAACATTGTGTGATCACAAAGAAGTAGAAACAAAGTGGATGCCATTGATTGGAAAATGGCTAAAAACCAAAAACTGTGGTAAGTGAATGTAATGGAGGATCATTGGGCACTATGAAATGACAAGTAGGAGGCATTCAGAGGAAAATGGAACAATTTCCAGGAACTAATGCAAAGGGTAATAAGCAGAACCAAAAGAACAAGAAATACAATGACAACATTGGAGGCAAAAAAGGATCAGTGAGAGGAAATAAATGAAAAATCAAGATTGATCTGGTTAAAAGGGAGATTTACAGTCACCAAAGGTATTTGCAACTGTCTTGGATGACGTCTAACTCCCCGTCCAACTGGAAGAGGGATTTTCTATAGAAGCGGGTATCTTTCAAATGTTCCTGTTTACAGATGATATTGGGCTAAGTGAATCAAAGTGAAATTTTAAGTCTTATACTTGGGTTCAAAAAATGAACTTTGCAAATACTTAGAGAGCAGTTAATATGAAAAAAGAAAAAGGAAATATGGGGTTTCAAAGGATCCCAGGTCATAACAAAATAATGCAGAATGAAAAAAAAAAAGGGATCTTAGCCTGAATTTAGAGATAGACTGTATAGTAGAGTTAGCTAGGTGGTACAGTGGATAAAGCATTGGTCCTACAATCAAGAAGACCTGAGTTCAAATCTAGCCTCAGATATTTGCACACTCTGTTAACTTGGCAAATCATTTAACCTCTGTTTGCCTTAATTTCTTCATCAGTAAAGTGGGATTAATAGGGGATACCTAGGAGGCTCAGTGGAGAGATAGCCAGGCCTATAAATGGGAGAGCTGGGGTTCATATTTGGCCTCAGACACTTCCTAGCTATCAGAGCCTGGGCAAGTCGTTCATTCCCCATTGCCTAGCCCTTAACACTCTTCTGCACTGGAATCAATATTTGGTAATTATCCTAAAATGGAAAGTTGTGAATTTTAGATTTTCTACACCCTGATTAGTTTTAAAAATCCTAACAAAAAGGACTGTAAACACTCCTACTTAAGGATTAAGTGTTGAGGAGGATGATCTGTGACGACATGTTCTAGCAAATGACAAATAAGGAACAACTGACAGACCCCCTGGGCTGTCCTAAGGCCAGCTTAAGCTACCATTGGTACTAGTGAGAGAGAGGAAGTGATGTAAAAAAAAAAATCTGTACATTCATTTCACATTCTCTTTTGGGCCTCTTTGGCGGTAGAGGCATTAAGCTCTGTGTCTCTCTCTTGTGGAGGTTGGGTTCGGCAGTGATGTGGCTGGTGGCAGCTTACTGGGAATCTTGGCATCTTGGCATCTTGGTGTGTCTGTATCTCTTGTCCTGGTTTGGCAATGAGCGTCCTTGGCTTGGTGATTGGGAGACACTCAATAGCTTGGGTCATGTAAAATTGAGATTTGAACTCTGGACTCCATGAAGTGAGCATGAGCATGGCTAGACATGAAGAGGAAATGGATCTCATTTTTGGTGAGAAAGCCTTGTATTCTATATTTTCTTAGCTGACACAGAGTATCAATGATTATAAGCTATATTTTTTAATTTTTTGAATCTCTTTTATTATTATATTTTCTTGCATGTGAAATATACTATTTCAGTGTTTTTTTTTTATTTTTCTCTCCTTTTGATATTTGAAGCACATGTCACCAGTATTAAGATTTTCTTTAACCTTTTGATTTTGCAGTACTACAAGTTTAAGATACATTTGCTAATACATGCCCAAAAAGCTTGTGACTATAAAAATGATGCCACTTAATTATTTAAATAAATTATGGGACTTTGCTTAATGATTCTTTCTGATTCCAGGACAAGATATACACACAAGAGCCATTGCACAGAGCCAAAGAAAAGCCAATCCAGGATGGATTGATGCACTTCTAGGCCAATACAAAGGTCTTGAACCTAGTGTGAAGACTCGAGGTTACTCTGTTTAACATGTTGTTATGACATAGGCTTTCCTTGTGTCCACACTCACTCTGAAAATACTCACAGACGAGTATCCCCAAACTTGGCTCTGATAATCTGGTCCCCTTTTCTGTCTTTCATAGTGTGGTACCTTTCTGTAGTCCTGGCTACTGACTGGGTAAATGCATCATTGCTTAGATCATTTTGATTGGGCCCTGATTCAAACACCTGTTATAGATTAATTTTTCTTTTCACTTGGAATTTTTACACATAAGACTTTGATAGTCTATATTTTCATCCAGAGTTTTTTCTTTTTTCCTTTGGATTTTTCTGATATCTTTTTAATATCTCTTGCCAATTGATTCATATACCTCAGCCATGCATCCCTAAGTGATCCTGTTTTTTTAATCACCCTCTTAATGGGGGGAATGTAAAAAAAAATCATTATTTAAATTGCAAAGTTTAAATTCCTTTTGAGAAGAATTTTAGGTAAATAAAGATGCTACCTCTCTGAATCCAGAACTGAACTGTTGGAGAAGACACCATGAAGATGCCTCCAGATCACAAGCTGCACAAAAATTGAACTTTGGGTGTGGTTGATTGAACATTTATTTGTATGTATACTTTCATGCTAAAGGGGACTTCCCCCTAACTGGCTTTCTGTCAATGCATTCAGATTGGTTTTATTCTTTTTTTTTTTCCTCTTATCCTCAAATTATTGTAATCTTTAAATTGATTATGTTTTTATGATCCTTTGGGGAAGGACTTCTTCCCAGAGAATCAAATGGGGGGAATGTAAAATTGAGATTTTAACTCTGGACTCCATTCCCCAGGAGTCCTTGCTAGCTCCCAGAATGCCCTCTAATCTCACTGAATTCTCACCTGGGACGAGAACAAAATTTTATTTAAAGGGTCTTCCCCGTAGGTGGGGTCTCTCTCCTTTTGGACTTTCATTTTGGAGCAGAGGCTTCTCTTCCATGATGTGAGGTTATCTTGTCTAGGCCTCTGGCCTAGGCACGTGTTTTTTCTTATTCTATATTTTCTTTAATCCTTAACTTTTAATAAACCTCTAAAAATATAATACTCCTTGTAGAGAGAAACTAATTTCTACCTGCCTCAGTCTCCCCTAAATTTTAATCTTTACAGTCAGGTGAGGCGTCTTCCCTGAGCTCTCTCGGAGTTTAGCTGATTCCTTTTTTTCCTTTACCTTTTCTAAAATGCCATTCTCCTAGGAGATCCCTCATCTGGAAGGAGGCCTCCTGGCTGAGGTCTCTGAACTCCCCTTGGTTTAGACTAGGCTGGAGAAATCTTATGCCCCTTTCTTTCTCTCTTTTTCTTAATTCCTTCCTTAAATATTAATTAAAACACCATAAAATTCCCAAACTGACTTGAGTATTTTTATTAGGATTTGAATGAATTCCTAGCGACCATAAATATAATATACTAGTCAAAACCCCCTAAATTTTACCCCTTTTTTTGGTAGCGGTTATTTAAAAAAAAAGGAAAGGAAAAAAAGATATTGAGACAATAGTTCTAGTTAATTAGAAGTTTACAAAACGAACCTGCAAAAATCAATAGTTTTCTACACGGCAACAAAAAAATCTAGGAAAGAATGATATGAAGATGGTTCTTCTCAAGATAACTACGTAATGCATAAAATATCTGGATGTGGACCTACCAAAGCACTGTAAATACCTGTGTTGATAACAATCACACTGTTCTTTTAAAGGAATAAAGAACAAATTAAATCAATGGAGGGCTATTCAATGCTCTTGCCTAGCCTACACTAGAATAAGGAAGGTTCTTATACTCTTATACTCTCAAAATTAATTTATGGATTTAGTCCTCTGCCAGTGAAACCACCAAGAGGCTACTTTATAAAGCTAAATGAAAAAGAGAACACAGTTCCTTTGAAGGAACAAAAGATAGAGATTCTTAAGGGAAACTTTTAAAAAATGAAGGAGCAATAGAACTTCTAAACTTTAAACCATGCTATAATGCAATAATCAGCAAAAACCATTTGGTACTGGCAGCATCAGTCTAGACTTACTTGGGTATCTAACAACATAAGATCCTGGTCCTATTTGATTTGGACTGCTGGTGTGACATTGGGATATTTGGGAAGTTAATGTTTTAGTTTAGTAATATAGCTTAGTTAGTTATAATCTTTTAAATTAAGTATAAGAATAAGTATATTCCTAAACCCTTATTCCTTTCCTACCCTTCCCAAACAATAAAGCAGAAGTTATTTATGTTTTCCTCTTGCTTTTCCCTTATCCCAAATCCTACCTTAACAGTTTGGCTGAGCCAGCTAGGTTGAAGAGTCTGTTTATTGTTTAATTATTTTTTTAAGTATAAGACAACATTCTACTCTGTATTTAACTAGCTAGGAGCTTAGGGGGTCAGCCACAAAGAATTCTATGGGCTTGGCTTGCTGAAGGGGGTTAGTGAAGCTGTACCAGAGACCCCCCAGTAGCCGTCTTGAGAAAAAACTGTTTTTGAATTTTTAAATTTATTTTTGTTTGTTTCCTTTGTATTAAGTTACACTGTAATAATATTGTTATTTCTAATAATTTTACAATGGAAGCTGACATGTCAGTAGACATGTGTAGCAATATTCTAGTGATGTTTTTCAATTATTTCATGTATATTCCATATTTTATATTTGTGCCATTTCCTAGTTACTGCCATTATGTTTTTACTATGGATTGTCTGAAACCACTGATGTATTTAAAACTCTGTGACATTATGGCATATATACCCCTTGCTGTGATCTGTGGCTGTATTGTTTATAAGCCTCGTGCCTCTGTGTGCCTTTTTGTTAAGCTTCTTAAAGATCTAGTAACCTGGTTCAGAAGGGATGACATAAAGATGATGGTTATACAAATGAAAACTCAACTGGATACACTGGAGCACTTTATAAACATGAATATGAATCAAGGCTTCGCACATGATAACAACAGATTAAACACTAATGGGAAAAATTTTAATGGGCGAGATAAAGAAGAAGCAGCAGGAATAGTTAATTTATGCTCACTTAGAAATATGCCAGTGGTAAAACAAAATGAAATCCATAAAGTAAAGATGCATAAGAGATTTTCCCCAGAAAACCTTGAATCCATCAAGAGGAGGACTCCAAATTTCAATGATGAGCCTAATCAAGTAATTAAAGAGATGCGTAGGACAATTGATTTACACGATCCTGATTTCAATGATTTTGCCCTACTGATGAAAGAGGTCTTGACCAAGAGAGAGAGAATCAAATTTATACAGGAGACAAGAACAGATCCTTTATTGAAATCTTGGCCTGAGGACTTAAAGTTGGATACATCTGATGAGGGGGTTTATGATACATTAGTAGAAGCAAGAGATGCAATCCTGGGGTGATGGGGAGATATACCAAAAGACCCAATTCGTGGTCAAAATTTGAGGCTATAAAACAGAAGATCTCTGAAGCTCATGCAGTTTTCCTGGAAAGGATAACCAAGACAGCTGAAACTTTATTAAAGATGGATCCACTGGAAGAAAACTCAATTGCACACATTAAGAGGATCTTTGTGAAGAATGCTGTCCCCAAAATAAGACTATTTTTTAAAACAAATTACCCCGATTTGTAAGAGTTAGATCTGGGTGACTTGTAGAGAAAAGCCACATATTTGACTAATGACTTGGAGGCTAAAAATGATGAGAGATACTGTTGCTGAGGCCTTAAAAAAGGAAATTGAAGGAAGCTGAAATGAAGGCCAGAGATAGTAAAATTAAAGAAATAAAAGCTGTGGCTGCATTGAGATCTCTACAGCCATGGTGTAATAATAATTATAAGCCAAATGAGAGAATATCAGCCCCTAGGCATTGTTTCCTGTGTGAACATATTGGACACCTGTACAGAGACTGCAGATTTAGGAATCAGGTTAGAAGACAATTTAATAATGGGTATAATAGAAATAATAAATGGAGTAGTAATAATAATTATAATGGATGGAATACTAATAATAACAATAATCAAAATAGGTATACTGATCAATGTCAAAATGCCTGTTGCCAGGAACAACAAGCACCAGATTTAAATACTATGCAGTCTTGAGTAAATGTTGGAGCTAGACCTAAATACAGTCAAGTTGTAAAGGGTGACCAGGGTAAGAATGCTAGTGCCTTATGAAGGTTTCCTATGGATACACATGAGAATGAATCAAGAAATGAGTGTGATATAATTGAAAATGAGTTGAGAATAAATGAAATTGGGAGTAAAGAAAATAAAATACATGGTGATACAAATGAATTAATTGAATCATAGGAGAATATAATTGGTGTAAATAATTGTACAGAGAAAGAACATTATACTATAAATGTAATAGAAAATTCTAATGAATATAGAATAAAAGAAATTAATGAAGTATATAAACTAAATAATAATAATGAAATTGCAAATGGGAACAATGATACTAAGATGGAGAATTTAAGGACCAATGAGATTAATACAAAAGCCAATGATGCAAAATCCTGGGAAAGTCATGTAATTCAAGCAGATGTAGACTTGGATGGTCAGGAAATGACTGAGCTTTGTACTGATGTTACTGTGCTTGCACCAATTCTTGAAACCTTTGAACCTCCAAATAGTACTGAGCCCTATGTTTCTATAACTATAGGAGATCAGATATATGATCTTTTGGTGGACACTGGAGCCAGTAAATCAGTTTTGCAAAGTCTTCCTAAAGATTGTAGAGCTGTTGGGTCTATGGAAGTGATTGGAGCTACTGGAAAACCAGAAAGAGTAGCAAAACTACAACCTAAAATGGTTATCTTAGGTCCATTAACCACGGAGCATGCATTTCTTTGTATGCCAGAATGTCCAATGAATCTTCTTGGGAGGGACTTGCTTTGAAAGTTGTGAGCAATGATTCAATGTACTGACACTGTGGATATATCATTACAACTCCCAGAAGAATCTCTGAAAGCTTTTCCATTACTGTCCTTAGATTCATTCAGTGCAGAGAATGAGTTGAATTCCATCTATCCTATTCCTGAGGATATACCAGAAGATTTATGGGCAAAGTCTTCCACAGATGTAACCCTATTGAAATCAACTAATCCAGTGATAATGAGAACCAAGGAAGGACCAGTTCCTTGTGTTCCTCAATACCCTTTGAGTAAAGAAACTATAGACAGGATAAGACCTGTTATTGAGTCCCTAATTCAACAAGGGATCATAATATCATGTTTTTCAAATTACAATACTCTCATACTTCCAATAAAGAAACAAAAGCTTGATAAAGATAGCAGAAATGTCTATAGATTCATATTGGATTTGAGAGCTGTAAATGATCAGGTAAGAAAGACTCATCCTATAGTACCAAGTCCAACTGCTATAATCTCATCCACTCCAAGTCAAGCAAAATATTTCACCATGGTAGATTTACATTCAGTGTTTTTCTCAATGCCAATTCACAAGGATTCTCAAATGATCTTTGCTTTCACATGGGACAGTGCCCAGTGGACTTTCACTCGTCTTCCACAGGGTTACTGTGATAGTTTGAGTCAATTCTCTCAAATTTTGAAGAGAGACTTTAAAACAATATCATTCAAGGAAAGTAAAATAGTACATTTTGTAGATGATATCCTCCTAGCATCTCCATCTGCTAAAGTGTATTTAAGAGATAGCAAGATTCTTTTGATTGAATTGTATAAACGTGGACATAAAATCTCTAAAGCAAAACTTCAGTGGGTTTTGCCTCACGTTGAATATCTTGGTTTTGTGTTGTCAGAGAGTTCCAGAATTATCACTAAGGAAAGAATAGCCGATATCCTGAAACTGAGTGCACCTAAGACCAAGAAGCAACTCAGAGCTGTTCTTGGAACAACTGGTTTTTTTAGACAATGGATACCTGGATATAGTGAAATTACTAAATGCTTAGCAGATCTAACCAGGAATACAGAACCAGAACCTCTGAAACTCAAACCTGAATATCTGCAAGCCTTAAGTAAACTTAAGGAAGTGATTTTATCTGTACCAGCTCTTGGACTTATGAGGTCAAGAGCAGATTTACATATGTCATCCTATTAAATGCTCTTTGGACATGATCTACTACAAGCAAAAACTTGTAAGACAGTCTATACATCTCTCTTAGGAGGAGATTGTCAACTTGCTTCTTACTGAAGTGCTTCACAACCAAGACTAAAAGAATTACATGATATGGAAGTATTAATTCAAACTGGTCCTTTGAATTATTCTCTTCATAATTATAAGCCAGGAGATATGGTATATGTAAAAAATTTTGCTAAAACATCAGCAACACAGGAAAGTTGGTTAGGTCCTTACACTACTGTGTTGGTTTTGCCATCTTCAGTAAAAGTTTTAGGTAGAGATTACTGGTGTCATTGTTCACATATAAAATTAGCACATGGTATAAATAATGCAAATGTACAACTCATTGAAGAAGAAGAAAATGAATAAGAGATTGCAGAAAGATAGAATCATCAGTCAAATTGAGTCTGCAGTCAAAAAGATCAGTAAGGAGAGGACAATTCCTGCAGAAGAGGGTAGAAGAGGACAGTGCAGATGAAGAGGAGAATTCAGGACTTAATCAACATTGATAAAAGACTGAAAATTTATAAATTTAAAAATCTTTGTGAAATTTGCAATGAAGAGGATTACAGGATGAATGGACTAATGATTTTATACTTTGAGTAATGTATTATAATTTAATATATAGCATTTATTCACATACATAGCATTTATTCACATTCAAACACAAATATATTTACTACTATGGAATTGCAGAAGAATATTCAAGAAGAGGTGAGAAGAGAAAGAAAGATCAGAAATAGGAGTAAGTATGTTGCATACAACAGTAACATGCCTCTTACGTAACAGTAACACTGCCATTTAAATAGCAAAACAACATGACATAGCAAACATAACAACATAAAACATAAACCCAAAACATAAACACGGTTAGGTTACATTGAATCACTACTTAAAGGGGTGAAACAATGTATAGTTAGGGTACTAACAGTGTTATGGTTAGCTGTAGATATGTTATTTACTAACAAAAGGTAGTTACATACTTGGATTTAGTTTAGGTATAGAAATTTAGTTAGGAGAAGAATTTTGAAGATAGAGATTAGTTAGGAAAAATTAAGTAAGATAAAAGATAAAATTAGATACTGACTTGCACTGCCTCATACATTGCACAGCACAAGCAACATATGCCATCACATATAGAACAAAATTGTAAATGAATATGTAAATAGGGTATATAATAGGATTGTAAATTAATTGTATTATAGTGTATGTTTATATGTAAACTATGTGTAAATGTGAAGTGTACATGAGTATGTGTATAGCATGCATGTGTATATTGTATGTATGAACTACATGCATACATATGTAAATTGTGTACATAGCTCACTAATATCTATTGTTACATGTATTTGCATAAGTGAGTTTGATGTTTGGTTTGGTTTTCATTGTAAAACTTATACAGTGTTGTGTTTATTTTAATTTTCAATTTTTTCCTCTAAGTTTAATGTTAATGTTTTGCAATAGTAGTACAACGTTCTGTTTTAGATAAGAGTATTTCAAGTTTGATGTTTGTATCGAAGTTATGTTCATTTTGTGTGTGATGTTATTTTCTGTTTTGATTTTGCTTCTCTTTGACTTTTGTACTTGTTCATTATTTACTTTGTTTTCCTTTTCCTTTTTCCTTGTTACAATCCCCTGGAAAAGGTTAGTGTTAGAGTAAGATAGCTGAGTGTAGGTTGTTTGTTATTTGGGGTAGATTTCTTAGATTAGGTAACTGGTAGGTATTTTAGATTGCGTACAAATTCAAAAATGGTGTTTCCAACACGATTTTTATTCATGCAAAAGGGAGAAATGTGCTAAAGGATGAAAAGTTTTGCAATTTGTAAAACTGTTGCAAAAATTGAGAAATGCAAATCTTAGGGAATGATTGACAGTAGCATGTGACCAAGGGTCACATGGGAGCCTGAGCCTTGGGATCTGGGAAGATTCTATGCCCAACAGTTTGTCTTCTCAGAGTCTGCTCTCCTGGAAGGACCTTGAAGGGGATTTTGCCTGAGATCAATGGAGGAAGGAGTTTTTCTGGATCTGGCTGCTGGCAGCATCGGTCTGGACTTACTTGGACATCTAACAACATCATGGACTCCTGGTGTGAGATTGGGATATTTGGGAAGTGGATGTTTTAGCTTAGTAATATAGCTTAGTTAGTAATAATCCTTTAAATTAAGTAGAAGAATAAGCATATTCCTAAACCCTTATTCCTTTCCTACCCTTCCCAAACAATAAAGCAAAATTTATTTATATGTTTTCCTCTTATTTTTCCCTTACCCCAAATCCTACCTTAACAGCTCCAAGACTCCAGGCCAGGCATCTTCCATCTGCCTGAAAGCAAAGACGTCTATCTGTGCAGCTACGGCAACTTCTACCTCCAACTGTCAGCTTAATCTTTCAACTGGGGAATGGAGAACTTCTAGTGCAAAAAGAAGCATCCTAACCCCTGACTTTACACCTTCCATCTCTTACTGAACTTTTCCATTGAGGGAAGCAGAAGAGAAAAACTGGGGGGAAAGGGACTTTTTTCTCTTATTCTTTAAGCATCTCTCCTGTCTCCTTCTGCATGGTTTTCCTGCCTCATGTCTAACCTTTGGAGGGAAAAGAAGACTCTCTCATCTGATCATCTGATTCTATGTCTTCCATTTCATACTGCATTTGCCTCCAAACTTGGTTGGGAAGGGAAGTGGTACCCTCTACTCAGTGATGACCATTCTCATACCTGGTCATATCCTTCACATCCCACTGACTGGACCCCTATCAATCATCACCCAAATCCCATTCCCCACCCCCTACCAACCTAATTTCTCATGCCTATCCCTCTCAACCCTCTTATCCCAAAGTGATGAAGGCTGGCACTGGGCAGTGAGAGGCACTAACAGGAGCCCTCATACTCGGAAATCTTGTATTTCTCACCAGTTAGCACTAGTTACAAAACATCAACTGAAAATCTGTGCTTTCAATATTAGTCAACCATGAATTGCAGAATCTGTTTTATTGATCCAATACCATTTCTATATCATCAATCATTTGTCCTGGATCTGTGATGTTCTATTACTGGGCATCAGTCTTGTGCTAAATCTACATTATTAATTACCTCAAGTTGTTCTTTATTTCCTTTAGTTCTGAACTGTAAGACATAATTAATTATCTATAGTGGTCCTCTGATGTGCTGATCCCCCCCCCCACTCCCATCATTGAAGAAAACATTCCAGAAGGATAGCAAGCAACTCTCCCACATTGACAAATGATGACAAGATGGACAATGGGGAGAAACATGGAATTTACTAAGGACTCTGGCCTTCCAGAAGGATCCCCCAAACTTGCTCATGTTCCTTATTACCTGGGAATATGGGTGAAAATCAGAACCATGCCTCTACCTGAATTTGGCCATGCCCATTTTCCAGAGTTTTTCAGGCTGAAGGGAGAAAAGGTGGAGATTTCTCTGGAAGCTCCCAGACCCTCAATAAAAATGCAAACCCTGATCCACTCCTCAGCTTGCTACTCCACACCTGGGGCTGCTACTCCATTACCTATTGGGCTATTCAATCAGCTCCAAGATGGATACTTCAGTCTCTGTTGGGAAGGAGAGTGGTATCCTCTCCTCAAAGCTAGTGAGTATAAACTTCCCTTTCCCCAGCCCTGCTCAGAAGGGAAGGCCCTATTCCCTGCTGGGCACCTGGCTGCCTATTAGATTCTACCAGGCTTTTTGCCTTGGCAGGGAGGCTCATGGGCCTCTTTTCTCTTTCAAACAGCCCCCTCCTTACTTTACTAAGACTGCCTTATTCTGTCTCTCTCAGACATAATTTCTCATATCTCAAAATCTCATCATTTTGTAGTCATATCCTCCATTTTGGTTTCTGGCAGGCCTTAACCACACCCCTTAACCCAAAACCAACCCATAACCATGCCTCTAACCCATCCCAGTTTTAGTGATGCCTCTTGGAAACTAGAGGTTAATATTGAGCCCTGATTTTTTTTTCCTACTTTTTTCTCACTTTTCTTCTTTTTTTCCCTCTTCAATTTTTTTTTTTTCATTTTTCTTGCTTAGCTACAGTGGTTGTTTGCTGCCACTAGAGAACAGCAGCAAATGAATAATTAAATAAATTTTCCCCCTTTTTTTTTTTACAAATACAAATCAAATAAAATCATAAAAAATAAAATGAAATAAGCTAAATACCTTCACCTTACTATTCCCACTTCCTTGACATTATAGGACAGGGATAGATCCAAATCATCATTAATTGTTAGTGACAAAATTAATTCAGGTCCTTCCAAGACTTCTAGTTTGGCTGTACTATCTGCTTGGTTCTTCCCCCTGGAGTGAGGGTCAGTGCCACCTGGGTGTGCAGAGCAGTGAACAACAGCTATGTCTTCATGTAGATGGAGGGCAGAAAGAATTTCATTAATAAGGTCTGTGTTGGCAACACATTTTAGCTGATTTTAAGAATCCCCCCTGAAGCTAGTGCACATCAACGGTATGACATATGCTGAATTCATAATGGGAGTCCATGTAAATCTAGGCCCTCTTATCTTTTACAATGATACAGGCATGTTTCAAATCTGTGAGTTCTGTACCTTGTGTACTTACATTTGAGGGTTAGGAATCTGACCACAATAGAAAATTTGGTAACTAACATAGCTCCTGTATAGAGTTCGGCACCCCTCATAATATCCCTATTATGTAAATAATATTAAATGTAATACCTGTAAATAATACTAAATCTGATTTATCCAAAGGGGTGGACAGTAAATAATTATGAGGTTTATCAGCAAAGGACAATAAATATGTACAAGTGTGTAAAGGTTCTCGGGAAGTTGGAAAAGTGGGGAACAAGGTTGCAGGATTAAGAACTCTACAGAGTTTTAAGGTGATGTGTTCATTATTCAATAGGGTTATCTTGTATCTGCTAATCCTTTTATTGGCAAATACCTGAGTCCTATGTCTTAATAACAATCCCTTGGCCTCATGTGGGCACATTATTGTCAGAGGACATCCTAATACTCGATCATTAGATGTGGTTACCAATAAAGCTTTGTCAGATACTCCTCTAAGGCATGGTGGTGCTCTGGCAGCTACTAGGTCAAGCTGGGCTGAAAAATAGGCTATCCAGATGTTGATCAGGTCCCAAAAGTTGAGTTAGAACACCTGAAGCTACCCCCTTTCTGTTCATATAAGGCAAATGGTTTCTCATAATTTGGTATGCCTAGAGCAAGGGAAGACAGGATAGCATGTTTTATATTTGAAAGAGCTATTAAGTGTTCTGTTTCTAATTTAAGTGATTCAGGGACTGAGTTTTTTGTGAGTGCTAGAAAGGGCTTTGTGATTTCCCCATAGAAGGGATCCTCTGCCAACAAAATCCTGTTGCTCCAAGAATAGCTCTCAATTGCTTTTTAGTGGTAGGAGCATTTTATGTTGGATATTTTCAATGGACATGGGAGAAATTGAACAGGACCCAGCAGTTAAAGCCTAAATATTGTATCTTGGGGAGACACCATTGAACTTTGTCCTTGGAGACTTTGTAGCCTCACTTATGTAGCTCTAAGAGGAGGTGTTTGCTATCCATTTGGCATGCTTCAGCATTTGGTGAAGCCAAGAGCAAATCATCCATATACTGAATTTAAAGACTGCATTTAAATTTTATGGCATCTGTATCAGCAGTTAAGAATTGTGTGGACAGGGTAGAGTTGTCCAGGAACCATTGGAAAAGATGAGCTGATGTCTCCTGGGAGCTCTTCAAGGTGAAAGCAAAGATATGCCTGGAGTTCTCATGTATGGGTATAGAAAAGAAAGCTGAGCGCAAGTCTACAACTGTAAAGTATGTAGCTGTGCTAGGAATAGAAAAAATAACAGAATTTATGTTGGAAACTACAGGGTTTCTCTTTATGATATGATTGTTCACAGCTGTCAATTCCTGGACAAAGCAAAAGAGATGCTTGCCATCGGGCCCCACTTTTGGCTTTTTAACAAGCAGGATGGGAGTATTGTATTCAGATTTACAGGGAATTATGATGCCTTGGTCAAACAGGGAATTTATTACTGGTGTAATGCCATCAATTGCCTGAAAGAGGGTATTGAGGAATGGAAGGAGGTGGGCTAGATTTTGTTCAAAGTTGGATGGTGATAGTTCATTTAAGTAGGCCAACATAAGAAGATGATGTGGCCCAGAGAGACTCAGGTTTATCAGTTGGCATCTCAAAAATAGGAGTCTCCTTTGTTTCATTACCATGTGAAAGAAGTACAGGGAGTAAAGTTAAGGATTCCTCATGCAGTTCCAGTGTCATAGAGCCAATTGGAGAGCAAGTTGTTGTGGTCCTAAGCTTGCACAAAAGGTCTCTCCCCAGAAAATTTAAAGGGGAGCCAGGCATTAAGAGGAAAGAGAGTTCCACACTAAGGGGTCCTACAGACACTATTCTAGGGGAAAGCTTGGTAACCTTTAGGGGTGTCCCTGATACCCCACTGACATTAAGTGGGCCAATAGAACTGCAATACAAATCAGATGTACTCTTCAATACAGACCAGGAAGCTCCAGTTTCCAAAAGGCAATCATCATAGGGGTCATCAACCTTTAATGTTACATGGGGCTCAATAGTATAGCGGGGTTGCACTGGATAGGGATAACAGGCAACAATATGTCAGATCTGGAAAATCAAAGGTTACATCCTCTGATTCCTGTACCTCAACCACACCCCTCACACCTTCATAATCTTTCAGTAGTACTTTGGGCTCCCCACTGAAGTGCAATAGTTCCCTGGATGGTTCTTGGGCAAGCTCCACTCAAAATATACTGCTGTGGGGTTATTTGGTATGAGTTGTCAGGTTCCTGATTTATGTCCCTAGGATTATTATCACTCCTAAAATTACAATTCCTGAAATCACCTTTATAATTAACATTCTTGGAATTATTCCCATAAGAATTTCTCTGGTTGGTATAGATCATCATTACCTAGGAAAAGTTCCTACAGTTCATCATTATGTGGCCCTTCTTGTGACACAATTGGCAAGTAAGGGACTGATAGATTATTGGAGAGCGGCAAGCCATTGGTTGAGCATCATGCCATTTGTTTTATTTATCAATTTTTTCCTCCAAAAATTTGATTTTTTTTCTCAAGGTTTCTATGACATTATTAACCTCTTACTATTTTTCCTTTTAGCCTTTAAAGACACAAGAAGCAGTGTTTCTCAACTGTTCAATATACAGGGTTGACAGAATCTGCTCATGATGGACCATTCCAAGTCCTATTGACTATATCATAGCCATTAAAAATGGGGAGAGAAACTGATGGAATATCATAGTCATATAAAAAGAGTACCTTCTGTTGATGATGAATAATTGCCTGTACTGCTTGTATTTCATTATTTATCATGATAAAGACTTCCCTATTGCTGGGTCTGTACTATTTTGTTGCACTGTATTTGATTGATCCTTGTACTTGAACAAATTGCTTTTGTAGGGAAATGCATATATTATCTCAAAAAAGAAAAACTGTTTTAGTGACCTATATTGATTTGATGTGCCTTTTGTAATATTTTGTGCCTTCTATGAAAATTTCTTTTTATATTTCCTTGAATGTATTATTATTTCTATACCTCCATTGCTTTATCTACTTCATTTGCATTCACACTGCCGATCATGGAAAGTTAAAGAGGAAATGTATCTTATTTTTTGGAAAGTAGCATCTATAGTTTACCTCTGTGATTGTGAAATATACAGATTTTTGTTTAAAACACTTGCATTCTGTCTTGGGGTCAATACTGTGTATTAGCTCCAAGGCAGAAGCATGGTAAGGGCTAGGCAATGGGGGTTAAGTGACTTGCCCAGGGTCACACAGCTGGGAAGTGTCTGAGACCAGATTTGAACCTAGGACCTCCTATCTCTAGGCCTGGCTCTCAATCCACTGAGCCACCCAACTGCCCCCAGAAATATACACATTTTTAATATTTTTGTTTTTCTTCCTTCATGTGCAATACAGTATTTGATTTTTTTTTCTCTCAACTTTTTGGATTTGAAACACATCACCAGTATGTTTTAACTGTTTTGATTTTTGCAATAGAATAAACTAACACGTCCATTTGCCTAGCATATCAATATGTACCCAAATAGCATTGGACTATGGCAATCTGCAACTTATTATTTAAATATTATGGGATTTTGCTCTATGAATCTGTCTGAATCAAGGGAACACAGACCACAAAGGAGCATAGAGGTTAACCTGAGAAGTGTCACACAAGCAAAGAAGATAATAGAGAACAAACCATTCCTAAGGGGATTGATGACATTCTGCGCAAAGAGCTCAAGGACTTGATCAATTGTGAGACTCTAGCTTGTGGCTGTTTAATATATGTTAAATGCAGGACTTCCTTGTACCATAAACTCTATCAAGCAACTCTCAATTGTTCTGGCTCCATTATCCCAGAAAGTGAAGAAAAGATTCAAACTAGGGAATGCTATTTCCCATTGGTTTGAGATCTAGTCTCTCTATTTTCTTTCATGATGTGGCAACTTACTGTAGTCCAGACTACTAAATTAGGTTAGTTTGTGATTATGACTGCACACTTATGGGATATGGATCACTACAAGAGCCTGTTGTGATTTGTGATTTTTTTTTCCTTTTCCCTAGAATTTTTCATTTTTTTTGATAGTCTGTATTTCACTCAGTTTATTTTTTAATTTCATTGGATTCCTTGATATTTTTGATCTGTAGCAATTAAAAGAGTGAATGCCTTAAACTGTAAGAGTTAAAATGGTTGAGGTTGTAAACTGTAGTGAGTAAAATAGTGGAAGATATAAATTATTGTAGATATAAGAGTGGGTGAGTAAATTTGACCCCGCAGAAAATATGTTTCACTAGAGTGTCTTGGTTTTAAATCAAGTATAAGGTGGTTGCCAGGGAAATATTCCCAATTATGAATATACCCAAGTCAACTGGGTTTTATAGAGATTTTTAATTAATAATACAATGAGGAATTAAAGAAAGGGAGAAGGAGAGAGAAAAAGAATTAATGAGAAAAGGATAGACTGGCCCAGGGTAGCCCTGGCCAACCCAGGCCTAAGTCTTAAGAGAGAAACCAGTCAGTCCTTAATCACTCACCATAAGATTTTTCCAAGCAAGGATTCTAGTGACACCAGGCCAGCATCATCTCAGCTGCTTTCACCAGCTCCATCCTCAATCTGAATGTTTCAGAATGAGTCCTTGAGCTCCTATCTGAGCTCTTATTTAAAGGGCAATTTCTCCTATGTCACCTCCCCTAAGTCCTTACATCTACCAATCACAGTAGACGTTTTCCAAAGGACAACCCATTCTGAATTCACAGCTGAGTAGATTAATCCTTTTTTAGTAAGTTTGAACCAGAAAAAACACTGCTGGGTCAACTAATCCCTTTAGTAAGTTTGAACCAGAAAAAACTTCTGAATAAGTTTTCACCTCTTTGCTCCTGGCAAGTTAACAAGTTGCCTGACCTTTAATAGGTACTTAGCATCCCTTTATATTACTTCTAAAAATAGGCATGGCTTAAAGAACTTTTTGCCTCACTATAAGTATGGGCCCAAGTACCCTCATTGTTTAGCAAGGAGTTTTTTTCCCCTAAAGCAGTCTTAAGTACGGGTGGAGTAGAGGTCCTCCCATTTGATCCAAGTAGAGTTCTCACTGTCAAAATGGGGAATGTTCCCTGTAGGGAATTATTCCAATGGAGAATTCCCCAATGTGAAAATTTTTAACATTCATAAGTCTGAGAAATTTCAAGATTCACAATCCCCCCTGATGATCATTGGGAGACTAGTCTCCCCATTGATCATTTAACATAATCATTTTGTAATCCTAAATGCACTTCTAACTATAGATATACACAATATTCAATTTTCTAAGAGGAATTAGAATAGTGGGGGAGGAAATAGAAAAGAAAAGAAAAGAAAAGAAAAGAAAAGAAAAGAAAAGAAAAGAAAAGAAAAGAAAAGAAAAGAAAAGAAAAGAAAAGAAAAGAAAAGAAAAGAAAAGAAAAGAAAAGAAAAGAAAAGAAAAGAAAAGAGCAAAATCAATGTTTTGCTAGGCTCATTGACAGAAAGCCAAATTAGGGGTAGTCCCTTTTGGCATAAATGTATACATTTACAATAAATGTTCAATCAAAGTTCAGTTAAATCAAACACATCCAAAGTTCATTCTTGATCTTCTTAATGAAGTGTAGGTTTTCCGGTATCTTCCTGCAACAATTCATTCTCTGGATTTAGGAGTTTCAAGCTTCTTTCTTGAAGATCTTTTCTCTAACAAAATCAAAATTCTTGGATTTTCATAAAAATACAATCTCAAACAAAAAAAAATTCAAAAATTCTTAGATTTTAAATTAAAATACAGATCATTGATTCATATGACTTATGGCTCAACTATGTATCCCTGTGTGCTTCCTATATGCATTCCTGTATCCTCAGAGGGGAATATGTTATTATCTTCCTAAGGGGGGAAGAGTGGACTATGTTATTGTTGTGAACTTTGATTTGAATTTGAGCCTGATTTGGAACAAGAGACTACCTCCCAGAAACCAGAAGGTGGACAGTGCCACAAAGATGCCTGCAGAGACCACATTCTGCACCAAAAGATCCAGAGTGAACATTGGTATTTGGTGAATTTAAACTATGGGGAGGAGTTAAATGCATTTATTTTGAATGTATAAAACCTACACTTCATTAAGAAGATCAAGAATGAACTTTGGATGTGTTTGATTTAACTGAACTTTGATTGAACATTTATTGTAAATGTATACATTTATGCCAAAAGGGACTGCCCCTAATTTGGCTTTCTGTCAATGAGCCTAGCAAAACATTGATTTTGCTCTTTTCTTTTCTTTTCTTTTCTTTTCTTTTCTTTTCTTTTCTTTCCTTTTCTTTTCTTTTCTTTTCTTTTTTTTTCTATTTCCTCCCCCACTATTCTAATTCCTCTTAGAAAATTGAATATTGTGTATATCTATAGTTAGAAGTGCATTTAGGTTTTATTTATTTATTTATTTTTAATTTTATTATTTTATTTATTTATTTATATTAGGTTTTATCATTGGTTTTATTCTTTTTCTTTCTTATTTCCCTCTTGTGCCCAAATTATTGTAATTTCCCTTTAGAAGTTGCAATACTGTATATACCTTTATGATACTTTAATGTCTTTCTATAAATATTTGTCCCATTTTGTGCTATTATCAAGACCTGCATTTTAAAAAGATCATAATCCTCTGGTTGAAAATCCATGTAAAAATCTACACATTGTACAGAAGCACACCAAGTCTTTAATGTCTCCAGACAATAAGTCTTATAGTTGATTTAATGTTCACACTAATGGGGTGCATCTTGACAAGGAGAGCCTAAAAAAGATGGGAGGGGGCTATTAAATATTTCTAGTAACTGTAATGCCCAGTGGAATTGTTTGCTGGCTATGGGAAGGGTGGGGGGGAGGGAAAGGAGGAATACAATATGATTTTTGTAACCAAGGAATAATGTTTGAAATTGACCCAATAAAATAAAAATAAAATAAAATAAAATTTTTAAAAATATATGTTTCTGGTAAAATGTTGCCTTTGTCTTCTGCTGGAAGTATAGGATATGCCCTTTACTTCAATAAATATTTGTTTAAAAGTACAGATGCTTTGTTATTGTAGCTAAAGCAATTCTTAATCATAAAATGTCTGAAAATTTTATAACAATTCTTTTACTTGTACCTATTGAAAGGTGTTTATCAACTATTGCTTTTGTTGACAGTGATTTTTTTCTTCTTTCCCCATTCTTCTCTTCCCCCCTTCCCTGGGGGAAAAATTGGGTTCCTGCTATGAATTGAGCTGACCTCTAATATTTTGTATGCTTTTTGAATTGTGTAACTTAATATTTGGAAACTTGATAATTTGTTTTATTATGTAATTGATAAAATGGTGATGTGTATTAATATTAGTTCAACCATATATTTATACTGTCTTGGGAATGTGTGGTTATAGTTCTGTGGCAGATATAACTTTGCCAGTGTTCACCAGCTTGTAAAATCTAGTGCGAGAGCTTAAACACCTAATAAATAAGTACTGAAATATTAAAAAAAAATACAGCATATGATTTTGTTTTAAATGATCCCTTGGTGAGAATGGTCTCACAAAGGATGATGGGGGACTGTGAATAGAAATTTTATACCCCTGAACTACATTACCCAGCATTCCTTTCCTTTTCATCCCCAAGTTGCATACTTATGTTGTATTGATAAAGTTGCGCATAGCCTCCCCCTCACTCCCTCTTCTGGCAGTGCTCTGTGCTCTTCAATTGGGGAATAGGTGAACAAATTGTGGAATCTGATGGTGATGGAATAGTATTGTGCTAAAAGGAAGAATGAACTGGAGGAATTCCATGTGATCTGGAACAACCTACAGGAATTGATGCAGAGTGAAAGGAACAAAGCTCAAAGAACATTATATGCAGAAAAGGATACACTGTGGCCCAAATGAGCGTAATGGACATCTCTACTAGCAGCAATGCAATAATCCAGGATAATTCTGATGAACTCATGAGAAAGAATGCTATCCACATCCAGGAAAAGAACGGTGGGAGTAGAAACAAAGAAAAAAAAACAACTACTTGATCATATGGTTCAATGGGTATATGATTGGGATAGAGTCTCTATACAATGACTCCAGTGCAAATCTTCATAATATGGCAATAGGTCTTGATGAATAACACATGTAAAACCCAGTGGAATTGCTCATTGGCTACAGGAGTAGGGCAATATGATCACACTTACATTTCAGCAAAACAAATGTGACAGCTTAAATTGAGGATGGTCTAGAGCGGTGAGAGAGTTGGGCATCAGGTATTATATGTACACCAGCATAATGTCAGTGTCAAAAGAGAAAAGGGGTCAGATGTAAGAGATGTTATGAAAGCAGCATTGATAGGATTTGACAATTGATTGGATATGTGATGTTAAAGGACACAATTGAGGTTTCCAGCTTGGGTGAATGGGAGAATGGTACCTTTGACAGTGATAGAGGAATTTGCAAGAAGGGAAGAAGAAAGTTTTGGAGGAAAAAGGTACTATTCAACATGTTACCCTTTATATCTTTGGGATCCAGTTCAAAATGTCTAAAAGACACTTGGAAGTGCAAGACTGGAAGTTAAGGGAAAGATTGGGGCTGGACAATTGGATTGGAGAGTCATCTGTATAGAGATAATGATTGAAACCATGGCAGCTGATAAGATCATCAAATGAAAGAGTATTAAGGGAAACAATGGAATCAGAACAATCTTATAACATGGTAATAGGGGAACAAGTAAAGGAGACTGACTGACAAAGAGCAGTCTGAAGACAGACATCTGGGAGAAAAGAGGCTCCTGAAAACCTAGAAAATATGGAGAAGAGGGTGGCTGAGGCTACAAAGAGAGGCCATGGATGATGACTGAGAAAAGAACATCAAATATGGCAAGATTAAGAAGAGATGCTTGTAACTTTGGCAAAAACAATTCCAGTCAAATACTGAGGTTTGAGGCCAGGCTGTGAAGAGATCAATTGAGAGGAAAGGAAGTGGAAGCATCAGTTGCAGAGGAGAGGGACGGAATGATAGCTAGCAGAGATTAAGTGTAGAGTTTTCTTTGAGAAGGGAGAAAGAGACACTTTTGTAGTCAGTAGAGAAGCAACCAATGGACAGGGAGCAACTGAAGATTAATGAGAGGAGAGAGATGTGCTGGAGAAGACAGCTACAGGTGCAAGAGGGTGGCTTGCCCACCTCCAGCTTTTGCCCACCTTTTCTTTTTTTAAATATATTTTATTTGATCATTTCCAAGCATTATTCGTTAAAGATCATTTTCTTTTCCTCCCCCCCACCCCCCATAGCCGACGCATAAGTCCACTGGGCATTAGATGTTTTCTTGATTTGAACCCATTGCTTTGTTGATAGTATTTGCACTAGAGTGTTCATTTAGAGTCTGTCCTCTGTCATGTCCCCTCAACCTCTATATTCAGGCAGTTGCTTTTCCTCGGTGTTTCCACTCCCATAGTTTATCCTTTGCTTATGAATGGTGTTTTTTTCTCCTGGATCCCTGCAAGTTGTTCAGGGACATTACACCGCCACTAATGGAGAAGTCCATTACGTTCGATTATACCACAGTGTATTAGTCTCTGTGTACAATGTTCTCCTGGTTCTGCTCCTCTCGCTCTGCATCACTTCCTGGAGGTTGTTCCAGTCTCCATGGAACTCCTCCACTTTATTATTCCTTTTAGCACAATAGTACTCCATCACCAACATATACCACAGTTTGCTCAGCCATTCCCCAATTGATGGGCATCCCCTCGTTTTTCAGCTTTTGCCCACCTTTTCTTATGCCTAGAATACTGTCCCTACCACACTGCCAAGTGAAACCCGCTGACACACTAGCAGCTTTGCTACCTAGCTGCCCCATTCATGTTTCCTTTTTTCTTTTTAGCCCTTACTTTCCATTTTAGAATCTGTTAACTTGGAAATAACACAGAACTACTAATATAGTCAGTAAAAAACAAATCTTTAATCAGGAAAGAGGTAGTGTTCAATATTCAACCACCACACAGAGTCAAGTGCCTAAAAACCACCCAGCCAAGGGCTCTGGGCCTCTGGGAACAGTATCTGTGTGAGAATCACCACCCAAGAAGATTCTCCAAAGAGTGGCAGAACTTGGGGGTCCTTCATACCCTCTGGGGAACTTGGGACAGCAAACATGCATAGATAGGCTGCAAAGAGGTTGTAGCCCACAGCTGGGGTATCAGGAAGTAGTCAAGGACAATAGATACAAAAGGAAAGAGTCCAACCAAGAGTTGGGCTTCCTGAGAGAGGACTTTAATAAGGGGGATAAGCTACTAAGACAAATAAGTGTACTCAACATTTGACTATATCTACCAGTCCCCCCCCAAACTGGGGTCATCAAACACTTCAAGGCTATTGTTCAGTCCAAAACAGGTGTGCCTGGTACTTCCTTCAGGGTGTGTTCTCAAGGGGCAGGGATTGACAAATCAATACTGTGTATTGGTGCCAAGGTAGGAGAGCAGTAAGGGCTATGGGGGCTAAGTGACTTACCCAGGATCACACAGTTGGGGAGTGTCTGAGCTCACATTTGAACTCAGGACCTCTAATTCCCAACTCTGGCCTCTCAAACTACTAAATCACCTAGCTATCCCCTCCCTACTTCATGTTTCTTAAAGGGAAATTCAAGGACTTGATTTGGCTTGCCAAAGTGTATCTGGGCTAAAGTGGTTCTTATTTACTGAGCACAAAAGAGCTCATCATCCTCCCCATTATTTTCTATCTCTTCTACAATGGAAGAAATTTGTTGGGTGGGGATTCCTTGAAGCTCCTAGGAATAAGGGAATAAGAGCATATACAGAATAAAGGAATAAGAGCAGATACAATTAAAATATATAATAAAACAAATTCACTGTGATCATTTTCTATAAAGCTGTTCACTTCTAATTGTAGTTTTACCAACTTTGACTAATTTGAAGGAAGGAGTGTAGAAGTTGAGAAACTGAGCAGAGCCCCTAATTGAAAACTCTGATACTGAAATAATTCAGTCTAAAGACAAATCCTCTCAACCTCCAAAGTTGCCTGAGAACCCTGATCCATATTTTACCAGTCTCCTGGCTCAGAAAAATCTCAGGAATGGGAATGAAAAAAATCTGGGCTTGAGTCACTGTATTGTCATTTGCTTTTGACACTGACCCCGAGCCTCAGTTTCTTCCCACATGAAATGCAGAGGTTGGAAGATGCCTTCCAGCTCTGGGATTCTCTAAGGCAGGGGTCCCCAAACTGAGGTCCACAGGCCACAGGGAGCACCCGGAGGCCATGTATTCGGTCCCCCCCCCCACTTCTGGAAGGGGCACCTCTTTCATTAGTAGTCAGTGAGAGGAGCACTCTGCAAAGCACTGCTTCACTCAGGTACACTACCACTTCCAGTGACATAATCCTTTGCCTGGTGCCTTAGAATGAGGCACTGTGCAAAGGATTATGTAGCTGCACAATGGAAGACATGATGGGGAGGGGATTCCACATTGTGTATCATGTGCTTCCGAGTTAGGGTTAGGGTTAGGGCTAGGGCTAGGGCAAAGGGTAGGGTTAGCATGTTATACTCCTTCAGTCCACGGGTCTGAGGGACAGTGAACTGGACCCTGTGTAAAAAGTTTGGGGACACCAGCTCTAAAGGATTAACTGAAATCCTGAATGCGGCTTCTTCAGGTCACCTGGGCCAAGTCACTTATCTCAGTAGTGCCAGGTGACTGGACTATTCCTTCCTCCTCCCTCTCACTTCCCAACCCTGACCCCTCACACCTTTCCACAAGCAAAACACAGGAAACCAGCCTCGGGGATGGTCCAGTCCCTCCTTAGCCCCCCGCACCCACCCCGTGGCGTCTCTACCCCTAAGGCAAAAGCAAAACTCTGCAGGTTGAGACCCGCACTAGAGAGTCAGCAACCTCCAACTGACGCAATGGCCATGCTGGGATGCGGGACCCGCAGGCTCGGCCCGAGATTTTGCTATAAAGGAGGAGCAGTGGGATCCCGGGTCCAGTGTTCTGCCATCGGGACTCTTAAGTTTCCTTAGAGGTCCCGCTTTTCCCAGGTTGCTGCTGACACTCAGGTAAGGACTGGGCGAGTCGTGGTTGCCGGTTCCCGGGCAGAGGGGGAGGATTTGGGGGCTCTGAAAGAGGCGAAGTCCGTTGACTCCTTGGTGGCACCCCGGCACAGCTCGGGAGAGAGCAAAAGGGCACAGCCGAGCCTGGACTTAGGAAGAGTTTGTGGTTGTTAATGCCGCCGCTGTTGCTGCTGACTGAGCTTCGCGGGGCACAGCTTGGCTCTTCGGAGCGCAAAAGTTCACCTGTGTGCGGTGATTGTGTGTGTGTGTGTGTGTGTGTGTGTGTGTGTGTATGTGTTTGTAGGGCGTGTGTCAGTGGTGGGTTCGTCTGGAGTGGGGGATGGGGGATTAAGTTTAGGACGGTGTCCTCCCTGAAACGGGACAAATAAATAGCATCTACACTTTCCAGGAAGGTTGTTACCAAACGCAAGAGTAAAACGCTGTAAAACGTTCCGCAAGCCTTAAAGGCGCTATAAGAATGTTTGCCCTCGTTTTAATTCCATTATCAATGATTACCAAAGCTCTCGGACCCCGGGCTGTATCTGTAAATGGGACAGCTTTTGGCTTCCAGGGTCTTTGTATAGATCTAAGAGTCTGGAGATGGCTATCTCCTCTCCCGTTCCCTCCATCAGCACCTTTTATCCTCTATGGGATCATAGATTCGAGCTAGAAGGGAGCCTTGGGAAACTGTCCTGAGGTGAAGTGATATGCACCTAAGGTAGTAAATGGCAGAAGTGAGGATGGAAACCAGGCATCTTGTCCCCAAATCTAGCCTTTTCTCTCCTGCACATTACTCTATGGCACTTGGCCATGCTTAATGAGTCGTTTTGAGTTCTAGAAAAAGGTGCATTTGGTGATTAGCTTTAGGCTTAGAAGTGAAGAATTTCATTTATTCAATCAACATTTGTTTAGCACCTACTATGTGCTAGGCACTGTGCTAGGCACTGGGGATATAAAGAGGCAAATGACAGTCCTTGCCGTTAGTAAAGCAGTCGTCTTCCATACTTTTGCTAGAACACATCCCCATTACAGAAAAAAAAATGTTAACACTCTTGTCCTTTATAGGAGTGCTCAAAAATATATACATATATGGGACAAGAGTGCTCAAATTTTTTTTATCAATATATACATACATTTACTGACCTAAATTATGCATGTACTACTGTGCTAATAATTTCATTCAGCAAATGGAGCAGCTGGGTGGCTCAGTGGATTGAGAGCCAGGCTTAGAGCCTAGAGGTCCTGGATTCAAATGTGGCTTCATATACTTCCTAGCTGTAGGACCCTGGGCAAGTCACTTAACCCCCATTGCCTACCCCTTACTGCTCTCCTGCCTTGGAACCAGTACAGAGTATTGATTCAAGGCAAGTAAAGGATTTTTAAAAAAATAAAGAGTCAGATTAAAATGAAATAAAATCCTGGTGGCAATAGAGCCACTGAAATATTCCTGGAAGGAGGAAGAGCAAAATAGTCATATGGGAGCTTTTAAATCATTTTGGTTGCTATGTGAGGATAGGATGGAGTGTGGGAAGTCTTGAGGCAAAAGAGAGACCAATAAGAAAGCTTTTTCAAGAAGCAGGTAGGTAGCACAATGGTTAGAACTCCAGGCATAGTCTAGAGTCTATGTTCAAATGTGGTCTCAGATGCTGTGTGACCCTGAGTTAGTCATTTAACCCTTATTGCCTTGCCCTTGACACTCTTCTATTTTAGAATTGATACTAACCCTAACCCTAAACCTAATCCTCACCAAAGGTTTCAATTAAAAAAAAAAAAGAGGTTGCAATAGTCCAGTGGTGAAGTAACAAAGTGTTGTGAAGACAAATGAGAGATGCTTTGGCAACTGATTGGCTCTAAGGGGTGAGGGGAGCGGAAAACTGAGAATGTGGGGTGACTGGAAGGATGAAGGTGCCCTTGACAAGAAAAGACTTTATTTGTTCCTTTCAGTGTGGGATTCCATTAGAGAAGGGAAACCTGTTTAGGAGTTCAGAATAGCATCTCAAGGACATTTTGTTATTGCCATAGTCCCAGTAGCTTGAGACACCTCTTATCTCAGAGAAAGCAAACTATTAGGCTTGCCTACCTCCTCCTCTCCTCTGATCTTTAGAAGTCAGAAGAGTCCCTCCAGAATTCATAGCTACCTCTTCATAACTTTCCCCTCACCTGGTGGAACTCATGATAGGACTCATGTTGTCAGTAGTGGATGGGGGGGGGGGGTGCTCATGCTATGTAACTTTGGTTTCTGATTGGGTAGTCTTTGGGGCCTAGATTGTAAGTTCTGTCCCAGATCACGGGTATCAAACAGAGAGAGTGGGGGTTTGGGCCAGAAATCTATAAAATGCTGGTATCTGCACCTGCATGTTGGGCATCACCATTAGGGTGTGACTCCTCAGGAGAAAGGTTGACCCTTGCTTCTGTGCACTTACATAGTCTCTATTTCTTTAAGCCGTATCCTCTCATACAATAGTCATCACATTTTGAAAAAGGTGACTTCAAGGAGCAAGATAATGTCACAAGACCTGCATCCGGGGGACTCACTTGACCCATCATGCATAAAAAGAGGAGAGATTGGAGATGTTTATTGGACATTCCTCTAGCTACAACCCCACACATACCTTTTCCCCATTTTCCCAGTGGCTTCTGTTTGATGTAGTTTTATCAAACAGCCCTTAGTTTGCGGGAGGTTAGAAACATGAGAGAAGTTCTCAGTCCGAGTTTATTAGTGTAATAATTAGTATAATTGTATTAGAGACAAGCTCTCTAGATTGACAGTCCAGTGAATGGGATGTAAACCAACCTTACCCTCTCTCTGAATAGTTAACAAAAATAATTATCAATACTCAGTGCTTAGGGGTTATTGAAAAATTTTCAAAATTACTTGAAATTATTTTAAGATTTAAAACATTATCTCTACTATTAATATTGGCAGTAAGTGATGCATTGTCTTTGGTTTTAATGTTTTTTGTATGTCTAAATTCCTGAAAACTCTAAATCAGTATTATGTCTCTTGTGTTTCCCCTCACTTCCATCCCACTGCACACTAACACTCTTATGTTGTAGGAATATTTGGTGTCCTTCCCCTGGGAGGATTGTGTGTTTCCCAATTAACCAAAGAGCCTGAACTTTTGGTTTGGTTTGATTTTAATCGTACCCATTTTATTTCTGTTCTTCCTTTGTTGTTTTTCCTTTAAGGTTGGAAAGATGAATTTCTACCTGTGTTTAGCTTCCCTGTGCTTGGGACTAGCGGCTGCCATTCCACCATTTGACAGGGCTTTAGATTCTCAGTGGCACCAATGGAAGGCACAACATGGGAAGTCCTATGCAGCGGTAATCTTTTATCTACTTTTTACCCCAGCTGTGTGTGCATCCATGTCCCGGGAGGGCTAATAAATGACCTTTCCCAGAAGCCAATGATTCACACAACAAGAGCTGAATATGCTCAAGATTGCTGCTTTTCCCACATATAAGGTTAGGGTAGGAATGTCTTATAATATCACAGCTTGGAACCCCTTCTCAGAAATGAATTTTGTGGGATGTGCGACCATATTTAGATGTGGTCACTATCCCAACTGTGCTAACCTGCTTGTTGATGGTGGATTTGGTCTGAAGAAAGTTTGACTTGTATACATGATACAGAAGCTTATTGATGGGTTCACATCTGGCCTCAGATACTTTCTAAGTATATCACCCTGGGCAAGTCACTTAACCCCTATTCCCTTGCCCTTACTGGTCTTTTGCCTTGGAACCAATATATAGTCTTGATTCTAAGACAGAAGGTAAGTGAGAGTTTAAAAAAAAAAACAAACTTGTACTTTCTTTCAGAATGAAGACAGTTGGAGGAGAGCAACATGGGAGAAGAATTTGAAAATGATTGAAAGGCACAATCAGGAGTACAGTGCTGGCAAACATAGTTTCCAGCTGAGAATGAACAAGTTTGGCGACATGGTGGGTGTATCTGCTAATTCTGAGTGGTCGATTATTTTTTGTACTTGATACACTTACTATAAGACACCTTTCTTTCATTTTAGAGCACTGAAGAATTTAAACAAGTGATGAATGGCTATAAGTCCAATGGATCACAGAAGAGGACCAAAGGATCTCTGTATCGTGAATCTCTCCTTGCACAGCTCCCTGAATCTGTGGATTGGAGAGAGAAAGGCTATGTAACTCCTGTTAAGGAACAGGTATTAAACTTGTTCAAGTTCTGTCCATAGGTAGCTCAGATAAAATTCAGTGAGGATTATGATGAAATGATTAAATAATGGGCTTCAGATAAGATCTGTGATTGAGTTCTCTTGCATTATTTTGAGAGTGTTCAGATCTGTGTTAAAAAGCTTTTAAAGATTTTCACATAAACTAACTCACCTTCATTTTGACTTTCAGCGTGGTTGTTATTCTTGTTGGGCATTTAGCGCCGCTGGCGCCATTGAAGGTCAGTGGTTCCGCAAAACAGGCAAACTTGTTTCACTTAGTGTACAGAACTTGGTTGACTGCAGTATTCCTGAAGGCAACAATGGCTGTGATGGTGGTTTAATGGGCAACGCCTTCCAATATGTGCAGGACAATGGCGGCATTGATACAGAGGAGTGCTATCCTTATGTTGCCCAGGTAAACAACCCCATCATTTTCATTTAGGCTATATCTCTTTTAACTAGATTTATTTTTATTTGGGCTTTATCAGATATCATGATTGTGACTCCTGCCTTCTTTTTATCTTTTGGTACCTAATAGATTTGTCTCCATCCTTTTACTTTCACCTATGCGGTTCTACTTTCCTCATGTGTGTTTCTTGTAGACAGCATATGGTATGGTTTTGGATTCTAATCCACTCTGCTATTCACTTGCATTTTATGGGTGAGTTCATTCCATTCACATTCAGAGTTATGATTACCAGCTGTGTATTTCCCAACATTTTGATTTCTACTCCTGGTCCTGCCTTTTCTTCTTTCACTATTTCCTTCTACACCAATGCTTTTTAATAAGTCCACCTAGTTCCCACCCTTATTTCACTTCCCTTTCTACCCCCCTGCCTTCTTATTCCCCCCCTTATTTTCTTTGCAGTTTTTTAAAAACTACCCCCCCACCCTCTACCTCCCCTCTACTGCTTCCTTACACACTAGTCCATTTGTTACCCTTCTACTTCCTTTTAGGGCGCAAATCTATTCTCTGTCCCAAAGGATTGGATTGTTCTTCCCTCTTTGGGTCAATTGCAGTGCACATAAGAGTTGAGTATTTCTTATCTTCAACTTCTTTACTCTTCCAGTGTATTGCTGCTCTCCCCCCTCCCTCCATGAGCTTCTTTGTGACATATAAATTTACCCCCTTTTGTTTCTTTTCCCATTTCTTTTAGTATTAACCTCTTTTTTTAGCTCTAGTTGTATATATATGTATATATTATATATACACACACGTATATGTATTTATGCATACATATATCTATATACATATTTATGTCTTGTCATTTCATCCTATACAGTTTGTTACTATTCACTCAAAGTGTAATTCTTCTAGCTGCCCAGGTGATAATAACAATTTTTAAGAGTTACCAATGACATCTTTTCTTATAGGGATATATATCATTTTAACTAATTGGGTCTCTTAAAAAAAGTTTTATTTTGTTTTGTTTTGTTTTTCTTTTTTCCCTCTTTTTTAAATTGTCTTTTGATAATTCTCTTGAGTTCTGTGCTAGGGCATCAAATTTTCTGTTCAGGTCTGGTCTTTTCTTTCCAAATGCTTGGAATTCTTCTCTTTTGTTGAATGACCATATATTCCCCTGTAAGAATATATTCAGTTTTGCTGGTTAGGTGATTCTTGGTTGCAGACCTAGTTCCCTTGCTTTCTGGAATATCATATTCCATGCCTTTTGATTCTTCATTTTGATGCAGCCAGATCCTGTATTATCCTCACTGTGGTTCCATGGTATCTGAATAACTTTTTCATGGCAGCATGTAATATTCTTTCCTTGGTCTGATATTTCTTGAATTTGGCTATAACATTCCTGGGTATTGTCAGTTGGGGATTAAGTACAGGAAGTAATCTGTGGATTCATTCAATCTCTACTTTTCCCTCTTGTTCTAGAATATTGGGGCAGTTTTCTTGGATAATTTCCCGTAGTATGATGCCCAGTCTTTTTCTTTTGTCATGGCCTTCTGGTAGACCAATTATTCTTAAGTTGTCTCTCTTAGAATAATTTTCTAAATGCTTCATATTCTCCTTAATTTTTTCATTCCCTTGATTTTGTTTTATAGTGTCCTGCTGGCTCATGAAGTCACTTAATTCTAGTTTTTGTATTCTGGTTCTTAAAGACTCGATTTCAACCCTGGCTTTTTGGTCATCCTTCCCCTTCTGGTATGATTTACTTTGGAGGTCATCTTTCAATCTCTTTACCTCTTCTCTCATCTCCTTTGCCTCCTCTTTCATCCTCTTTACCTCCTCTTTTATCTCCTTTGTCTCATTTTCAAGCTGGTTGATTTTGGCTTTCAAGACACTATTTTCTGTTTACAGATGACTTATCTTAGTTTTTAAGTTCTTTTCCCAATTGTCTTCAGCCTTTCTTAATTTTGTTTTGAATTATATTTTGAGTTCTTCCAAAGCCTGTATCCAACTCACTGAATTTTCTGTTGTATTGCTCGATGTTCTCTCCTCCTTCTCTGTTTTGTTTCTTATTTGTTCATTGCCTATATGGAAGCTGTTTATTGTAATTTCTTTTTTCTTTTTCTGTTGTTTGCTCATATTTACCTCTTCGTTACTCCCTGCAGTTGCCTGTGCTCTTGCTCCTCTCATTTTTTTTCTTGGTTTTGGTGTTTTCTGTCAGTCTCCCCTCTTGGAGCTTTATCAGGAGATCTCTCAGTGCAGTCTGTGAGGCGGGGTTGTTGGAGCATAATCTTCCCTGTCCTCTGGAGGCTTTGATTGGTTTAATGTCCAGCAGTCTGTGGGGGAGGGGTGTTGGAGCTTGAGGCTCCCTGACCTATGAAGACTTTTGATGGGATTAAGTCTATCTGGGTTGGGCTGGATGTGCCCTGAGGCCAAAACCTCCTAGAGGGCTGGAGTAATATGGAGGGTCTCTGCCACTGTGACCTGACTGCCTTCCCTGCACTCCCTCTCCAGCTCCTTCCCAATGGAATGTGTTCGACACTCTGAGCCTGGAATAACTCTGACAGCAAGGTACTCCCTCCAGACCAGCTCCTTTGCCCTCCCTGAGGTTCCCACTGCCACTGGAGGCTTAGAGCTCTAGGTGGGGGAGAAGTGCTGGGACCTTCCTTCTCCCTTCCCCTTAAACCTGAGTGTTCTTGAATTCCAGTTTTTTGGGTAAATAACTTTTGAATTGAATCTAGCAGGAGGGTCCTTGCCTCTATCTTGTTGTTAGGTTTCATATTCAGTCCCCTAGAAGCATTTAGTTTATGATTGGTAAGGAAGAGTTTTCAGAGGTCTTAACTTTTGCTGCCTCTATGCCGCCATCTTTTCTAGCAATTTTCTTGAGCTATTAATACATTGACAATGAGAACTTTTCCCATCAATTTGTTAATTTTGTGATCATTAATTATAAGTTCATTAAATTTAAACCACTTAAATAAAAGCTACTAAATTTAAATTTAAAATTTAAATACCATTTCTCTATTTCATTTTAAAAGGATAATGAATGCAAATACCAGCCAGAGTGCTCTGGTGCTAATGTAACTGGATTTGTAAAGATTCCATCTACTGATGAAAGAGCACTCATGAAGGCTGTAGCAAACGTGGGTCCCATCTCAGTTGCTATTGATGCAGGAAATCCATCCTTCAAGTTCTATCAGTCCGGTAAGCATTTGTTCTTTGTTATTTCTATAACAATACACTTCACCACATTACTGCCAATCCTTAGTATTTCTCAAGTTAACATTTCACTTAAATGTCCTAGGTGTTTATTATGATCCTCAGTGCAGCAGTTCACAACTGAATCATGGTGTGCTGGTTGTGGGCTATGGTTCAGAAGGAAAAAATGGAAGGAAATACTGGATTGTCAAGAACAGGTAAATCAACTCCTAAAAATACTTTTTTACCTGAAATGTCATTAATCTGCTTCTTGCCAGATTTTTGGTTATTCAATTTTGAAGGAAGAGGGAGGAGGAGGAAAAATAGTGGTCCCCTTTTTCATTCTCTAAAATTCCTGGCAGCTAGGTGGCCCAGTGGATAGGGATAGAGGACTAGGATTCAAATGTGGAAGACTCAATCCTCATGAGTTCAAATCCAATCTCAGACATGGAACTTCCTTAGTCATATGACCCTAGTCAAGTCACTTTAGCCCCATTTTGCCTCCCTTCCTCATCTAGGAAGGAAATGGCAAACCATTCCAGTGTCTTTATCAAGAAAATTCTAGTATTGTATCACAGAGAATCACATATGACTGAACAACAAAGTTCTGTGAAATATGGAAAGGATGGATGTTTATGGATGGAAGGGGCTGCCTTATCTGTTTTTAGCATCCATAATACCCTTAGATTTCATCAATGGTTCTCCATTGGTTCCATTAACCACTGATAATTAGATAAGGCAAAATATTTCCAGTTGGTAATGATCAGGGTGTTGGACTGTTCTAATACTGTTATTGTCAGGACTTAGAAAATCTTAAAAGGGCTCCTAGAGTGTGAGCAGCTGTCATTCATGCCACTAGCAGGCATTTTCATTGCTGTCTGGAAATCCAGCTCACTTCCTTATTTGTCACATCAGGTGTCAGAACACTTGATTTTAGTCCATAAGGTAAAAATCTACTGATGGAAGATCCTCTCTCTGATGATTCAAATTTATCTTTTCTGCAGCTGGGGTGAGAATTGGGGCGACAACGGGTACGTTTTAATGGCCAAGGATGAGGATAACCACTGTGGAATAATAACAGACGCCAGCTACCCTATAGTGTGATTTGTTCAAAGGAGAATCGCTTCAGAAAGATTTGAAAACAGCATCCAAGACCCATATCATTTGGAAATAAACACTGGAATATATTCCAAGATCCAAGTTATAATTTCATTTCCTTGTGACATTTTTAAATTTGCAAAAAATACACACTACTTATATTGATTAATTCAAAGACATGAATTTTCATTTTAAAATTATATGTATGAAGCTTTACTTTTTTAAATAAACCTCAATTCGTTCTATATGCACTTTGGGAGAACTCATTGAGAAGAGACTTGGGTTTCGAGTATTTTGTCCTAGAATGGGGAATCAGTCGGTGACCACAAATACTTTTGGGGATTGAATCCAATATTTTGTGCTGAACTTCATTACAACATTAAAGGCAGATCAATGACTCTAACTGGCTTTGGCATTACTTCAGTCCCTTGAAAAGCAATGCACAGGAAGTTGCAGGTCCACTTTTCAGGAGCCATTTTTAATTATTATTATACATTATATATAAATTATTAATGTAGAGGCTTCTTACCTGTTAATTATGGGGCTAGAAATATATGAATAGGCCTACTAAAGTTACATGGAGCGAGGACAATCCCATCTTCTTAAGTTCTAATGGGTTTCTCTGGACAACCTAGCCATAATATTACAAGGAGTGCTGCTATAGCCTAAGGACTACTGTTAAACATGATTATTATCTTTGCATCTTTTTCCATCACCAGTAAGGTCTTTGAATACAATGATATGAGTTTTATTTTAGCATTGAAACAAATTTTAATTATCCAGTTTAATCTAATCCTAATAAAAACTCACTTATGTAGTACTTTAAATTTTTTCAAATCTCTTCATATATGGTCAATCAACAAACATTTATTTGCTACCATGTGCCAGGAACTGTGTTGAAAGTGCTGGGGATTGTGGAAAGGGCTAAAGGGAAACTCTTATCTTGCTCAGATCTAAAGCTTTATTTAAAAAAAAAAAAACAGTTTCCCCAGCTGAAATGAACTCAACACTTTCACTTCTCCCCATTCACCACCCTTATTCATAAAACCATGACCCCTACTAAGTGCAGGATTGGTTTTATATAGGCCAATCCTTTGCCAGGAAGTAGGGGAGTGTAGCCCCTTCCTAGCACAGGAGTGGTCCAATTAAAGGCCAATCCCATGCCAGGTAATATTTGGGGAGTGACCTCTGGGGCATGCTGGGGAATGTAGTTCCTGGCCAGGACACATTTTAAAACCCACAGGATGCAAGTATGAAAAAAAGGCAGTCCCTGCATTCAAGGAGTTTACAATCTAATTGGGGAAGGCAACACAAAAATAAGCTGATAAGGGGTGGGAGGGCCTGCATAGGAGGAAGGTAGAAAAGTCAGAAACTAATCCTTACAGTCCCTATGAGGTAGGTGCTATCATTATTCCCATTTTGCAGAGGAAAGTTGAGGCCAAGAGAAGTTAAATAAATCACATGACTTAAGATGCCTCACTAATAAGTATCTGTGGTAGGATTTGAACTGTCAGTCTGAAAGTACAATCTTGATCCCAGTTGTTGAAATATGCTCAGATGGCTCTGTTCTTTGTGCCCTCTTATGATTGAAGATGTATCAGATCTGAGATCTCTGAGCCAGCCAGAACTCAATAGCTAAGGTGGGACCTTAGGGTTGGGGTACACAGAAATGTAGATCTGCATTGCTCTCCTCCCCCCATTCCTCCTCAGAACAACTTCATTAGCCCCTGGTGCCTTCTCATTTGAGTCTGCCTGACATGATGCCCTTCAAATAGGTTCTTTACAGAATATGGCTCAGAAATGCTAGTTTATCAGTGAGCACCACAGAAGGTAGAGGCCTTTCAGGAGGTATTTAAATACACCCAGGTGTGAAAGGAAATTCTTGGGTCTCTTTGCCTATTTTGAGTTTGCACTTGTCAAAAGGGAATCCTTTGTTCTCTTTGCCTAGTTGGAGTTAACAATCTGGAGTAACAATAACTGAAGTCCCCTTACTTAGTATTAACTCACCTTTGTCTACTTTGAATTAATCAACAAAAGCAAATACACCCATACTGAGCCCAAAAGTAAAGAACCTGCCCCAATCCCTTACTCCTAGGAGGAGAGTCAACACCTTTAGAGGTAAGAAGCCAGCAAGATGCTTGGAAGAGCTCCACCCTTTTGTCTAACTCAAACAGCCAGAAAGTTTTGAATCCTTTTAAGAGTTCACACACTCAGAAAAGTGTGAGTCCAAAGTTGAGAACTCAGAGGTGTGCCAATTTTGAAAATTGTGATTGGGCCCTGTAAAGAGGGGCAGAGATAGGAAACTGGTGAAGTTGAGTCTTGTGGAAAGTATCTCCTAGAGGTAGTCTTCGAGGAATCCTCCTTGGAGACTGGAGTATGGATCCTGACTTCAACTTTGACTCGGACTTCTGGACTACTTGGTTGGGTGAGTGAAAAGGCTGACTCCCTTCCTAGTTTCCTGAGAGACTGGCTTCCATCTTGGAGGAGGCCATGTGATTACTCACTTCTGGCCCTCCTGGCTAAGGACTACTATAGGTATTTTCTCTAACCTCTTTCATATTTCTATACTTTGTTGTTTACCCTATATTTTAGTCAATTAGCTGCATCCAAACATTAAATTTAACCTTTACATTTTGTGACAAGCACAAAGGGATTGACAAGTACCCTCAAATTTCCCTCACTTTTCTTAAAATTTCCTTTACTATCTCAAGTCAACTTTTTTTTTCTGTTTCTATGATTTTCAACTGAGAAGGTAAATTCAAATTTTTGTTTTTCAAAATCACTTTGTTAATCCTTTTAGCCTGAGGCTAGTTGATTAAGGGTGTGCCTCTGACCCTAACCCCTAGCAATTAGCTCCATTTACTGGTAAAAAGAAAAAAAAAGTTACAGTGAGTCTAATAAGTAAATTAATACGGCTTAACATGGATTTTACTACCATAACCCAAGTTAGAAACATTTTTGTCTATCTCAGTTTAAAATGGCTCATATGTTCAGAAAACATTTTGCAATATATGTATGTAGCCTGCCAAATAGGGTTGATACTCTACATATTATACCTTAATAAAAATTAGGAAAAATGTTTATTTATACTCAGAGCTCAAAATGAAACTATGTTGAATACTTTGTGGGAAATAAAAGGTTCTATGAAAAACAATGGAAGAAACTTAGAAATTCTTCAGGAAAAAAATCTCTCTACTTCCTCATTATTGGAGCTGATTCAATGTCTGTCCTACCCTACTTTACATAATCTTGTTACTCTTACTCAACCAATCTCTCCCTCCATCCCCACCTCTACCCAAGTCCCTCCTCCCACTGCCCAACTCTTCCCTCCCTGTACCCCTCCCTCTGCCTCCCTGCCCCTGCCCCAGCCTCTTCCAACCTCTCCAACCTATCCCTCCCCAGTCCAGCCTCTACCCTAGTCCCTCCCCTACTGCCCAATTTATCCCTCCCCTCACCCATATCTCTTATCCCTCTGTCCCTCCCTGCCCAGAAACCCTCCCTTTCAATTTACCTACACCACCCCTCCCCTTCCATACCCCATTGAAAACCAAACATCAAACCTACTGACAGAAATACAAAATAATCCAGATGAAACCCTATACCTCCTGAAGTTAGTACCCACCTTATTATTCTTATTAGAATGAGGATGTAGTTTCCCTTAGGCACTATTCACCATTCACCTCCCCTCCCCGCAGGACATTGAAAGATTCAAACAAAATAGTCAGTCTTTTGAAGATCAACCAATGGAGTCATCAAAAACTAGAGAGTATCTTTGGCACATGTAACCAGTGAAGCATGGATGTTGAAAACTTATTAGAAGCTTTTTTTTACAGAGAGGGTGAAAAATAACATTATCTCTCTCTTTAATGGGGCCCAAGGAAGGAAAGCAATTGATTGGTCACATGATGACCCAAAATGGAACCCCAATAATGAACAGGATTACACAAGATTATGCCAGTCTAGAGAGGCATTATTAACAGCAATGAAACCTTGTTCTGACAGACCAGGCACCTGGACAAAATCTAAAAACTTAAAACAAAAAACCCACAAATCTCCCTCCCAGTTTATGGATGGACTCTTTGACCTGGGAGGTAGATGTATAGAACTGCAATGTTCCAATGAAAGGGATGTGAGACAGATTAGACAGCAGTTTGTACAAAACTGCTGTAAAGTTATAAGAGATTATTTTAGAATTAAATACCCAAATTGGTCCAGTATGTATCTTGAAGAATTAAGGAGAGTAGCTGTATATTTAGTTGAAGGCCACCAGAGAAAAAAAATGAAGACAACAATGAGTCAATGGAGGAATTAAGAGAAAATATTTTGTTTTAATTAGAAAGAAAAGATCATGGAGTGACCCTAGCACCTTTGCAAGACTCTACAAAGAAACCACCAAAATGTTATTTATGAGGAATAATAGTCCACTTAATGTTAAATTGCAGAAACTGGAATCAGGTATTCAATAACATGAATTTTAGCAATGGTAATTTCAGAACTAAGAGCTATAACAGTTATCAAAATGATACTAGAAATAATTTCAGAAATTATATTACAAATGATGGAAATGATACACAACAAAGTACCCAACAACAATAGATCCAAAGTAGAGCTCGTCCATGTTATACACAGAGTGAAAATACCCCTCAGCTTGCAGGACCCCAGAGAAATGCCCAAGCATCTTTATGAAGGTGTGAGGGGGAGGCAAGGACCTTGGAATCAGAAAATGAAATCTTCAGTCTTCCAGAACCTGATGCTTCAATGCCAGTTATTCCTATCCATTTCCCCTACAAATAGTAATAAAGTGCTGTGAACCTTAAAAATTCTCAGACCCTACTTCATAAGGTTGGTTAAGACCATTCCCCACTTTAAACAATGAAAGAACTTAGATCAGGAATGTGAGACCTCTACTCCACCCTTACTTAAGCCTGCTTTAGGGGAAGAAACTCCTTGCTGAACAATGAAAAATACCCAAACCCATACTTATAGTAAGGCAGAAGTTCTTAAGCTGTGCCTGTTTTTAGATCTAATACAAAGGGGTGCTAAGTACCTATAAAGGTCAGGCAACTTGTGAATTGACAAGGAGCAAAGAGGTGAGAAACTTACTCAGTGGTTTTCTGGTGTGAACTTAATCAAAAATTTAAGTCTACTTAGGTGTGAATTAAGAATGATCTGTCCTTTGGAAAACATCTACTGTGATTGGTAGATGTGAGAACTTAGGGGAGGTGACATAGGAGAAAATGCCCTTTAAAAGGAGAGGCTCAAGACAGTCTCAGGACGGTCAGAAGAATCTCTCTCTGGAGATGGAGCTAGCTGCCTGGTGCCTCTCTGAACACTAAAATTCTTGCTTGGGACAAATCTTGTGGTGAGTGGATAAAAAACTGACTGATCCCTCTGTTAGGGTTTTCAGCTTAGGCTGGCTCATGCTGGCCTAGGCTGGTATAGCTCTTTTCTCATTATTTCCTTTTTTTTTCTCTCTCTCTCCCTTTCTTTAATTCCTCATTTGTATGAATTAAAATCTCTATAAAACTCAGATGACTTGGGTATATTTAATAATTGGGAATTTTTCCCTGGCGACCACCTTATCTTTGATTTAAAACAAGACACTGGCTTGAAACCATATTTTCTATGGTCACAATGTACTCATCCACTCTTTTATATGCCATCAGTTTATGTCTTCCACTATTTTAATCCTTACAGTGCATATGACCATAAAAGTAGGGAATTCATATTATGACTGCCTTTTAGACACTGGAGCATCTAGATCAGTTCAGGTGAGTAAACCAGATGCAAAATGTGATCCCATTGGATCTATAAATATAGTAGGTATATCAGGAACACCTCATAATGTCCGAACAATTTCTCCTCAAATGGTACTGTGGGACCCTTATCTATAAAACATTCTTTTCTACTAATGCCTGGGTCCCCCCCAAAATCTGCTGGGAAGAGAACTATTATGTAAACTAAAAACAACAATAACATGTGCTCTAGATGTTTCCATGTCACTTGCATTACCTTAGGAATATTTACATTTGCTCTCTGTACTTACCTCAGAAAGTCAGAAGGTGACAGAGCCTCCCACCTTTGAAATACCAGTTGATATACCTGAGTCTCTTTGGGCCACATCTTCCAATGTAGGACTACTTAAATCAGCTGAACCTTTCAGATTAAGATGAAAAATGGGCCACCTACCTCCATTCCTCAGTACCCCCTATCAAAAGATGGAATTGAGGGAATTACCCAGGTAATAAATTCATTAATTGAGCAAGGAATGATAATTCCATGCAAATTAAAATACAATATATTTATTTTACTGTATAATTGAAAATCTGTTTCCCTAAAAAAGAAGTACATTTCCTGGGAGCCCACTGACTTCCTCTTGTTATGTACTTCCTATAGATAGAGAATATTAGTGAGTTGGTGATCCTCCTGGGCTTCTTTTTTGGACTTGCAGCTAGCATGGTGGCAGTGGTAAGCTAAGAGCAGGTATTTTGAACTGGCTACTCAGTCATGGGCAAAGGGACTTTATTTTCTATCCTCTTTATCCCTTGATTTCTAATGATCATTAATAAGCCTCCTAAAATATAATATTTTATTATTTGAGATTTAATTTTAACTTTTATAGTGATGGCAACCAGTTAGAGAAAAGATTCCCAAAATGTTTTTAAGATAGCCTAGATAAATTTTAAGCCATGTTTCTCCTGCCAAGACTTTTCACCCACCCCACCCCCTCTCTTTACAGCTGCTGCCTTTTTCTTTCTCAACTTTTTGTCCAGTTGTCCTTCCTACTGGTCAGGCTATTTTTAGCCAGGGGACTCTTGGCAAAGAAAAGATAAGCTGCTTCTCTCCCCCATCTGCTTGAGCCCATGTTCCTCAGTTACTCCTGCTGCCTCTGGCATTACTGTTGCTGATACTGCCTGATCCTACTCCTGAATCCTCCTCCTGATCTCTAGCCCCAGTGACAGTTGTGTTGGACTACTGGTAGCTGCAGTTGTAACTTCAGAATCACAAACTAGTTGTTTAACTATTTTCCTTGGGCAATGATTAGCCTCCTAACTCCCTTCCACAAGGCTGGGGAAAACAAGCATTTTACCTCAGGGGGGAAGGGAAGAAGGAAGTTACTCTTCCAAACAGGAAGTAAATTACAAATATGGCTCCTTCTATGAAAGAGCAATGAATTACCTATTTCAAACAATTTCCAGCTTTAGAATATTTTTTTGTGAGTGCAGTAATCCTTTCACTTATCTTGCCTAAGATTCAGGGGAGAAAACTCATCTCCCTACAACCCTTTGCCATTTGGGCCTGCCCAGTCTCTAAGATTCATTCAAATTGAGATTCTTCCTCACCATGTTCATTGAGGAATTCTCCCTCATTTTGGGGACAGCCAAAAAAAGTGATAAAAGGAATTTCGACAATAGAGAAAGGAACTTTAAAGAGACTGAAGTGAAAATTTTAAGCCTTTTCAAGCTACATTGTTTTATGAAAGTCTCTGTTTTTTATTGTATTTTTGCTGATTGTCTTGTTTAAGATTTAATTTTGTTGTTTTAAGTTCATATATTAATCTGATCAATGCTATTCTGTTACACTGTTAATCTACTGTGTTTTAACTATTAGATATACTCTATTACCCTCCCCCTATAACCATACAGAACAAATGTTATTAAATAAGCCCATAAAGAAAAAAATCCACTTTTTCTTCCATTTTTGCTTCGTTAATTGTCACATAGAGAATGGATAGACATCATCAAAAACTGGTTGCAATTGTATAACCATGAGAAAAAGGGCTGAGCTATTGTTTTATCTTCCAAAGAGACTTTTAAGGACAAAACAAAAATGACTAATGAACACTTTATGCCCAAGATAAGCAAGGAGACAGTAAGAGATCAACAAGCTTCCCCTAATGAGCTCTGGTCATTAAGCCCAAAAGAATTATATACTAAGTTTTTGAACAACCGGGAGATATAATTGCTAGGCTATTATTGGTGATCTTTACTTATTAACCATTAGGCATGAACAAATAAAAGAAGAAAAGTGAAGTAGAAGTGACCATTTGGAAATGTGTTCCAAATCACTAGGAGTAAGAAAAATACAAATGAAAACAAACTCTTGAACCATAACCTCACTCTCTGTATATTAGCCCCAAACACCAAAATATGGAAAATCAATGCTAGAAGGACTGTGGAAAGACAGTCACACTAATCTGTGTTGGATAAACTTGTCAATTGGGCCAAACATTGTGGAAATCAATTTGGCATTACTGTAAGAAAAATGACAACTGTCCATCCTCTTTGACCCAGTGAAAGGAAAGGTTACTAATGGGCACAGGCACAAGGAAGTTAAAGATTTTGAAAAAATGTTTGACCACTGTGGTGGGCTCTGATCAGGCCCTGTGGCAACCTTCCCTAGGAACAGATTGTGAGATAGATAACACCCACCTCTCCTGCTACAGGTATTTAACTAGCTGGGATAAGGCATCCAAAGTCATTAAAAGAAGGGGAAGGAGACAAGAGTTGGGAAAAAACTAAGGTTGTAAAATGTAAAATAGAGATGCCTGGAGTCACATGGAATTTCTTGATAATAGCAGAAGAGAAATCCCAGGTATGATTGACCACCCTTCAGCTGATGGACATAAAATGAAAGAGGGTCATTCCTCTCCTATCTGAGCTAGACCTCATCTCTTGCAGGCTGCTCTGATTGGGATCTAGGAGGGGCCTCATTGTGGGGAAAGAGAAGAGAAGAAGATCAGCTGACTGTCACTGTTGCTGGGTCTGATCTCACTAGATCCTCACCAGGTAACCTTGTTTCTGTTGAGTCAATCATTTCTGCCAACTTGATTCCCAAGGTTAGACCACCTTCCTCAGCCTCCTAGGAGATCATATATTATCCTAGATGACGCATATCAAAACATGCAAAGCAACATTGTGTGATCACAAAGAAGTAGAAACAGAGTGGATGCCATTGATTGGAAAATGGCTAAAAACCAAAAACTGTGGTAAGTGAATGTAATGGAGGATCATGACAAGTATGAGGCATTCAGAGGAAAATGGAACAATTTCCAGGAACTAATGCAAAGGGTAATAAGCAGAACCAAAAGAACAAGAAATACAATGACAACATTGGAGGCAAAAAAGGATCAGTGAGAGGAAATAAATGAAAAATCAAGATTGATCTGGTTAAAAGGGAGATTTACAGTCACCAAAGGTATTTGCAACTGTCTTGTCCAGTCCAACTGGAAGAGGGATTTTCTATAGAAGCGGGTATCTTTCAAATGTTCCTGTTTGCAGATGATATTGGGCTAAGTGAATCAAAGTGAAATTTAAGTCTTATACTTGGGTTCAAAAAATGAACTTTGCAAATACTTAGAGAGCAGTTAATCTGAAAAAACGAAAATCTGGAGGTTTCAAAGGACAACAGATCATAACAGAATGATGCAGAATGCAAGAAAAAAAAGTGATCTTAGCCTGAATTGAGAGATAAACTGTATAGAATGGACAGCTAGGTGGTACAGTGGATAAAGCATTGGTCCTAGAATCAAGAAGACCTGAGTTCAAATCTAGCCTCAGATATTTGCACACTCTGTTACCTTGGCAAATTATTTAATCTGTTTGCCTTAGTTTCTTCATCTTTAAAATGGGATTAATAGGGGACAGCTAGGTGGCTCAGTGGATAGATAGCCAGGCCTATAAATGGGAGAGCTGGGGTTCAGATTTGTCCTCAGACATTTCCTAGCTATCAGAGCCTAGGCAAGTCATTCAGTCCCCATTGCCTAACCCTTAACACTCTTCCGCCCTGAAATCAATACTTGGTATTGATCCTAAAATGGAAGGTAGCAGTTATTTTAAAAAAAAAGAAAGAAAAAAAAGAAAGTAATTGAGACAACAGTTCCAGTTAATTAGCAGATTATAAAACAAACCTACAAAAATCAATAGTTTTCTACATGGCAACAAAAAAATCTAGGAAAAAATGATATGAAGATAAGTTCCCCTCATGATAACTACAAAATGCATAAAATATCTGGGTGTCGACCTACCAAAGCACACTAAATACCTGCGTTGATACAATCTCACTATGCTTGTAAAGAAATAAAGAACAAATTAAATCATTGGAGGGCTATTCAATGTTCTTGTCTGGCCTACTCTAGAATAAGGAAGGTTCTTATACTCTCAAAATTAATTTATGGATTTAGTCCTCTGCCAGTCAAACCACCAAGAGGTTACTTTATATAAAGCTAAATGAAAAAGAGAACACAGTTCCTTTGAAGGAACAAAAGATAGAGAATCTTAAGGGAAACTTTTTTTTCATTTGTATAAGTTTATTTAGTCAATTTAGAACATTATTCCTTGGTTACAATAATCATATTATTTCCCTCCCTCCCCTTTACCCACTCTTCCTGCAGCCAACAGGCAATTTCATTGGGTATTACTTGTGTCCTTGATCAGTACCCATTTCCATGTTGGTATATGCACTAGGATGTTCATTTAGAGTCTACATCCCCAACCATGTCCCTTTGACCCATGTATTCAAGCGGTTGTTTTTCTTCTGTTTTTACTCCCACCATGTTTCCTCTGAATGTGGATAGTGTTCTTTCTCATAGATCTCTCTGGGTTGTTCAGGATCAGTGCATTGCCACTAATGGAGAAGTCCATTACATTTGATTGTACCACAATGTATCAGTCTCTATACAATGTTCTCCTGGTTCTGCTCCTCTCACTCTGCATCAATTCCTGGAAGTTGTTCCAGTGCCCATGGAATTCTTCCACTTTATTATTCCTTTTAGCACAATAGTATTCCATCACCAACATATACCATACTTTCTTCAGCCATTCCCCAATTGAAGGGCATCCCCTCATTTTCCAATTTTTGGCCACCACAAAGAGTGCAGCTATGAATATTTTTGTACATATCTTTTTCCTTATTATCTCTTTGGGGTACAAACCTAGCAGTGCTATGTCTGGATCAAAGGGCAGACAGTCTTTTATCGCCCTTTGGGCATAGTTCCAAATTGCCCTTCAGAATGGTTGGATCAATTCACAGCTCCACCAGCAATGCATTAATGTCCCGATTTTGCCACATCCCCTCCAGCATTCATTACTTTCCTTTGCTGTCATGTTAGCCAATCTGCTAGGTGTGTGGTGATACCTCAGAATTGTTTTGATTTGCATTTTTCTGATTATAAGAGATTTAGAACACTTTTTCATGTGCTTATTAATAGTTTTGACTTCTTTAACTGAAAATTGCCTATTCATGTCCCTTGCCCATTTTTCAATTAGAGAATGGCTTGATTTTTTGTGCAATTGATTTAGCTCTTTATAAATTTGAGTCATTAGACCTTTGTCACAGGTTGTTGTAATGAAGATTGTTTCCCAATTTGTTGCTTCCCTTCTAATTTTGGATGTATTAGTTTTGTTTGTACAAAAACTTTTTTAATTGATGTAATCAAAATTATTGATTTTACATTTTGTGATTTTTTTTTCCTAGCTCTTGTTTGGTTTTAAAGTCTTTCCCTTCCCAAAGATCTGACAAGTATATTATTCTGTGTTTGCCTAATTTGCTTATAGTTTCCTTCTTTATATTCAGGTCATTCACCCATTCTGAGTTTATCTTGGTTTAGGGTTAAGGGAAACTTTTAAAGAATGAAGGAACAGTAGAACTTCTAAACCTCAAACCATGCTCTAAAGCAATAATCAGCAAAAACCATTTGGTACTGGCTAAAAAAATAAGAAAGCAAATCAAGGAAACAATCTGAACAAGGAGAAATCATAAACAATTGAACACAATAACCTGGAGTTCAACAAACCTGGAAACAGATGTTACTGAGGAAAGAATTTTGTTTGGGAAGAATTGAAGGGAAAACTGTAAAGTAGATAGAGAGCAAGTACGTGTAAAGCATCACTTTATATGCCATATAGCACCAAACTGGATATATAAGACCTCAATCCATGTCAATATCTTATGCCTTCTGTCTCCACTGGGCTGAGCCTCTTCTCTCTCTCTGTCTCTGTCTCTGTCTCTCTCTGTCTCTGTCTCTCTCTCTCTCTGTGTCTCTCTGTCTCTCTCTCTCTGTCTCTCTGTCTCTCTCTCTCTGTCTCTCTCTCTCAAATTCAAAGATATTTTATCAATTACATGTAGTAACAATTTTCAACATTCATTTTCCAAAATTATGAAATCCAAACCATCTTTCCCTACCTTCGTTCTCTTCCTCCACTTGTAATTAGTAAGCAATTTGATCTGGGCCGTACATGTATTATCATCCAGCCTGTCTCGAGGTAAGGCTCCAAGACTCCAGGCCAGGCATCTTCCATCTGCCTGAAAGCAAAGACGTCTATCTATGCCAGCCATGGCAACGTCTACCTCCAACTGTCTGCTTAATCTTCCAACTGGGGAATGGAGAACTTCTAGTGCAAAAAGAAGCATCCTAACCCCTGACTTCAGACCTTCCATCTCTTACTGAACTTTTCCATTGAGGGAAGCAGAAGAGAAAAACTGGGGGGAAAGGGACTTTTTTCTCTTATTCTTTAAGCATCTCTCCTGTCTCCTTCTGCATGGTTTTCCTGCCTCATGTCTAACCTTTGGAGGGAAAAGAAGACTCTCTCATCAGATCATCTGATTCTATGTCTTCCATTTCATACTGCATTTGCCTCCAAACTTGGTTGGGAAGGGAAGTGGTACCCTCTACTCAGTGATGACCATTCTCATACCTGGTCATACCCTTCACATCCCACTGACTGAACCTCTATCAATCATCACCCAAAATATGGAAGTGGGTCTTGTTCAATGACACATGTAAAATCCAGTGGAACTGCGCATAGGCTATGGAAGGGGGATGAAGGGAGGGGAGGGAAAGAACCTGAGTCTTGTAACCATATAAAAATATCCCAAATTAATTAATTAAATAAAATTAAATATCAATCATCACCCAAATCCCATTCCCCACCCCCTATCAACCTAATTTCTCATGCCTATCCCTCTCAACCCTCTTATCCCAAATTGATGGAGGCTGGCACTGGGCAGTGAGAGGCACTAACAGGAGCCCTCATACTCTGAAATCTTGTATTTCTCACCAGTTAGCACTAGTTACAAAACATCAACTGAAAATCTGTGCTTTCAGTTTTAATCAAGCATGAATTGCAGAATCTGTTTTATTGATCCAATACCATTTCTATATCATCAATCACTTGTCCTGGATCTGTGATGTTCTATTACTGGGCATCAGTCTTGTGCTTAATCTACATTATTAATTACTCAAGTTGTTCTTTATTTCCTTTAGTTCTGAACTGTAAAACATAATTAATTATCTATAGTGGTCCTCTGATGTGCTGACCCCCCCCCCCCAACTCCCATCATTGAAGAAAACATTCCAGAAAGATAGCAAGCAACACATTGACAAATGATGACAAGATGGACAATGGGGAGAAACATGGAACTTACTAAGGACTCTGGCCTTCCAGAAGGATCCCCCAAACTTGCTCATGCTCCTTATTCCCTGGGAATATGGGTGAAAATCAGAACCATGCCTCTACCTGAATTTGGCCATGCCCATTTTCCAGAGTTTTTCAGGCTGAAGGGAGAAAAGGTGAAGATTTCTCTGGAAGCTCCCAGACCTTCAATAGACATTCAAACCCTGATCCACTCCTCAGCTTGCTACTCCACACCTGGGGCTGCTACTCCATTACATATTGGGCTATTTCATCAGCTCTAGGATTGCTACTCCACATTTGGAGAAGCTACTCTCCCTGGACAGCTGTTATTCTATCAACTCCAGAGAGGCTTATGGACTAGACCCCCAGGTGAATCCATCAACTCTAGGGCTACCTGATTAGCCTTCAGGCTATTCTACCAGTCATTAGGCTATTTCACCACCTTAAAAAACCTCTTCTTCAAATAAAATTTTTTTCTTGTTTCTAGATTGAACAGAGTTTGAATCTCCCATTCTTGGGGTGAGACCCTGATACAAACTTGAGTGCATTTGTCCCTTAATAGAAGTTTTAGCTAAATGTGCGCAGCCCCTTTCTCTGTGCCTTCTGGAATGTCCATTCCTTAGACAACAAACTTCCCTTCATCTTAAATTTCTTCTCTCCCATTTCTTCCATTTGCTAATTATTACTAAAACATGCCTCCCCCATTATGAGATAGTCTCCCTGACCACTCTTTCCAGTACTGGGTGCACCTTTACTCATTCCCCTCAGCTCACTGGCCCAGAAAAGTGAATTGGAATACCTCTTGCTCCCCATTGCCTCTTCCATGTTCTCTCCCTGCCTCCATCACTCAGTAACCTCTCTTCCTTTGAGATGCATGCTATTCACATCTACCACCAAATGATAATGCTAATAGCCATTGTCAACAATCCCCCTTCCCCCTCCCCCCAGCCACAAACTGGCTCCCAATTTTTCTCTTCTCCCTAACTCTTGCCCTCATACTAGGGAACTTTCTGACATATGTATTAATTCTACCTCAAACATTCAAACATTGAGTTCCTCAACCTATTCACTTTCAGTGTTCTGTACAGCATCTCAGCCACATACAAAGGCCATACCCTTCATCTTGCCACACCAACAAATGTTCATGATTTCTGAAATCTCCTTATCCAACTACCCATAATCTATTAGTTTTTCACCTCTCCCTCTGCCTTCTGTTACAAAACCTTTCTCTTCATTCACACCATGACTTCTAATCTCTTGAGCCCTCAGTTTTCTACCACACCATCTCCTCTACTAGTCATTCTCTCCTCTTCTCCCCATTTTGACCCACAGTGAACCAATTCAACTCTACATTCCCTCCTCAATTGAGTACCTAGCCAAGTTGTATCACTGATTATGCCCAACTAAGCCTCAGCCTTGGATCATTCCCACCATTTGTCACCTTCACTCCTACACACATGATGCTGAACAAAGATGGAGAAAATGACACAACCTCTCTAATTGGATCCACTACAAAGGAAACTCCATCTCTCAATGCTGTCTGTTTTTTCTGACTGTCCCCCATGCCTGGAAAGTTCTCCCTCTCATGCTCTGACTACTGACTGCCCTGGATTCCTTTAAGTCCCATCTAAAGTTCTCCCTTCTATAGGAAGCCTTCTCCAACCCCTCTAAATTCTAGTGTTTTCTCTGCTTAAATTCTTTGCTATTTATACTATATATAACTTGCTTGTTTTTATTTGTGTGAAAGTTATCAGTCCTACTAAATTGTAAGCTCCCTGGCTTCCATTATGTCCCAACTAATATCCTACCTTCTAACTCCTGTTTATCTTATACAGAGCTTACTTTGAATATATTTGTCTGCAAATTGTCTATCCTATTAGAATTAGATTGTAGGTACCTTGAGGGCCAGGACTGTCTTTGCTTGTTGAGGGTAAATTTAGGGTTGAGACTGAATATAAATTTAGTTGGTTGCCAGGGATTTAATTTCTAAATCCCAATGAAGCACCCAAGTCAGAATGGAATTTTATGGTGGTTTTTTTTACAATAAGAGGAAGAAATTAAGAATGAGAGAGGAAAAAAAAGAATTTAAATTTCTCCAGCTCAGACTGAGCCAAGAAAGAGTTCAAAGACCTTGGTCAAAGGAGCCTCCCCAGAAAGCCAAGGGAAAGGGGAGTCAGTCTTATCACTATTGTTTTAGGTATTAGAACTAGAAATTTAAAAATGAAAGTGTCTCTCTCTCCTCTAGGAGCTGATATTCTACTGGCTGACCTTTGGCTATTGCTTCAATCTCTGGGCCTTGGGGTCTTCATCTCTAAAATGACAGACTCAGATGAGAACTTTTCTAAGATCCCTTCAGCCTCTAAATTAATTATCTGAAGCTCTCTCCATATTTGTTTCAGCATTCCCCTTAATCATGTCACCTTATGGAGATGGGGAAAACGCAATCAGGTTAAAGAATAAGGCTCTTTCTTGTCTGGGACCTTGATTAGTTCAATGCATTACAATTCTGTGTCTTAGAAATGGTTTCTGTTTTTTTTTTTGTTTGGAGCTTTTTCCTCCCTAAGGAAAGTTTTGTCTCCAGGCAAGAGTAAGGCTTAAAGAGATTCAGATCATATCACAAAATTCCATACCTTTCATTTTAGAGATAATACAACAGAGCCCAGAGAAGAGATTTGACTTCATAGTAATTATTGTTTCCTAACAGAGTCATCTTGGTTTGACACTGATCTGAGAAAGGATAGAGGGAGAAATATTGCATAAGTCCTTTTTTAAAAAAATCCTTCTGGGGCAGCTGGGTAGCTCAATGGATTGAGAGCCAGACCTAGAGATGGGAGGTCCTAGGTTCAAATCTGGCCTCAGACACTTCCTAGCTGGGTGACCCTGGGCAAGTCACTTGACCCCCATTGCCTAGCCCTTACCACTCTTCTGCCTTGGAGCCAATACATAGTATTGACTCCAAGACGGAAGGTAAGAGTTTAAAAAAAATCCTTCTCTAAGAATAACACTTTCAATCTCATTATCAGGTTTGGAAAAGGGTATTGGAATGGGTAGGCACAGGGGCAGCGAGGTGGCACAGTGCATAGAGCACCAGACTGGGTGCAAATTTGATCTCAGACACTTCTTAGTTGTCTGGGGAAGTAACAACCCCATGTACTTAGCCCTTGTCCTTCTGTCTTAGAGATGTTACTGGGACAGAAAGTAAGGAAAAGGAAGGCTTGCAACATGGTGTCTAGACTGGAAAGTAGAGAATAAAGTGAAGCATAGCTACGTACTTTCTGAGGTAGCAGCAGGTGTAATAAAGGGGTGTAGGGAGAGAGGAGAAGGAGAGAATGGAGTATTCCATCCCTCAAGGCAAGGACAAAGGAGGAGGCGATGATGTTGTGGTTAAGCCTAGAGACAGAAGGAGGATGAGTCCATCTTTCCCCCCCTTTAGTCCTCTCTGGTTATGGCCCCTCACTATGCCTGCCTTTTCTCTCTCTACTGCCTGGCTCTTCCTAAATGATAAGCTTCTTCTTTATAGGGAGAGAGAGGTAACTTCTCCCCCTTCCCACCTTGCCCCCCCAGCTGTGACTGCCCTTCACTGAGGCTTGAAACAGTTAAGGTTTTGGTAACAGGTTTATTCTATGAGAACAAGGATGAAGGACATGATCAAAATGGATGGTAAATTGGGGTCAAAAGGGAAAGAGGGAGGACGGGATCTCTATCTGGATAAACCCTTCCCCCCAAAGTTAGGTAAAACCCTGGCTTTTGGCACAGTACAGCAGGTGTCTTAAGTTCAGGGTAAAAGGAGATTGGGATAGGTCTTCTTGTGGCCTACTTCCTTCTTCAGCTCTTTGCCCACTTGTTGATTTTGGAGGATTGGAATCAGGTTCAGGGAGAGAAAGGTTTCTGGGATTGGGATCCTGTCAGAGAAATGGACCTCCTTTGCAGGGCTCAGTCAAGAGAGAGAGCCAACTGTCTCCCTCTGGGTTTTTTCCTTTCCCCAAAGTTCCAACCCTTCTCCATGCCCCCCCCACCCCCACTACTAATGGAATCCTTGCGTTTTCTCCAGGCTGTCATTTCAAAAGTCTCTGGATTTTCTCTCTCTCACACAGGTCAAGAGAAGAAGTCACCATTCAGGACAATAAGGAACCAGGATATAAGAATTAAATTGGATTTCTTTTTATAATAAATGTGTTTATTTTTACATGCATTTATACTGTCTCTTTCATTTCCTCCCATGCCCCAATTGAACAACAACTACATTAAGAAAAAGAAGAAAAATAAAATTCACCTTATAAATATGCAAGTTACTCAAAACAAATCCCCACATTGGCCACATCCCAAAATGTCGGTCTCTTTCTGCATTTTAAGTTCATCACTTCTCTAGAAGAGGGGTGCAGTATATTTTATCTTCAGCCTTCTGAACTCATGCTATAGCACTGTGTTGATCAGGGTTCTAAAGTCTTTCAAAGTTGTTTTTCTCTGTAATATTGTTCATAAATAAATATGTAGGTATGTATGGAAGCATAAAAGTTCTGCCTGATTCATTCTGCATCAGTTCATAGAAGTCTTAGGAGTCTTTTTTTCTTTCGCAAAACTTCATTTCATCAATTCTTCTGGCACAATAATTCTGTTTCTACTTATTATTTTGATATTATATATTTAAAATTATATATTATTCTAATTCTATTCTAGAATTCCATTCAACCCATACTCCATAATCTGTTTAGCCATTCCCCTATAGCAAAACACCCCTTTATTTTCATTTATTATTTTATTTCTTTTGGGCTACTATGAAATGAGCTCCTGTAGATATTTTTGTAATTATTGGTCATTTTTGGTCTTTCTTTGGTCTCCTTCAGAGATAAGTCTAGTAGTGGCATAGCCACTAGTTTACAAGTTTAGTAACTGGGGGCATAGACACAACTTGCTTTTCAGAAAGTAGAGACCAGTTCATAGTTCCACCAACAGTGCACTGATATGCCTTCTTTTACTAAGGAAGATACTCTATCCAATATTAGAGTGTCTCTTGGATCAGAACTGACCTAATAGAAGCTTAGAGGGCAAAGATATCAAATACAGGACATTGAAGTAACACAGAGAATAGAGTACTGGGACTGGGGTCAGGAAGTCTCCTCTTCCTGAGTTCAATCTGGTCTCAGATACTTGCCAGCTGGGTGACCCTGGGCAAGTCACTTATCCCTATTTGTTTCAGTTTCTTCATCTATAAAATGAGCTAGAGAAGGAAATGGAAAACCATTCTAATGTCTTTGCCAAGAAAACTCCAAATAGGTCACAATGAGTTGTACATGTCTAAAAAAATGACTGTCTGCTTGGTGCTCCTGAGCAGCAGCAGGGCCCCAAGATACCACTGACCCATGCTTTGACCACTAAGGCCACCTCATAGTCCTTCCACTTTCATTATCCAAGGTTCATTGGGTCTTTGCGTTCAGTCTTTTTTTTCACCTCTTATTCAGACTGATAAATCAGCCTTACATAAAACACTTGTATAGATTCAACTATAATAGTGTTCCTTTTTTTCCTTTTAATCCTTACCTTTCTTCTGTCTCAGAATCTATACTGTGTATTGGCTTCAAGGCAGAGGAGTGGTAAGGGCTAGGCAGTGGGGGTTAAGTGACTTGTCCAGGGTCATACAGCTAGGAAGAATCTGAGGCAACATTCAAACCCCAGATCCCCTGTCTCCAGGCCTGGCCCTCCTTGCTGCCCTCAAAGTGTTTGTTGAAGAAATAAATAACAATTTATCTAGCTGAAGTAATATTCGGGTCTCAGATTTTCCCCATACCTATAATTAACACTATACTAATCAAATGATCAAAACTCTATAAACGTGTTTTAAAATTTTATTTGGAAAAATAAAAGCTCTAGAAAATTAATGGAAATAGTGAAAAGACATAGAAGTAAGGAATAATAATACTTCTAAACCACAAACTCTATCCACATAGTACCAGTATAAAAATGATGGATCAATCACTGGAACAGAGAAGAAGCCAAAACAATGGAACTCATTAGCCCAGTGTTTGATAAACTGGAAAACATAAATTACTTAGAAAAGAACTCCCTATTTGACAAAATCTGGGAAGCAATTTGGCAGAATTTGGGCTTAGACCAACACCTTATATCATATTCCATAAAACATCCTAAATGGATGTGACTTTAATATTGTTAAACTGGAAAACATACGTAGTCAGAAAACCATTTCTTTTAATTAAGAAGTGGGGTTCGGCATAATTCCTCAAGGCCTCCACACAGAGCTGCACAGTACAAACCCACACAGAGCCCTGAGACTCTGGCTGCTTTGGCCACCGACCCCTGGGAATGTTAACCGTGTGAGATTGGACATCTCTGAGGAATGAAAGAATTTGGGGAACTTATATACTATTTAGGGGAACTGAGGCACTGAGGATGGGAGAATTAGTTGATTGGCTTTACAATGGCTACAAAGGAAATGAAGCATCCTAGACAAGATTATCAGGGAGAAGCATAGTTTATTATCCTTATCTTATGAATCATTACCTATCATTGTTTCTGAATGAAGATTACCTAATTTCTCATAGACCCTAACTCAATAAACTTTGCCTCCTCTGCTCTAAGGGACTGGTCTTCATGGTCCTTGGACAGGATTGGCCCTCCTGTAAATCCAGAGCCATACCCTTTACCCCAGTGAGAGACTCCCAGACGGATGGAGTCCTGAGACCTGGACTTGTCACTGAAGGACTTTGGGGGTCTAGGAGAATGGCAGCCTTAGAACGGAGAGGTGGTACTGTGGATATAATGGCCAGACTTGGAGTCAGGAAGACAAAGTTCAAATCTGGTCTCTGGCACTTACTTGCTATGGGACCTTGGACAAGTCATTTAATCTTATTTACTTCAATTTCCTTCTCTGTAAAATGAGCTGGAGAAAGAAATGGCAAACCATTCCAGTATCTTTGTCAAGGAAACCTCAAATAGGGTCACAAAGAATCAGACACCACTGAAAGGTCTGAACAACAAGAATTTACATGGAGTAAGTCTGAGCCATCAATCAATTCCTTCAATGAGACTCCCATATCAGTATCACTTGTTACTACGTAAACATTATCAACACATTTTTGCTGAGCTGTACTTTGTTACAAGTTTTATTGGAGGAAAAGGTATTAGCAAATGAGAGAGAACAATATAAAACAATCAGCAACAAAGTATTTATAAAAAGTAGAACATGTGATGTATCTTGTCTTTTTTATTAAAATTCCTTTCCGCCAGCACAGGGCTTCATTCATTAACAGGCACTTTATAGCTATTTGTGGAATCGCTAAATGAAGCTAGCCTTTGCATTTCTGGCAGGTACCCGATCATGTTAGTTTCTGTTGAATTTGCAATTGACTACAAACCTCAAATCTTGAGAGAAGATGCTCTAAATATCTCAAGTCAAGGACCAAATGGGACAGAGATGCTCTGTGATATCCAATAGTATCTTCTATTTCCTGTCCCATCCTCTTTAAAGTCCTACAACTCTCAGAGATGCCAGCTCTTCCTTTTTCATCTCACTTCCCACAAAAACATTTCAAATGTAAACTGAAACAAAGCAAACTTTTCCACAGAAAGTCACACATAGAAAGGGTGGAAAAATAAGAAAATCAAAAGCTAGAATGATGGATAAGCTCTACTCTACTAAGTATTGTTTCTAAAACAAACACAAATAAAAATTCCTGAACCATTAACTGGTACTTTTCATTCAAACCTCCCACAACCCACCATTTCTAAAAATGCACATTCCCTTAGAAATAGTCCCTGGAGCAAAATATAGGAATCGAACAGTGCGGTGCATGCCATTTTCCACTTTTATAGTTTGCTGATTGTTAACAGGGAAAAAGGAAGGTGCTCTAGTTTTGATAATTCTGTCCATTTTATTTGGTCTAAATTTTGTTGCCCCTTCATGTTGAGTTTATTAACATTGATATCTGTTGTCATTGTGTCTATTCTTCTTTGGGCTCAGCTCTCTTCACGGTCCATCATTTTAGATGTCTCTCAATATTTCTCTGAATTCTTCATATTTGTCATTCTTCGTGTCACAATAATATTCTATTACATCTGTCTAACATAGTTTCATCATCTCTTCCATAACTGCTGTGTAAGCGTCATGTTTCTAACTATTTAAGATTATAAGTAATGATACTCTATAGGGGTTCATAATATGGATGTTTATGGTATTTCTTTTGCCTGTCTCTTATTCTTGGATTTTATAAGTAATGTATATAAATTATGATGATTTTGTATGTTTACTTTATAATAGTAGCAATAGTAACAATGGACATGGTGGTAGCACTTTAAAATTTGCAAAGCATTTTATATATGATCTCATTTAATGTTCTCAGCCACTTTGTTTCATGATATGTATGTATTTGTGTGAAGGGACTCCCCCTCTCCCCCAGAAATCATGAAGTGGCGCCATCCTACCTGTGTCCCCAGATGGCTAGCTTTAGGTCATGTGACTAGATGTCACGTGAGAGCTCTCCAAACATAGGACACAAGTGAAGTGACCTGGAAGGGCATGGCAGGAGCTGGCTGAGAGCCATGAGGTAGAGAGCCCCAGAAGGTTAGTTGGCAAGATTAGACGAGATCATCTCCCTCTATCTCTCTGCTCTCCATTTCAACTAAATATTAATAAACTCTATGGAAATTAAGGATCAGAGTTTTTCATTTAGCTTTGACAGTTTTTGGAGACCTGAACTCTGGAGTTTATTTTTATTTTTTAAACCCTTACCCTCTTTCTTAGAATTAATACTATGTATTGGTTCCAAGGCAGAAGAGCGGTAAGGGCTAGGTCATGGGGGTTAAGTGACTTGCCCAGGGTCACCCAGCTAGGGATGATTTGAACCCAGGACCTCCCATCTCTGGACCTGACTCTCAATTCACTGAACCACTGAGCTGCCCCCTGAAATCTGGAGTTTAGAACTCTCATTTCTCCTCTAAGTTTTTAGAGCAGTTTTAAATAGACAAATGGGCAGATTAATCCCATGGCCACCTCCATTGTTCTGATACTGCAAGGCCACTTTTCCAGGTTTTTCCTGCCACTTCCCCATCCCTGCCACAAAGCTGCCACTGCTATTCCCAATTAATGAGAAGGCCCTCGTGTGGTCTGAGCCTTAGCTCAGGTGAGGGAGGGATGTTGGAGAACAAAGCAGCCTCCCTGTTCCCCACATCTAGGTGGCCAGCACAGGTCAGACCTCATCACACCTGCTCACAAGCCAGCTCTAGGCTGAACATTGCCAGACTCCACCAGCACTCAAGCCTTTTCCCCAACCCCTGGCTCCCTGCTGAGTGCATCCAGGTTCCCGGCTCCCAGGGCACAGTAGTGGCAGATCCCCTGCATGACCTGAACCAGGCTCTGATCCCAGGCCTAGCCTCTGTAGCCAACACTCTCAGAGCACAGGCTCCTGGCCCCACCCACACAATACATCCCCTCCTGGCTTCGAAGGTCTCCATCGACCCTAGGGGGCTTCCAAGCTCCTAGCTGTGAGGGTGGGGACTGAAGCAACAGCCCACAAGGGGAATTTCCCATGCCACTCACTGGACCCTGACCTCCCAGCAGGGGGTTGAGGTTCTGTGATCCCAACTGTGGCTAAAAGCACACAGCAGCCACTATACACAGGTGTAACACCACCTGCAGGCAAGAAGTAAAATTGCAGGCAGTTTAATTAAAAAAAATTTTTTTTGTCATCAGAATTTTTATTTATTTATTTATTTTTAGTAAAAATTAAAATTAAAAAAATTTTAAAGAATAAAATTAGGGGGCAGCTGGGTTGCTCAGTCGATTAAGAGTTAGGCCTAGAGACCAGAGGTCTTAGGTTCAAATCAGGCCTCAAACACTTCCCACCTGTGTGACCCTGGGCAAGTCACTTAATCCCTATTGCCTAGCCCTTACCATTCTTCTGCCTTGAAACCAATACATAGTATTGATTCCAAGACGGAAGGTAAGGGTTTAAAAAAAGAATAAAATTAAATATAATTGAATACATCAAATCAAATTTAAATTTAAAAATTATTAATAATTTAAAAATTAATAATATTGAATTTAAGTAAATAAATTCACATTAATAAAATCAAAAACAAATCAAGCCAGATGAATTCAATGCAATATAAATTAATTAAATATACTAATTCAGTGATTCATTATTTTAAATGTCATAATACTTAAAAATAATAATTATTATTATAACTATATATTTATTATTCATACTGTTGCCTTGCAACAAGTACTAGTGCCTTGCATTGGTTTTTATCTAACCCTAATATAAAGATAAGTGATAAGGGATAGAGGAAAATGTATAGATTGTCTATAAGAGGAAAGGAGGAGAATTTAGGCACAAACCCTAGGAGAAGATTCTGAAAGGAGGGCAGGATCTAGGGAGTTTACTGGGTTTAACAGTCTCTCCTGATCTGGCTTTCCTCTGAGCTGGTAAGGAGGATCTTTGCTCTGACATCTCCTGGGAAAAGACTAATCTTGTGGAAAGATTAGGAATTTCTGGGTTCAAAAACTGCCTTGTAGGGGACCTGCTTCTCTGTAAAGTTTAAAGATCAACCTATCAGAAACAACTTGGTTAAAGTAAATTCAGGGGTTTGTCACCTGGGACTTTGGGTTTATCTGGGAAGTCAATCCCAGGCTTTGGTAAGGACTCAATATATCTGTGAGTCCTGCCTCATCACCCTTTTATAGACAATCTGTTGTATATAGGTAGTCAGATAGCTTTTGGGGATCTAGAAAAGATCATGGAGTGAATAAGAAGGGCTTAAAAAGACCAGAAGAACAAACCCCAGGAGGGGGAGAGTGGATTGGTCAGAGGAGCTACAGTTGTGTAGATTTAGGAACTTATCTACCATTTCCTACCTTCAATAAACTTTTTTTTTAAAAAATAATTGCAAGGGTTGTTCTTCACTGGCCCTGGTAGTGTATTAAAAAAAAAAGATAAAAGAGGGAAGTTTGTACCCCAAGGGAAGTTTGGACTTTCGGTATGGAGAGAGGGAAAGAGAGGAGAACCCCCTTCTCAAAGCAGGGTTCAGGGGAGACAGCAAATGTAACGAGTTGGCTCAGAGAGAGGAGAGGGGATTTGAAGATTTTCCCCCTTATGCCTTCCCTCCTTAGCTAAAGTGGCTCTCCCAGATTTGCTCTTGTCCCTCTTGTCCCCCCTCCACTACTCAAGACCCAAAAGGGTCTCCCCTTGATCTGTTCACTCACACTCATCTTGGGGAACAGATAACTTTTAATGTCAACTCAATCAGATAATACAAAAGGAAATAGCGGGCAGGGAAGAATGGGAAAAGGAATGCGGGAAAAGGGGGTCCCTGTCTCTATCTAAACCCTTTCCCCTCCCTCCTCAAGTTTGGGGGAACTCAGGCCTTGACATCCTGAGCCCCTGAGAGAAAGTCAGATTGACTTACCCCTGGGCAACAGGAGCTGAGGTAAAGTCTGCTCAGGTTTCTCTTCAGAAGTCCCTTCAATTGGGAAGTGTTGGGGGGAAATGTTTCCAGTCACCAGCAGGAAAAATGGGTAACCCTCAGGAGAAAGTCTTTTTGCCAACTTCTCTCTTCAGCTTCTTAAGACCGAGAGACCCTCACTGCTCTCCCAGCCAGAGTCTTCTCCTCCTCTGGATTCTACTCTTGGGGCCCTTCCCCCATCAGGGTGATCAATTTCACATACTCTTCAGCCTGGCACTTTTTCTCTAGTGCCAGCCTCTGTTACAAATCCTCCATTTCCTGTGGTTCATGTGGTGTCACCCTGGCCCACGCCAGTTACTTACCTTCTATGTCTATTCTAATCTATCTATGTTACTTATTGTTCCCATATAAAATCCCCCCTCCCAAAATAATAAATCTTATCCTAATCTGTCTATTTGCTAATCTAAATTCCTATTTTATGCTAAGATTGAGTTGTGGGAAGAGGGTTAGGATCATGTACCAACATACAAAAGTCATTCCTATTGCAATCAATATAAAATTTAAATCTTAAGTAAAATTGAACTATCCTATGCCTTATGTAATGCTAATTCCAATGTAACAATTCATAACAATTATAGGTATATGTGTGTGTGTGTATATTAACTTGTATCTAATAAAATCTGATTTATTCTGTTCCTATGTTATCTCTCTAGTTACAATATTCCCTTTTCCACCCTAAGCTACTCTGTCCCTATCTATTAATGGTTAGTATTTTAACTCTCCTTTCTATCTATATTAGTGGATTAGATCATTATTATGATATATATATATATATATATATATACATATACACATATATATGTCTGCTATTTGTACACATTTACATATGTCACATGTTATTTAAATACATATATACATATATGAATATATATCCTCTGGTAGTAGAGATTTATTTATAGATATACAATTTATGGGTTGTCCTTATTTACGGCACAGCCCCTAATGTCGGTGTAAAATTTGTTCATGTTCTAGATATGTCATGGTGGATGCATATTTATTCCAATGTGCATGTGAAAGTACTTCCCTAAATGTGAAGTTAATGTGATTGGCAATTAATCTTATGTGACCCATTTTCCTGAAGTTCATTCCCCAAAATGTCTTTGATTCAAAGTTCTTTCCAGTTGTCCATGTATCTTCCATCCTTTGGTATTGCTTGAAGTTTGTCACAGGTCTGGGGTGCCTTCTCCTTTACAGGATACATACTTGTTTGTCATCTCACCTTAAAAGATGATCTCAGGTATCTGGAACTACAGAATCATGTGTGTGCGTGTGTGCGTGTATGTGTGTGTGTGTGTGTGTGTAAGATTAACATGTGCATGCATGTAAGAGTGAATATGTTGATGTGTGTGAGTGAAACTTTATACAGGATGTTTGTGCCATCCTCAAGTGTGCAAGTGAGATTTTTTTTTAATGTAATGAATATAGGTATCTTTCTTAATGTGTGATTGTAAGGCGATTATTCTACTCCTATGTGGTTGATTGTAGAGGTTAATGATATTTTGGTCTAGGCTTGAGATTGAAATTCATATATAAGTTTATTAATTCTAAGGGATTCTAGACTCCCAGGTTCTGCAAGTAACCACTTCTACTATGTTTCACAGGCTACATTAATCCTCCCTGATCTAACTAACCCAAATTCATATTATCTGTCTTGGGCATTATTCTATTTTGGTTTCACTGTCTCTGTTTAGTATCTCTATCTTTTCTTGTGCGATTTTGTTGGATTCATGGGCTCTATGTTTATTTATCAAGGATTGTTCTTGAGGCATCTGTGTTTGAATGGATTCTTGAGCTTCCATTAAGTTGTCTTTTTGTTCGTGGAATACCTAGTTTCTGTATATCCACTATTCTCTTACTGGATATTTTCCTGGTGCCCTTTTCCAGGATAAAACCTAGGTACTCGACTTTTGGGAGAACCCATTGCAACTTTGTTTTTGAGACCTTATGTCCTCTTTTGTACAATTCTATTAGCAGCCTCTTTGAGTCTTCTAGGCATGTTTTTGCATCAGGAGATGCCAGAAGCAGATCATCCACATAATGCATTAGCTTGCTGTGTTTGAATTTTATATTTTCTAGGTCTCTTTTTAGCAGCTGGCAGAAAATTGATGCACTCTCACAACAGTCCTGCACTAAATGAATCCAGCAGAGCCAATTTTTCTTCCATGAGAAGGCAAACATATTTTGACTATTGGGATGGAGAGGAACCATAAAATATGCATTGCTTAAGTCAATTATGGTATACCATAATGCGTTGCTAGGAATCTCAGAAATAATGTCATTGGGAGATGGTGTGATGGTATGGGTTTTCTTGATTATATTATTGATTGCTCTGAGATCCTGCACAAATCGCCAGTTTACTGTACCATCAAACTTTGGCTTGCTCTTTTTAATAGCTAGTATTGAGCTATTATATTCTGACACTGTGTGTCTCAATATTCCCTGCTCCAGCAAGCTGTTGATAATAGGTGTTATGCCTTCTTCAGCTTCTTTGCTGAGCTTATACTGAGGGATCTTAGGAGGTATACAGTCTTTGACTTCTGTCTTTACCGGTTGTACTGATTTAATCATTCCCACATCATTCTTATATGCTGCCCATACACCCTGTGGAATGTCTGTAGGAATGTCATGAAGAGATGTAATAGCCTGCTGCTGATCAGTGGTCTCATCAAGCGGTCCCAAAAATAATAGAGGATAATGTTTCAGGGATTGTTTTGGTAAATGGAGGTATATATTCCCTGATTGCTCACATTGTAAAGTTGCCCCAATTTTACAAAGAAAATCACATCCCAAAAGGTTGTCTGGACACCCTGGTATTAGAAGGAATGTATGGTCAATGGACAGTGGATCTAACGTTACCATCTTAGATTTCAACTGTGGGACTCGTTCTATCTGTTCTGTAGCACCTGCCACTGAAACCATACCTTCTATCATGGTGGCCCCTAGGAATGGCTTTAATACAGATTTGGCTGCCCCTGTATCCATGAGAGTCTTATAATTTTGATCTCCCACTTTGATGCATACATATGGTTCCTGTATCTCTGCCTCATATTGCAAACAATTATTGTGTTGTTTGCATGCACAGGTTTCCCATTATCATCTTAACTTTCTTGCCCCAGGGTCTGTAATGCACTTGTTTAACTAGTAGATGTTTCAGGTTTTGTAGATGTTATAGTGCAATCTACCATCCCCTCTTTAGTTATTTCACCCTCATTCAATGCACTATTATTAACTAGCATTGTATCACTTTGGACTACTGCTATCTGTGAGCTAACAGCTTGCTCAGAGGAAAGGTTTGTGTTTGTGTTAATTTCAGTTTAATAAATGCTTGGATGAGGCTTCACTATCAAAGACTCTTCTGTCCCCACTCCCTTAGATTGTTTTGCCATATCTGGTTCAGGGAATAGACAGTCATTAGAATTTTGATATTGATCTGTGCTAAACCCATCCCCAGGACTGGTATCTTTGAGTGTTATAGGATTTCATGGGTAAAAATCTTTGGCTTTGGGTTTTAAGTTAGTTCTCCCCTCATTTTCCTTTCTTTCCCCTCTTAGATGTATAAATGTATCAGCTCCAAAGTCTCTTGTAACTTTTTTCTAGTACCAGCCTCTGTCACAGGAGGTTCCTTGTTGGGTTTTTTTTCCCATTTCCATTCCCTCAAGGTCCTTTCCATTAAACTATCTCCTTTTGGAGGCAGTTTTTCTTTCATTACTCTAGTTTAGTAGCTTTCTATAATAAAATTGAAGGATGTTGTGTCTCAATTTTTTTTTTTAATGTTTTGGGATCCTTTCATTGTTTGAATTGCCCATTCAGCAATAGTAAGAACATCTCTTTACTGAACCCTGACAATAATAGACTTGCACCACAGCTCCTAAACTACTTACTGAACTCTGGAAGTAATAGACTTGTACCACAGTTTCTGAATGTAAAAACAACAGCTAGAGCAGAAGCCTCACTCAGATTTTAAAAGGCCCAGGAATTTTCCTAAAGATTTTGAAAAATTTTCCTAAAATAAGACAGAAAGACTAGAAATTTTTTTTTAATTCAGGGTCAAAATTTCAGACATTATGGGAAATAAACAGAATAAAACTAGTAAAGTGCCTGAGGGTTCTCCCTTGCATGAGATACTATGTAGTTAGTATGAATGAGGGTTCCCTAAGGAGGGTTGGATGTCAAAAAAGGGGATGAAAAATCTTTGCAAAGCCTGGGCACTAAAATCCTTTATCTGACCAAGGCATGGTTCTTTTGATTTTAAAATTTTAGAAGAATTAAAACTGGCCCTCAATAACAAGGAGTTGAATTCTACACTTATTGGTTTTATAGGCATATCATCTTGACAAATCACCAAAATCCACTACCCTGAAAAATAGCCTGGTTGACACTGAAGACCCTTATACACTGCCTTCACTATCCCCCAGCCATGAGGCTGTTCATTCTCTAGATCCATGCCATTCTGGCTTGACTCCTTCAGCTCCTCCTCCTAAACCACTAGTTAAATCCAGCAAGAAAGATACTCTATCATCTTTCCACCCTGCCTGTGAGGAGGTTCCTCCTCCTCTACTTAATCGAGGCCAGGATTTGACTCCTTCCACTCCTCTCCCTTCCATGCCCCTCTCACCTCCCAGCCCACCTTTGGTACCATCTCTCTATTCCCCACTTACCATCTAAGCCTACCCAGTCTCTGCCTTGCCCTGCCCATCTCCTCTCTTGCCTTGTCAGCTTTGCACTGCCTACTGTCCAAACCCATCCTTTTCCTCCCCCTTGCTCAACTTTCCCCCTGCCTCTCCCACCCTCTCTCCTTCTCTTACTGGCCCAGTCCCCTCCCTTCTCCCCATCCTTACTCTCCCTCTTCCCCTTCTCCTTCCCCTCCCTGCTCTCCTCTCTGTGCTCCTTTCCTTGACTAACCCCACCCATCCTACCCAGGCTCCTCTCCTTTCTGCCCCTACACCAACTCATTTCTCCCTGTCTCCTCCACTCCCGATCAGTCCCTCTCTCCCCATCTAATGACTCCTCCCCCTTCCCACACCCACTCAACTTGATCCCAAACATCAAATCATATTCCAGTATCCACAGACAACTCAAATAAAAGTCTGTTCCCTCCAAAGGATGTTTCCACTTGTGACAAACAAGGGAATTTAGTAAGTATTAGACATCATACACCTTCCTCTCCACAAGACATAGAGAGATTCAAAGAACTCTTTCCTTTGAAGATGAACCCATTGTAGTCATAAATAAGTTTGAACACATTTACAGGAATTATACTCTGAGCTGGACAGACATGCAAGATTTGATGCATGTTCTACAGAAAGAGAAAGAAACAAGGTTTTTTCTCTCTCATTAATTAGTCTACTAAAATCCCTAAATGGGACCCAAATTCAGAGAAAGATTACATGCATTTGTTTCAGGCTAATAATGCATTACTAAAAGCAACGAGGGCTTGTTCTGAGAGGTCAGGTACTTGGACTAAATTTGAAGACTTGAAAAAAGAGGAAAATGAGAAACCATATGAATTCATGGATAGTCTTGTAGAACTGGGATGCAGATATCTTGACCTAGATCTTTCTAGGGAAAAGATATTAGACACATAAGAACACATTTTGTAAAAACCTGCTGCAGGGTTGTTAGGAAATATTTTATGACTTAATGCCCTGAATGGTCCACTATGGACCTTGATACATAAAAGAGAGTAGCAGTTGACATCTTTGACAGCCATGAAAAGGAAGAGAGAAGAAGCTAAATGAGTGGAGAGATTAAAGAAGGATAAAAATGAATTAGAGGAGAAACAAAAAGGAAATAACTGAATTAAAGGAACAAGTAAAAGAAGGAGATGTAAGACAGACAGAGGTCATAGCTCTTTTGTAGGCTACAAGAGGCAACCAATGACTTGTTTGTTTCTTTTTTGTGTGAGAAGGAAAGCCATGTAGCTATGGATTTTGGAAACAGGAACCAAGAAAATAGAACAGAAGAAGCTTGAGAAATAATAATACTAGTAACAACAATAATGGATCCTCTAATAGGTCAGTGATTGTAATAGTGTAAATTATAATTCATACCATAATGCATCATGCCAAGGAATCTGTTATCACTGTGAGATACCACAGAGAAATGGTCAAAATGACCAAAAGTACAGCCAGAGATGAAGCCAAAGGGATCTAGATGAATGATGGTAGTTGGGAAGGTAAGGGACCTCAAAGAATCTGGAGGTGAATTTTAAGCATTTTCAGACCCTACTGCTTTATTGATGTTAAACTATTTCAGTTTGTTCCCCTCCCCATAGTAAAGAAGTCTATGTAATTCAATTTTTTTTAAACCCTTACCTTCTGTCTTGGAGTCAATACTGTGTATTGACTCCAAGGCAGAAGAGTGGTAAGGGCTAGGCAATGGGGGTCAAGTGACTTGCCCACATAGCTGGGAAGTGTCTGAGGTCAAATTTGAACCCAGGACCTCCCATCTCTAGGCCTGGCTCTCAATCCACTGAGCCACCCAGCTGCCCCCTGTAATTCAATTTTAAATACAGATCTACACCCAGAAGATAAGATGTATATAATTCCCAGTGAACCAGTAGAACAGCAATCAAAATTTGAGAAAAAGACCCTTGGATTCATTGCTCACATGTAAAATGGGTACCTTCTATTGACACTGAATCACTGTATCCTGTCACATATATTTTATTTCCCACTTATTTGTTTTATAATTTCATTTTGTGTTTTTAAGTTTACATATTGATCTAATCTAAAATATTCCATTACACGATGTCACTTTCAGTTAGTATGTTTTGACTATTAGCTATATGTTACGTTACATTGTCTTTATTTGTACCCTCCTCCTATGACTGGACTGGAAATAATACCATTATAAAAGTCCACAGACAAGTTGGACAAACTTCTCTGTGACAAATCCATTGATCTTTATGATGCTGGATTTGTCACCAGATCCAGTGGAACTCTGCTTTGTCATAGGCAACAATTTCAGTTCACAGTAATGAAACATTACCAAGTTTGCACCATAAAGAGGTTACATGTTACCTAAAAGGCCTTTTGTTCCTTTTGCCTTTGTTAACTGTCAAATAGATGATGATGGATGAACTCCCTCAAAATGGTTATAACCTATATCAGTGACCTTTGAAGAATATAATGAGCTGAAAATCTCAATGGATTTTAATGGATTTTGAGAAGTAATTTTTAGATACCTAGATACACTAGATTTAGATTTTTTAATACACTGCCTCTGATTGATCATGCCTACCTTTTTATTGTCTTATATTATGATTTTCCTTTTTTTACTCAAAATTTTATAAAATTTTGATAGAATTTTTTATCCGGAATTTAATTTTTTCTCTTATATTGGGTTTTTTGGGAGAGTGGTTGGTTTTCTTTTGAGAATTTACCTCCGAAGGGGATATTGTGTGATTATCCTAATTATCTTAAAATCTTTTAAAGACATTATAAGAAAAGAAAATGGCCAATACCCTAAATCCAGAAAGCAGATCTTTTGGAGAAGTTGCCATGAGGATGCCTACAGAAACCATACTCTACATCAAGAGATCCAGAGTGAACTTTGGGATATAATGAATTGAATGGAAGGGGGATAAATATATTATTTATTCTGAATGTAAACTCTTATGCCAAAGGGGAGTGCTCCTAAATTCTTTCCCTCTTATCCCCAAATTGTTGTTCCTTCTTTGTAAAGTGCAATGTTTTACACACCTCTAGTAAGAGAAGTTTTAGAGGTATTAGCTACATATGTGGAATGATTCACTGGGAAGACATGACATATTAATCTCCTAGAAACTCCACGGAAGGAGATTTTAATATGCTGGTCTCCCAAAGAATCAAAGAGGGAACTTGTGAAGGCCCCCCCCACCAGAAATCATATACTAGGGTCATCCTACCTATGTCCCCAGACTGCTAGCTTTATATCACATGACTAGATGTCATGTGAGAGTGTTCCAAACATAGGTCACAGGTCACGTGACCTAGGGATGAAATATGTGGATAATATTTATGTTAAGTTTGTAGACTTAGTATATCAAGGTTAGATGGTTATTTACTACACCTATTAGGGAATAGGGCCAGGAGGCCCAATGCTAACTGAATCTTGGAAAACTGTTTAGAAACATTAAAGATAGGGTTAATTATTTTTCAAATGAAGGACAGGAGGACTAGGAACAAAGGAATCCCTAACTATGAATTCTCGATACACACCCCCCCCCCCTTTTCTATGGGTTATGCAAAGAACCATCTTCAAAGTCTTCTGGCTGCCTATGTCTATAGTCTCTTTCTATAAAACCCACTATATAACTACCTGATCTACCCAGTTCTCACAAATAATGTGTGGATAAATTTATAGTTCATCAGAGTAGCATCTTTGAACTCTTGATGAGTTCAACCCTCTTCAGCCTGGGCCCAAGATGGCTTCAGGCTTTTCCCACAGACAAGTTTAGAGGCTTGCTGGCAGTTCTCTTCAAAGATGTCAGGAAACTCGTTCAGGACTCAGGACCACAGGTGGATGACAAATTAGGAGACAGAGTTGATAGGATCTCAACTACAGGATAAGAGGACAGCAGGAATGGTAGCTTTGGCTCTATGAGTTACAGGTAGGCAAAACCCCCACTTGGCCCAGAAAGGAACAAGCCACAGAAAGTTGCCTCTCCAAGCTTTCCCAAGGACAGGAACCAATGGCCTTCAGCTTTCTCAGTGTACCTCTCTTACATCTTCCCCACACTGTAGAATAAGGTCCTCACAGTTCCATGGCATGTGGGAAGTCCTCTTTGCAAACTTTCCTGTCTAATTTATGCTTCCAAAGGTTTTTTTTCCTTTTCCTCATTACAGGAACAATGACCTGGATGGGAAGGGGGTGGTTAAAAGGTTTGAGACAAGGAAGTACGCTCTCTCTATTCCTTTGGACATGGTGTGGTAGGATGTTGGCCAAGAGCAATGAAGTGGAGAGTCACATAGCTAGTTAGCTGGCAAGAGTAGGGATAATCTCCCTCTATCTCTATGCTCACTATTTCAAGTAAATATTTATAAACTATGGAAATTAAGGGCCTGAGTTTTAAGTTTAGTTTTAACATATTTCTATACACACACATATATACATACAGATAGGGTAGCTAGGTGGCATAGTAGGTAAAGCACATGGCTTGGAGTTGGGAAGACTTGAATTCAAATCTAGCCTCAGACACTTATAAATTGTGTGACCCTAGGCAAATCACATAACCCTGTTTGCTTCAGTTTCCAGATCTGTAAAATGAGCTAGAGAAGGAAATGACAAACTACCCAATAACCATAAATGGAGCCACAAAGAGTCAGAAATAACTGAACAACAATAATAAATATATATATATACATACACACATTTGAGGAAAGAGATTAAGGAACTTGCCCATGGTTAACAGAGAGTTGACCATGGGCAATTCAGAAGTAGAATTTGAACCCCACTTTTTAAAAATTAAACATAACACTAAATCAACTATACTGTATCTTGTTACATTGCTGAAGCTATTGATAATCTTGATTATATTTTTTCCTAGGCTACTCTAAGTAAACCACCATATTGTCTGCAAGTGCTTACAAGTCCATAAGGACATCATAGGCCCACTGAGGCAAAAGCATCCAGAAAAGGCACATTTGCAGATCTACCTCAAACCTTGGCAAAGACCAGTTGTGAACTTAGAGGTCCAACAAATCATGTCTTTGATAAACATCTGACTTTCCTCATTGGCATTCTTAATTGGCACTGAACATTCCTGACTAGGTTATCACAACCTTGGGCTCTATCTTGGGATAGAACAACCTCCTACTTATCTATATGTACTGGCGCCATAATCATACTCCCAGGAAATTTCCTCTCTTAAAGATAGCAAACCAAAGAGAAGCCTTGAAGATTAGAATATGATGTATATGCACTCTGTTTATATAAAACACAAGCATATTTTAATTGGTCTTTGTACTTTAATTGACAATTAGGAATGTATACTTTTGACATGTTACTTTCTCCTTGATATATCATTTCCTTTGCTCTTAGCATGTAGATTCTGTATAAATATTGCCTCTTTACTCATTAATAAACTAAGTTTCCATGACTACATTTGACAAGCTTCCCTAAGATTTTCCCATTTTCAAATGCACCTAATGTAATTAGAATTTTGTATCCCTGGACTTCATTTTCCAGAATCCTACTTTTGTCCTCAGATTATGTCCTTACATTTTGTAGATAAAAGTTTCTGTAGATCCACCCCAACCCTCTCTTCCCCCTTCTTTTGCGGTGCAGGAACCTGCTCTTTCCTCTTTTTCAAGTGATTATAAATAAATCTTATAAAATATAATACTTGGAGTGATTGGATATTAATTTTTAATCTTACAACGTGATACTCTTTCTCTCTGTGTGTGTCTCTCTCTTGCTTTCGCACTCTCTGACTCTGTGTCTCTCTGTTTCCTTTAAGTTGTGCCTGCCTTACACACACTCAGACCCATGCTTCAGAGCCTCAGGGGAGGATACTCCCCCTGATTAGAAGTGGTAAGTTGATCCCTAATTAACTGAGCCACAGTGTCTACCTTGGGGTGGGTATTGTAAAGATTAAAATTTAGGGAAACTGAGGCAGGTAGAAATTAGTTTCTCTCTGCAAGGAGTATTATTTTTTTTTATAGTCACAAGCTTTTTAGGGCATGTATTAGCAAATGTATCTTAAACTTGTAGTACTGAAAAATCAAAAGGTTAAAAAAAATCTTAATACTGGTGACATGTGCTTCAAATATAAAAACAAGAGAAAAATAGAAAAAAACACTGAAATAGTATATTGCACATGCAAGAAAAATATAATAATAAAAGAGCTATAAAAAATTCAAAAATGTAGCTTATAATCATTGACACTCTGTGTCAGCTAAGAAAATATAAAATGCAAGGCTTTCTCACCAAAAATGAGATCCATTTCCTCTTAATATCTGGCCATGATCACTGTGAGTAGAAGGCAAATGAATTGAACAAGGTTAACAATTTTTTCATTTTTAAAAATACAGTAGTACAAATATGTAGTATCAATATCCCCAAAATTCTCAATAGCCCAATTAATTACAATAGCAAACAAACACACTATCATATTTCACATAAGTTACTGTATGGCATTATAGAGCCTATGAATTGATGGATATTTGTCACAAGTTTTTACAAACGTAGCAAATCTTTCAACCTTGGTATTTAAACATATTTTTAAACAAAGTAAAACTCATCTTGGGTTAAGAACATAATCAAGAAATCTACATATCATTCTGGTGCAAGTAAAGTAGTGAACTGAAGAGTATAAATAAAGGGGTGCTCTTTTTTTGGAGGCTTTTTGGGGGTACAAATGCCCTGAGATTAACTGCCCAACTTCCATTCACATATTTAGAAATGCGGGAAGGTTGGGGGTTATAAAATGTATTTCACTTCAGCTACTAGAACGGGCCTTACCTTGTGGTAAGAGCAGGCAAAAATAACCAGAGATTGTTAAAAAAAAAATTCCAAGAATCATATTTAAAAAACCCTTAAAATCATTTGAGATATTTAGCATATTAAATTTTCCAAAGGTTGTTATACAATTATAACCAGTCCTGAAGTCCATCTATGTGATAATTTACAAAGTCAAAATAGAAAGGCTGTTTTTTTTTCATATGGGCTTAATTACAATAATATTTGTTCAATAGTTATAGGGGAAAAGCAACAGAATTTTAAAACTCAGTACATTCAAAATAAATTCAATCAACCTTCAGTGTAACAGAATAATATTCAATCCAGTAATATATGAATTTAACATCACAAAGTTAAAACTTAAACAAAAAATGCAATAGAATACAGAGATTTTTCTAAACCATTGGAGTTTGAAATGCCTCAAAATTTATCCTTTAGTCTCTTTGAAGTTCTTTAGGTGTGTTTTTTTTTTCTTTTAATTAATTATCCATTTAAATATCTATTGTCCGAAGGCAGAGTGGTAAGGGCTAGGTAATGGGGTCTGAGCAATCTGCACCAGGCCACACGGTCATGAAGTGTCTCAGGCCAGATTTCAACTAGAGACCTCCTGTCTCTGGGCTCCCAGTTCGCTGGGCCACCCATTTGTCCCTTTTAAAGTTAAAGTTGAATCTTTGGGCTGAGTCTGCTCCCTGACAGACAGGTGAAATCAATGAAATTACCAGAAGAGTCAAAAGGTATCCTTTTAAACAGCCCATTGCCATTAAGTTTCTGCTTGAAAAATCTGTTTCTTCTCCTCTCCCTTTCTCTGAACCCCCTGTGGTCAATACCCCCATCCACATGGAGGCTTAGCCTAAGGGAAAATTACCAGTTCTCCTTTCCCTCTCCTCTCTCCCCTCCACCCACCCTATCTTCCCAGGCTCACAAGCAACTTCCCCTAAAAACCTAATCAAGAGGCTTCTACAACTGGTTCTTACAAAATGCAGATGATCTTCTCACTTTCCTGGTAGGATAAGATAGAATTCAAGACCCCAGTGGATCTGTATTCTCTTCCCTCTAAGAAATGATTTCACTGAGAGTAAGGTTTAAGTATTACCTATTAGCACTCTTTTCCTCTCCTTCTTATAAGAGTGTTCTTCCCCTCCCCTTTCCATGCATATCTTTGTGTGATAAAGATTATCCTATTTATTTTATTTTTTCAAATATCTCTTGGTGCCATCTTCGATTTCCCCCTCCCTTTTTCTTTTTTTGCATATCATCTTATAGCACTTATTACCCCAATCTCATCCTGTGAATGATTCTTCTAATTACTATAATAGTGAACATAATTTTTGATAGTTACAAATAACATTTTCTCCATATATTAATATATATAATTTGATCTAATTGTAGTCCTTAAAGAAGAAAGTTTGAATAAAAAACATTCTTCCCCTTTTCCCTCTCTTTCTTATTTATCTTTTCATGTTTCTCTTGATCTTTGTGTTTGGATATTAAACTTTGTATTTAGTTCTGGTCTTTTCTTTACAAATACTTGGAAATCTTCAATATCCCCCAAATTCTCAATAGCCCAATTAATTACAATAGCAAACAAACACACTATCATATTTCACATAAGTTGCTGTATGGCATTTTTAAAAACCCTATGAATTGATGGATATTTGTCACAAGTTTTTACAATCATAGCAAATCTTTCAACCTTGGTAATTAAACATATTATTAAACAAAGTAAAACTCATCTTGGGTTAAGAACATCATGAAGAAATATTCTGGTGGAAGTAAAATAATGAGCTGAAGAGTATAAATGAGAGATGCTCCTTTTTTGGAGGCTTTTTAGGGGTACAAATGCCCTGTGATTAACTTCCCCAACTTCCATTCACATATTTAGAAATGCGGGAAGGTTGGGGGTTATAAAATGTATTTCACTTCAGCTATGGGCTTTACCTCATGGAAGGGGCAGGCAAAAATGACCAGAGATTGTTAAAAAAATAATTCCAAAAATCATGTTTAAAAAACCCTTAAAATCATTTTAGGTATTTAGCACATTAAATTTTCCAAAGGTTGTTATAGCAATTGTAACCAGTTCTGAAGTCCATCTATCCTCTATGTGACAATTTACAAAGTCAAAATACAAGGGCTGTTTATAGGGAAAAGCAATAGAATTTTAAAACTCAGTACATTAAATGAACAGTATAACAGAGTAATATTGAATCCAGTTATATATGAACTTAAAATCACAAAGTTATATCTTAAACAAAACAATCAGTAAAATGCAATAAAATACAGAGATTTTTTATAAATCATTGGAGTCTGAAATGCATCAAAATATAGCCTTTAGTCTCTTTAAAGTTATTTGGGTGTGTTGTTTTTTTTTTAATTATTAATTATCCATTTAAATGTCTATTGTCCGAAGGCAGAGTGGTAAGGGCTAGGCAATGGGGGTTAAGGGACCCATCCAGGGACCCACAGCTGGGGAGTATCTGAGGCCAGATTTTAACCCAGGACCTCATGTCTTTAGGCCTGGCTCTCAGTTCGCTGAGAAGCAGAGTTTTTTCCCCAAAGTTAGCTAAAAGGAATGCAGGTGAAGTCAATAAAAGGATCAGTGCAATTAAAAGACATCCTTGTAAAATAGCCATTGCTTTTAAGTTCCTGCTTGAAAAAGTCTGTTTCTTCTCCTCTCCCTTTTCTCTCTCCCCTCCTATGATCCACCCCACTTGGTCAATACCCTTTAGACTAAGGGAAAATTACCCGTTCTCCTTTCCCTCTTGTCTCTCCCCTCCGCCCAGGTGGAGCCAATACCAGCCGGTAGAAATGAGTCCTGAGCAATCTACTCCAAGGATCTGGGTTGAACAAGGACCGGGTGAGCTAGAGAGAGCACCGGGGTAGGCAGGGCCAACAGGAAAGCAGGCAAGCAGCAGGGCCAGGAGCCACGGGCACCAGGTGAGAACTGAGAGGCCAGGAGCAGCAGCAGGAGAAACAGGCAGGCAGCACTTAGCAGCCAGGGGCCAGGTGGGCGGCAAACGCAACAGGTCTGGAGTGAGCCTGTGAGCTATCTAATGGCTGGAATGAGCAGCAGCTTTGCAAGGGTAAAAAAACCTCAGCCAGAGAAACGTGGATCAAAATTTTCTAGGCACTAGCTATTAAAAGCTGAACTTAAGATCAGTAAAAAAAAGAATCAGAAGATTGAGATATTTCATTTTCCCGAAGTTGTAAGCCAACTGTAACAGTTAAAAATTAGGGGAGACTGAGGCAAGATAGAAATTAGTTTCTTTCTGAAAAGAGTATTATTTTTTTAGAGGTTTATTAAAGGTTGAGGATTAAAGAAATTACAGAATAAGAAAACACGGGTCTAGGCCCACAGAGAGGCCTAAACACAACCTCACCTACATTGTCAAAAGAGCCATGTCTGCTTGCAAGCGGAAAACAAGGAAGAAAAGAGCCCCAAAAGCCTTTGCAATCAGGTTAAATACCCCATCTCGTTCTCAGCCCAGGTAAGGTTTTCAGTGAGATTACAAAGCATTCTGGGGAAGTGGAGCAAGGGCTTCTGGGGATTGAAGTCCTGAATTCAAGTCTATTTTTCACAGTGCCATCTTCCCAGGAACACCCACAGTCTGTGCTCTTCAGCCTGCTGGGGTTTAAGGAGTAGCTGCTCTCAGGGGTAGGTCTTTGGTGGTCTTAGCTCTCAAGGACCTAGAGGTGCCCCTTACTCACTCTAGAGGTACCCCTCATTCATTCCGTGATGGCTCTGACTCTGGCTTCATAGGTGGGGTGGGGAAGGGTAGATAAGTTTGCATTTTGGTGGGAGCTTTTTCACCCCCATATAATGTGGAAATGCCTAAATCCCATGTACCTTCAATGCTGTGCCCTCCTGTAGAGTCTCTTTGTTCTTATCAATTTGTTTTTTGTTTTTTTTGGTCTTTTGAGGTAGTCTATATTGGTGGGTGCTGAAGAGAGGATGAGTCTTGAGTCTAGACTGCCACCATGTTTACCTGGAAGTCTCCAAAATGCAGATAATCTTGCTTGTCTGTGGATATCTTTTTTAAAAAACCCATACCTTCCATCTTAGAATCAATATTATGTATTGGTTCCAAGGCAGAAAAGTGGTAAGAGATAGGCAATGGGGGTTAAGTGATTTGCCCAGGGTCACACAGCTGGGAAGTATTTAAGGTTAGATTTGAATCTAGTACTTCCCATCTCTAATCCTGGCTCTCAACCCATTGAGCCACCCAACTGCCCCCTGAATATTTGTTAAAATATATAGATTTCTTCCCACTTCCTTCCAGTTAATTGAAGAGCTCAGAAGAAAAGGTTTGTGGAACTTAGCCAGGGAGTATTTGCAGAGCCTGGAGCCACGACCTGCCTACCCTGTCTGTTGAAGAAGCTGTTTTCCTGCACAGAAAGTGAGGTATAAATACCCCTTTCCTTCTTCCCTCACCCCCACGTGAGTCTCAAGGGCATAGTAGGCACTTGAACTTCCAACTTATAGCTTAGATGTCTCTTAGATCAATGAGCACACCTTGTACTCTACCTCACCTAGAACAGCCCTTTCCATGCTGACCACCCCGTCCCTATTAATCTTACAAGTCGATTTTAAACTAACCTGGGAAAGCTTTCATGGCCTCTTTTAGAGCTCAAATCCCAACAGCCTGTATTCACTCACCTTGTGAGGTTTTTAATCCTAGCCAGTACATACTAGGCAAGTACCACCTCAGAACAGGAAGTAGAATTGCTAGTGATTTAAAGATTTGATTTAAAAGTATGGCCCACTCTATGAAAGAGCAGGGCATTACCAAAGTTTTAGAATGTCTTTTCTTACTACTGTTCCTGGGAGTACTTGTACTGATTAGATACTTTGAAATTTATCCATTCCTTCCCAAGCAAAACCAACTGAAATATGTCTTGAATAATCTCAAGATGCAGAAGGGAGATACTTCCCAGTCTCTGCAATACATTCAATATGGGGTTTGTCCACCCCATGCTCAGTGAGGAAATCCACCTCAGTATCAAGTGTAACCAAAGGAATCTGGATGGATGATGATAATAATCAGGAGGGGAAGGAACTTCAATGAGTCCGGAGGTGAATTTTAAGCCTTTCAGACTCCTGCCTTATTGATGTTAACTGTTTCAGTTTGTTCCCCTCCAAATAGTGAAGAAGTCTCTATAACATAGCAATCAGAATTGGAGACAAGGACTCTTGGCTTGATTGATTACATGTAAAGCCTTCTACTGACACTAGGTAACTGTATCTTGTCACGCTTGTTGTAGTTGCTAATCATTTGTTTTAAAATTCAATTTTGTTTTTTAAGTTCATGTATTAATCTAATATATTCTGGTATATTGTCTTTATTTGTACCCTCCCTCTATGACTGGACTGGAGAAAATACCATTATAAAAGTCCACAGACAAGTTGGACAAACTTTTCTGTGACAAAACCATTGGTCACTCCAGAGGTGCTCTTTGCTCACTCGCTTTTTCTGGTGCGCGCTGGCTCTGAGCACCCAAAATCTGTGCTCCCCTGCCCACCTGCTTGCGTTTTGAGTGTGACTGCTCTCAGGGGTTAGTCCTTGGTGGTCTTAGTCAGCTCCCAAGACCTAGAGCTGCCCCTTGCCCATTCCAGAGGTGCCCCTCACTCCCTCATTGTATCTGGCGTGCGCTGGCTCTAACTCTGGCTCTGAAGGTGGGGGGAGGGTAGCTCAACTCGAGTTTGGTTGGGAGCTTTTACACTCCCTTGTAGTGTGGAAATGCCCAAGTCCCATGTACCTTCAATGCTGTGCCCTATGGTAGAGTCCCTTCGTTCTTACGAAGATGGGTTTTTTGGGGTCTTTTTAGGTCATTTATATCGATGGGTCTGAGGAGGGGAAGTGTCCCACGTCTAGATTTCCTCCAAACTTACCCAGAAGTCCCCCTCTGATTTAAATTCTTGAAGAGCTTGTGGTCAATATTCATTTTTTTGGAAGGTTTGGGTGTATTTATTTGTTCATTCATTTCTGCTGTTATTTATTCTATTCCTAACATAGCTACATACTTTACAGTAGTAGACTTGTGCTCAGCTTTCTTTTCTATACTCATACATGAGAACTCCAGACATATCTTTGCTTTCACCTGGAAGGGCTCCCAGTAGACACACACTCACATTGTGGAAAAAAACAAAATTTGCTGATATGGTATTGGGATGACCTCTTAGCATAATGTGCCCACATGAGGTTGAAGCATTGTTATTAAGACATAGGACACAGGCATTTACTAACCAAAGGATTACTAGGTATGAGAAAACCCTATTAAATAATGAACATATCACACTAAAATGCTGTTGAGTTCTTAATCCTGCAACCTTGCACCCTGATTTGCCAGTTTTCAGAGGACCTTTACACGGTTGTACATCTTTAATATCCACTGTTGATAAACCTCATAATGATTTATTGGACACCCCTTTGGATGATTCAAACTTAATATTATTTGCAGATGGTTTTTCATTTATGACGGATGGTGTGCGCTATACAGGAGCTCCAGTAGTTACTGAATTTGATACTCTGTGGTCAGCTTACTTGCCCTCAAATATAAACTCACAGGGTATAGAACTCATAGCTTTGATACACAGCTGTATCATTGCAACGGATAAGAGGGCCACGATTTACATGGACTCCTGTTATGCATTCAGCATACGTCATGCTGTCGACATGCTATGGTGTCAGAGGAGATTCTTAAAATCAGTTGGAAAATGTATTGCCAATGCAGAACTTATTACGGAACTTCTTTCTGCCATCCAGCTCCCTGAAGCCATAGCTGTTGTTCACTGTTCTGCACACACAGGTGGCACTGACCTTGTCTCCAGGGGGAATAACCAAGCAGATATTACAGCCAAACTAGTGGCCTTGAAAGGACCTGAATTAGTTTTGCCACTAACAATTACTGTTGATTTGGATCTATCCCTTTCCTATAATGACAAGGAAATGGGACAATGGAAGAAAAAATTTAAAGCCAAACAAATTAATAGAGTATGGATATCATCAGATGGCAAACCCCTGCTCCCTAGAACTTTCTATAACCAAATCTGTCACTCTATTCATAAACATGGTCATTTCAGCACCGAAGGCATTGTAGATTCTGTTAAAAGAGTATGGATAGCACCTGTAATAACATCAATTGCCTCCAAAGTCTGTATAGCTTGTCCTACCTGCCAGGCCTTTAATCAGCATGCTTTTTGTGTAAAATCCTTTGCTGGATGTCCTCTCACTTACACACCATTTGAGCATTTACAAATTTATTTTATCTCTATGTGAAAAGCTGGATAGTATAAATTTTGTCTGGTCATATTTGATCAGCTGACCAGGTGGCCTGAAGAGTTTCCTACTGCTCAGGTCACGGCAGCTTTTGTTGCCAAAGTCTTTTTGAAAGAAATTATTCCTCATTTTGGCCTGCCAGCAAGTATTGATTCAGATAAACGAACTCATTTTACTGATTTGATCTTATCATAAATTTATTCATATTTGGGGAGAACTCCTAAATTTCCAACACCATATCATCCCCAGAGCTCTGGCCAAGTTGAAAGGATAGATAAAGAACCTAAAACTATGATTGCCATATTGTGTATGGAGACTCATTTCAAAAGGCCTGAAATTCTACCTCTGGCCCTATTTTATCTCAAAAACAGACCCAGAGGTGATTTTATACATCTCACCATTTGAGATGCTATTTGGACATCCACCTATTCAGGCACAACCATTTACCCCCACCTATATGTCATTGTTAGAAGAGGATACAACCAATGCCACATATATCAGACAATTACAATGAAATTGTGAGAACTCCACAATTCTGGAGCTGTTGCTCAGGCAAGCCCCATAGATTTCTCACTTCATAACTTAAACTCAGGTGATAGAATGCTATAAGGATGATATTAGAAAATAAGTATTTTTTATTAGTTTAGAGATAAGAAGTGGCTGGCTTGAAAAAAGAATTTGAGTTCGAAGTAGAGCTAAGAGAGCATGTTAATGGCAGATGCTGAGAGTTATAACTATTTTTCTGTGTCAATTACACTCTCTGGCATTTTGGAGTTGATCTTTGGCAGTTGGCAGAGACACACTCTCAGGGACTCTCTCTCAGGGCTGGAGGAAGTAACATCTTTGCCTCTCTCTCTGTCTGAGGGAAAGACCTGAAGGAGCTTAGTGTTTTCCTTTCCCAATTTGGGAAAGACTAGTGACTATCTATTGTGGTTTTTATAGATTGGTTTATATCTGAGAAGACCAAATGAGGATCTTGATTCTTGTTGAGACTCAACCAGCTAGCCTTTGCTATTTTATAATTTGAAGGCAAAGTTAAAAATTAGAAGGACAATAGTGGTAGTTTTTATTTAGATAGTATAAATTTGGGTTAGTAAGATCATGGAGGATTAGTGTAGCCTGTGAAACACAGGAGAAATGGTTCCTTGTGGAACCAGGGAGTTTATTTGGGTGGATTTAGAATCCCTTTGAATTAGAAATCCTTTTTTATTTTTATGTATTTCAAAAAATATTTTTTCTAATACGAGTCTTTTTAGCATCCTTGAGCTTGGCCCTCTTTGTAACCCCATTTGGGTTTTTCTTGGCAATGATATTACAGATGAGGAAACTGAGGCAAACAAGATTAAGTGACTTGCCTAATATCACATGGCCATTAAGTGCCTGAGCCTGGATTAGAACTCAGGGAGGAGTTTAAGCCTAGTGCTCTATCCAGTGTGCCACTTAGCTGCCCAGGAACATATACCTAGCTCAACATGCTAGGATAAGTTGGAGATAATAATTAAAGATTGGGAAATCTATGACTAATGTCCCTGTATCAGGTGCTGGGGATTGAAAAATAAATGAGGCTGCCCCTTTCCTCCAGGATATGACATTGAATGGAATGCGGTCTGAGGTGGAGATATGGACAGGCATGAAGAAAAGTTCAGAATACTTACAAAGGAATTTTGTATACAAAGCAATTTTGAGAGTCTGGGAGTATGAAGAAATCTTACAACTGGGGTGATCAGGGAATGATGGTAAGTGAGTTCAGATCTGAAAGGAAGTAAGTTTTCTAAAGAGTCAGTAAGAAGGTCAGTTTGGTCTGAACATAGCACACATAAATAACAAGTAAGCAGTGTAGAAAAATAGTTGAGACCAGATTGTTGGAGGGCTTTAAATGCCAGTATTTTATCTTATTGGTAATAGGGAGGCATGGAAGCTTCAGAAGAGAGACAAGATATGTAAAGATAAAGTATAAAGGGGAAAAAATCAGATATTAACAAATAATAGATGAGAGCAATTGGAAACAGGTATATCAAATAGGAAGAAGTTATAATTCAGCTCTGAACCCACATCTCTAATTGTATTTAAAACCACTTCAAAACCACATTTAAGATGTTTCCTCAAAATTCTGTTCCTCTTATTTCTGTCACTGTCATTCGCTCAGGATTTCATATTAAAAATCTCTGTGTAAGATGTAATCTTTGATTTTTCTCTCTCTTACCTTCCACATCTTGTTGGTTTAATCCTGATAACTGAACCCCTGTGTCAACTAGAAAAAATGCAGAACTATTAAATAGTCAAAATCACTCTTTAATCAAGGGAAAAGGGGTTCAGCGCTACTACTACGACAACAGAGCTTCTTCCCGAGACTGCACAGAGTCTGGACGCTCTGGTCACTAGCCCCAGGGAGTGCCACCAACTCAGGATGGACTCCAAGGAACAAAACAATTTGGGGAACCTACATACCATTTGGGGAGTCCAGGGACAGGGAAAGATGATTGACATCACTATAGCTACAAGGAAAATGGGAGTGTTCAAACTACACTGACAGGATACAATGAAGCTTGGGAAAAGAATCCTAGCTAGAGGCTAGGGTATAAGAGAAGGGGCTGCTTACACTGGATACTAAAGGATGGTTCCTGCTCAGGTGTGGATCTTCCTGGGAAAGGTTCTAATACAATAGGGGACACTACCTAAAACAAAGAGGGTCCTTAGCATAGGCTTATCTCACCCAACCAGGATTCTCATTTCCCTGAGGGTCCCCCACTCAGTCTGAAACTTCTAACTTGGGATTCCCTTCAGGGTAGATTCCCATGGGAACAGGGAACAAGTACAAGCTTTGGGGTCTCCAATCTACAAGCTAGTCCTGAAAATTAGGGTTCATCAGATCTCACTGGGTAGCAAGTTTGGGATTCCTAGATTCCATATTGACACACAACCTTTTTGGTCAAGACTGAACCTGTTGACCAAACAAATGGACAAATGGGTAATGCTATATCAGATTGGACTCCATCCCTAATGGTGGGAAAACTCAGGGATACCAGTTTGGGCAATTGGCATTTGGGGGCATTCCCCAATGCCTCCGATGCATTGACATTTGAGCCAGAAAGGCAGGCAGTCTGCCTTTGTCAAAAAAAAACCCCTAACAATCAAAGCACTACCCCATTTCCCCAAAGTCTTAAGTCTTTCACATCTGGTGGGTCCTGATGATGCCTTCAGCCTCCTCTCTTGCAAACTTGCTCCTCCTTTGGTGTCAGCCAGCTTCCTTGCTGCTGCAAGAGAAAACTAAGAGAAATCTATAAACATATTCTGTAACAGTGACATGGGCACTGTACCCCCAGGAACCCAGGGGAACTATTATCAGGGAAACTCCCTTGCCTTTGCATCCTTGTGACTCTGAACCTAGAAACACTCAATGACCCCACCCAGGGTCCTGAGATGTTTATCCTCTTTAATAGTCCTCTAGAGTTAAGGTGGACAAAGAGATGAATCTTTATGCCTCCAGGCAGGCCCCAGTCAGATGACCACCTCTCCCCACCAAACGCCTGAGGGACTAACACTCTATAGGTCAAGTCCACACCACTGAGACATACCATCTGTTGTAAAGAGGATAAAAGCCCCAGAACTGATGTCATCTGGGGGACAGCCTTTCCATCCCTGCTCTCCCCATGGAGGAACAGCCCTTCTATTCATGCTGTCCTCCCAAGGAACTGCTCCCCATCTTGCTGTTCCATCTTGCTATCCTCCTGGCCACTCTCAACATTACTTTCTAAATTAATAAATTTCTCTTTTTGTTTTTAAGCCAAGTTTTGGAGTCTTGCATTCTTGCAAAGGTGTCCTTCCGGAACCCCAAAGGTATCCTTTCCCACCCATAACAACAGGACTTGATCAACTCCCTATATGCTCACTCATTACAAAGATTATCCATGCTGCTAACCTTAAATCTGCCATCCCATCTCTTTATATTCTAGCAATGTCTTTTCCACACAAATTATAAAATTAGGTAATTTACATGCTTAATCAGAAAGAGTGCCTTAGTTTACCAAAATATAAAAACCCTACAAACTATAGAAGTATAAAAGCAGAAACAAAATCCACATCACAGTTTATTCAAGACTTTGTAAATCTGGAAGTGACTCTACCTCCTGTTTGTGCCCAAAAATTAATATTTTGTCTACCACCAAGTAATATTCTAACTAGATATTCTATAACCCCAAAATCCAAAACCACATTAGAATGACTGCATGGCAACTTCAGCTTCAAAACTATTTTTAAAGTCAAATTTAAGTTTCAATATTGAAATAAACTCCAAAAATTCTCACGATTACAAATGCTTCTAATTTTCCTTAATTTTAAAATCTCATACACACAACTCACACACCCCTCCTTTGGGGAGGTTGAGATGCTAGGGATTTTGAAACTGTTTTCATTCACCTTTAACTACTTAACAACCATAACCCTGCTTAAATAGCTTAGGCCTTTTACTTCTATTATTGAGTATGAAAAAAATAACATTGCAACTGAGTCAGCTAATGTTAAAGTCTGTAGATAAAAATTTGTTAAAATAATTTTCCTGATTTGTAGCCTTAAATTAGTTTGGGGTACACATTTCATTTTCCTGAGTATTTATTCATTGGCAATAAGGACTCATTTACCATTGAACTTCTGCCTAAATCTATAGGTGAATGGATTAGCTTTCCTAGTCACAAAGGTTCTCTTCTTATCTCCCTGTTTCCTGCCTTGAGGCTTCAAAATGTATAAACTTTACTGGTACTAGGGAGCAATTCAGTGTTCTATCAGAACCTTGTTTATTAAAACTGCTGCTTAGAATCTACTATTTATGTGCAAGGCCTCCCCCCTTTTGGCACTGATATTTTGCCAGGTTTTCCTCATGACCTAAACTCTTCTTTTTAAGAAAAGGGACCTCTTTGAATTTGCTTACTTAGTCATAATGGCTAAAAATTTCCATCTGCCTCCACAATTTCCATAGTCTACGCCTTGCCTTCCTGAGGCTCCTTTCACCATATAGAAAATTTGCTATTAACCGAAGAAAAATGGGAAGTCACTTCAAATGAGGGAGAAAAGCTCCTGTAATTTGGAATATTAATGCCATTCGTAAATTGGCAATGATCAGCAGTCACCTGTAGTCACCCTTGTGACTGTATCAATAACCAGTTTCCTCCATAGCTTTTCTTTTTCCCAATTATCTTCCCATACAATTAACTATTAGATGGTAATTCTCTCTAACCATGCTCCAGATTTAAAATGTTTATCTTCTATTACTAAGGTCAACACGGAATCAAGGAATCCCAAACTTGCGGCCTGGTGGGATCTGATGAACCCCAATTTTAGATTTAGCTTGTAGACTGGAGACCCCAAAAGCTTGTCCTTGTTCCCTGTTCCCATGGAATCTACCCTGAAGGGAAATGAGAATCCTGGTTGGGTGAGATAAGCATATGCTAAGGACTTTCTTTGTTTTAGGTAGAGTCCCCTATTGTATTAGAACCTTTCTCAGGAAGGTCAGACCTGGGCATGAACCATCCTTTAGTAACCATTGTAAGCAGCCCCTTCTCTTGCACCCTAGCCTCTAGCTATGATTGTATCTTGTCAGTGTAGTTTGAACACTCCCATTTTCCTTGTAGCCATAGTGATGTCAACCATCTTTCCCTGCCCCTGGATTTCCAAAGGGTATATAGGCTCCTCAAGCTCTTTTGTTCCCTGGAGTCCATCCTGAGTCGGGGGCACGACCAGGGCGTCTTGACTCTGTGCAGTCATGGGAAGCAGCTCTGTTGTCGTATTAGTAGCACTGAACCCCTTTTCCCTTGATTAAAGGGTGATTTTGACTATTTAATAGTTCTGTGTTTTTTCTAGTTGACACTAACAATCATTTCCAGGCTCCATCATTTCTTCCTAACTTCTTCTGATACTACTTTGAGACAAACTAGCACTCTGGAATCTTTGCTGCAACTTCTCCAATGAACAGATGTTACTTTCAAACCTCTTAACCAGGTAAAATGCTCCTATTTAGACTTTCCCAGCTCTGTCCTTTCTAGGTTCTCTACTTAAAGGGACTTTGCTCAGGGGAAATAGAATTCTCAGGGGAAATAAAGTGGCCAGTTTTATGTCTGCTACAGAAACATTTCTAGTCAATGAAAATGATGAGAAACAAGACTTATCCGGATTCAGCATCTTGGGGCTCCTTCGGATTTCCCGTAAATGTCTTCTTCAGGAATCCTTCAGATTCTAGGCTGCAGGAAAATCTGGACCTCCTTTTGCCTCCTGCTGGATATTCCCATCTCCAGATCGCCAGCTCCAGTCTCACCTCTTCAACTTTTGGGAGGAATTCGTTGTTAACCCAACTTTCAGACATTATTTGCTAACCTTTAAATCACAAGCAGTTGAAGTTATTAGCGAAGTCTCTGCCTAAGAAATCCATTAGACATATAATACAAGCAAAAGCCCACAGAAAAAATTTGAGAAGAAATCCAGAACTGAAGTTCTTAAGCTTCTACGAGAAGCTTTTTCTCAAAACTTTATAACCATTTAAACCTTAAACCGCGGCATCTCAATTCATGAAGAAACTTTCTCTATTTTAGTCAACTTACTCAGACTCTCAATTGAACACTCAGGCTCTCACACTCCAACTCCAGTTTCCCATTCAAAGCTTTCAGCCAACCATTCATGCTTCTGAACTGTTCTCCTTGCCCTCACCTCTAGCATAGACACTGTTGCACTCACACAGGCACCAACACACACACCCAAAATCTAATTAAACTCAAGACATTGAAGCCAGGTTGAACTCCATGTTGTCCAATATGCATTGGGGCCAGACTCTGCCACCGCCCACCATCTTCTCAAACCTTAAAATGGCCATATCATTAAGTGGTTCTTTGGGCTGCTGACTGCCCCCACCTTTTTTTTTTTTTGAACAACAGACAAGCTACAACAGACAAGCTATTGGACCCATGTCCAATAGCGCCCGGGTGGCTATGGACAATGTGGCTGTGTACCCCACAGACTCCCAACTAAGAATCCCTTGATTAAAGAGCGAGTCACTCCCAAACACGAGATGCAAGTCCTACCTACCACTTAACCTGGCCCTTGCTAACCAGACTCCTGACCCAACATTAAACAGGTTGTGTGAAGTACCTCAAGTCTAGGGGTCCTCATTAGCAGGAGGGCTCAGGCAGCTGGGACTTCAGATCTCGGTGGGACCTCCAGTAATGTCAACTAGAAAAAACGCAGAACTATTAAATAGTCAAAATCACTCTTTAATCAAGGGAAAAGGGGTTAGCGCTACTAATACGACAACAGAGCTTCTTCCCGAGACTGCACAGAGTATGGACGCCCTGGTCACTAGCCCCTGGGAGTGCCACCAACTCAGGATGGACTCCAAGGAACAAAACAATTTGGAGAACCTACATACCATTTGGGGAGTCCAGGGACAGGGAAAGATGATTGACATCACTATAGCTACAAGGAAAATGGGAGTGTTCAAACTACACTGACAGGATACAGTCAAGCTTGGGAAAAGAATCCTAGCTAGAGGCTAGGGTATAAGAGAAGGGGCTGCTTACAGGAGTCAATACCATTTATTGGCTCCAAGGCAGAAGAGTGGTAAGGGCTAGGCAACGGAGGTCAAGTGACTTGCCCAGGGTCACACAGCTAGGAAGTGGCTGAGGCCGGATTTGAACCTAGGACCTCCCATCTCTAGGCCTTGTTCTCAGTCCACAGAGTTACCCAGCTGCCCCCTGGAAAGGAAGGATTTTAAGAGCAAGCAAGAGACAGAATACTACAAAAAGGAAAATTGATAATTTTGATTATATTAAACTAAAAAGGTTTAATACAAACAAAATGAATGAAAGCAAAATTAGAAAGGAAGAAACAAATTGGGAAAAATTGTTATAACAAGAACCTCTGACAAAGGTCAAATTACAAAAAATTTGAAAATGAGGGGATGCCCTTCGATTGGGGAATAGGTAAACAAATTGTGGTATATGTTGGTGATGGAATACTATTGTGCTAAAATGAATAATGAACATGTGAACTTTGGAAAGACCTCCAGGAATTAATGCAGAGTGAGAGGAGCAGAAACAAAAGAACACTGTACACAGAGACTGATACACTGTGGTACAATCAAATGTAATGGACTTCTCCATTAGTGGCAATGCAGTGATCCTGAACAACTCAGAGGGATTTATGAGAAAAACCACTATCCACATCAGTGGGAGAAAAATAACTGCTTGAATACGTGGGTTGAAGGGATATGGTTTGGGATGTAGACTCAAAATGAACATCCTAGTGTAAACATCAACAACATGGAGATAGGTTCTGATTAAGGACACAAGTAATACCCAATGAAATTAACATGGGCTGCAGGAAGGGGGGGGTGAAGGGGTTAATCTGATTATTGCAACCAAGGAATAATGTTCTAAATTGACTAAATAAACTTATTCAAATAGAAAAAAAATAAAGACAGTAATAGAGGAGTTAGTAAGAAGGGAAGAAGAAAGTTCAGAAAAAAAGTTAATATAGAACATATTACCTTTTTTATATATGGGATCCACTTCAAGATGTCTAAAAGACACTTGGAAGTGAAAGGCTGGAAGTTAAGGGAAAGATTGGGGCTGGACAATTGGATTGGAGAGTCATATGCATAGAGATAATGATTGAAACCATGGCAGCTGATAAGATCACCAAATGAAAGAGTTTAAAGGGAAACAAAGGAATCAGAGCAGACTAATGGTAATAGGGCAACAGGTAAAGGAATATGACAAGAAACAGTCTGAAGGCAGGGATCCAGGAGAGAACAGGCTCCTGAAAACCTAGAAAATATGGAGAAGAGGGTGACTGAGGCTACAAAGAGAGGTCATGGATGATGACTGAGAAAAGAACATCAAATATGGCAAGATTAAGAAGAGATGCTTGTAACTTTGGCAAGAACAATTCCAGTCAAATACTGAGGTTTGAGGCCAGGCTGTGAAGAGATCAATTGAGAGGAAAGAAAGTGGAAGCATCAGTTGCAGAGGAGAGGGAAGGAATGATAGCTAGCAGAGATTAAGTGTAGAGTTTTCTTTGAGGAGAAGGGAGAAAGAGACACTTTTGTAGTCAGTAGAGAAGCAACCAATGGACAGGGAGCAACTGAAGATTAATGAGAGGAGAGAGATGTGCTGGAGAAGACAGCTACGGGTGCAAGAGGGTGGCTTGCCCACCTCCAGCTTTTGCCCACCTTTTCTTATGCCTAGAATGCTGTGCCTACCACACTGCCAAGTGAAACCCGCTGACACACTAGCAGCTTTGCTACCTAGCTGCCCCATTCATGTTTCCTTTTTTCTTTTTAGCCCTTACTTTCCATTTTAGAATCTGTTAACTTGGAAATAACACAGAACCACTAACATAGTCAGTAAAAAACAAATCTTTAATCAGGAAAGAGGTAGTGTTCAATATTCAACCACCACACAGAGTCAAGTGCCTAAAAACCACCCAGCCAAGGGCTCTGGGCCTCTGGGAACAGTATCTGTGTGAGAATCACCCCCCAAGAAGATTCTCCAAAGAGTGGCAGAACTTGGGGGTCCTTCATACCCTCTGGGGAACTTGGGACAGCAAACATGCATAGATAGGCTGCAAAGAGGTTGTAGCCCACAGCTGGGGTATCAGGAAGTGGTCAAGGACAATGGATACAAAAGGAAAGAGTCCAACCAAGAGCTGGGCTTCCTGAGAGAGGACTTTAATAAGGGGGATAAGCTACTAAGACAAATAAGTGTACTCAACATTTGACTATATCTACCAGTCCCCCCCCCCCCCAAACTGGGGTCATCAAACACTTCAAGGCTATTGATCAGTCCAAATAAGTTTCCTGGGGACCATAATCTATATCTTATAAACCTTCTGGCTCAGAAAATCTCAGGAATTGGAATGAAAAAAAATCTGGGTTTGAATCACTGTATTGTCATTTGCTATTGACCCAGAGCCTCAGTTTCTTCCCTAATAAAACCCAGGAGTTGGAAAATGCCTTCCAGCTCTAGGATCTCTAAAGGATAAACTGAATTCGTGAATATACAAGTGGCTTCTTCAGGTCCCCTCGGCCAAGTCACTTATCTCAGTAATGCTGGGGGACTGGGCTATTCCTCCTCTCACTCACTTCCCAACTTCGATCCCCAGCTGCAGGGTGGTGTTAAGGGGAAGCCCTGACCTCTTACACTTTTCCACAAGCAAAATTGATAAACCAGCCTCAGGGATGGTCCAATCCCTCTTTTACCCTCCCCTAACCCTATTTTGTCTACCCCTAAGGCAATAGCAAAACTCTACTGGTTGAGAACAGCACTACAGAATCAGCTAACCCCTATGGACCCAATGGCCACGCAGGCTCGACCCGGGACTTTGCTATAAAAGAGGAGCAGTAGGATCCCGGGTGCAGTGTTCTGCCATCGGGACTCTTAAGTTTCCTTAGAGGTCCCGCTTTTCCCAGGTTGCTGCTGACACTCAGGTAAGGACTGGGCGAGTCGTGGTTGCCGGTTCCCGGGCAGAGGGGGAGGATTTGGGGGCTCTGAAAGAAGCGAAGTCCGTTGACTCCTTGGTGGCACCCCGGCACAGCTCGGGAGAGAGCAAAAGGGCACAGCCGAGCCTGCACTTAGGAAGAGTTTGTGGTTGTTAACGCAGCCGCTGTTGCTGCTGATTGTGCAACCTTCTGCAGACTTGCAGGTGCTTCGCGGGGCAGAGCCTGGCTCTTCGGAGCGCAGAAGTCCAGATGTGTGCGGCGTCTGTGGGGGGTTCGGCTGGAGTGGGGGATGGGGGATTAAGTTTAGGACGGTGTCCTCCCTGAAACGGGACAAATAAATAGCATCTACACTTTCCAGGAAGGTTGTTACCAAACGCAAGAGTAAAACGCTGTAAAACGTTCCGCAAGCCTTAAAGGCGCTATAAGAATGTTTGCCCTCGTTTTAATTCCATTATTAATGATTACCAAAGCTCTCGGACCCCGGGCTGTGTTCTTGGCCAGCAATTCCTTAATTAGCCGGGGTTTGTGTACCCGGTTCTGTCGCTCCAGAAGAGGGAAAGAACTCCTTCCTGGCCTGCTGGAAAGGCTCTAGAGGATGCTCCGCAAAGTGTACCCCTACACATTCCCCAGAAGAGACCCGGGGCTGGGGGCTGGGGATCGGATCCTGCTGGGAGTTGTGGTGCGTGGCCCAGGACCAAGTCCCTTCTGCTTGGTTGGTGTTGTTGGGGGTCTTGGCTCACATGGGCGCCTCCACGTGACCTCGTTTCCCTCCTTGGAGAGGAGGGACATGCTAGAAGGGAGGGTGGGGAAGAATTTATTTCTGGGTGCAGGAGGTTCAGATGCCCAGAGGTTGGGAGCCTTTGGCAACCTGGGCGGCCCCTACCAGGGCCAGCCGCTTCCTTTTCCATGTTTCTAAATGGGACAGCTTTTGGCTTTGTATAGATCTAAGAGTCTGGAGATGGCTATCGCCTCTGCCGTTCCCTCCATCAGCACCCTTTATCCTCTATGGGATCAGAGACTCGAGCTAGAAGAGAGCCTTGGGAAACTGCCCAGAGGTGAAGTGATATGCACCTAAGGTGGTAAATGGCAGAAGTGATGGTGGAAAGCAGGCATCTTGTCCCCAAATCTAGCCCTTTCTTTCCTCTGCGCGCTACTCTATAGCACTTGGCCATGCTTAATGAGTCGTTTTGAGTTCTAGAAAAAGGTGCATTTGGTGATTAGCTTTAGGCTTAGAAGTGAAGAATTTCATTTATTCAATCAACATTTATTTAGCACCTACTATGTGCTAGGCACTGTGCTAAGCACTGGGGATATAAAGAGGCAAATGACAGTCTGTGCCCTAGTAAAGCAGTCGTCTTGCATACTTGCTAGAACACATCCCCATTACAGAAGAAAATGTTAACACTCTTGTCCTATATAGGAGTGCTCAAAAATATGTATATATATAAGAAAAGAGTGCTCGAATTTTTTTTATCAATATATACATACATTTACTGACATAAATTATGCATGTACTACTGTGCTAATAATTGTATTCAGCAAATGGAACTGCTGGGTGGCTCAGTGGATTGAGAGCCAACTTTAGAGCCTTGAGGTCCTCAGTTCAGATGTGGCCTCAGATACTTCTAGCTGTAGGGCAAGTCACTTAACCCCCATTGCCTAGCCCTTACTGCTCTTCTGCCTTGGAACCAGTACAGAGTATTGATTCAAAGGCAAGTTAAAGATTTTTTAAAAATAAAATATCAGATTAAAATGACATAAGATTCTGGGGGCATTAGAGCCACTGAAATATTCCTGGAAAGAGTAAGAGCAAAATAGTCATGTGAGCTTTTAAATCACTTTGGTTGCTGTGTGAAGATGGGATAGAGTGGAGGAAGTCTTGAGGCAAAGGAGAGACCAATAAGAAAGCTATTGTAAGAAGCAGGTAGGTAGCATAGTGAATAGAACTCCAGGCATAGAGTCTAGAGGTCTAGCTTCAAATGTGGCCTCAGATGCTGTGTGACCCTGGGCTAGTCATTTAAGCCTTATTGCCTTGCCCTTGACACTCTTCTGTCTTAGAATTGATACTAAAACAGAAGGCAAAGGTTTAAATTTAAAAAAAAAAGAGGTTACAAAAGTCCAGTGGTGAAGTGATAAGGTGTTGTGAAGACAAATGAGAGATGCTTTGGCAACTGATTAGCTATATAGGGTGAGGGGAGCAGAATATTGAGAGTGTGGGGTGACTGGAAGGATGAAGGTGCCCTTGACAATAATAGCTGTGCGAAAAGAAAAGACTTTGTTCCTTTCAGTGTGAGATTCCATTAGAGAAGGGAAACCTGTTTAGGAGTTCAGAATAGCATCTCAAGGACATTTTGTTCTCTCTTATCTCAGAGAAAGCAAACTATTAGGCTGCCTACCTCCTCTCCTCTGATCTTTAGAAGTCAGAAGAGTCCCTCCAGAATTCATAGCTACCTCTTCATAACTTTCCCCTCACCTGGTGGAAATCATGATAGGACTCATGTTGTCAGTAGTGGCTGGGGGGTGGGGGGGTGCTCATGCTATGTAACTTTGGTTTCTGATTGGGTAGTCTTTGGTACCCAGATTGTAAGTTCTGTCCCAGATCACGGGTATCAAACAGAGAAAGTGGGGGTTTGGGCCAGGAATCTATAAAATGCTGGTATCTGCACCTGCATGTTGGGCATCACCATTAGGGTGTGACTCCTCAGGAGAAAGGTTGACCCTTGCTTCTGTGCACTTACATGGTCTCTATTTCTTTAAGCCGTATCCTCTCATACAATAGTCATCACATTTTGGAAAAGGTGACTTCAAGGTGCAAGATAATGTCACAAGACCTGCATCCGGGGGACTCACTTGACCCATCATGCATAAAAAGAGGAGAGATTGGAGATGTTTATTGGTCATTCCTCTAGCTACAACCCCACACACCTTTCCCCCATTTTCCCAATGGCTTCTGCTTGATAGAGTTTTATCAGCCACCTTTAGTTTTGGTGAGGTTTGGGAGCAGGAGAGAAGTTCTGAGTCTGATTTTATTAGTGTAATAATTAGTATAATTGTATTAGAGACAAGCTCTCTAGATTGACAGTCCAGTGAACGGGATGTAAACCAACCTTACCCTCTCTCTGAATAATTAATAAATAATTATAAAAGCCAGGGCTTTAGGATTATTTAAAATATTTCAAAGTTACTTGAAAGTATTTAAAAAATTTTTAATTACCTGTACTATTAATATTGGCACTAAGTCATACATTGTCTTTGGTTTTAATGTTTTTTGTATGTCTAAATTCCTGAAAACTCTAAATCAGTATTATGTCTCTTGTGTTTCCCCTCACTTCCATCCCACTGCACACTAACACTTATGTTGTAGGAATATTTGGTGTCCTTCCCCTGGGAGGATTGTGTGTTTCCCAAAGAACCAAAGAGCCTGAACTTTTGGTTTGGTTTGATTTTAATCGTACCCATTTTATTTCTGTTCTTCCTTTGTTGTTTTTCCTTTAAGGTTGGAAACATGAATTTCTACCTGTGTTTAGCTTCCCTGTGCTTGGGACTAGCGGCCGCCATTCCACCATTTGACAGGGCTTTAGATTCTCAGTGGCACCAATGGAAGGCACAACATGGGAAGTCCTATGAAGCGGTAATCTTTTATCTACTTTTTACCCCAGCTGTGTGTGCATCCATGTCCCGGGAGGGCTAATAAAACGACATTATAAGGTCGGGGTAGGAATGTCTTATAACATCACAGCTTGGAACCCCTTCTGAGAAATGAATTTTGTGGGACGTGACACCATATTTAGATGTGGTCACCATCCCAACTGTGCTAACCTGCTTGTTGATGGTGGATTTGGTCTGAAGAAAGTTTGACTTGTATGCATGATACAGAAGCTTATTGATAGGTTCAAATCTGGCCTCAGATACTTTCTAACTATGTGACCCTGGGCAAGTCACTTAATCCCCATTGCCTTGCCCTTATTGGTATTTTGCCTTGGTATCAATATATAGTCTTGATTCTAAGACAGAAGGTAAGTGAGAGTTTAAAAAACCAAACTTTTACTTTCTTTCAGAATGAAGATAGTTTGAGGAGAGCAATATGGGAGAAGAATTTGAAAATGATTGAAAGGCACAATCAGGAGTACAGAGCTGGCAAACAGAGTTTCCAGCTGGGAATGAACAAGTTTGGCGACATGGTGGGTGTATCTGCTAATTCTGAGTGGTCGATTATTTTTTGTACTTAGATATACTTACTATATATAAGACACCTTTCTTTCATTTTAGACCACTGAAGAATTCCAAGAAGCGATAAATTTCTATAACTCTAGTGCATCACAGAGGAGGACCAAAAGATATCTGCATCGTGAACCTCTCCTTGCACAGCTCCCTGAATCTGTAGATTGGAGAGAGGAAGGCTATGTAACTCCTGTTAAGAATCAGGTATTAAACTTGTTCAAGTTCTGTCCAAAGGTACCTCAGATAAAACTCAGTGAGGATTATGACAAAACATTTAAATAATGGACTCCAGATAAGATCTGTGGTTGAGTTCTCTTGCATTGTTTTGAGACTGTTCAGATCTGCCTTAAAAAGCTTTTAAAGATTTTCATATAAACTAACTCACCTTCATTTTGACTTTTTCAGGGTCAGTGTTTGTCTTGTTGGGCGTTTAGCGCTGTTGGCGCCATTGAAGGTCAGTGGTTCCGTAAAACAGGCGAACTTGTTTCACTTAGTATACAGAACTTGGTTGACTGCACTACTTCTGATAGCATCAGTAGCTGCCATGGTGGTTTCATGGACAGAGCCTTCCAATATGTGCAGGACAATGGCGGCATTGATACAGAGGAGTGCTATCCTTATGTTGGAGAGGTAAACATCCCCATCATTTTCATTTAGGCTATATTTGAATGGAGAGCCTCATTTTGGGGAAATGGGAATTGGGGAGACCTATAACAAGTAATGTGAAGAAAAATGGAGGCTTTGACTCAAGAGGAATCATTTCTTCATTGGAAGGGTAAATATAGAGTTCTTGGATACACCATCATTCTGGTTTAGCTAAGTTTGGATGGAGAGACTCACTTTGAGGGAATGAGAACTGAGGAGATTTCTAAAGACAGCAGACTTAAATGCCCACCTCCCTAATCAAACCTCAGAATCAATAGCTGAATCCAAAATATATCTGCAATTAAAATTAGTGCCTTTCACTAGGTATTTAGCAAGAGATATTAAATTATTTTAAAATAGCAAATATTTAATTAAATTAAAATTTTAATTTAATATTTAAATTTTTAAATATTTTAAAATATTATAAGCAGTTATGAGTATCCAGGTAGACCAGTAGATAAACCATTAGACTTAGAATCATGAAGACTCATCTTCCTTGAGTCTCATCTTCGTGAGTTTAAATCAGGCCTCAGACCCTGCTAACCTTGTGTGACCGTAGGCAAGTCATATACCCCTATTTGCCTTAGTTTCTTCATCTGTAAAAAGAGCTTGAGAAAGTCAGTATAATACCATAACAAATCCAAAAAGAGTCAGACATGGGACTGAGATGACTAATTAACAACAATAAGCATTTATATGTAAGGCACATGAGAAAAATGTGTATACTGGATTATCTCTATAGTGAAGAGTCAGAAAGCATTTTATATATTATCTAGTCAAACATTTTATAGGTGCGAAAATTGAGGTCTGGAAATCATAGAGCCTCAGACACTTCTAGTTGTGTGACTCTGGTCAAGTCACTTAACTCCCATTGTCTGCCCCTTTACCACTCTTCAACCACCCACATCCAGTTATTTTCTTGAGCCTTTAATAAATTGACTGGGAGAACATTGCCCATGAATTTGTTAATTTTGTAACCATCAATTTTAAATTCATTAAACTTAAACCACTTAAATAAAAGTTGCTAAATTTAAATTTTAAATTTAAATTTCTCTATTTCATTTAAAAAGGTTAACGAATGCAAATACCAACCAGAATGCTCTGGTGCTAATGTCGTTGGATTTGTAGACATTCCATCTATGGATGAAAGAGCACTCATGGAGGCTGTAGCAACTGTGGGTCCCATCTCAGTTGCTATTGATGGAGGAAATCCATCCTTCAAGTTCTATGAGTCTGGTAAGCATTTGTTCTTCATTATTTCTATAACGTACACTTCACCATATGACTGCCATTCCTTAGTATTTCTCAAGTTAACATTTCACTTAAATGTCCTAGGTGTTTATTATGATCCTCAGTGCAGCAGTTCACAACTGAATCATGCTGGGCTGGTTGTAGGCTATGGTTCAGAAGGAATAGATGGAAGGAAATACTGGATTGTCAAGAACAGGTAAATCAACTCCTAAAAATTCTTTTTTACCTGAAAGGTCTTTAATCTGCTTGTTGCCAGATTGCTGGTTATTTCATTTTGAAGGAAGAGGGAGGAGGAGGAAAAATAGTGGTCCCCTTTTTCATTCTCTAAAATTCTTGGCAGCTAGGTGGCCCAGTGGATAGGGATAGAGCACTGGGCTTCGAAACTGGAAGACGCAATCCTCATGAGTTCAAATCCCATCTCAGACATGGAACTTAATTAGTCTTTTGATCCTGGTCAAATCACTTTAACCCCATTTTGCCTCACTTCCTCATCTAGAAAGGAAATGGCAGACCATTGCAGTGTCTTTACCAAGAAAATTCCAGTACAGCATCACAGAGAATCAGATATGACTGAACAGCAAAGTTCTGTGAGATGGGGAAAGGATGGATGCTTATGGTTGCAAGGGGCTGCCTTACTTATTTTTAGCATCCAGAGTAACTTTGGAGTTCTCCAATGGTTCTTAATTAACCACTGATGACTAGATAGTGCAAAAGATTTCTGGTTGGTAATGATCAGCGTGTTGGACTGTTCTAATACTGTTATTGTTGGGACTTAGAAAATCTTAAAAGGGCTCCTAGAGTGTGAGCAGCTGTCATTCATGCCACCAGCAGGCATTTTCATTGCTGTCTGGAAAGTCCAGCTCACTTCCAGTTTCATTCACATTGGGTGTCAGAATGCTTGCTTTGTGTCCATAAAATAAAAATTTACTTTTTGATGGTCCTTTCTCTGATGCTTGAAATTAATTTTCCTTGCAGCTGGGGTGAGTTGTGGGGCAACAATGGGTACATTTTAATGGCCAAGGATGAGGATAACCACTGTGGAATAGCAACAGAAGCCAGCTACCCTGAAGTGTGATTTGATCAAAGGGGAATCATTTCAGAAAGACTTGAAAACAGGATCCAACATGCATCGTTCAGAATAAAACACTTGAATGTAGCCCAGGATCCAAGTTGTAATTTGATTTTGTTGTGACATTTTTACATTTTGGAAATGTAAATATTACTTTGTTATAGCTTGTTATATTGCCTAATTCAGAGACTTAAAATTTTTCATTTTAAAATTGTATTGTAATGATGGAGTGTAGAAAAAAGAACCTTGGGTGGGGGGGAATGGAAATGTTGAGAGCTCTACAGTTACATGAGGCAAGAAACGGCAGTTGGAAAATGGACAATGACTTCTGGAAAATTCTCCTGAGGAGAGTAGCTTGAGTGCTGAGACACAGAAGGAATTGGAAGGAGGAGCTGGTTCGGGGCCATTCAAGACACCTATGAGGATTTCTAACACTGACAGAAATCTTAACATCGCTGGTTCCTGTTTAGAAACATCACTGGTTCCTGTCAAGAAACCTAATTTGTACAAAGACTTTTATTCCATGAACTTTTGAGATACTGGACTCTCTTCTCTTTTTTTTACCTCTCCCCTGCTTACAAGAAAACCTAGTACTTCAGTAATTAGTTTTATTTAGAGAGTTAGTGAGACCCACAACCCCTCTAACCTCTACCCTTTGCCCCAAATCAACAATTAAATCAAATAAGCAGTCAGATAGCAAATTCAATCTCGTTTATTTACATCTAGAGAGTAAACCCATTGGCAGACTCCATCTTGTTGCCAGTTTTCAAGAAGACATGTGGGGGAGGCTTGTGAGAGCCCCAAACTAGAACATATCAGGATTGAGGTCCCTCATAGCTCTCCTTGTAGAGAAGACTTCCCCACCGCCCTTGAAGGCTGGCACTGCTATTAAAGGGCAAACTTTCACCAAGGGGAGATCTCTATTTTGTCTCCCTCAAGTAATTCAGGGACTCTGGGAGGGAGTTGTGAAGGAAGCCATTTTCATCGACCCTTTCCTCACTGCCATCAACCCTTATTTCTCCATATAAGGAGTAAGAGACCCTCAAAATTGCAGTATGTATAAAGCTTTACCTTTTTAAATGAACCTCATCAATTCATTGTATGTGCACTTTGGGAGAACTGATTGAGAAGAGAATTGGGTTTCTAGTTTTTTTTGTCCTAGAATGGGGAATGTCAGTGGCTACAAATAATGTTTGGAATTGAATCCAAAATTTTGTACTTTACCTCATTACAACATTAAAGGCCAATCAATGACTCCAAATGGCTTTGACATTATTTCCGTCCCTTGAAAAGCAAAACACAGGAATGCCACAGGCAAGGTTCAGCCTCACTCTCGACTCCAGGGGTTCCCGACAGGTGGCAAATGATCAGTCAAGAAAATAACAAATGGAAGACAGCTGTATCTTTATGGTCATGGAAATGCTTTGCATCTGATAGCTGCTCCACCATCCCCAGGCTTGATGTTTATTTTCACACCCATTTTCTTGGCACATAGATACATTACCTAACACACATGTCTACATGAAGATAATTGGAAAAATGATACATTAACTTTTAACAAATCACTTGATAAATATTCTATATTCTTGTATTGTGGTTACAGTTTCTTGACAGAATAAAGGTTTCACTCAAGATGAATGATTTCATCTCAGGTGGCTTAATTTTCTCATTATCCTTTGAGTTTTTGAACTTACAAACAATCAAGGAAAATGACTTCTTGCTTTTAATAAAAGGAAATAATCAAGAGTTCTTAAAAGACAATTCAACAATCATATCATTGAGGTTAAGGAGTACAGGGAACACAATTCAGATTTAATATTAGACTGATCATTTTTCAGATTTTACTAGGGAGTCTCTGAGTTACTGGTTTGTGAAATCAAGTCATTGAGGCATGTTGGAGCTTAGTGTACCTATAGTGTACCTGCACGTATTTATGGGCCTTTATGATTGATTTGTGTGCTGGCTTCATGAGAATAAGTTTCTGTGAGTGGGAAAGTTCTGGGCTTGACCTGTAGCTGTGGTTTTACTGAGGATTATGTGTCTAAGTAAAAGTTAACCCATGATAGTCTTTTGGGGTTGGGTTTGAGGGTCTGACCTTTTGATTATGTTTTTGGGGAATTAGAGTACAGGTATTTTGCTCTTATTCCATCTGAGACTAGGGGCAATACTAATCATGTCAATTCCATAGGTAAGGGATATTGATGAGAGAGGTTATGCAAAGGGGATAGAGTAGGCAGTCATCTTGCCAAGGGCCACTCTGTGGCCTCCTTAGCTATCACTCTTGACTTTGTCAAGGTGTCGTGGCCTAATGGCTCCCAGAATATCTCCCCCCTTTTAAATTTTTGAGCTGAAGTGACTTCAGTTCCATTTGGACTTATCGACTAGTGAACTTTAAGTATCGGATGAGAACTGGAAAGCAAAAAAGAATAGGAAATAATAAGATAAGAGCAAACCCACAAGCAATATATGTATGGGACAAATCATTGTTGGAGATAAAGGAAGAGATGCTGTCATAAAAAGAATTAGTAATGGATGAGGCTGAATAAAGGGAGGTACCAGAATGACTGATATTCATGATTCATGTGTAGTGTAGTCTTGTAGGGAAGGTTGCTAGTGATGCATGCAGTGAGTACAATGATACCCAAAATGAGGGCTGCAATGAAGGGGTTAGGACAGTTTAAACTGTTGGAAATTAATTGTAGGACATAAATGCCTGGACCATCATACCAATCAATAGTCATATTAACAGGAAGCATAATAAAGGGTGGTTATTTAGCAACAAATACAATGATAGCAGGAATAGAGGGATTAAGACAATTTGTTAAAATACATAGCAAAAATTTATATAAGTCATGGGGCAAACACAGTGTACAATCAATGTATAGGCTTGAATGGATTTGGAACTTTTCTTGTCACTAGAGCGCAGTAATACAGCGGGGGGGGGGGGGGGGAGGGGGAGAGAAGCAATGAATCTCCACAAAGAAAAATGAGTAATGGGAGATGAGGGGCTTTCAATGGCAGAAATACCAGGGGGTAGAGATAAAATGGCTAACATGGAAAGAATTAAGGTGGCAGTGCAATCAGGCGGTATAAATTGCTGCTTGCCCATTCTTTGTTTTGCTTGGGCTGCAAGTGTCCCAATATGTCCCCAAGTTGGTAGAGCATCTTGTTGTTTTAACACAGTCTCTATATCCACATTCTCCCAGGCTTGTTGTTGGGATGGGAGTCATGGCAGGGATGAGTGGATCTTTCTGGAATCCAAATGTGTATGGGAGTACCTAGGGGGAAACATAAACAGATCCTTGCCCTCAAAAGAGGGTTGGGGCTACCAATGATTAATAATGATACTTTTCCAATTGACCTTTTGTCTTTTTTTTAAAGATTAATTTGAAATTAGCAAGAGGTTTGGATGTATGTGTTGGGCCATTATCTGTTTTGAAGGTTTGGGAGATGTAGAGAGCATGCATACTGCTTCAGTAGTATGGGTAGAAGTAAAAATTTAGATTAGAAAAGGTATCCAAGGATACACAGATGGGCAAGATTTAACATGTATTCCAAATAGCAATTAGTAATATTGATGAAACTTTAGCTGAATTTTCTTTTCATCTTCATGGATCTTGTTTGTCTGGACTCTGATCTATGTGGTCCATGTTCCCTTGGATATATCCTTTATTAAGAAAAATTTGGGTGGAACTAACATATTGTGAAATAAATTCTTCTACTTCAGGAGATATAGAAATTCCTGAGGTCTTCACCTTTTATTTAAAAATTTTATTATATTTCCCTTACAAATAACTAAATTATTTGTGACACAATTGTAAGCCAATCAGAATCTCAATAATGCAAGGGAAAAGATTTTGTTTAAAAATATACATGCATAGACTAAGCAGTAAAATCAATAAAAGCAAAGTATAATGGATGTGGGTTTTTTTTCTTAAAGAACAAAAATTCTACCCATAATCAATAATATTCCAATTCCAATCATTATCATAATTTGGAAACAGGTTGCTTGTGTGTTTACATAATCTAGTAATTGTTAAAATATTTACCTCAACTAGGTGTAAGGTTCTCACTAACTTTGCTGCATAGAAGCTTTATTTATGTAAATGTTGAGAAACTATCCTATCCTATTTTGAAGTCTATTTAAAATTAGTATGATAGAACTTTTTGGTGTTCTCTCTAAGAGGTGAGTGTGATGAAACAGGTTTACTCAAAAATTAAAATAAAATCTTTAATAGTATTATTTTAAAGTCAAAGGATCATTGTTTTCAGAATTAGATGTGGGATTCCCAAACATGTAGGTGGATACTGGAATCCCTTTTCCAATAACCAATGAAATTATTTGTAATCAAAAACTGCTTCTGTTTGCCAGCTAGTGTATGATTACTTCACTCTAGCTGTGGAGAGAAAGAAGGGAGGGGTAGCGAGGACTCAGAATGAGTCATCAAGTTTGTATCCCAGCAATTCTAAACAATTCCTTTCAGGGGTTAATATACTTAACTTCTCAAAAGGTGATCGTCAATTTATATCATGAATGTATTATGGTTCACTCAGAAGCATTTACAGAAAAAACTGACATGTTGATGTATAAAAAGCAATCTAGATATTTTCTCAACAATTTATCCTAACCACTTGAACTGGAAGTCTTTCAATTCTAATATATTCACATTAGCATCTTAAACAGTTAATCCAATTATTCATAAATCATTACATTTTTACTAACTGTAATAGATCAATTGTAACTAACAGGAAGGCATGTTTTCTAACCTGAGCTTAAAACCTCAGAGTCCCAACTCACCTTCACTGAGCCTCAACCATTTGACCTTAATATTGTTTATAAATTTGGAGACAACCTTTAAGAAATAGAAATATAAGCTTATATAAGGATTTAGTTAGCTTATTTAATTAGTATTTTCGGGGTTTTTAGAGAGTATTAAGGAGTGACAGAGCAGCTTGAATGAATTCCCAAAACCAGAAGAATTTCACCTTGTGGTAAAAGAAAGGTGGGTGGAGAGTTAGCTTTCCTTAGACACCTTAAGGCATCATTTTTATATATTTTTATAACTTAAAGCTTATATAAATAGTTATATTTTTGTGTGCAAGTGTCTCCAGAGAAGTTTTTTTGCTGAGCTGAAATTGGGGAAGTTCACAGTTGAGCTTCACCTCAATGAGAAGAACTGGAGATGCTCAGTGAACACCTAGTAGAGTATCAACCTTATTTTTACAGGATACACGTATGAGAAAAAGGCAGTCCCTGAATTCAAGGAGTTTACAATCTAATTGGGGAAGGCAACACAAAAATAAGCTGATAAGGGGGTAGGAGGGCAGAGAAGGTAGAAAAGTCAGAAAGGAATCCTTACAGTCCCTATGAGGTAGGTGCTATCATTATTCCCATTTTACAGAGGGAAATTGAGGTCAAGAGCGGTTGAATAAATCACATGACTTAAGATCCCTCACTAATAAGTATCTGTGGTAGGACTTGAGCTGTCAGTCTGAAAGTACAATCTTGATCCCAGTTGTTGAAATATGCTCAGATGGCTCTGTTCCTTGTGCCCTCTTATGACTGAAGATGTATCAGATCTGAGATCTCTGAGCCAGCCAGAACTCAATAGCTAAGGTGGGGCCTTAGGGTTGGGGTATGCAGAAATGTAGATCTGCATTGCTCTCCTCCCCCCATTCCTCCTCAGAACAACTTCATTAGCCCCTGGTGCCTTCTCATTTGAGTTGTCTGCCTGACATGATGCCCTTCAAATAGGTTCTTTACAGAATATGGCTCAGAAGTGCTAGTTTATCAGTGAGCACCACAGAAGGTAGAGGCCTCTCAGGAGGTGTTTAAATACACCAGGTCATGAAATTTAATGGTATCTAAATTCTTTTAAGATAATCTGTATAGTAAACTAAGTGATTTCTCCTCTTGTGGGGTTCAGAGGTGAACCCCTGGGAAAGGATACCTTTTACAAGAATGCAAGACTCTGAAACTTGGCTTAAAAAAAGAGATTTATTAATTTGGAAAGTAATGTTGAATCTGACCAGGAGGCAGCATAGGTGGAAGCCTGCCTCCTAGGTGGAACAGCATGGGTGGAAGAGCTGTTCCTCAGGAGGACAGCAAGTCAGCATGAGTGGAGCAACCTGGAGGGTTGCTCCCAGAATGCCTCAGTTCTGGGGGTTTTATATTCTTTTACAGCAGTGAGGACAGGGTTTGGGGAAGGAGGTTTGCCTGATGACATGGGGGTGGTTCTAGTGACTTGGGGGACAGATGGATGAGGTGTGTCTCTTTGTCCATCTCAAATCAATGGAACAATCAAAGAAAGATAATCCTCTCAGGGTCAGATTTTTTGGGTTGAGAGTCTGGGGGTGTAAGGGAGCAAAGGAATGCCCCTGATAATAGTTTGCCTGAGTTTCTAGGGGTACAATGCCCATGCCACCCCCAAGATGTCTTGAATACTTAGGAACAAATAGCCTTCCTGAGAAACTTTCTCCACCTTTTCCTCTCTTACAGTTAATCCATGGATAATTTTATCTAGCTACTCTTTAAATTTCTACTTCTTACTCTTTTATTGATTATTTTTTTCTTTTCACATAAGGATAGGGTGCATAGAAAGACAGAGTATTTGTAATTTTAAACTGCAGTTAAATTATTTAAAAGCTTTCAAGGCTTTTTTTTCCTCATCTCACTTCAGATCTTCCAATCACTTATCACTGTGTGTTCTGGAATGCCAGATCCATAATTAACTTACTTCCTTTCATCCTAAACCTTCCCCTTTCTTATTCCTTCCATCTTCTAGTGGTCACTGAAATCTGGCCCCTTGCTGATGACACTACAACCCTGACCACACTTTCTAGGGATATTGAGCTTTTACTTATTGTGATAGAGGCTGGCACTAAAGAAAAAGTGCCAGACTGAAGAGTATATGAAATTGATCACCTCGACGGAGAAGGGGTCTCAGGAGTAGAATCCTGAGGAGAGAAGACTCTGATGAGGAGAGCAGGGAGGGTCTCTCATCTTGAGAGAGAAGGTGGATAAAGACTTTCTCCTGAGGGTTACCCACTTTTCCTGCTGGTGACTGGAAATCTTTTCCCCCAACACTTCCCAATTGAAGGGACTTTCTTAAGAGAAACCTGAGTAGACTTTACCTCAGCTCCTGTTGCCCAGGGGTGAGTCAACCTGACTTTCTCTCAAGGGGCTCAGGCTGCCAAGGCCTGAGTTCCCCCCCAACTCAAGGAGGGAGGAAAAGGGTTTAGATAGAGACAGGGACCCCTTTTTCTCACTTTCCTTTTCCCATTCCTCCCTGCCCATTATTCCTTTGTATTATCTGATTGAGTTAACATTAAAAGTTGACTGTTCCCTGAGCTGAGTGAGAGTGAACAGAATCAAGGGGAGACCCTTTTGGGTCTTGAGTAGTGGAGGGGGGACAAGAGGGACAAGAGCAAATTGGGGAGATCAGCTTTAGCTAAGAAGGGAAGGCAGAAGGGGGGAAATCTTCAAATCTCCTCTCCTCTCTCTGAGCTAACCTGTTACATCTACTGTCTCCCCCTGAACCCCACATTTTGGGGAAGGAAGGGAGTTCTCCTCTCCTTCCCCCTCTCCATAACAAAAGGTCCAAGCCTCCTCTCTAGACTACATCCCTTCCTTTTTTAAATATATATATGTATATATTTAAAACACTTATATTCTATTCATCCCCAATCTCAGATGGCTCATTTTACTCAGTTCTGTTATGAGGAACAGAAAATTATATTTAGAGAGATGCTAGTTTGCAGAGGACAGATGCATGAGACCTGAAGATGGAAGATTCTGGAATGCTGGAACGAAGAGTTAAGCTGGAGCTGAGAGGCTGTTAGCTCTCTCTCTCTCTCTCTCTCTCTCTCTGGGGTTGCTGACTGTATGCAGACCTGGAGGGAGTGTTGCTAAGTACCTGGTGAAGACTTTAGGTTTCTAATTCTGTCCTTGTTGATGTGGCCTGGAAGAAGATTCTGATTGAACCAGTACCCAGCTATCTGCACTGTCTGTAAGCAGAGATCTGGGTCCAGTTGGATCTGGGACCTAGACCAGCACCTCTATTAATATTCAAGAGAGGTTTGGATAGTGCAGGTTAGTCAGAATAGGGTCTGGGTTCCAGGTTAGAGAGGATAGGGTGAAAAGTATAGAACAGCCAGATCTCTGAAGGCTCTTCTTGTGAAGAATTAGGTTTGGTGTTAATTAGTTATTAGGAACTAGTTTTACAGGAAATCTCCTTTCCCTGCAAACCTCGCTGTGGAAAGAAATCCAATCTTTCTTTGACTTTGTACCATTCTGTAACTAAGTAACCTGTGTTCTGGACCCAGATCTGTCTCTAGCCAGCTTGGTGCTAACTGTTAGGGCACCTTCAACCCACAATAGGAAAACCCTAGTACTGGTCCAAATACTCAGTTGGTCCCTCATCTTATTGTGCCTACCAAACCTACAAATACAGTTCCCATGACTTACTCCTTACTCCACCTCAGCCACACATAAGGATAGTTATACACTGGATCTCACCATTTCACATATATTCCATTTTCTTAAAAATGCTGTCTTTGCTCTACTTGATCATGATTTCCTATAATTCCGTATCTCCCTATGCCTCACTCCCTCCTGAAACCATTTTTCACCCTCATCAAGACGTCCAGTGCATTTATTTCACAGTGGCATTTCAGGTTCTTACCTTACCTTCTGACTTTATTTCTATCACTCTCCACTAACCCTAAAGGTTAATTTGTTCTACTTTCAATCCAGTGTACATAAATTCCTGAAGTTCTTGTCCTGCCACTAGTCATGATTTGTCAGACCCCAACTCTGAATTCCTTTGCTCCTCCTATTTACAGCCTTCTGAATGGAGCTTGATTATGATACTGATTAGTCCACTACAGATTTGTTATATGATTTCACCCAGGCTAGTGAGGCAATAATTCCTTTACATCTCCCCAATTAGTTGACTATCTCACATGCCGAAAGTGGCTAATCCAGACCTTTTCATCCCTTTTCAAGTTTTCCATCATACCCTGTCATCAGGAACCTCAGCTCACACTTCACAAAAAGACCCTGAAGCCATTTGTTGAAAGCTTCCCCGGTCTTCCCTCCTCCTCATCTCATTTCACTCACTATCCTCACAATCTCTTCTATCTGTCTCTCTGTCTCTTACTGTCCATCTGTCTCTGTATCTGTCTGTCTATCTCTGTCATCTCTCCTGTGTCTGATGAAGAAATGACTCTTCTCTTTGCTAAGGCAAAACCTTGGTCCCTTCTGCCTGTATCTTTTCCAACAGATTGTGCCCACTATTATCCCTATTATCTATGTTATCTTCAGTCTCTCCTCCATCTACTGGCTCCTCCCCTAGTGCTCCTACCCATTACTAAAAGAAAAAAACAGAATCAAGCGAAAAACAACCTTCACTTGATCCTATCATCTATACCATTTTTTGCCCAATATTTCTTTTCTCCTTAATGAATAACCATCTTTTAACGTTTTTAAATTTTTTCCATATTACATATAAATATAATTCCTAATATTCACTTTCTGACATTTTATACTTCCTGTTCACTCTCTTCCCTTGCTCTTAGCCCCACCCCCCAAGAAGGAGAGACATATGATATAGGTTATACAGATATTATCATATAATACATATTTCCATCGTCATGTTATGAAACAAGACCAATTGCTTACAATAGAGAAAAGTTCATGGAGGAAATAAAGTAAAGAATGTTATGTTTCAGCCTGCATTTGGACTCCATTTGCTTCTTCTATGGCGGCGGATATCCTTTTTTGTCAAGTCCCCTAGAGTCATCCTGGATCCTTACCTGGCTTATAATAGTTGTCCTTTACCATTGATCCTTACACATTTTTGTTGTTACTGTGTACAATGTTTTCCTTGTTCTGCTCACTTCACTTTTTATCACTACACCTAAGTCTTGTCTGGTTTTTGTGATCATCTTGTTATTTCTTATGGCACAATAGTATTCCATTATAAGCATATACCACAGCTTGTTCAGGCATTCCCCAGTTGATGGACTATTGATTAGCTTCTTGAGAGAGAACATGGGGCGCTTCCACTTTTTCTCCTGTTATACTCTGCTATCTGGCTCCTGACCCTAGTTTACTGAAACAGATCTTTCCAAATTTAACCACTGATATCTTAATTGCCAAACCTAATGGCCTTTTCTCAAACATCATCCTTCTTGACTTTCCCCTATTCCAATGCATCCTTTATTCATCTGACCAACTGATCTTCCTAAAGCACAGGTTTTACAACATCACCTCATTCTCATCGTACTCAATGAACTCCAGTCCTGTGTTTGACATCTTAAGCTTTTTATAACCTGGCCACTTCCTATCTTTCCATTCTTATACTTTACTCTCTTCTACTTACTCTGTGGTCAAGCTTCAAGCACTATGTACCACTGACTCTTTAATCTCTATAATGATCTGAGGTATATGGGAGTTTTAGGGAGAACTAGCCACTCTAAATGCCTGCCAAACTCTTTTCAGGGCTAGTCATCCACCTTTGGTATCCACCATTAATTTTAACCTTTACAGTACAAGCAGGAACTATAGATTTCTTGTTCCATGACTTGCACCCAGGTGAAAGGTGTACATAAAGAACTTCCAGCACACTGGGACAACTCAGCCTGCGTGGGAAAGTCCATTTAAAGTCCTGTTAACCACTCCAACAGCTATCAAAATTAGAGAAAAGGACTATTGGATCCATTGCTCACATATTAAAGAGAGCACCTTCTATATATAATGAGTGATTATATCCTCCTATCATGCTTATTATATTTGCTAGTTGTTTGTTTAAAGATTTAATTTTTTTTTACAAATTATTGTAATTTCCCCTTAGAAACTGCAATGTTGTATATACCTTTAATTAGAAATCTTTAGAGTTATAAGTTTATTATGTGATCTGATTCCATGGGGAAACTAGGCGTTTAAATCTGGGATATTTCTACACGTTCATTTTCCATGGGAATCACAGGGGGATTGTGGAATTAGAATTTTGTACCCCAGTACTACATTTCCCAGCATCCCACTTTTGTCCTCACATTACATCCTTATATTTAGGAGATAAGTTTTTGGGTAGCTCTGCCCTCCCCTCTCTCTCTTCTCTAACTTTGGAGGTCTGGTAAACTTGTCTTTACGCAGGCTATGTTGTTCCTCTACTTCAAGTGATTATTAATAAATATTATAAAATATAATACTTTGAGTTATTAGATATTAATTTTAATCTTACAATAGCTAGAAAATATCTGAAGCTAGATTTGAATGCAGGTCTTCCTCACTCCAGGCCTGGAGTTCTATCCACTTTGCTAACCTGCTGCCCCATCCCATTTGCTTTGTGAAGCCTCTCTCTCTTTTACTCACATCCCACTCTCTTCCCTTTCAAAGTGGTCATTCTGGCTCCATATCCATGGGACTTTGTTTTCAGCTTTCTGGTAGACAAATGCCAGATGACTTATCCTCAACTGTAAACTATTAGTCGTTAAAGGTAAGGCTTGTTTACATTTAAATAGGAAATACTAGAAAAGCCTTTGAAATCTTAAGCAATTCATCTTAACTGAGGCAGATGAGAGGAGCAATATTCAAGGGAAGTGGGCCTTCAGAGCAAACCATCTTAGGTCCTATCATAAAGGTCCATGCTGGTTCTAGCAGCAGAGATAATCCATCCATCATTAAACATTTATTAAGCACCTACTTTGTGCTAGGCACCTTACTAAATTCCAGGGATACAAGAAAAGGCAAAAGCCAGTTCCTGCCAATGAGGAGCTTACAACCTAATGGGCAAGACAGCATACAAATATATATAAAACAAGACATATACAGGGCAAAAAAGAAATAACTAATAGAGGGGAGGCACTAGGATTAGGAGCTGTTGGGAAAGACTCTCTATAAAACTGGAGTTTAGTTGCAATTTAAAGGAAGCCATGGAAGTCATTGGATGGAGTTAGGAGGGAAAGAGTTTCGGTCATGGAGGGCAACTAAGGAAAGTGCCCAGGGTGGAGAGATGGTGGCTTGTTTATGAAAGTCAGGGACTGTGTCACTGGATCAAAGAGTATGTGGTGGGGAGTAAGACATACCCTAAGAGAAAACTGAGTGAGAGTGGGGAAAGTTGCTGGTGGTCTGTCAAGAGACCCAAAGGTATATTCTAGGCAATCTTTTAGACAACCTTGGCTTGGGAAGGTAGATATCCTTTAGCTTTTGTCTTCAGCTTCCCTCCTAACCACCTTTTCTCCCAGTTGTAAATCCAAGATGGCACCTCCTTTTCTCCTCAGTGCCTTCTCCAGGTTTAATAGATTGTTTCAGGAATTTGTATGGCCAAAAAAGCAATCATTCTATGACCCATCCTCTGGGGATGACTTGCTCCAAAGTTAATTAGGCTTTACCCTTGGTCTGCACACATGCTGTCCATCAACAGATTCATATTTAAAACCTTTCCTGCTTGAAAGAAAGGGCCTGGGGTTGTGCTTTATTACCCCCAACCTCTTGAAAGTAGTTCTCTTCTATTCCATAATAGGTCATCAAAATGAACCTCATTGTGATTTTTAAATTGCTTTTTTAGGCATATAATTTACAAAAAATATATATATCTCCATCAGTGATCTGGTATTAAGATTTATTCATGTGAATAATTTCTGTGATTTAATATTGGAATAACTCTCAAGGTATATACAAAATAAATGCTGCCTCAGGCTCTAGTCTCCTAGATCATTTTGGAATGAGGTGCTTCAGCTTCATATTTGCTTCAGTTTTTTCATTCTTTTGATTTTGTTTTATAGTGTCCTGCTGCCTTGTGAAGTCACTTGCTTCTAATTGTCTTCTGGTTTTTCAAGATTGGATTTCATCCCTGGCTTTCTGGTCATTCTTCTCCTTCTGATCTTTCATCTCCTTTGCCTCATTTTTAAGCTAATTAATTTTGGCTTTCAAGACACTGTTTTCTGTTCCTAGATGACTTAGCTTCCTTTTTAAGTTCTTTTCCCAGTTGTCTTCAGCCTCTCTTAATTGTGTTTTGAATTGTATTTTGAGTTCTTCCAAACCCTGTATCCAATTCACTGGAGTTTCTGTTTTTTTGTTTGTTGTTCCTTCTCTGTTCAATTTGCTCTTTGTTCATTGCCTGGATAGAAGCTGTCAATTATAATTTCTTTTTTCTTGGAGGTACTCCCTCCAGACCACCACCCTTGCCCACCCAGAGGTTTTAGCCACCACTGAAGGCTTAGTGTTCTAGGTGGGGGAGGGGTCCTGGGACCTTCCTTCTTCCTTCCCCTTAAACCCTTAAACAAGAAATAACTTGAATTCAGGCTTTTGGGGAATGTACCTTTTAAGTTGAGCCCAGCAGGAGGGTTCCTTGGCTCTACTCTGTTGTTAGGTTTGATTTTCAGTCCCCTAGGAACATTTAGTTTGTAATCGGTAAGGAAGGGTTTTCAGAGGTCTGAACTTTTGCTGCCTCTATGCTGCCATCTTGACTCTGTCCCCCCTCCTAGATGATTTTGGGAAAAGCTAGGGAAAGTTTAGCCTTTTGCTATTTGAAGACACAATAATTTTTATTTCTCTCTCTGCAGGAGTTGGTGATTTCAGTGTGTGGGAGTTCTCTGGGAATTCTGTTTATTTCTGCTCTTATGATTATTTTGCAGCAAATGATCCCACTTCAATTCACGTAGCACTTTTCAGCCTTGAAGAACCTTATGAGATCCAGTTAAGTCAAATGATTTTCTGGCTAAGTTTCCTAAAGTCACTTGTCCCTGTGGAAGAACCCATAGGTAAGCCATAGATAATGCACGTGCATGTGAATGTTTCTTTGACAGACGATGGGGATGTTGTGGTTTCCTCTTTGATGTTGAGTTTTGTTTTTTCTCTCCTCATGTGTCTCCTACTCTTCATGATTTCCGAAGGCATTTAGCATACTCGTATTTTCAGGAAGCATTTCATGAGTCTCATCAGGAGCTTGAGCTGACAGTTGTACATTTCTGCATCTCTCTCTATGTTCAACCTTTCTAAACCCATGTATACTTTGTGCTGATTATCTGATAAAACTGTTTCATTCTTCTAATTGTTAAAAAGCAATAGAGAATGCAGCTGGGTAACTCAGTGGATTGAGAGCCAGGCCCAGAGACAAGAGGTCCTGGGTTCAAATCTGACCTCAGACACTTCCCAGCTGTGTGATCCTGGGCAAGTCACTTAACCTCCATTGCTTAGCCTTTACCACTCTTCTGCATTAGAACAAATACACACTATCGATTCCAAGACATAAGGTAAGGGTTTTAGGGGAAAAAAATAAAAAGCAATAGACTTGTGGAATTTATTTTTTGTACATTTTTAAAACCACTTCTCAGTTCCTCTTTTAAACACTAATTTAACACCCGGCTGTTTCTCACTGTCACTTGAATCAAATTAGGTGGTGGACTTTTGTAAGCTTGAAGTTACTGTTTCTGTTTTGTAGAAGTCCAAAAGGTCTACTTTGGGACCCACTTTAATTTTTCTCAAAGTAGAAAATCCACTGAAACCATTGGAAGCCCAGGCAGCAATATTAAAAGTAATCCTTGCTGCCAAATTTTTGTCTTTCAGTCGTGTCCAATTTCTTGTGATCCCATTTGGAGTTTTCATGGCAAAGGTGTCAGAGTGGTTTGCCATTTCCTTCTCTAGCTCATTTCATATATGAGGAAACCAAGGCAAACAGGGTTAAGAGACCAGATTTGATCTTCTACAGATGAGTCTTTCTGACTTCAGACCCAGGACTTTCTCCCCTGCCCCAGCTACCCTTGCTGCCAGTATCAGGCCCCTAATGTGTGAGCCAAAGGACTTGGATTTTCTACCACCAGGAGGCAATGCTCCATTCCAGAATTTCTCTTCTGCAAAACAGATTGAAATCTGTGGTACATGTGCCATGTGTTGACCTAGTTATGCTTTCAAGTAAGGGTAAGGAATCATCTGTCAAGGTCTACTGACCAATTGGGAAAAGGGGCTACATACATTTTTAAAATCTATTTTATTTCATTTTTCCGCATCCTCTTTACAAATTTAGATCCGAGGTCAGAAAACTCCATGTGGGGAATATAATGAATAATAAAAGATGAATATCACTTTTATTATATGGATAGAAGTGAAAGGGAAAGAAGAGGAGCAAAAGGAAATGGACAAAGAAATACAAAAATAACAGAAAGACAAATAGAGATACACATATGGAGACATAACTTGGAAAAAGAAACAACTAGATGAAGAAGAGAAAATTTTGTAGAGCAACACCTCCATCTTATGGCTACTTAGGATATTACCTCTAAAGGCTTTTCCTTGCATACTTCATGTTTTTTAACAATCTACGTATTCATTGAGTCTTAAGGTTTTCAGTGTTTTCTTTTAGAATTTTATATTATTTCTTTGGTCTTTATCTCAATGATTAAATAGAATTAAATTATAGTCCAAGTAAGAGCTAAGGATTGCCACATTTTCTAACTTATCTAATGAAATCAAAATTCTAAAAGTGATTTTTTCCCTTCAATTTCATCATAGAAAAATAAAAAGCAAACAAGTTTGAGAGTAGCGATCAATTCAACAAAATACATTGTCTCAATTTTGTCACCGAAGAGATGAATTGGAATAAAAATTCCCTTGATTTCTTCATTGCACTGGAGAACCATTGCTTACCAGTCTAATATATGTCAAATCCCATTCATGCAAGAAAATAGTAAGAAAACCTGTAAGTTTAAAGAGCTACAATAGGTTTAAATTTTTAAGTGTATGTTTAGTATTATGATCTGATTCATATTGCCATATTGTGTCTTTCTCTTTCTCATTCTTGACCATGGTATCTTCCAAGCTTTCCTACTTTACCTTTCCCATAAGTGACAGTTGTAAGGAGGAGAAAAGGGGTTTTTAAATAAAAGGTTGGACTGAATTATTCAAGAGTAGGGTTTCCTGGAATTTATGAAGTTCCAAAGAGATTTATTTACAATTTATTTATAAAATATAGTAAGAGTAAAGTAAGAAAATCAGAGAGAGAAGAGGGGAAGATATCTAGGCTAATCACTAAGTAATTGCTCCCAGCCCCTAGCTCAACCCAGGCAGGGAGAGTTAGTCCTTAGCCAGAGAGGCCTTGGCAAAGCCGAGAACCTGGGGATGCAGGGAGTCTCTCTGAAGAGGATAGGTCTCTCCTGAGGCTAGTCTCTTCAGGAAATCCAGGAAAGGAGTCAACTCTTTTCACTCATCATGTGTCAGTCCAAAGGGCGAGTTTCAATGACAGTGTCTCTAGGAAAGATCTCAAGTACAATAAGCAGATTCTTCACCAACCTACAACTCAAACTCAGAACTCCAGAAGAAGTTGAACACGAAGTTATAACTCCCTTTTAAAGACACTTTTTTTGGCATCACTTTCTGTGCCTTCTTCCATTTTTAAGTCTACCAATTACGGCTAAAGCTTTGCTTAGGACTGCCCAGGGGGCGGTCAGTTTGATTCTGATTCATCACCTACTATTGCACACATAGGTCACAGACATCTCCCACTAAATGATTAAGTGGAATGTTTACACTTTTGGTGATTAAATCTAAAAAATGGGCAGGGGAGTTAATTTAATCTTCACAAATCAGGGGAGAGTTAATTTCTTTTTCACAATCAGGGGAAATTTAATTTAATCTTTACAGAGTTCATTGTTTATGTAAGTATTATACAGTTACATTCATACAAAAGTGGGGTGTATGGGGTGTTCAGAGAGGGGTAGTATCTCTGGTATGGAGGGCTTGTCGTGCCCTCCTAGGGCAGCTCTCCAGCCACTGACCCCTACCTGACACCCAGCTCTCACTTGTGGCTCCCAGTAGCTGCTAGCATGCAGCAGCGGCCACACCCTGGGCAACAGCTTCGACAGGCCAGCTAAACCTTGTGAGGGTAGCCATTGGGTCATAGACCCCTGGTGAACTAGGGCTTTGCTCACCCAGCATGTGAAGACTGCTTTGGCTGAACAGACAGAAGAAACCAACAAGAAGTTTCAACGGCTGAGATGGCGACGCAGCAAAGCACTGTGGTGTGCTTAGGGCGTGTTGAAGCACAAAGGACAACACAACACGGCCATCCAATGTAGCTGAGGAAGTCTCCAGGTGTAACGATTTTTCGTGCCACTGGACCCAGGCTTCCAACTCTGAGAGAGTGGGACTGTCTCTGTGCATTGACTCTTCCACTTAAATCTCTTTCATGCACAAGTGTCTTTGTGCAAAACGCACAAAGACAATCATCATTCTTGGTTACCTAGAGACTACTACCCTACAAAAGTATGAATGTTGTGGACCATTTATCATCATTGTCATTTCTCTAGTATTATGGGGTACCCAAGAACTTTTCATAGATCGTTTAAAAGGAGTCATCACTGGTGGTTACATCTCCTCCCAAAAGCCAGTCAGTGATTTGTTAGGATGTGCCTTTTCCTTTATCCAGTATCCTAAAGGGCAGCATTTCTTGAAACAAAGCCTTCCTATTGGATTATCTGTGGGAATGAGTGGTTATTAGAATTAGATCCATCCATGTTGCTACCATGTCCAGGGTGATGCCAAAGTTCTGAAAAGGGTTCTCGAGGTAATATTAGGAAGTCCGTTTGCCATCTTTGAGGTCCACAGATATAATTATAAATGTTGTTGTACGCATGGGAAAATCTGGAGTATTATCAATGGATAAAATGAATTCTGGTTTAGCTGAATGGAGAGACAGAGAGAGACAGAGAGACAGAGAGAGAGAGAGAGGGAGGGAGGGACGGAGAGAGAGAGAGAGAGAGGAAGAAGTGTCTCCTTCCTAAAGTTGTTCATTTTTTCCCTCCACCAGCCTTTGGCGGCAGGCTAAAAAACCCACTTCGAGTAGTTCTGGTGGCCACCCATGCTGACATCATGAATGTTCCCCGACCTGCTGGAGGCGAGTTTGGCTATGATAAAGATATGTCATTGCTGAAAGAAATTAGGAACAGGTAAGATGGGGCCATGGTTTCAAGACACACTCAAAAGTGTGCTTGCTCTAAAGCAAACATTGTTTACGTGAGAAACAAACCAAAAAACACCCCCTGAAAGAACCCTTTATTTTCCTTTTTCTGGGACTTTTCTCGGAAGCTCACCCAGGCCGGACATGCATTGACCACATGCCAGCTCAATCCTACCACCGACTGGCACAGGATTACCTGCTCTGTTTTTTGACCCGCATGGATTTGTCCCTCCTCAGGCAGCCTAGTAGTCTCTGCTGTCGAGGGCTCATCATATTCTTGCCAGACAGAGTGTAGATACCCAATTGGCTCAGCACACAGCAGTTTCAGAATTCCTAAACTCAAAGGAAACACCAGACTCGGCCTCCCCCAGTTGCAGGGAAAACATTTGTATCCTACCACTGTAAGTCCTCTCATCTCCTTTTAGCTACACTGTTTCTTGGGTAGAGTACAAAGTGGGTGGAGATATTTCCCCTCCTAGAACTTAGGTATGAGAGATTCATTCTGAGAAATTACTTTCTTGAGCACCCTTTGGCTCTGAGGTTAAAAAAGGAGGATCTTAGAGGCAGCTGGGTGGCTATAGAAAACCAGACCTAAAGGCAGGAGGTCCCAGGTTCAACTATGGCCATAGACACTTCCTAACGATGTGACCCTGGATAAGTCACTTCACCCCTGTTACCAATACCTTACTGCTCTTCTGCCTTGGAACCAGTACACAGTATCAATAATAAGAAAGAAAGTAAGGGTTATTTTTTAAAAAAGGAGAAAATTCTTGCCAAAATTCAGTGATAAAAGGAGCCTGCAGGTCTCATCCAATTCATCCCCCTTTGTTAATTCAACTATGCAGTGCTTCACTTTAAAGCATCTTGAACAAAATGATGCCCAATCTTTTTTTTATTAAACTCTTACCTTCTGTATTAGAATCAGGTCTAAGTATTGGTCCCAAGACAGAAGAGTAGTAAGGGCTAGGCAGTTGGAGTTAAGTGATTTGCCCAGGTCACAAAGTTAGGAAGTGCCCAAATCTTTTTTTTTTAAACCTTGATTTCTGTCTTAGAATGTGTATTCATTTTTTTTTAAGACTGTGTATTCATTCTAAAGCAGAAGAGTATAAAGGCGAGGCATTGGGGATTAAGTGACTTGCCCAGGGTCACACAACTAGGAAATGCCCATTTTTGTAAAAATGGATTTCCTATACATTTGTCCACTACTCCTTTCTCTTAGGTTTGGGAATGATCTTTAGATTTCTGACAAACTATTTGTTCTGGATGCTGGTGCTTCTGGATCAAAAGACATGAAACTACTACGAAATCATTTGCAAGATATAAGAAGTCAGATGGTTTCAGTGAGTATGACCTCCGGGGAAGCCTTTAGCTTCTTTTGGTTAGAGCTCAGATTTCTGAGGGGATATTTAATGATGGAAAACAACTTAGTACCTTGACACATGACGCTACTGAAATGTGAGTCCCCTTTTTTTACTCTTTCTTGATTTTAATTTAAAAGGGCAAGTAAATAAATGCGTATTAAGAATCTACTCTATGCAAAATCAAGTCATCAAGCATTTACTTAGTACCAGACTCTTGAATCTCTGTTGACTTATCATTTGATTGATAACTCAGATTTCTTTAATCAATCCAAACATCCTTCCTGTTCACTATCACTTACATTCAACAGATAGGTTCCAAAGCTATCTAAAATCAATAAAGGAGTTTTTCACACTTAGTCTAAAGCCTTTGATTCAATAGAGAAATGTTCTTACCTCGTTAAGGTTTCAGGACACTTCATATTGATCCTTATTCTATGTGAAGGTGGGTGGTTTGATGGAGTGACCCACTCAACCCAACCCTTATACCTAAGAACCCATTGCTCATCCACTGAGCACCCCAGCCCAGACTGGAATAAGGGGAAACCATTCAATGCTAGTCTCCCTCTACTGTTCATAAAGCCTCCTTCTGGCCATATAGGTGAGAAGAGCAATTTAGCCTCTGCAAACTCCAACAAAATGAATTGATAAACTTTCCAATAATTTTATTTTGTTTGCTTAATTTTTAAAAAATGTTGTATTTGAGGGGCAGTTAAGTGACTCAGTGGATTGAGAGTCAGGCCCAGAGATGGGAGATCCTGGGTTCAAATTTGAATTCAGATACTTTCTAGGTGTGTGACCCTGGGCAAGTCACTTAATTCCCTTTGCCTAGCCCTTACTATTGTTCTGCCTTATAACCAATATACAGTATTGATTCGAAGACAGAAGGTAAGGGTTTTTTTTTTTAAAAAAACAAATGAATACAGTATTGTATTTTGTAAGAAATGTATCTTAGTAAATCCTGAAACATCAGACTAGAAGAAGGAAAAGAAGAATTCCTCTCCCCATATGCATTCTATAAACACTAGGTGCCTATGTATACAGAATATTTGCTTAAACACTGGGGGAGATGAAAGATTTCAAAGTTAAAAGGCTCCTGATCTCCTGGAGCATTGTGGGAATGAGAAGTCAAAGTAGCTGCAATACACAGAATAGCATGCCAAGGGCATTAGTAAGTTGTAAGTCAAAATGCTACATGAGACCTGAGGGCACATTCTTGCAAGATGTGGCATTTTAGTTCATATTTAACAGATAACAGTGAATTCAGCTGTTGTAGAAGAAACAAAGAGAGTATACCTGACCCAGAGAGGCAACAGGGAGAAGAGTAATTGTGTTTGATAGAAAGACCTTTTGGCTGAATCCAAAGTGGCACAAGATTATAGGAGATCATGAATGTTGAGAAAGGGAACTCGGGAGGCAAGAGAGTGACATGACCATATCTCTGTGTAAGATTATTTTGGCAACAATATGAAAGAGATTATGGGGGCAGCAAGGTGGATTGAGAGCCAAAACTAGAGATGGAAGATCCTGAGTTTAAATATAGTCTCAGACACTTCCAAGCTGTGTGACCTTGGGCAAGTCACTTAACCCCAATTCCCTAGGCCTTACCACTCCTCTGATTTGGAATCAAAACACAGTATTGAGTCTACGACAGAAGATAAGGTGTTTAAAAAAACCATCATAGGGAATAGATGAAGGAAGATTGTTCCATTCCTAATGCATTAAGTTGCTTATTTTTTTCAATGTGGTTGTATGTTAGAAACTCTACAAGTTCTGTTTTCCCGTAGATGATTGAACAATGCATGCTAAGCATTTTGAGTTAGATATAACTGAAAATACCATCCTACAAACAGGGCTGGTTTTGGTTGGGCAGAAACTTAGTATTATTGTTTGGAGAACCATACTTTTCCCACCCACATTTCCTGCTGCTTTGCCGATAAACATCATTATTTCTGTCCGTGAGCAAATGACTGAAATATATCCACTCACTCAACATTTATTATATGAATAAGCCCACATTTTTGTGCATTTCTACCTGAAAGCTCTTAGTAGACATGCAGGAAACTGCTCTTCCTTTATGTTAAATAGGAGAAGTGAACATTCTAGGCAGAATTTTTGTTAGATTTATAAAAAGATAGTGGTTGGGTTCTGTTTAAACTTGTTATTGAAAACTGCAGTACTCACTTAAAAAAGCACTATGTTCTTTGCAAAAAAATATATATATATAATGTTGGATAATCATAATTATCATAGAAAGTTTATCTTCTACACCTTCCCAGACTCCTTTGCAAGGGTGAGAGGCTCACTGTGTGAAGTATTACATAGTCTGTCAGATTTTTTGAGTATTCTAATTAATTCTGCTGGTATTTCCTCTCTTTTTCTCCTCATCTTTTTCCTTTAAAAAATTCTCAGATGTAAGGAATGGTTCTCTGGGAGGAGGGAAGGGAGAAATTCAACCGGGTAAAAACAAAAGATCACTTTTAAAACCTTTTAAATAAAAGGAAGCATATCTCCCATGTGTAGACAACAATTAATCACATAAAGAATGTTCATTAGGTTTGCCCTCCAATGACCCACCTGTGTGAGAAAATCATCTCTACTCTGCCTTCCTGGAGGAAATTGAATGGGCCCAACCAGCTGATGTCTCTTCAACAGTTTGTATTTGATGTGCAAGACCAATTGAACCCCCTTGCAAATGAGGAGGATCTAAGACATATCGCTCAGCAGCTGCACAGCACAGGAGAAGTAAGTAGTCCACAATGGGTGCTAAAGAAGCCTCTCTCTGCTGTGATATGTTCATTTGCTTTTCTTGAAAAGTCAGTACTTGCAGGTGTGGAAAGGGGACAATCCATTCACTGGTTTTTAAAGCTTCTGGATAAAGGGGGCAGCTAGGTGGCCCAGTGGCTAAAGGGAGGACCTGACTTCAGATCTGGCTTCAGATTTCCTAGCTGGGTGATCCTGGGCAAGTCACTTACTAAGACAGAAAATATAATAATAAAAATAAAATTAAAAACTCTTGGATGTGGAGTGATGACCGTGTGTAGCAAAGAGAGAGATAGAAAGACTTAAAACATATATTTTATATATTTACATATAATGTATAAATAATTGATGCTTGAATATATTCTTATTATTTAATATTCATGTAACATAAATATTATTTATATAATAGTTTTATTTAAATGTTTAGTGGCTGTTCAATATTAAAAATTATTTGGCAAATAAATTATTATAAAAATAAATGAAAATAAAAATCTTTTAGATTTAAAAACAAAAATTGATTTGGAAATATATGTAGCAAACCCAAAGGAATTTTCCTTAGGTGCACTGCTCCAGTGGCTTCAGTTTCCTGGAACTTTGCTGGTATTCTATCTCATCAGACACAGCATATACTTAACTGCTTTCTTTTTACGTTAAACAAATTCTTTAGAACATAAAAGTGCCTGTTTGGGTGATAAAAAGCAATTCCTTTTGCCCTTTGGCTATAGTACAGAAGAACTTCAGTGGTTACTGACCTGCATGATCACCTGGTTATGAACTCGCCTCTTGCCCTCTCACCCACAAAGCCATACTGTATACTATTGGCTTTTTCTATGTACTTTTGCCCCCCTGTTGTAGAGTCAGTAGTTGGGTGTTTGAAGGCGCCTGCTTTCGCTTCATTCTCCAGGAACCTTGTACTTCCCTGAGCCACTGAAAGGGCTGATACCTACCTTAGATGAAATGTTATCACTTTGACCAGATCCCCAGAGCTCACAACTGAGCCCAAAGCTGAAAGGTGGTCGCATGCCTTGGCCAAAAACTGTAAGATAAGAAAGCAGTGAACTACAGTGATAATTCTATACAGTGAAGCGCTAAAACTCTTAAACCAGCTTGACCCGTGGCAGCTACAACTTCTCCAGAAATTCAGTGAAAAGCCAAGTTACTTGGGGCTTTAAGTATGTGATGGCTGTAACTTGGATGGTCCAGCTCTGGTTGCATCATTGCTCTGTTCCCACCCACTCCCCAAAGCCACTGACCTATACTTATGAATAGGAGAGGCAGTAAGGATGACACAGGTGCCATGATTAGTTCTTGGGGTCCCACTACAACTAATCATTACAGATGTTTGTATAATGCTTTCAGGTTTGCAGACACCTTCATATCTTTTTTTATGGTATTTGATCCCCTTCTTAACACAAGGAAACTCTGGTTAGGATATTTGATAATTATATAAGAATATAAAAAATATAAGAATGAGAGAGAAGATTAGTGATGGCCACACCGCTAGGGACTGAGACCGGACTTGAGTTCCAGTTTCCCTCTAGGTTCAGTTTTCTTTCCATTACACCACACCAATAAAGGTTTTCCTACATGCTACCCTCCAGTGCCCAGCCACTCTCTAATTCTAAGTTTGGCACAGGCTGTTCCTCCAGTGTCCCAAGAGTCTTCCTTGCTTTCTTTTGGCATCACAAGGCTGCCATTGAAGTAGATGAGCTGTGATTTGGTCAGTCTTATCTCTCACCACATTATCATCCCATCTTTTTTTTCTTGGGTATATTTCTTTGATGACATCCTTTATGCCATTTCTCTTTTGTAATTTCCTTCTTGAGTTTTAACTCATGAAATTTCCATATAAAAATGTAAATTCTGAGGGTTGTACACAATTTTAATTATGAACAAATATATACAAAGATAAATTAAAGAATTCTAATTCAGAATATAGCTCAGCTGGCTTGACATCTCCCTCTCATCCTTATGACTGCACTGGGCAAATAGTCATCACAGAGGAAGGTGAGGAAATCTTCAGTCCAATAACAGGAGACTTCATTCAAGTTTGCCTTTGTACATGTCAGGGAGCTAACAAGTCCCCCCTGTAGACTAGGGATTCTTAATCTTTTTTGTATTGTAAACTCCTTTTGTAGTCTGCTAAAATCCATGGACCCCTTCTCAGAATAATGTTTTCAAATATATAAAATGAAATGTAGAGGATTACAAAGGAACTCATTATTCGTATTCAGTTATGGAAAAATGACTTTGTAATTAATGGAACACAGATGAAGAAGTCCTGACTGAGGGCAGCTTAGTGGGCACAGTGGATAGAGTGCTAGATGTGGAGTCAGGAAGACCTGGGTTCAAATCTGACCTCAGACACTTCCAAAAAGTGTGACTGTGGGCAAGCCACTTAACCCCAATTGCCTAGCCCTTTGATGGCAAACCTATGGCACATAGAGACTTCTCTGTGGGCACACATGCCATCACCTGCCAGAGTTAGTTACTAAAAAGGCAGAGGGACTTGGGCAGAACTGCTCCCCTCCTCTTCTCCACACACACCTCTCATCACCTGTCCCTCTGCCCAGCAGCCCAATGGGAACAGTTGAGCCACTCCCTTCCCTTTCTCTTCCCACTAGGTCTTTGGGAGAGGGAGGGATGGTAGGGCATGGCATACAGACTCTAAAAGTTTTGCTATAACTTGCCTAGCCGTTGCCCTTTTATCTTAGGGTTGTTACTAAGAGAGAAATTAGGAGTTTTTTTTAAAAGAAATCTGATTAGGGGGGCGGGGGGAAGCTGGGTAGTTCACTAGATTGAGAGCCAGGTCTAGAGATGGGAGGTCCTGAGTTCAAATGTGACCTCAGACACTTCCCAGCTGTGTGACCCTGGGCAAGTCACTTGACCCCCGTTGCCTAGCCCTTACTGCTCTTCTGCCTGGGAACCAATACACAGTATTGCTTCCAAGATATAAGGTAAGGGTTTAAGATAAAATTTTAAAAAAGGTCTGACTGAGGGTTGTATTTTCCCTCTATATTCATGAAAGAAACAATTTCTACACTTGTGCTAAGCCAATCCATTCTCTGGCCAAGTATTTCTAGGCTTAGAAAGAGCCAGATAGCTACTGGCATTAGCACTGATGTCATATTGGCATCCCCTAACAAATAATGTCTTGTGAATTGAGATTGCTTCATATCACAGCCCTGTATTATGACCCAAGTAGTCACAGTCGTTTGGCTGATTTCTCAACTCTATTCCTAGGCTCAGGGAAAATTGAGCTGCATGATTTTAAGTGGGAAGTATTCAAGAAAAGTTCCCCAAGTTTCAGATGCTTAATTTAGAGCTAGAGGATTTGACAAATAAGTTTATTTTGTTACCTCTGATATAAAAAAAGAAAAATATTTAGAAAGGAGCTCGAGTTCAAAATATACTTTGAATTTTTTAGGATAAAGCATTACTCTCCACATGCTGATAATGATTGAAAATTGGCTGTGTTTCAAAGCGTATTAATTCACAAATCTTCCCTCATTTTTACTGATAACATCAATCAAGTAGGAAAAAAGAAACATTAGGAAATATTTGTTTTTAAGGGCTAAACTTCAGGTAGCCCTTCCAAGTATGATTTGAAAAACTACACAAATGCTGGCGCCATGCTCCAAAATGGTATCATCTAAGCTCGGCCCAATTGATTCATGATAAACAGACGAAGCAGTACAGCGTGTACAAAGCAAACATAATTTCCATAGATGAGCTGGTAAGTGACAAATAGGTACATTATTCAACATTTGTTTCCTGATTGAGTCCGTGTCTACAAAACATCCCAGTGCCTGTACCTCAATGGTCTTGGGAGACATTCAAGAAACTATTATTCACTTGCATTAAGCAGCAGGAATAAAAATTCTCAGCAGGAACTTAGGTCAGAAAGAGATAGCAAAATGGACTTGAGCATCACATGCAAGCTGCTGGAGAAACATCCCATTGTTGGATTTATCCATTTTTCTCCAGAAAGGCAAAGTACTCACACAGCCGAGTCCCTGAAAGGCAATCCCTAATGAATATAAGAAAGAGAACAAAATCTGTGTTCCCCGGGTGAGTGGCAAGGGGTAATCTGATAACCTGTTAAAGACCCAGGGCAGTAGTTAATGGAATTTGTTCTGTTTCATAGCAAAGGGCAAGACGATTTTCTTTTTCTCACTGAGGCAAACAGTTCAATGTACTAAGGAAAAACCTACCATTGACATGTTTATCTCCCAATAAGTGACTGCTCCTTGTTCCCTCTGGCAGATTAATATAATGCAGAGTGAAACCGTACAAGATGTCATCCTCCTGGATCCACGATGGCTCTGCACCAATGTTCTGGGAAAGCTCCTTTCTGTGGAGACTCCCAAAGCCCTCCACCATTACAGGGGACGGTACACCATGGAGGACATTCAGCGTCTGGTCCCAGAGAGTGATGTAGAAGAGTTAATCCAGATCCTGGATGCCATGGACATCTGTGCCCGTGACCTGAGCAGTGGGACGATGGTGGATATCCCTGCTCTCATCAAGACTGACAACTTGCACCGGTCCTGGACTGATGAAGAAGATGAAGTGATGATATACGGAGGGGTGCGAATTGTCCCCGTGGAGCACCTCACCCCCTTCCCCTGTGGGATCTTTCACAAGGTACAAGTGAATCTCTGTCGGTGGATTCACCAGCAGAGCACTGAAGGGGATGCAGATATCCGACTGTGGGTGAATGGCTCCAAAATCGCCCACAGAGGGGCAGAGTTGCTTGTTCTACTGGTCAACCATGGGCAGGGCATTGAGGTTCAGGTCAGGGGGCTGGAAACTGAAAAGATCAAATGTTGCCTCCTTCTGGATTCTGTGTGTAGCACCATTGAGAATGTCATGACCACCACCTTACCTGGGCTATTGACAGTGAAACATTACCTGAGCCCCCAGCAGCTGAGGGAGCATCACGAACCTGTCATGATCTACCAGCCCCGGGACTTCTTCCGAGCACAGACTCTGAAAGAGACCTCATTGACTAACACCATGGGGGGCTATAAGGAAAGTTTCAGTAGCATTATGTGCTTTGGGTGTCTCGATGTCTACTCTCAGGGTAGCCTCGGGATGGACATTCACGCTTCAGACCTGAACCTCCTGACTCGGAGGAAACTGAGCCGCCTGTTAGACCCACCCGATCCTATGGGGAAGGACTGGTGCCTTCTTGCCATGAACCTGGGCCTCCCTGAACTCGTGGCAAAGTATAATAATGGAACTCATAAGGACTTCCTCCCAAGCCCAGTCCATGCTCTCCTCCAGGAATGGTGCCACTACCCTGAGAGCACCGTTGGGGTCTTAATGTCCAAACTGAGAGAACTGGGCCGCCGGGATGCAGCCGACTTTTTACTGAGGGCATCCTCTGTGTTCAAAATCAACCTAGATGCCAATGGCCAAGAAGCCTATGCCTCAAGCTGTAATAGTGGAACATCTTATAATTCAATTAGCTCGGTTGTGTCACGATGAGGACAGTCGTAGGTATAGGTAGGATCTCTTCCAGCTCCAGAAGAGGGAGAAGCACAGTACCACAATGGATTCTGGATGTCTTCATTTATATGCTTACACACCATCTTATCCCCATGTCTCCCTTCTCCTTTGCCTCTTCCACTGCCTCCCTCTCGCCATACATTGTTTTATGTGAAGAAGCTCTCTACCTGGAGAGCAAATCGTTGCTTTTACTTTGGCTCTTGTGCCTTGGAAGTAATGCTTAGTATTGATAAGATGGAGGGTAAAGATTTTTTAAAAAGTAATACAAATATGGGGCAGCTAGGTAGCCTGGGGTCGGGAAAACCTGGGTTCAAATCTGACCTCAGACACTTCCCAGCTATGTGACCCAGGACAAGTCACTTAACCCCCATTGCCTAGCCCTTACCACTCTTCTGCCTTAAAAGCAATATACAGTATTGATTCTAAGACAAAAGTTAAGGGTTTAAAAAGAAAGTTGGCAACTTGGGTGAGAACACACAACAAACGAAGACATAAAAATATGTCTATAAGTGGTAGAAAACAGTATCCATCCATAATATTTATTGAATCCATGGAATATGAAAAGTCATACTTTGGCTAGAGGATTTACAAACTGTGTACCTGAGAAGGTGGCACAAACTCACTATCCCTCAAAGTAGCTTTAAAAAGTAAATAAACAAAAAAGAATTCTCCATTAATTTATTTGGTTCCGCTTATTAAAACCTAGGGAGAGGTAGCTGGGGGCTCAGAGATGGGAGATCCTGGGTTCAAATTTAACTTCAGACACTTCCTAGCTTCATGAGCCTGGGCAAGTCCCTTGACCCTCATTGCCTAGCCCTTACCTCTCTTCTGCCTTGGAACCAATAATACAGTATTGATACTAAGATGGAAGGTAAGGATTGAAAAAAACAAACAAACAGGGATTTGGGTTTAAAATGTTGCCCCTTTGCTATGTTCAATAGACTTTGGCAGAATTAAATCTAATTAAAATTTTATGAATATAATAATTTTTAAAAGCAAAATCCATTTTCTCTCAGTAAAAGATAAGTTTCTCTAATTTGAGTCATTGATCCTTGCTGACTTAGACAGGACTTCTCATTTCCCATAAGCAAATAGAGGATTGCCACTGGTCTGGTCATGTGCTCCTTTTCCTCTCTCCTGAACTCTAGCAGAAGAAGAGTTGTGCAAAAATCTGGTGTTGCTTCATAGGCGATATGATGTTTACATTCATTCAGCAACCTCCCAAGGGGTGAATCACAGTCACAAGACAGACATTGGAGTGAAGCTGCTTTATTTAAATCATGTGACTGATAGTGGATGCGGGGGAGGGGAGAGACAAATCAGGGTCTTTGTTGGCAATGGTGCATTCTCCTTACCCTTGGCAGGTTATAAGAAACATGCAGGGCTTCCTGACCGACTCATCTGACCAGGCTCTCTGCTAGTGTGCTAAGTGAGATGTTCCTTTAAAATCAACTTACTATCCTAGAGCATGCCTTTCTTTCCATTTTTTTAAACCTTTACCTTCTGCCATAAGAAAATGATCAGAACTTAAAGGTCATGACGGGAGGTTCTAGGTTCAAATCTGGCCTCAGACACTTCCTAGCTGTGTGACCCTGGGCAAGTCACTTGACCCCCATTGCCTACCCTTACCACTCTTCTGCCTTGGAGCCAATACACAGTATTGACTCCAAGATGGAAGGTAAGGGTTAAAAAAAACCAAAAAAGAACTTAAAGGTCAGGGGAGCAGGGCTCAGTGCTTAGAGATGGGACGTACTGGGTTCAAATCTGGCCTCAGACATTTCCTTGCTGTGTGACCCTGGGCAAGTCACTTAACCCCCATTGCCTAGCCCTTAGGACTCTTCCTCCTTAGAAATGATACACAGTATTAATTCTAAGATGGAAAGTAAGGGTTTAAAAAAAAAAAACCTTAAAGGGTAAAACTCTGTACAAGTGGAACCTTTAGTTTAAGTATGTTTAAAAGATCTCTGTTTCCTCCCCCACAAATCAGTGCATAAACTACAATAAAAACAAGAAATTTTATATGACAAAAATAGGATGACAATTTTTGAAAAATTCTTTAAACATGTATGAAACTACAAAAAAAAAATTATTCCTTTGCAGTATCTTCACATCCTTCTCTTCCGTGTACTTATATATGTAAGAGATTGTTTCCTCAAATAAATGCATCCCCATATTTATTCTTTTTTTTTTTTTTTAATAAACCCTTACCTTCCGTCTTGGAGTCAATACTGTGTATTGGCTCCAAGGCAGAAGAGTGGTAAGGGCTAGGCAATGGGGGTCAAGTGACTTGCCCAGGGTCACACAGCTGGGAAGTGTGCCCATATTTATTCTTAGTGATAAGGACTAAGCAATTGAGGCTAAGTGACTTTCCCAGAGTCACATAGCTAGAAAGTATCTGAGGTCACATTTGAACCCAGGACCTCCCAACTCTATGCCTGGCATTCTATCTCCTCTGCTACCTAGCTGTCCCAATTTGCAGCCTTTCAAAATCCCAGTGCAATGGAAAGTTGCATTATTTAATTCCAGGATCTCCTTCTTGTGTGTCAGGAGGAAATTATCCTACCTTTCTCAGCCTTAGTTTTCTTCTCTACAAAATGAAGGAACTGCACTAAAAGGTCACTAAGGTGTCTTTCAGCTTTAAATCTGTGGTCTTCTCTACCTACTCATTGATATGAAGTTCTCCAGCTCTGGTTTCCTTATTTGTAAAATTGAGATGCTCCAAGATCCCTTCCAATCCTGACGATCTATGAAGTATTACCCCCCCCCCAAAAAAAAAGATGAAGGAAAAATTATTTCATCATCTGGCAGTCAACAAACACGTATTTTTAAATTTTACTTAGAATATTTTTCCATTGTTTCATGATTTGTGATTGTTTTCTACCCCTCTTCCCTCCCTGCTCCCAGAGCTGACCAGCAATTCCACTGAGTCATACATGTATCATTTAAATAAACATTTATTAAGTGTTTGCTTTGTGCCAAGCTTGGCGGCTAGTATATAGAGTTCCTGGTCTAGAGTCAGGAAGATTCCTCTGCTTGAGTTCAAATCTAGCATCAGACATGTATTAGCCGTGTGACTCTGGACAAGTCATTTAATCCTATTTGTCTTTATTTTCTCATCTGTAAAACGAGCTGGAGAAGGAAATGGCAAACCTCTCCACTATCTTTGCTAAGAAAACTCCAAATTGGACAAACTGAAGACAACTGAACAACATGTGCCAGGCTCTGTAATAAGCTCAAGGATGTAAACACAAGGACAATTCTTTCAAGGAACTCAAATGCCAGTGGGGGAGACCACACGTAAATATAACGATGTCCAGATTTGTTTCCCTAATGCAATATTCAAATTCACACGCCATATTTCCCTTGTCTCCATCTGGCCAGAACCAATTACTATGTATTACCCAATTATTTCAAGTACTGATCATTTTAATCAATTTAACCAGACCACTTCACAGGATTCATTGTTTACACTACAGGCAGGGTAGGTACAAGATAGATCCCAGAGAGAACTGGGAAGGGCTTCCTGCAAAAGGTTTGACTGAGTATTGAAGGAAACCAGAGATGAGGAAGAAAAGCATTCCAAGCCCAGGGCACTGCTAGTGCAAAGATACAGTGGTGGGAAATAGGAGTTTTGTGTTGCAGGAAGACAAATTGACCGACGTATAGCTGGATTGTAGAATTTTGCAGTGGAAAGGAAAGCATGACAGTTTGGGAAACTTAAGAAGAGACCATTCTTGGGAGCTTTAGATGCTAAACTCAGGTCTTTAGATTTGTTTCTAGCTATTGTTTCATATAATTAGTTTTAATTTGGTTAACCAACCATTGCTCTCATTGACCCCAGAACCGCCAAATACCTGGGGATCATAAGGCTGCTTCCATTTGGATATGTGCACTTCAGGATATTTGCTTGCCTCTGAACTTGAAACAACAAACACAGAAGAAGCAAAAGCAAAAGCCAGGGTTGGGAATATACCTTAGCTAACGTGGCAGTATGGAGGTGAAGAGGGGCCAAGGATTCAGCTCAATTCAGAGTGGCTTGGCCAATGAACCAGGAAGATCATGGAGCCACAATGGTGTGAGGAGGAATGGGGCCCCCACTCCTACCCATAAGCCCAGACCAGGTGTAAAAAGAGAATATAGTGGTCCTTTCTTTCAGGGCCACTCCTTCTGACTCAGTGGAAAATCCTCTTTAATGAAGTCCCCTCATGTAACAGGGGAGGAGGTAAGGGAGAAGGGAGAAGACCAAGGAACCACCTAGGGTTTGTTGCATCATCTCAAAATGGCAAGTCTGCCAGTGTGGAGCCAGCTTAGAAGTAGCCAAGGCAAAGGCCTAGCATTCCATGTTCTATGCTCTAGTCAAAGCAGATAAGGGGGTGTCCTTATTCACCTCTCCCCACTCCCTCCCCTACTGAATTAGAATTGACTGGATCCATAGAGCCCATCAAGTTCAGTCACTCACTTAGTATGGACATCTCCTCGACAATAGCAGTCATTCAGTTAGCTAACATTTGGTAATGTTAGTTAGTTAGTTTATTACAATGAGCCAGGTACTGGATTCTGGTATCTGATCACCTACACTGTTCTCAGACATTTCCCTTAACAAAGACAGTCCATTTTATTTTTGAATCAGTTTATTTTTTAAATTAAAAAAAAAAATTTTAAGCCCTTACCTTCCATCTTGGAATCAATACTGTGTATTGGCTCTAAAGCAGAAGAGTGGTAATGGCTCGGCAATGGGGGTCAAGTGACTTGCCCAGGGTCACACAGCTGGGAAGTGTCTGAGGTCAGATCTGAACCTAGGACCTCCCCTCTCCAGGCCTGGCTCTCAATCCACTGAGCTACCCAACTGCCCCCATTTTATTTCTATGTTTCCCAATAATCTTCCCATGTAAATTTGTCTTCTGCCTCATAGAGCTACACAGAAGCCCAATTCTTGTCCACATGATGACTTTTGAAACATTTCAATATTTAAAATTTGAACATGGATGGCATGTTCTCCACTAAGACCTACCTTCCTAAGGTTAATAAACATTCTTACTTCTTTCAACACAACCTGGTATGTCATGGTTTCTGGAGTTCATCACCTTCCTTTTCGAAGCATGCTGAAGTCTGAGCACATCCTTAAAATGTAGCTCCCAGAACTTGATCCAGTATTAGATTACTCCTATAAGTGCAATATATGACATGTTTCTGATGTGATCTGATGTGAGGGCTTGATGAGCCCTTTTCAGGACTGCTTATCTACCTTTGGTGATCATCTTTCACCCAACTCTCACCTGTAGCTCCAAAAAACAAGAGCATATAGCAGCCACTCCTCAGTAAACCATCTTGGCAGACTGGCTAAACTAGGTGGAGGGTACCTAGTAGGGGCTGTCTACCCCAAGTATGGGAAGACTTCCCTTGGTACAATGGACAGATGAGAACAATTTGTTACAAAGGTCATGAAGGCAGATGAAGCAGATGCTGTGGAAAGTTTAGAGCTTGGTCAGATGTGGAAGCTACTAAGGTCATCCAGAGGGTGATCATTGGTCCTGACTTTTGTCTTGCTACTGGACTTCAGTGACTGGAGGAGAGAGTGAGGCTGACAACTTTGTTCAACTCTGCCTCACTTAAATCCAATTCATGCACAAGTCAAGACAGTGATGTCATTGTCCTGTTTGTAAATGAAGGACAAACAATAACTCTTATAAAGCAGTTGAGACACTGTTCAGAGAACTTTTTTCCACATATCAGAGTCAACTAGTGCCATCTCCTAGAAAAACTGTTCTCAAATGAAGAAATGGAAGAGGCATGAAATTGGTTTATAGTCTACCAGGTGTTAAAATTTATTATGGTTGGACTCAATATTTAATTGGTGATCACTAGGGGTTTAATTTCTAAATCCCAAAATGAATTACTAAAGTGGAATGGAATTTATACTAGTTTATTTACAATAGAGGGGAGATATTAAAGACTGAGAGAGAAAGAGAAAACCCTAGCTTCCTCTGAACCAGATAGAAATTTTAAGGCCCTAATCAGGGAAAGGAATCTCAAGATGATGGACCTTTTACAGAGGGACACACCTTCAGAAAGGCAAGGAAACTAAGTCAGTCTTTCACTCACCAAAGAAAGCAGTTTGAGCTCCTCTAGGGTTGAGTTCCACAGCCAAGTCTGAGTGTCTGTCTTCCAGTCTCTCCTCCAAGTGACTCTTTTTCCAGTCCAACTCAGTCAGAGGATCTCTCGATTTAATCTTCTGGCCTCTGTGGTCCTGTATTTAAAGATCTTTTCTCTTGTGTCACCTCCCCTAAATTTCACATCTACCAATCACAGAAGACACTCCTCTCCAGGACTGCCAACTCTTTCACAAGTGGGTCACAGACCTCCCACTCAATGCATGAAATGGGTGTTCACAACTTTTTTGGTTAGCTCATACCTTTTGTAGTTAAAATTCGTAGATCGACTTTAAATACTGAGTTAACACTTTTGGGGGATTAAAATCTAAAAATAGATTGGAGATTACAATTCAATCTTCCATACCTTCATTGTTACAATCAGGGGAGAGCTAAAGCCAATCTTCACACAGGTCAAAGAGAAGACAGAAAATATTTTTGAAATGCAGTTAATAGAACTGGCCTATAACCATGGGAGAGTGCTAATAGCCAGAGATCTGCCGGAAGCCTAATTTTGTTGAGAAAAATGTAACTAATAAATCCTTAATGTGCCTTACTAATCATTTCATTTCTCAAAAGATAGAGCAAACAATGAAGAGAATGACTTTAGACTTAATTGTGACTAATGATAGAAGTAATAGAAACAACATCATCTTGGAATTTTCTGTATGGTGGGCATAATCAGGCATGAACCCCATTTCACTAAAAGACCTGTAAGCAGAGAGAAGAAAATTGGGAGAACCAGTTCTTTCTCCTCTCATAGGTAAAAGATAGGTTTCACTCAACTAATCGCTACAGCTGAAGGCCATTGGGTGGCAAAAGCAACAATAGCATGGGGAGATGGGGAAGTAGTAAGAAATGAGGAGAGAAGAGGGAAGGAGAGAGGAAGAAGGAGCAAAGAGTGAAAAAGAAGAAGAAGAGAAGGACAGGAAGAATAAAAAGACATAAGGAATAGGCAGAGGGAAAGTCAGGGGCAGAGCCAAGGGCCCATTGGAAGCAATACCAGCATGTGGTTCTCACCAGAACATAAGGATAGCTCTGAAGTGTTAGCAGTTTAAAGTACTCCCTACGTGTATGTATGATGTCAAACTACTTTTTGGTGGCAAATTACCTTTGCCAAGAAAACCCTAAATGGGGTCATGATTGAAAAATGAATCAACAACCCCAAATGAGGACACAATGGAAAAAACTCAACAATAACATGTGCCAGGCACTGGCAAATATCTCATTTGATCCTTAAAATTACTCTGGGAGGTAGGTGCTATTATAATACTCCATTTTGTAGGTGAGGAAACTGAGGTAGACATAGGTTAGTTAATTGCCCATAGCCATACTATATATTAAGCATCTTCAGGCAGATTATGAACTCAGGTCTTCCTGATTTCCTAAAGTGCAGAGCTTTATGCATTGTGCCACCTTGCTATTGATAGAACAGGATTATAAGCCCTCACTATGTAGGTGTCCATTTCGAAACCTTTTAAGAAAAACTAACCTAGGCTGAATGGGGTATCTGCAGATATTATTTCTGTGGCATATGTAGGAAAGCACTATTTATACAAAGTCCTACACTGAGCACTGGGGTTTGCTTGATCTGTGATTTCTCATGTATGGGGAGCTCCCTCACATGCATAATCCATCTGTTGATTTAGCTCTTGAAGCTGAGTAAAGGAATCCTCAATAATCATTTCTTTCACACTTACTTTATGCCAAACCCTGTTATAAGCACTTGGGATATAAAGAAAGGCAAAAATGAGACTGCTCTCTAGGAGAAATTTGAAAATCAATGCTCTGAATAATTATTGATTAGAGAAATACAAATAAAAAACTCTGAGATATCATCTTATATCCATCAGATTGGCTAAGATAATAAAAGGGCAAAATGACAAATTTTGGAAGGAATGTGGGAAAATGGGGACACTAATACTTTGTTAGTGGAATTGTGAACTGATTCAACCATGTTGGAGAGTAATCTGGAATTATACTTAAAGAGTTATAAAGCTGTGTATACCTTTTTTTAAAAACCCTTACCTTCCATCTTGGAATTAATACTGTGTATTGGTTCCAAGGCAGAAGAATGGTAAGGGCTAGGCAATGGGGGTCAAGTGACTTGCCCAAGGTCATCCAGCTGGGAAGTGTCTGAGGCCAGATTTGAACCTAGGACCTCCCATCTCTAGGCCTGGCTCTCAATCCACTGAGCTACCCAGCTGCCCCCTCTGTGTATACCTTTTGACCCAGTATTACCACTATTAGGTTTATTTCCTAAGGTGATCAAGGAAAAAGGAAAATAAATTATATGTTCTCAGATATTTATAGCAACTCTTTTTGTGGTGCCACAGAACTGGAAATAGAAGGGATGTCCATCAATTAGACAATGACTGAATAAGTTGTGGTACATGGTTGTAATGGGATTCTCTTGTGCCATAAGAAATAACAAACAAGATGATCACAAAAAAAAAACCTGGAAAGACTTATGTGAAATGTTGTTAAGTGAAGTAAGAAGAACTAGGAGAACATTGTACACAATAACAACAAAAATAATATGATGACCAACTGTGAATAACTTAACAATTATCAATAAGGAAAGGATCCAGAGCTATTCCAAGGGACTCGTGATGAAAAAAGATATCCACTCACAATAAAGGGAGCTAAGGATGTCTGAATGCAGCTTGAAACATAGTTATTCATTTTATTTCTTCCATGAATTTTTATTTGGTGTAAGCAATATGTGTCTTGTTTCACAACATGAAGAACAGGGAAATATTTGTTATATTATATGATAATATATGTATATATATATACATATATCATAATACTTGCCTTCTTGGAGAAAAGGGAAGGAAATATAGTGGAAAACGGCATGTATTGACTTTCACTCAGACTCCAAGAATTCCTCCTTTGAGTGTGGATAACATTTTCATCATGAGTCCCAAAATTATATCTTGCAGACTTTTTTATTGATAATGGTTTAGTCCTTCACAGTTGACCATTATATAATATTTGTTACTATATATACATTGTTCCCCTGGTTCTGCTCATTTCACTTTGTATCAGTTCATATGAGTCTTTCCAGGTTCTTTAACTCATCCTGTTAATGTTCCTTATGGTGCAATAGTATTCCATTACAACCATATACTACAACTTGTTCCTCTGTTCCCCAAGAGATGGACTACAACTCAGTTTCCAATTCTTTGAGTGGCAGCACTTCTCAGATCATTGGTCCTGTTTTTAGCTGAACCCTCTAGTCATCATCTGGGTAAGCAATTCCTGAAGAGAAGGGGAGCTATCCCCACCAGATGCCAAATAATTGCTACACACAGAGCAGGCAAGCCAGCCTGGAAGAGGCAATAAAGTGCCCTGGAGGAAAGATATGGGGCCAACGGTGCTAGGTAAATTAAAATACCACCACCACCACCACCACCACCACTACCACCGTGACCCATAGACCCATAGACCATGATAGAGGGAGCCCAGTGACCAACAGAATGTCAAGGCTGCAGAGAGATCAAGGAGAAGGAGGAGAACTGAGAAAAACTGTTAAATTTAGTAAGTAAGAGTTAATTAGTTAATTTGGAGACAACCAAGGGCCAAGGATAGAAAGACAGTTGAAAAACAGTCTGTGCTTTCAAGGAGTTTATTCTCTAAACGGGGGATAGGACATCCAAACAACTATGTTCAACTATTGTTGTTCAGTCATTTTTCAGTCATGTCCAACTCTTTGTGAGACCATTTGGGTTTTCCTTGGCAAAGATACTGGAGTTGTTTGCCCATTTCCTTCTGTAACTCATTTTACAGATGAGGAAACTGAGATTAACAGGGTTAAGTGACTTGCAGAGGATCACATAGCCATTAAGTGTCTGGGGCTGGATTTGAACTCAGGTAGGAGTTTAACCTAGTGCTCTATTCACTGTGCCACTTAGCTACCCAGGAGCATATACCTAGTTCAACATGCTGGAGAGATTAGAGATAATCACTAAAGGGCAGGCACTAGCATTAAGAAAGATTGGGAAACCTATGACTAACGTCCCTGTATCAGGTGTTGGAGATTGAAAGATAAATGAGGTGGTCCCTTTCCTCAAGGATGTGACATTGAATGGAATGGGGTCTGAGGTAGAGACATGGACGGGCATGAAGATATGTTCAAAACACTTACAAAGTAAATGCATACAAAGCAATTTTGAAATAATCTGGGCGTATGGAGAATTCTAACACCTGGGGAGATCAGGGCAGGACGGCAAGTGAGCTCAGAACTGAAAGGAAGTAAGTTTTCTAAAGAGCAGAGGTGAGGAGACATTCCAGGCATGAAGGGCAGTCTTTACTGTAAGGGGTAAAAATAAAAGGGTTTTAGCCACAAGGCCTCCTCCAAGATGAGGGGCCTCTCTGGAGGCTAATAACTCCAGAAAAACCAGGAAAGGGAGTCAGCCCTTTTCACTCACCCACATGGTAGTCCTTAAGGAATATTGAAGAGCAGTCCAAGGTCCCAAGCAAGAGCTCCTCCAGGGTCAAGTTTTAAGGTGAAAGACCTGGTCACAGGAAGTTCTTGCCACTTTTAAAGACCCTTCCTTTCATCACTTCCTGTGTCTACTTTCTACTTTATGTGGATCAATTACAGCTTTTAGCTTTGCTTAGGACTGCGCAGGAGGCAGTCAGTCAATTCTGATTCGTCGCCTACTATCACACACGTGGGTCACAGACCTCCCCATACTTAGGATAAATGGGGTGTATATGCTTCTGGAGATTAAATCTAAAAATGAGCAGGGGAGAGAGTTCATCCCATCTTCACAGTACAAAGGTATAGAAGATAGAGATAGAAGATATAATTTTTCATGCAGGGAACAGCAAGATGGTCAGTTTGGTCTGAACATAGCTTACATAAATGACAAGCAAGCAGTTTGGAAAAATAGGAGGCCAGATTGTTGGAGGGCTTTAAATGCCAGTATTTTATCTTACTGGCAATAGGGAGGCATGGAAGCTTCAGGGGAGAGAAAGGGCTAGGATATACGCTTTAGGAATATTAAATTGGCAGCTATGTGGAAGATATGTAAAGATAAAGAGTAATAGATAAAAACAGATATTAAAAAATAATAGATGAGAGAAATTGGAAGCAGGTAAAATTAGGAGGCAGTTAGAGTTCAGCTCTGAACCCACATCTCTAATTGAACTTAAAACCACTTCAAACCCACATTTAAGTCTTTTCCTCAAAATTCTCTTCCTCTTCTTTCTGTTATTTCTGTCATTGTCATTGACTCAGTATTTCATATTCAAAATCTCTATGAAAGATGCAATCTTTGACTTTTCTCTCTCCCTTACTTTCCACATCTTGTTGGCTTAATCCTGTTAACTGCACCGTTGCAATATTTCTTTCATCATTCCTTCCTTGATAGTTCCATTGTCATAACATAATTTCCCTGATGTTCGAGTCATGTCATTCTCGGCTTAAATTTTGGTGATCCCCAAATACATACCAAATATAATTCCTAATAGAATTTTTTTAACCTAAAAGAGACCTTAAAGATTATCTATTCTTGCTCCTTTAAACTTATCTTCTCTAGAAGGAGCAAGTGTTTTGCTTTTAAAGTCATATTATCATTACATGAGCCAAGTTAGCTGGGTTTCTTGATTCTTGAGTCATTGTTTTTTCAATTGGATCCCATTTCATCTGGCATTCAAGACCCTCCATAATCTGATGGGCACTCCAATTTTTTAATCTGAGCTTTTGGACAGAAAGATTTATTAAGCAATGTATGCCAACTGGTTTCTGGCCTCTCCGTTTTGGCACTGGACCCCAAATAAAGGGGAGGACAGACTTTTACAAATTTTTATGCATTTTGTACAATAAAACAATTAAACAAGAACAATGAATTAAAAGAAAACAATTATTCAGAATACAAAGTTGGGTCATCTGATTTCTAACTAGAGGAAAGACTAGAGACTTTCCAAGTTGAGAGGGGAGAATGAATGGGCATAAATCCCTCAAATCAAAAAAGGGGTGTCCCACTTCCCGAAGGTTTCTAAATTCAATCAAAACTACATGGAAAGAATCACTAATTGATCAGGACAGTAACTTGGGTTGTTGAAGATGTACATTTGTGGGAAAATTCCTTTATCTGTCTTCAGATCTGACTGGGTTTCTGGCCAACATAATTTAGGGGCCTTAGTTAAGGATCTCCAAGCAATATGTAGAAGTGGTTCAGCTTCCCAGCCATGAAGGACTGGGTTCTAGAATGTCATCAAATGTTCTGACAATTTCCACAATTGAATCGTTTTCTCACACAATAGAAATTTGACTGGACTCATACATTCATAGAAGGGGAATAAACTAGTTCCAGAATTGGATCAGCAACTATCACTTGCTGTTCTGGTTCTCTCATCTTGTCCATCTATCCATATGTTCTAAACTTCATTGGAACTAATATAGTTCCACTCAGTCAACCAGCATTTAATAAGTACCTACCATAAGTCAGGTGCTGTGCTAAGTACTAGTGATTAAAAGAAAAGGGAAAAAAAATCTATACTTTGAAGGCGCTCACTGTCTTAGAAGAGTGTGGAGAGATTATAATAGCATGTCAACAACAATGTACAAACAAAATGTTGTTAAGTCTTTTTTAGTTGTGTCCAATTCTTCTTGACCCTATTTGGGATTTTCTTGGCAAAGATATTAGTATGTTTTGCCATTTCCTTCCCTAGATGGTTTGACAGATGAGGAAACTGAGGCAAAGAGGATTAAGTGATTAGTCTAGGATCACACAGCTGGTAAGTATCTGAAGTCAGACTTGAACTCAAAAAGATGAATCTCACTGACTCCAGGCCTGGCACTCCATCCACTGCTCCACCTAGTTGTCCTACAAACAAGATGGATACAGGATAAACTGAAAATAAGCACAAAGAGAAGGAATTGAGTTTAAGGAAGACAGAGGAAGTCTCCTTGCAGAAGGTGGGACTCGAGCTGAAACTTGAAAGAAGTCAAGAATCAGAGATGAGGAGGAAGAGAGTTATAGGCATGGAAGATAGCTAGTGAAAACGCAAGGAGTTGGGAGATGGAGTGTTGAACTTAAGGAACATAAAGGAAGCTACTGTTACTGACTGGTTCACAAAATACATGGAGAAAGTCAGATGTGAGAAGCCTGGAAGGGTAGGAAAGGGTCTGGTCATGAAAGGTTTTGTGGTGGGTACCGGGGTCCCTTGGTACACCCCAAATTCCTACAGACACCACAGGTCAAAAATTATGTGAGGAATTCACCTTGCAAGGCTGGCAATTGAACAAACATAGGATCATCTACCTCTCAGCTTTGGATGGATTAAGATAAGCATGAGGGGTACCTTGTATTTCTCAAACATCCCCAAGTTTCTCAAGATGGGCGACACGATCAGCATGCCATAAAGGATATGTACTTGTACTATGCCCCCAGACCCACCTCTAGGATCAGGATGTCATAAACGATGTGTGCTTGTTTAAGCCCCCAGACCCAAAGGCACCTATTCTGTTTCCTATTCTCCCCTGATTGCCCCTCTTGTTTGTTCTCATTGCTCATCCTACTCCCCATCCTTCCTTTCCAAGTCACTTAGACCCCATCCCTTTAGGATATAAAAATGATGAACTTTTCTCTGTTCAGGGAGGCAGTTGATCCTCCATGATGCCTCCCAATCATTCAACCTAAATAAATATTTCTATCTTTAATGTGTTTCCACTGGAGTATGTCATACTTGAAAGGGCAGACTGAGGGTTAATCTCTAGCCCACCACATCAGTTTTTTTTTAACCCTTACCTTCCGTCTTGGAGTCAATACTATGTATTGGCTCCAAGGCAGAAGAGTGGTAAGGGCTAGACAATGGGGGTCAAGTGACTTGCCCAGGGTTACACAGCACCACATCAGTTTTAAAAGACAGAGGATTTTATATTTGATCCTGTGGGTCATAGGGAGTCACTAGGATTTATCAAATAGTGAGGCAATATGATCAGACCTACATTTCAGTAAAATCAATTTGACAGCTTGAATTGAGGATGGACTTGAGTGGGGAGAGAGTTGGGTAGGGAACCCATCGCATATTATATATACACCAGAACAGTGGCAGTGTCAGAAGAGAGAAGGGGTCATATGTAAGAGATGTTATTAAGGCAGAATTGATAGGATTTGACAACTGATTGGATATGCTATGTCAAAGGGCAGAATTGAGGTTTCCAGCTTGGGTGAATGGGAGAATGGTACCCTGGACAGTAATAGAGGAGTTAGCAAGAGGGTAAGAAGAAAGTTTGGAAACAAGGCAATATGTTCAGTTTTGGACCTGTCGAATTTAGTATATTTATGGGATTCAGTTCAAGATGTCTAAAAGACACTTGGAAGTGAAAGGCTGAAAGTTAAGAGAAAGATTAGGGCTGGACAATTGGATTGAAGAGTCATCTGCATAAAAATAAATATTGAAACCATGGCAGCTGATGAGATCACCAAATGAAAGAGTATTAAGGGAAACAAAGGAATCAGAACAGTCTTATAACATGGTACTAGGGGAACAAGAAACGGAGACTGACAAGGAGCAGTCTGAAGGCAGACATCCAGGAGAGAACAGGCTCCTGAAAACCTAGAAAATATGGAGAAGAGGGTGACTGAGGCTACAAAGAGAGGTCACGGGGTTATTACTGAGAAAAGAACATCACATATGGCAAGATTAAGAAGAGATGATTGTAACTTTGGCAAGAACAATTCCAGTCAAATACTGAGGTTTGAGGCCAGGCTGTAAAGAGATGATTTGAGAGGAAAGGAAGTGGAGGCATCAGTTGCAGAGGAGATATAGAGAATGATGGCTAGCAGAGATCAAGTTGGCATGGGCATTGTAACCTCAAAACTCAGGCAAACTGTAAGCAGGGAAATTCCTTTGCTCCCTTCTTTCCTTGTGACTCCTAACCCAATAACATCTGATAACTTCTATAAGATCCTGAGATTATTATCATCCTTAGACCATCCTTTAGATTTGAGATAGACATATAGATGCACCTCCAGGTATATATACCTCAATACCATCTGGTTGTATCGCAGGCATCCATTTGTCCCCTAAACTATGAGGGTCTTCAGACAGACCCCAGACCAAACCTCACCCCAGACGAATGCCTATGTGTTTACCACTCTAGAATGCTATTCTCCCCATGATACGACATCATGACCCCACTGTTGTAAAAAGTATATAATCACCAGAATTGATGGATTCTGGGAGCAGCCTTTCATCTTGCTGTTCCACCTATCCTATCCTCCTGGCCAGATTCAACATTACTTTCTAAATTAATAAATTTCTCTTTATTTTTAAGCTAAACTTTGGGGTCTTACATTCTTGCAAAACCACACACAGCCAAGATCTCTGGGCCTCTGGGAACAGTATTGCTGTGAGAATCACCACCCAAGAACATTCTCCAAAGAGAAGCAGAACCTGGGAGTCTTTTATACCGTCTGGAGAACTTGGTACAGCAAACATGCATAGATAGGCTGCAAAGAGGTTGCAGCCAACAGCTGGGGTGTCAGGTCAAGAACAATGAATGCAAAAGGAAAGGGTCAAACCAAGATCTGGGCTTCCTCAGAGAAGACTTTAATAGATGGGTGAAACCAAGACAAAAAAAGTGTACTCAACATTTGACTATATCTACCAGTCCCATCCAAACTGGGGTCATCAAACACTTCAAGGCTATTGTTCAGTTCAAAACAGGTGTGCCTGGTACTATCTTCAGGGTGTGTTCTCAAGGGGCAGGGGTCGACAAATCAATACTGTGTATTGGTTCCAAGGTAGGAGAGCAGTAGGGGCTAAGTGACTTGCCCAGGATCACACAATTAGGGAGTGTCTGAGGTCACATTTGAACCCAGGACCTCCAATTTCTAGCTCTGACCTACCACTGAATCACCAAGCTATCCCCTCCCTACTTTATGTTTCTTAAAGGGAAATTGAAGGACTCAATTTTGCTTGTCAAAGTGCATCTGGGCTAAAGTGGTTCTTATTTACTGAGCACAACAGAGCTCATAATCTCCCCCATAATTTCATTTTCCTCTCTCTTCTGCAATGGAAGAAATATGTTGGGTGGGGGATTCCTTGAAGCTCCTAGGAATAAATGCATTATACAATTGAAACGTGATAAAACACAAATTCGCTGATTGGTTTCTATAAAGCTGTTCACTTCTAATTGTAGTCTTACCGAATAAACTGACTAATTTGAAGGAATGAGTGCAGAGGAGAAGAAATTGATCAGAGTTTCTAAATGAAAACTCTGATCCGGAAATAATTCAGTCTACTAAAATACAAATCCTCTCAACTGCCACAGCACGTTTCCTGGGGACCCTGATCCATATTTTATCAATCTCCTGACTCAGAAAATCTCAAGATTTGGAATGAAAAAATCTGGGTTTGAATCACTATATTGCTGTTTTCTATTAACACTGACCCTGAGCATCAGTTTCTTCACATATAAAATGCAGGGGCTGGACTTTCAGCTCTATGATTCTCTAAAGGATAAACTGAAATCGTGAATATACAAGTGGCTTCTTCAGGCCACCTCGGCCAAGTCACTTCTCTCAGTAGTGCTGGGTGACTGGGCTATTCCTTCCTCCTCTCACTCCCCAACTTCGATCCCCAGCTGCAGGGAGGTGTTAAGGGGAAGCCCTGACCCCTCACACCTTTCCACAAACAAACTACAATAAACCAGCCTCGGGGATGATCCTACCCTCCACTGCCCTCCCCGACCTCTATTGCGTCTCTACCCCTAAGGCAATAGCAAAACTCTACACAAGTTGAGACCCGCACTACAGAGTCAGCAACCCCCAACTGACGCAATGGCCATGCCGGGATGCGGGACCCGCAGGCTCGGCCCGAGATTTTGCTATAAAGCAGGAGCAGCAGGATCCCAGGTGCAGTGTTCTGCCATCGGGACCCTTAAGTTTCCTTAGAGGTCCCGCTTTTCCCAGGTTGCTGCTGACACTCAGGTAAGGACTGGGCGAGTCGTGGTTGCCGGTTCCCGGGCAGAGGGGGAGGATTTGGGGGCTCTGAAAGAAGCGAAGTCCGTTGACTCCTTGGTGGCACCCCGGCACAGCTCCGGAGAGAGCAAAAGGGCACAGCCGAGCCTGGACTTAGGAAGAGTTTGTGGTTGTTAATGCCGCCGCTGTGAGCTTGGCTCTTCGGAGCGCAAAAGTCCACATGTGTGCGGTGATTGTGTGTGTGTGTGTGTGTGTGTGTGTGTGTGTGTGTGTGTGTGTGTGTGTGTTTGTAGGGCGTGTGTCTGTGGTGGGTTCGGCTGGAGTGGGGGATGGAGGATTAAGTTTAGGACGGTGTCCTCCCCGAAATAGGACAAATAAATAGCATCTACACTTTCCAGGAAGGTTGTTACCAAACGCAAGAGTAAAACGCTGTAAAACGTTCCGCAAGCCTTAAAGGCGCTATAAGAATGTTTGCCCTCGTTTTAATTCCATTATCAATGATTACCAAAGCTCTCGGACCCCGGACCCAATGTTTTTGTGTTTTTGGCCAGCACTTACTTAATGGGGGAGGAGATGATTGGAGGAGGGAGAGATGGAGGAAGGTTATCTGTTTGGATGAATGTCGGGATGGGGCGTGGCCTCCACGGGAGGAAACTAACTTTCTCAGATTTATTCACGGCGCGAACCTCGCCGGGCATCCCTAGGCTGGGGGTGGGGGACTCGAATTTGTGTACCCGGTTCTGTCGCTCCAGAAGAGGGAAAGATCTCCTTCCTGGCCTGCTGGAAAGGCTCCGGAGGATGCCCCGTAAAGCGCACCCCTACACATCCCCCAGTCGCGATCCTATCCCGCTAGGAGGTGTGGCGCGTGGCCAGAACCAAGTCCCCTCTGCTTGGTTGGTGTTGTTGGGGGTTCTGGCTGAAATGGGCGCCTCCACGTGACCTCCTTTCTCTCCCTGGAGAGGAGGGGCATGCTAGGAGGGAGGGTGGGGAAGAATTTGTTTCTGGGTGCAGGAGGTTCAGATGCCCAGAGGTTGGGAGCCTTTGGCAACTTGGGCGGCCCCTACCAGGGCCAGCCGCTTCCTTTTCCATGTTTCTAAATGGGACAGCTTTTGGCTTCCAGGGTCTTTCTATAGATCTAAAGAGTCTGGAGATGGCTATTGCCTCTCCCGTTCCCTCCATCAGCACCCACCCTTTATGCTTTATGGGATCATAGACTTGTAGCTAGAAGGGACCCTTGGGAAACTGCCCTGAGGTGAAGTGATATGCACCTAAGGTAGTAAGTGGCAGAAGTGATGATGGAAACCAGGCATCTTGTCCCCAAATCTAGCCCTTTCTCTCCTGCACGCTACTCTATGGCACTTGGCCATGCTTAATGAGTCGTTTTGAGTTCTAGAAAAAGGTGCGTTTGGTGATTAGCTTTAGGCTTAGAAGTGAAGAATTTCATTTATTCAATCAACATTTATTTAGCACCTACTATGTGCTAGGCACTGTGCTAAGCACTGGGGGATATAAAGAGGCAAATGACAGTCTTTGCCCTTAGTAAAGCAGTCAGTCGTCTTGCATACTTGCTAGAACACATCCCCATTACAAAAGAAAATGTTAACACTCTTGTTCTATATAGGAGTGCTCAAAAATATATACATATATATAGGACAAGAGTGCTTAAAATTTTTTTATCAATATTTACATACATTTACTTGTATACATTTTACATGTACTACTGTGCTAATAATTGTATTCAGCAAATGGAGCAGCTAGGTGGCTCAGTGGATTAAGAGCCAAGTTTAGAGACTGGAGGTCCTGGGTTCAAATTTGACCTCAAAGATACTTCCTAGCTGTGGGACCCTTAAACCCCATTGCCTAGCCCTTACTGCTCTTCTGCCTTGGAAGCAGTACAGAGTATTGATTCAAAGGCAAGGTAAGATTTTTTAAAAAGAAAGTATCTGATTAAAATGACATAAAATCCTGTGGGCAATAGAGCCACTGAAATATTCCTGGAAAGAGTAAGAGCAAAATAGTCATGTGAGCTTTTAAATCACTTTGCTGTGTGAGGATAGAATGGAGTAGAGGAAGTCTTGAGGCAAAGGAGAGACCAATAAGAAAGCTATTGCAAGAAGCAGGTAGGTAGCACAATGCATAGAACTCCAGGCATAGAGTCTAGAGGTCTATGCTCAAATGTGACCTCAGATGCTGTGTGACCCTGGGCTAGACATTTAAGCCTTATTGCCTTGCCCTTGTCACTCTTCTGTCTTAGAATTGATACTAAAACAGAAGGCAAAGGTTTAAATTAAAAAAAAAAAAAGAGGTTGCAATAGTCCAGTGGTGAAGTGATAAGGTGTTGTGAAGACAAATGAGAGATGCTTTGGCAACTGATTAGCTATATAGGGTGAAGGGAGAGGAAAATTGAGAATGTGGGGTGACTGGAAGGATGAAGGTACCCTTGACAATAATAGCTGTGTGAAAAGAAAAGACTTAATTTGTTCCTTTCAGTGTGAGATTCCATTAGAGAAGGGAAACCTTTTTAGGAGTTCAGAATAGCATCTCAAGGACATTCTGATATTGCCATAGTCCCAGTAGGTTGAGACATCTCTTATCTCAGAGAAAGCAAACTATTAGGCTTGCCTACCTCCTCTCCTCTGATCTTTAGAAGTCAGAAGAGTCCCTCCAGAATTCACAGCTACCTCTTCATAACTTTCCCCTCACCTGGTGGAACTCATGATAGGACTCATGCTGTCAGGGGTGGCTGGGGAGGGGGGTGCTCATGCTATGTAACTTTGGTTTCTGATTGGGTAGTCTTTGGTGCCTAGATTGTAAGTTCTGTCCCAGACCACAGGTATGAAACAGAGAGAGTGGGAGTTTGGGCCAGGAATCTATAAAATGCTGGTATCTGCACCCATTTGTTGGACATCACGATTGGGGTGTGACCCCTTCTCATGAGAAAGGTTGAACCTTGCTTCTGTTCACTTACATGGTCTCTATTTCTTTAAGCCGTATCCTCTCATACAATAGTCATCACATTTTGAAAAAGGTGACTTCAAGGAGCAAGATAATGTCACAAGACCTGCATCCGGGGGACTCACTTGACCCATCATACATAAAAAGAGGAGAGATTAGAGATGTTTATTGGTCATTCCTCTAGCTACAACCCCCCCACACATACCTTTCCCCCATTTTCCCAGTGGCTTCTGCTTGATATAATTTTATTAGCCACCTTTAGTTTTGGGAAGGTTGGGAACATGGGAGAAGTTCTAATGAAGAGATTATTAGTGAAATAATTTTTCACTTTGTGGTTATTTAAAATTTTTCAAAATTACTTGAAATTATTTTAAGATTTAAAACATTATCTCTACTATCAATATTGACAGTAAGTCATGCATTGTCTTTGGTTTTAATGTTTTTTGTATGTCTAAATTCCTGAAAACTCTAAATCAGTATTATGTCTCTTGTGTTTCCCCTCACTTCCATCCCACTGCACACTAACACTCTTATGTTGTAGGAATATTTGGTGTCCTTCCCCTGGGAGGATTGTGTGTTTCCCAAAGAACCAAAGAGCCTGAACTTTTGGTTTGGTTTGATTTTAATTGTACCCATTTTATTTCTGCTCTTCCTTTGTTGTTTTCCTTTAAGGTTGGAAACATGAATTTCTACCTGTGTTTAGCTTCCCTGTGCTTGGGATTAGCGGCCGCCATTCCACCATTTGACAGGGCTTTAGATTCTCAGTGGCACCAATGGAAGGCACAACATGGGAAGTCCTATGAAGCGGTAATCTTTTATCTTCTTTTTACCCCAGCTGTGTGCATCCATGTCCCGGGAGGGCTAATAAATGACCTTTCCCCAGAAGCCAATGATTCACACAAGAGCTGAATGTGCTCAAGATTGCTGCTTTTCCCACATATAAGGTCGGGGTAGGAATGTCTTATAACATCACAGCTTGGAACCCCTTCTGAGAAATGAATTTTGTGGGACGTGACACCATATTTAGATGTGGTCACCATCCCAACTGTGCTAACCAGCTTATTGATGGTGGATTTGGTCTGAAGAAAGTTTGACAATTGTGATAAAGGATGGAAAGATTTTCCTTTCCATCCTTTATCACACTTGCATGCATGATACAAAACTTTATTGATGGGTTCAAATCTGGCCTCAGATACTTCCTAACTATGGAACCTTGGGCAAGTCACTTAATCCTCATTGCCTTGCCCTTACTGCTCTTTTGCCTTGGAACCAATATATAGTCTTGATTCTAAGACAGAAGGTAAGTAAGAATTAAAAAAAAAAAAAAAGATTTTTTGAACCTTACTTTTTTTTTGTACTTTCTTTCAGAATGAAGATAGTTTGAGGAGAGCAACATGGGAGAAGAATTTGAAAATGATTGAAAGGCACAATCAGGAGTACAGTGCTGGCAAACATAGTTTCCAGCTGAGAATGAACAAGTTTGGTGACATGGTGGGCGTATCTGCTAATTCTGAGTGGTCGATTATTTTTTGTACTTGATACACTTACTATAAGACACTTTTCTTTCATTTTAGAGCACTGAAGAATTTAAACAAGTGATGAATGGCTATAAGTCTAATGGATCACAGAGGAGGACCAAAGGATCTCTGTATCGTGAATCTCTCCTTGCACAGCTCCCTGAATCTGTAGATTGGAGAGAGAAAGGCTATGTAACTCCTGTTAAGGAACAGGTATTAAACTTGTTCAAGTTCTGTCCATAGGTACCTCAGATAAAACTCATTGAGGATTATGATGAAACGATTAAATAATGGGACTTCAGATAAGTTCTGTGTTTGAGTTCTCTTGCATTATTTTGAGAGTGTTCAGATCTGTGTTAAAAAGCTTTTAAAGATTTTCATATAAACTAACTCTCATTTTGACTTTCAGGGTGATTGTGGAGCTTGTTGGTCATTTAGTGCCGTTGGCGCCATTGAAGGTCAGTGGTTCCGCAAAACAGGCAAACTTGTTTCACTTAGTATACAGAACTTGATTGACTGCACTATTCCTGAAGGCAACAATGGCTGCGATGGTGGTTTCATGGACAACGCCTTCCAATATGTGCAGGACAATGGTGGCATTGATACAGAGGAGTGCTATCCTTATGTAGCCCAGGTAAACATCCCCATCATTTTCATTTAGGCTATATTTGAATGGAGAGCCTCATTTTGGGGAAATGGGAATTGGGGAGACCTATAACAAGTAATGTGAAGAAAAATGGAGGCTTTGACCCAAGAGGAATCATTTCTTCATTGGAAGGGTAAACAGAGTTCTTGGATACACCATCATTTTGGTTTAGCTAAGTTTGAATGGAGAGACTCAGTTTGAGGGAATGAGAACCGAGGAGGCTTCTAAAGACAGCAGAATTATATACCTCCCTCCCTAATCAAACCTCAGAATCAGTAGTTGAATTCAAAGTATATCAGTAATTAAAATAGTGCCTTTCACTATATATTTAGCTAGATAAATTAAATTATTTTAAAATATGAAATATTTCATTTAATTAAAATGAAGTTAAAATTGTAATTTAATATTTAAATTTTAAAATATGTTAAAATAATATTATAAGCAGTTATGTGTAGCCAGGTAGACCAATTGATAGACCATTAGACTTGGCATCATGAAGACTCATCTTCCTGAGTTTAAATCAGGCCTCAGACCCTGCTAACCTTGTGTGACCCTAGGCAAGTCATATAACCCTGTTTGCCTTAGTTTCTTCATCTGTAAAATGAGCTTGAGAAAGTCAGTATATTACCAAGATAATTACAAAAAGGTCAGACACAGGACTGAGATGACTAATCAATAACAGCAAACATTTATATGTAAGGCACATGAGGAAAATTTGTATACTGGATTATCTCTATAGTTAAGAGTCAGAAAGCATTTTATATATTATCTAGTCAAACATCTTCATTTTACAGGTGGGAAAACTGAAGTCTGGAAATCTCAGATTATGACCTCAGATACTTCTAGCTTTGTGACCCTGATCAAGTCACTTAACCCTCAGTATCTGGCCCTTTACCACTCTTCAACCACCTACATCCAGCTATTTTCTTGAGCTGTTAATAAATTGACTGGGAGAACATTGCCCATAGATTTGTTAATTTTGTGATCATCAATTTTAAATTCATTAAATTTAAACCACTTCAATAAAAGCTACTAAATTTAAATTTTAAATTTAAAGACCATTTCTCTATTTCATTTAAAAAGGATACAGAATGCAAATACAAACCAGAATGCTCTGGTGCAAACATAACTGGATTTGTAGACATTCCATCTATGGATGAAAGAGCACTCATGGAGGCTGTAGCAACTGTGGGTCCCATCTCTGTTGGTATTGATTCGGCAAATCCATCCTTCAAGTTCTATCAGTCCGGTAAGCATTTGTTCTTCATTCTTTCTATAACCATACACTTCACTCTATTACTGCCATTCCTTAGTATTTCTCAAGTTAACATTTCACTTAAATCTCCTAGGTGTTTATTATGAACCAGACTGCAGCAGTTCCCAACTGGATCATGGTGTGCTGGTTGTGGGCTATGGTTCAATAGGAAAAGATGAATACTGGATTGTCAAGAACAGGTAAATCAGCTCCTAAAAATACTTTTTTACCTGAAAGGTCATTAATCTGCTTGTTGCCAGATTGTTGGTTATTTCATTTTGAAGGAAGAGGGAGGAGGAGGAAAAATAGTGGTCCCCTTTTTATTCTCTAAAATTTCTGGCAGCTAGGTGGACCAGTGGATAGGGATAGAGCACTGAACTTCAACTGTGGAAGACTCAATCCTCATGAGTTCAAATCCCATCTCAGACATGGAACTTAATTAGTCTTTTGATCCTGGTCAAATCACTTTAACCCCATTTTGCCTCCCTTTCTCATATGGAAAGGAAATGGCAGACCATTGCAGTGTCTTTACCAAGAAAATTCCAGTATAGCATCACAGAGAATCAGATATGACTGAACAGCAAAGTTCTGTGAAATGGGGAAAGGATGGATGCTTATGGTTGCAAGGGGCTGCCTTACTTATTTTTAGCATCCAGAGTAATTTTAGAGTTCTCCAATGGTTCTTCATTGGTTCCATTAACCACTGATGACTAAATAGTGCAAAAGATTTCTGGTTGGTAATGATCAGCGTGTTGGACTGTTCTAATACTGTTATTGTTGGGACTTAGAAAATCTTAAAAGGGCTCCTAGAGTGTGAGCAGCTGTCATTCATGCCACCAGCAGGCATTTTCATTGCTGCCTGGAAAGTCCTGCTCACTTCCAGTTTAAGTCACAGCGGGTGTAAAAACGCTTGCTTTTGTGTACGTAAAGTAAAAGTCTACTTTTGGACAATCCTTTCTCTGATGCTTGAAATTTATCTTCTCTGCAGCTGGGGTGAGGCGTGGGGCGACAATGGGTACATTTTAATGGCCAAGGATAAGGATAACCACTGTGGAATAGCAACAGAAGCCAGCTACCCTAAAGTGTGATTTGATCGAAGGCTTCAGAAATATTTGAAAACAGGATCCAAGATCTGTATCGTTGGGAATAAAATACTTGAATGTCGTCCAGTATCCAAGTTATAATTTGAGTTCCTTGTGACATTTTTACATTTGTGAAATGTAAATACTACTTTACAATGCTTGTAATATTGCTTAATTCAAAGACTTATAAGTTTTCACTTTAAAATTGTATATATAAAGCTTTACCTTTTTAAATAAACCTCAATTTGTTTTATATGCACTTTGGGAGAGTGGATTGAGAAGAGAATTGGGTTTCTGGGGTTTTTTTTGTCCTAGAATGGGGAATCAGTCCGTGACTACAAATAGTTTTGGGAATTGAATCCAATCTCATTACACCATTAAAAGGCAGATCAATGACTCCAACTGGCTTTAGCATTACTTGAATCCCTTGAAAAGCAACACAGGAAGTTGCACGTCCAATTTTCAGGAGCCATTATTAATGTATAGGCTCCTTTCCTGTTAATTATGTGACTAGAAATATATAGATAGGCCTACTAAAGTTACATGGAGCAAGGACAATCCCATCTTTTTAAGTTCTAATAGGTTATTCTAGACAACCTAGCCATAATACTACAATGAGAGCTGCTATAGCCTAAGGGCTACTGTTAAACAGAATTATTATCTTTGCATCTTTTTCTATCACCAGCTTAAAGTCTTTGAATAAAATGATATATTTTATTTTAGCATTGGGACAAACTTTCATTGTCTAGTTTAATCTAATCCCAATAATAGCTTACTTATGTAGTCCTTTTAGAAGTTTTCAAATCTCTTCATATATGGCCAATCAAGAAACATTCATTATCTACCATGTGCCAGGAACTGTGTTTAAAGTGCTGGGGATGCAGAAAGGCAGTCCCTGCATTCCAGGAGCTTACAATCTAATTGATGAAGGCAACACAAAAATAAGTTGATAAAGGGATGGGAGGACCTGTAGCAGAAAGTAGAAAACTCTGAAACTAATCCTTATAGTCTCTATGAGGTAGGTGCTATAATTGTTCCCATTTTACAGAGGGAAGTTGAGGCCAAGAGAGGTTAAATAAATCACATGACTTAAGATCCCTCACTAATAAGTATCTGTGGTAGGACTTGAACTGTCAGTCTGAAAGTACAATCTTGATCCCAGTTGTTGAAATATGCTCAGATGGCTCTGTTCCTTGTGCCCTCTTATGATTGAAGATGTATCAGATCTGAGATCTCTGAGCCAGCCAGAACTCAATAGCTAAGGTGGGGCCTTAGGGTTGGGGTACACAGAAATGTAGATCTGCATTGCTCTCCTCCCCCCATTCCTCCTCAGAACAACTTCATTAGCCCCTGGTGCCTTCTCGTTTGAGTCTGCCTGACATGATGCCCTTCAAATAGGTTCTTTACAGAATATGGCTCAGAAGTGCTAGTTTATCAGTGAGCACCACAGAAGGTAGAGGCCTCTCAGGAGGTGTTTAAATACACCAGGTCATGAAATTTAATGGTATCTAAATTCTTTTAAGATAATCTGTATAGTAAACTAAGTGATTCTCCCCAAGACATCTTGAAATTCTTAGAAATAAATAGCTTTGGGGGCAGCTGGGTTTCTCAGTGGATTGAGAGCCAGGCCTGGAGAGGGGAGGTCCTAGTTTCAAATTTGACTTCAGACACTTCCCAGCTGTGTGACCCTGGGCAAGTCACTTAACCCCCATTGCCTAGCCCTTACCACTCTTCTGCTTTGGAACAAATACACAGAATTGATTCCAAGATGGAAGGTAGGGGTTCAGAAAGAAAGAAAGAAAGAGAGAGAGAGAGAGAGAGAGAGGAGAGAGAGAGAGAGAGAGAGAGAGAGAGAGAGAGAGAGGGAGGGAGGGAGGAAGGGAGGAAGGGAGGAAGGGAGGAAGGAAGGAAGGAAGGAAGGAAGGAAGGAAGGAAGGAAGGAAGGAAGGAAGGAAGGAAGGAAGGAAGGATGGGAGGGAGGAAGGAAGGAAGGAAGGAAGGAAGGAAGGAAGGAAGGAAGGAAGGAAGGAAGGAAGGAAGGAAGGAAGGAAGGAAGGAAGGAAGGATGGGAGGGAGGGAGGGAGGGAGGGAGGAAGGAAGGGAGGGAGGGAGGGAGGGAGGAAGGAAGGAAGGAAGGAAGGAAGGAAGGAAGGAAGGAAGGAAGGAAGGAAGGAAGGAAGGAAGGAGGGAGGGAGGGAGGGAGGGAGGGAGGAAGGAAGGGAGGGAGGGAGGGAGGGAGGGAGGGAGGGAGGGAGGGAGGAAGGAAGGGAGGGAGGAAGGAAGGAAAGAAGGGAGGGAGGAAGGAAGGAAGGAAGGAAGGAAGGGAGGAAGGAAGGAAGGAAGGAAGGAAGGAAGGAAGGAAGGAGGAAGGAAGGAAGGAAGGAAGGAAGGAAGGAAGGAAGGAAGGAAGGGAGGGAGGGAGGGAGGGAGGGAGGGAGGAAGGAAGGGAGGGAGGGAGGGAGGGAGGGAGGGAGGGAGGGAGGAAGGAAGGGAGGGAGGGAGGGAGGGAGGGAGGGAGGGAGGGAGGAAGGAAGGGAGGGAGGGAGGAAGGAAAGAAGGGAGGGAGGAAGGAAGGAAGGAAGGAAGGGAGGGAGGGAGGAAGGAAGGAAGGAAGGAAGGAAGGAAGGAAGGAAGGAAGGAAGGAAGGAAGGAAGGAAGGAAGGAAGGAAGGAAGGGAGGGAGGGAGGGAGGGAGGGAGGGAGGGAGGGAGGGAGGGAGGAAGGAAGGAAGGAAGGAAGGAAGGAAGGAAGGAAGGAAGGAAGGAAGGAAGGAAGGAAGGAAGGAAGGAAGGAAGAAGGAAGGAGGAAGGAAGGAAGGAAGGAAGGAAGGAAGGAAGGAAGGAAGGAAGGAAGGAAGGAGGAAGGAAGAAGGAAGGAAGGAAGGAAGGAAGGAAGGAAGGGAGGGAGGGAGGGAGGGAGGGAGGGAGGGAGGAGGGAGGGAGGGAGGGAGGGAGGGAGGGAGGGAGGGAGGGAGGGAAGGAAGGAAGGAAGGAAGGAAGGAAGGAAGGAAGGAAGGAAGGAAGGAAGGAAGGAAGGAAGGAAGGAAGGAAGGAAGGAAGGAAGGGAGGAAGAGCCTTCCTGAGAAGCTTTCTCCACCTTTTCTTCTCTTATAGTTAATCCATATATAATTTTATCTGCTAGTCTTTAAATTTCTACTTCATACTCTTTTGTTGATTATTTTTTTCTTTTTACCCAAGGATAGTGGTCATAGGAAGACAGAGTATTTGTATTCTTAAACTGAAGTTGATCAGATTATTTAAAAGCTCTCAAGGCTTTTTTTTTTTTTCTGGGTGTCTCCCTCCAGATCTTCCAATCACTTACAACTGTGCATTTTGGAATGCCAGATCCATAATTAACTAACTTCCTTTCATCCTAAACCTTCCCCTTTCTTATTCCTTCTATCTCCTAGTGGTCCCTGAAATTTGGCACCTTTCTGATGACACTACAATGCTGACCACTCTTTCTAGGGCTGTTGAGCTTTTACTCATACTCTATTCACCCACCCCAACTCAGATGACTCATTTTACTCAGGTCCCATGACTCACTCCTTACTCCTCCCCAGTCACACATAAGGATAGTCACACACTGGGTCTCACCATTTCACATATATTCCATTTTCTTAAAAATGCTGTCATTGCTCTACTTGATCGTGACTTCCTATAATTCTGTATCTCCCTATGCCTCACTCCCTCCTCACACCATTTTTCACCCTCATCAAGACGTCCAGTGCATTTATTTCACAGTGGCATTTCAGGTTCTTATCTTACCTTGTTCTGACTTTATTTCTCTCACTGTCCACTAACCCTATAGTTTAACTCGTTCTACTCTTAATCCAGTGTTTATAAATTCCTGAAATTCTTGTCCTGCCACTAATCATGATTTGTCAGACCCCAACTCTGAATTCCTTTGCTCCTCCTATTTACATCCTTCTGAATGGAGCTTGATTATGATACTGATTAGTCCACTACAGATTTGTTATATGATTTCACCCAGGCTAGTGAGGCAATAATTCCTTTACATCTCCCCAATCAGTTGACTATCTCACATGCCAAAAGTGGCTAATCCAGACCTTTTCATCCCTTTTCAAGTTTTCCAATCATACTCTGTATAATAGAGGGTTTAAGTCTGATTATAAAGAGGGGGGGGGAGAAAGAGTGGAGACCTCCCCTCTCAAAGCAGGGTTCAGGGGAGACAGCTGCTGTTTAACTTGACCAAGGGAGAGGAGAGGGGGAGTGAGTGGTTCCCCACTTCAGCCTCCCCCCAGCTATGGCTGCTCAACCCCAATCTGCCTCTTGACTTCCCTCTACTACTAAAATCTTTCATCAGAGAGAGAGAGAGAGTTACCCCTGCCCCCCAAGCTGGACCTGGTTTCCACTCACACTAGAGTCAGTTGGGAAAAGATGGCAAACTTTGTTCTAACTAATCAATTTAGGAATAACACAAGGAAATGGCTGTGGGAAGGGTTTTTGTGAGGAAAGAGGGAAAGGTGTCCCTATTCTAGCTACCCTTACCTCCCTCATCAAGTTGGGGAACCCAGGCCTTGGCAGCCTTGGGCCCTGAGAGATTCAGACTTGGATGGCCCTGGTCTTGTCTCCCCTGGGCACTGTCCAGACTCAGGGCACCAGGAGCTGTTAGGTGATCTTGTCAGCTGCTTGGTGTCTTCTCAAACTGACCACTCCAGTTGGGAATCCGTGGGGGGAAGAGTGTCCAATCACCAGGAGAAAGATGTAAGTCTTTCCTCAGGAGCAAAGTCTTGACCAGCCCTTTCCTTAGACTGTCTCAGGATTGAGAGCTCACTACCTCTCTCTGATAGACTCTCTTGCTCTCCCAAAATTCCAGAACATCTCCTGGGGCCCCTCCCCCACTGTGGCTGAGGCTCCAGCAATTTCCCAGACTGTAATTCCAGTTCTAGGGTTTGAAACCTCTATCATCCCTGTCATCAAGAACCTCAACTCATACTTTGCTCGCGCACGCGCGCGCGCGCGCGCGCGCACACACACACACACACACACACTGAAGCCATTTGTTGAAAGCTTACCCTGTCTTCCCTCCTCCTCATCTCATTTCACTCACTATCCTCACAATCTCCTCTGTCTGTCTGTCTCTACCTATCTGTCTGCTTCTGTCATCTCTCCTGTGTCTGATGAAGAAATAAATGATTATTCTCTTTGCTAAGGCAAAACCCTTCCACCTTTGGTCCCTTCTGCCTTCTCCAGCAGATTGTCCCCACTATCATCCCCATTCTCTATTATTGTAAGTGTTTCCTCCATCTACTGGCTCCTTCCCTAGGGCTTATTAACATACCCATTGCTAAAAGGAAAAAACAGAATCAAGCGAAAAACAACCCTCACTTCATCCTGCCATCTATACCATCTTTTGCCCAATATTTCTTTTCTCCTTAATGAATCTTAAATTTTTTAAACTTTTTCCATGTTACATATAAATATAATTTCTAATATTTACTTCCTGACATTTTGCAGTCCATGTTCACTCTCTCCCCTTACCCTGAGCCCTTCCCAAGAAGACAAGACATATGATATAGGTTGTGTATTTTAATTTAAAATCCAAGATTTTTGATCTTTTGTTTGAGATTGTATTTTTATAAAAATCTAAGATTTATTAAATCTAAGATAAATTAATCTAAGAAAATCTAAGAAAATATCTTCAAGGAAGAAGCTTGCTAATTTCTATATCCAGAGAATGAACTGTTATAGAAAGATGCCAGAAAATCCACGCTACATCAAGAAGATCAAGAATGAACTTTGGATATGGTTGATTGAACTGAACTTTGATTGAGCATTTATTGTAAATGTACACATTTATGTCAAAAGGGACTGCCCCTAATTTGGCTTTCTGTCAATGCGCCTAGCTAAACATTGGTTTTGCTTTCTTTCTTTTTCTATTTTCCTCCCTCACTACTCTAATTTCCTCTTAGAAAATTGAATATTGTATATATCTGTAGTTAGAAGTGCATTTAGGACTACAAGATGATTATGTTAAATGATCAATGGGGAGACTAGTCTCCCAATGATCATCAGGGGGGATTGTGAACCTTAAAAATTCTCAGACCCTACTTCAGAACACTTGGTTAAGACCATTCCCCACTTTAGACAATGAAGGGACTTAGCCAGGAATGTGAGAACTCTACTCCACCCCTACTTAAGCATACTTTAGGGGAAGAAACTCCTTGTTGAACAATGAAAAATACTTAAACCCATACTTATAGTAAGGCAAAAGTTCTTAAGCTGTGCCTGTTTTTAGATCTAATACAAAAGGGTGCTAAGTACCTACAAAGGTCAGGCAACTTGTGAATTTACAAGGAGCAAAGAGTAAGAACTTACTCAGAGGTTTTTTCAGGTGTGAACTTAATCAAAAGTTTAAGTCTACTTAGGTGTGAATTAAGAATGATCTGTCCTTTGGAAAACATCTACTGTGATTGGTAGATGTGATAACTTAGGGGAGGTGACATAGGAGAAAATTCCCTTTAAAAGGAGATGAAAAGCTGAGAGAAGGGACTTTCTCAGAAGAACTCTCTCGAGAGATTCAGCTGGGAAAAGCTGAATTGGAGGAAGCAGTTGGTGTCTCTCTGAACACTAGAATCTTGCTTGGACAAATCTTGTGGTGAATGGATAAAAGACTGACTGATCTCTCTCTTAGGGTTTTCAGCCTAGGCTGGCTCATGCTGGCCTAGGCTGGTCTAGCCCTTTCTCTCTCTCTCTCTCTCTCTCTTTAATTCCTCATTTGTATTAATTAAAATCTCTATAAAACCCAGCTGATGGGTATATTTAATATTTGGGAATTTTCCCCTGGCGACCACTTTATATTTGATTTAAAACAAGACACTGTCTTGAAACCATATCTTCTGCGGTCACAGTTTAAGCCAAACCATTCTTTTATCTGTAACAGTTTATGTCTTCCACTATTTTAATTATTACAGTTGTACAGATGTTATCATATAATACATATTTCCATTTTCATGTTAGGAAATAAGACATTTATTGCTTACACTAGAGGAAAGTTCATGGAGGAAATAAAGTAAAAAATGATATGTTTTGGTCTGCATTTGGACTCCATTTGCTTCTTCTATGGTGGCGGATATCCTTTTTTTGTTAAGTCCCCTGGAATCATCCTGGATCCTTACCTGGCTTATAATAGTTATCCTTTACCATTGATCCTTACACATTTTTGTTGTTACTGTGTACAATGTTCTCCTTGTTCTGCTCACTTCACTTTTTATCACTCCATATAAGTCTTGTCTGTTTTTTTTGTGATCATCTTGTCATTTCTCATGGCACAATGTATTCCATTACAAGCATATACCACAACTTGTTCAGGCATTCCCCAATTGATGGACCATCGACAACCTTCTTGAGAAAGCTATCAACATGGGGCGCTTCCACTTTTTCTCCTGTTATACTCTGCTATCTGGCTCCTGACTCTAGTTTACTGAAACAGATCTTTCCCAAATTTAACCATTGATATCTCAATTGCCAAATCTAATGGCCTTTTCTCAAACATCATCTTTCTTGACTTCCCCCTACTCCAATGCATCCTTTACTCATCTGACAAACTGATGTTCCTAAAGCCCAGGTTTTACAACATCACCCCATCCCCATCCTGCTCAATGAACTCCAGTCCTCTGTTTGACATCATGACTTTTCATGATCTGGCCACTTCCTACATTTCCATTCTTATACTTTACTCTCTTCCATGTACTACGTGATTCAGCTTCAAGTACTAGGTACCATTGACTTTTTAATCTCTATGATGATCTGAGGTATTTGGGGGGGGGGGTTAGGAGGGACTAGCTACTCTTGATGTCTGCCAAACCCTTTTCAGGGCTGGCCATCCACCTTTGGAATCTACCTGCCACCCAACTCTCAGTGTGGCTACAAGAAACTATAGCATGCAGAGCAGCTATACAAAATAATCTCTTAGGATGGACTAAACCAGGCTAAGGAAAATTGACAGACCTTAAATCCATCAGTGAGTTAGGAAGAAACACATGAAGACTTCCCCTGGTAAAATAGGCAGATGGGAATAATTCATTCCAACATCCATGAAGGTGGCTGAAACAGTCACTGTGAAAGGCTTAGAACTTGGTCCAAAGAGTCATCTGCTGTATCTAGTCATCCTGGCTTTGGACTTCAATGACTCTGCAAAAAGGAATGAGAATGATGACTATAATTCTAGCTCACTTAAATCCAATTCATTCACACTGATAAAGAGGATTTTACACAGAGGTGAAATGGAATGATGGAGAAGCAAGAGTGACTAGCAGGGCAGCTGGAATGTTGGAGAAAGGGGATGCTGGGAAGGGAGCCAACAGATGAGAGGTTCGGTTCTGAACCTTGGACTGAAAGCAGCTCCTTTCCTGATCTCAGGATTTTAATCCCACCATTTTCCTGAGGCTTTCCCAATTGAACCCAATGCCCACATTGTCTGTGATTTGATCCTGATCTCTGCCACCTCAATACCTGTGTAGACTGACTGAACATTTAGCTGTCTGAGAGGGTTTTCCCTGGAGGGCAGGATGAGTTGGCCCTGAAGCTAGAAACATCTACCTCTGTGTCAGCTATACTTAAAGACATTTGTTGTTACTTTAACACTAGATTAGAAGAACCAGCATAGGGGACTCAAGAAGATAGAGAAAGCTTCCAGGTTAGTCCTTTTGGCTGAAGGTCTAGGCCGGAAGGACCCATTATCATCTGTGTATTAGTTTAGGGAACTTCTGTTAGACCCCTTCCCTAATCCCATCAGAATTATCCTATTCCAAATAAATAGGGTTTGTTTATTCAGTAGCAGTCAGATCTTTAAACAAGGGGTAAGAAGGTTGGTGGGTGGAGGTTTGGTCAGGGAGGAAGATCTCTAAGAGAATCAGGTAAAGCAAAGTCCTAATTTGGCCGCCATTGGTCTTCCTCCAGCTAGGGGTTTTTTACCAGAGGATCTCCCAGGAAGATTAGGTTTCATAAAACTTCCAATTCACCCATCATTCTCCATTCCTGTGGTGTGCCCAATTTTGGTAAAGCCCTCTGCTTTACCTGTGTCATCATTTTATTTGAAAGGGACAGAGGACAGCCATCAAGTCTCTGTCCAGATAGGGAGTGAATACCCTTGGAGGACTAGTCTGATTTACCTTTAATCCATCATCCCAGGGAATCACTCACCTTTCTCTTTTAACAACATAATGCAAGGGGAAAAGAGGGTTAATTTTTAAGGGGTTAGATTTGATTATTTAAGAGTTTGATCACCAGAAATTTAATTAATTCCAAAAAGATTTTATTCATGATTTATTTACAAAATATAGAAATAGTGAAGCAAGAAATCATAGAGCGGATAAGGCAAGCTATCTAGCCTGAATACGAAGTAATTTACTCCTGGCTCTTGGCTCAAAACCAGGACCGGGAGAGTTGGTCCTTAGCTGGTCTCAGCAAAGCCGAGGGCCTGGGAAAGTCTCTCCTAAAGCTAGTCTCTTCAGAAAATATCCAGGAAAGAGTTAGCTTTTTCATTCACCATGTATCAGTCCAGTCAGCAGTTCCTTCTGCCCCTCTTCACCAGCCTCAACTCAAAAGCATGAAGAATTGAATTCTCACAGGAAGTTCCACTCCAAGACTCCCATCTCTACTTCCAAAAATGAAGAACTGAGTCTCACAGGAAGTGATTGTCCCTTTTAAAGACTTTTTCTCTTGTATCACTTCCTGTACCTTCCCCTAATTTCTCGTCTACCAATCATAGTTGACACTCTGTTCTAGGACTGCCCAGAAGACAGTTAGTGAATTCTGATTCATTACCTGTTGTCACACACATGGTCACAGATCTCCCACTTCATGATTAAGTGGGATATTTGCACTTTTTGGTGATCTAAAAATGGACAGATCTTCATACCTAACTTTTAAATACCTTGTTTACACTTATGAGGATTAAATCTAAAAATAGACAAGGGTTACAATTTAATCTTCACTATCAAGAAAGAGCTAAGTATCTTCATTGTTACAATCAGGGGAGAACCAAATTTTCTCTTCACAATATAGAGACTTTATCCTGTGATGCCATTGGTCCTCTTTGAAAAATGAAGGATGAACAACTCTATCATCCAGCTACCCTGGCTTACTTTCAGTTTCTTGAACACAACATTCCATCTTCCCATACCTTTGTGCTAACTATCCCCCATATCTGGAATACTCTGCCTTCTGGCTTCCCTTTCCTATAAGACTCAGCTCAAATCCCACTTTCTGCCAGAACTCTTTCACAATCTATCTGTTCCTTTCCTCCTTCCCCACTGTCACCACTTTTCATGCCTTCCCCGTGAATTACTTTTCCTTCTATTCATATCTTCTATATAACTAGTTATTTGCATTTTGTCTCCTCCATTAGGATGTGAGTGACATTTAGGCAGAGAGAGTGGTTTTGCCCTATACCTTTGCAATCCCAGCACTTCCCACAGTAGATGGCACATATTAAGCATTTACAGATGTTTGTCGATTAACTGATTTACTGACTGATTGATGAAAGACTTTGGTTTTTCACCTTAAAGATGAGCAAATATGGAAATCTTAATAAAATGTATTTTCTTTCCTTATTCTCACACTTCATTCAGCTAAATCTGTTCTTAATGCTAATCAATTGAAAAGAAATGTCTGTATAGGATTTCTTTAGCCTGTGAAGTGTAAACCTTAAAATTTCTCAGACTTATGAATGTTGGAAATTTCCCCATTAGGGAATCTTCTACTTAAAAAAATTCCCTAGCAGATGGTGAGAACTCTACTTGAGTGTGGGGACTCCTAGCTATGGGAGTGTCCCTGCTCCACCCTACTTAAAACTGTTTTAGGACAGAAAACTGCTTGCTAAACAATGAAAGTACTTTGATCCATGCTTATGGAAGGGACAGGAAGTTCTTTGAGTCATGACTGTTTTAGAATTGATACAATGGGATACTAAGTACCTATAAAGGTGGGGCAACTTGTAAACTACTTAAACCTAAAAGGGTGATAACTTATTCAGAGGTTTCTTCTTAATGAAATTTGTCGACACAGCAGCATTTTTTCCTGACTTACTAAAGAGATTAAAACTACTCAGCTGTGAATTCAAAATGGGCGGTCCTTTAGAAACATCTACAGTGATTGGTAGATGTAAGGATTTAGGGGAGGTGACAGAGGAGATTTTGCCCTTAAAAATAAGAGCTCAGAGAAGAGCAAAAGATCTCGATCTCGATTTCTGATTCTCATTCTGGAGGATCTCATTCTGAGAGACTCATTTCCTTGAGGACTGATGCTTGAGGGCTCTTTCCTTGGAGATAGATCTCTTTGAGGAGAAGTGCTCTTGGAGGAAATCTCATTCTGAACGAGAGCTCCTTGAGGAGCTCCTCTGAGGGGCTCTGTCCCTCAGGGGTAGGAGCTCTGGAGGCTCTTGAGAGAGGCCCTTTGAAACAATCTCTGGCTGGAAGACTCTTTGAGGAAGGACGCTGGCCTAGTGTCACTAGTATCCTTGTTTAGTCAGACCTTGTGGTGAGTGTTAAAAAACTGACTGATTTCTCTTTTAAGACTCAGGTCTAGGCCATATTGGCTTGAGGCCCTTCATACTTATTCCTTTCTTACTCTCTCTCTCTCTCTTTCTTTGATTACTCATTGTATTGTTAATTAAAATCTCTATAAAACCCAATTTGGGTATTTGAATAATTGGGAATATTTCTCTGGCGACTACCTTATATTTGATTTTAAAACCCAAGACACTGTAGTGAAACATATTTCTGCGGTCAAATTTACTCACCCTCTCTTATATCTATCACAATTTATATCTTCCACTATTTTAAATCACTACAGTTTAAGACCTCAACCATTTTAAATCTCACAGAAGGAAGTGCCAAAATAATCATCCTCTCCTAACTGGGACAGAGGAATACAAAAGTGTAAAACAAAAAGAGAAATCCTACTTATAAAGCAAAAGAAGAAAAAGAAATCAGAAAAACAAGAAGCTCTTGTGGTTTGTAGAGGATCTAAACTAATAAGAATGTGTAACATAATGTTGACTTGTGGCCATAAGGTTGGACAATATGCCAATAGAGAGTACTGTGAAAATTTGGCATATCACGAGAGACACAATCTTGAGTAAATTTTGAAGACTGGGGGGCAGCTGGGTGGCTTGGTGGATTGATAGCCAGGCCCAGAGATGAGAGGTTGTGGGTTCAAATGTGGCCTCAGGCACTTCCTAGCTTTGTGACCCTGAGCAAGTCACTTGACCCCCACCCCCCACCCCATTGCCTAGCCTTTACCACTCTTCTGCCTTAGAACCAATATACGGTTTTTATTTTAAGATGGAAGGTAAGGGTTTAAAAAAAAAATTTTTTTTGAGGACTTGGACCTAATCAAGACTTGTTTTTAATGTATATGTTTTATCTGATTCAGTAATTAGGCACTTGCCTGAGGGAGTTAGCAATAAAAGTACATGTGATTTAACCATTAATGCCTCAACTGTGTAGCCAAGCCAAACCCAGCTACTAGCTCTCTTATCTATCTGCCTCAGGTTCCTTCTTTGTAAAGAGAGGATAGCAATACATCACACATACCTCATACATTGTACCAAAAGCCAAAGGACTAATTAAATGTCCTTAGATCTATTTAAATTTTGATGCTCTTTAAAAATTTAATGGCATTTACCAATGACTCCCAAATAGAGTCCTCCTTTATAACAAAAAATGTACAGTTGAGCAAAAAAGCTGAACTCATATCTGTCCTGTTTGAAACTGTGTGCCTCATTCTAAACCTGTAATCTATCCCTTCTCTGTGAAATGAGAGGGAGAGCCATGCTTCCCCATCAGTCCTCTGACGTCATGATTAGTCACTGTGCCTGTCAGGGGTTTAAAGCCTTTCTGTAATATTTTCCTTTACATTTTGTGGTCACAATGTAAATTGCGCTCTAGTTTTGCTTCCTTCATTCTGTATCACTTCAAGTAAGTCTTCCCAAGATTGTATGAGTTTTTGGTATTAGTTGATTATTATGGTGTAGTAATATTCCAGTATATTCATATGCCCCAATTTGCTTCAAAGGAAGCCGGTTTCCTTTCAACTTCTTTGCCACAACAAAATGTTGCTAAACATATTTCTATTATGAAGAGGTCAGTACAATCTATGTATGATCTACTTGAAGTATATGCCGGATAACTATTTGCCCACGTCAAAAGATTTGTATAGTTTAGTGAATTTCCTTGTAGAATTCCAAATATTTTAGAATTGTATTAGAGATTATACTCCATATTTCCAAGAAATTGTCTGACTTTGGCAGAAATATACTGGTCGATGCCTGGAAGAGTTAAGAAATGTCCTTTACAATTCTGGTAGAATGAAAGGGTCATAGCATTGCTTTGAAAATCATACTTAGGAAGAAAGGGAGGTCTGAGCTTCCATGAGCATTATTTTAGGTTGCATGGCAAAGAAGGAATCAATAGGAATCAACTTATTCTTAAAATAATATAAATTTAATATAAGTGACCATTGGCCTCTATATCCAATGGCTGGAGAACGGATTATGAAATTGTGGTACATCAGTGTAATATAATATGATTTCACCATCATTTCATGGCAGATCTCACAGATTGGTTTGGAAGGATTGTCAGAACAGTCCTAGTTTTCACTGCTACCAAGCCGCCATCTTGGCTCTACTACCCCCTGATAGATGTCATAGAAATAATACCCCCTCTCCTTCGTGAAGTTGGGCCAGCTTTTCCTTAAGAGGTGTTTAAACTGTTCCTAAAGTTTGAATTGGCTCAGAAATTACCTTCAGGACTTTGATATGGGTCGCTTGTCTCTTGGGTACAAAATAGCCAGAACCTGAGGGGCTGAAATTCCTCCATGAAGTTTTCAAGACCTTAGAATAACAGCATGACCCAAAGTAGGGCACTGTATTCAACCTTCTCAAAACTTTGCCTTGGATGAATGTCCCTTCCCTTCTCTGAATATCCTTTTCCTTGCTGTGGCTAAGTAAACTTCCTTTTGTTTCCTATCAGATGCATTCCAAGTATAAAGTTTCATTCCAGTTTGGGACTTAAACTACAAAGGGAACAGCTGATTTCAAAGATATAAACCGTCAAGAGTGAATCAAACTTTCTTTGTCTACCAATCAGAGACTTAAGTTAATCAATCAAAAACTTAACCACCTCTACTTAGTATTACCAGTCACTAAGTATGAGACTTCACAAGTCACTTACTAGAGTAGGTGACAACTCCAGAGGCCACTGCCCTGTCCCTTGGGCAAATTGAAAGACTGAGATTGCTTCCTGTAAAGTGGGGGAGCAACAGGAAGTGGCCTGCTTTAAAAGGCCAACTTGAGGATTCAGTGAGATCCTCTCTGTGTTGGTGAGCTGGAATGGAGGAGGAGATCCTTTCCCCCACCCCCATCCCAACCCCTTGCCTCAGGAAGCCATCAATCCTGCCCCCACATGCTTCCATTTCACAGCCCAGAATTTCTTTTTATTGATGCCTTTCCAAACCCCAGGTGTTTCTACTAGTGGGACACACTTTCAAAAGCACTTAGAGACCTTTTGCCCCAGACCAACTCAGAGGAGACTAAGAGAAGCCTGCCTACTTGTGGAAACTCTGGTGTTTAACCCCTAGGGAATAGGTGTGAATGAAGACAGTTAACACCCATCTTAGCCTGAGGCTAGTTGATTAAGGGTGTGCTTTTATTTACACCAAATTTTCTTCTCTGAAGTCCCTACAAAGACCACACTCTGACTCTAACACCTATCCATTCGCCATCTACTGATAAAAATGAGAACTGCAAGAAATTTTACTAATTAGATCGAAAAATACTACACAGACAATTCAAAATGGTACTGAGCAAAATAGCCCAAATTAGGAAAATACTGTTTCTGGTCTACCTAAATGGCTCATTATACCACAGAACATTTCACAGTGGCTCTATATAGCACTGCTCCTAGCTGTACTTATACTGATAGGAGGCTTGACATTTTATCTATTCCTGCTCAGGAAGGAACAGAATTATGTTTGTTTGAACTCAGAGCTAAACTAAAAATTCACCTTGGAAAAAGTAGAAAATAACTTGTGACTTTGAGAAGAAGCTGGAGGAGAGTTTGGAGGAGCCCAAGGCTTAAATCAAAAGCATTGAGAAAAGTTTGAGGAACCCCCCAACTAAGAAGAGATTTATCTCTCCATACTCCCTCATTATCAGAGCCAACTCAATCTCTGTCCCATCCTGCCCTACACAATTCTGCTCATACTCAACCTATCCATCCCCCTATTCCTGACCCATCTCCCCAAACACCCTCACAATCTAATCCTACCCAGCCTACTTGCTCTTGCCATAGCCACCTTCTCTCTTCTCTTGCTCAGCTTTCCCCTGACTGGTACCCAAACCTACTCATCCCTCCTACTGCCCCTACCTCTCATTCTTCTTCCTCTGCCCCAACCCCTCTCCCTTCCCTACCCATTCCACCTCCTGCTCCTACCTCTTATCACTCTTCCCCTTACTGCCCACAACACCTCCCTCTCAGCTCACCTACTCCTCCCGCCTCCCCTTATCTACCCCATGGAAAACCAAACATAGAGCCTAGAGGCAGAAAGCAAAAATATTTCAGCTACAATCCCATTCCCCCTGAAGGAAGTTCCCATCTTTAATAAAAGTGGAGATGAAGTTTCCCTTAGTCACCATACACCATTAACCCCCTCCCCCCAGGATATTGAGAGATTCAAGGAAACTGTTCCATCCTTTAAAGATGAACCTATTATAGTTATTAAAAAACTAAAGATCATTTACCTAGATATATGACCCCATGTGGATTAATATTAAAAATTTGCTACAAGCTTGTTTGACAGAGAGAAAAATAAAATCATCTCTCTTGTCAATCAGGCCCAGGGAAGGAAAGCAATTAATTGGCCACATGAGGACCCCAAATGGAACCCCAACAATGAACAAGACTACTTAAAACTTTGCCAGGCTAAAAAGGCATTATTAACAACAATGAGAGCTTGTTCTGACAGATTGAGCACATGAACAAAGTTTGAGAATCTTAGCAAAAAATGATGAAAATCTCTCCCAATTTATGGATAGACTTATTTCTTTCCAGTGTAAGAGGTGTCAGGCAGATAAGAAGGCAGTTTGTGTAAAAAAAAAAAAAAGCTATTGTAAAGTGGTAAAAGATTATTTTAAAACCAGATACATGAACTGGTCTAGTATGGACCCTGAAGAATTAAGTAGAGTAACAATTTACATATTTAACATTCACCAGAGGAATGATGAAGATAATGGTGGCTCAGTAGAGACATTCTGAACCCAGGAGACAAGGTATATATTAAGAATTTCCAGCATACTGGAGCAACTCAGCCTTCCAGGGAAGGATTATTCCAAATATTGTTAACTACTCCAACATCTATAAAGACTGGAGAGAAGGACTCTTGGATTCATTGCTCACATGTAAAGAGAGCATCTTCTGTTGAAACTGATTGTATCCTATCACATGCATTGGAAATAATAATCCATTCACAAGTAGATGCTGGTTTTTGAGAACACATTGAATTCCTGAATTTTTCCCTTATTTTTATTACTGTTTTTCTTTTATTATGATTAGAATATTTGACTTTTTCCTTTTTTTCTCATTTCTTGTACTAAAGGTACATACAATTATTTTTTCTCTCTGCAATAATATAAGTTTAAATTATATGTATATGCATATAAATATATGTGTGTATATATATGCACATATATATAGTGACCAAGAATGACAATTGTCTTTGTGCATTATCATCTATTGATGTACCCTCATGTGGCTTTGAAGTCCAAAGACTGAGGCGCAAAGTTTGTGGCACATGGGGCATGGGACGCCAGTTGTTACGGGAGGTGCGGCTGTGGCCTGGTGTCGGTGTTCATGTGCAGGGGCAAGATGTCGTTCATCTTCAAAGGTGGTGGTGGCATGATTAATGTGGGTTCGCCAGCTGCTTCTGACAGAGCCAGCAAGTTCTAGTTGCTTTGGTGTCATGCCAGCCCACTTCAAGTTTGACTTTAGTTGATCCTTGTATCTTTTCTTTGGTTGGCCTTGTTTCCTGAGTCCAGCTGACAGTTCACCATAGAATACCTGCCTTGCTATTCGCTGTGGGTCCATGCGGATGACGTGTCCAGACCATCGTAGCTGGGTTCTGAGGACCATGACTTCGATGCTGGTGGAGTTGGCTCTGTCGAGGACTTCCTGATTGGTGATTCGGTCCTGCCATCGGATCCTCATGATTGACCGGAGGGAGCATTGGTGGAATTGCTCTAGCTGTTTCATGTGCTTCCGGTACAGTGTCCATGTCTCACAACCATACAGGAGCGAGCTGAGGACCACTGTGTTATACACTTTGAGCTTCATCGCAGTGCTTACACCTCTGTGTTGGAGGACTTTGGAGCGCAGCCACCCGAGTGCCTGGCTGGCCTTTTGGATCCTGGCATTAATCTCGTGGTCTAGGGACCCATCGTTGGCGATGGTGCTGCCCAGGTACTTGAAAGTGTTGACGTTAGAAAGCTGCGTGCTGTCGATTGTAATTCACGGCTGGTTCGTTGACCTCCCTGGTGCAGGTTGAAATAGCACCTCCGTTATGCTGAGGCTGATGGTCAGGCCAAACAGTTTTGTTATGGTAGAGAACCTGTACACAATGGTTTGAAGATGATTTTCTTGGTGGGCCATGAGAGCAAAGTCATCTGCGAAGAGAGCTTCCAGGATGAGTCTCTCTGTTGTCTTTGTTTTTACAGTCAGGCGGCAAAGGTCGAATAGTGAGCCATCCAGTCGATATTTGATGTAGACACCCAGGTCTAGATCCATCACAGCATGTCGTAATACTTGGGTGAAAAATAGGTTGAATAGTACTGGAGAGAGGACACAGCCTTGTTTCACGCCATTGGAGATGTTGAAGCGATTGGAAGTCTCTCCACCAGATAGGACGTCCCCTGTCATGTCAACATGAAAGAGCTGGATCAGTTTGACGAATTTTGCTGGGCAGCCGAGCTTGCTAAGGATCACCCACAATGCGTCCCTGTTCACTGTGTCGAACACCTTAGTCAGGTCTATGAAGACAATGTAGAGACGCAGGTTCTGCTCAAGGCATTTTTCCTGCATTTGCCTCACCATGAAGACCATGTCGATGGTGCTGCCATCTGGTCGGAAGCCACATTGTGATTCAGGCAGGTTCTGCTCTGAGACAGATGACAGGAGTGTGTTGAGTATGACACGGACAAGGATCTTTCCAGCAGTGGAGAGTAGTGAGATGCCTCTGTAGTTGTCACAGGCTGCTCGTGAGCCTTTGTTCTTGTAAAGGGCCACGATGGAGGCATCTCTGAGGTCTGGGGGCATGTCTTCCTCTTCCCATATGCTGGTCAGCACTATGTGGAATGCCTGGAGCACCTTTCCATTTAAGGCCTTGTACACCTTGGTTGGGATCCCGTATTTACCAGGTGCCTTGCCTGCACTCATTTGTTGAATGGCTTTTTGGACTTCCAAGTTGTTCAATGGTGCGGTTTTGGGGGATCTGGTCAAGGGCCCTTTGGTCGACTGAAGAGGGTCAGTTGAGAAGCTGACTGAAGTGTTCTTTCCACCTGTTGCTGATGCCTTTTTTATCTTTTATGAGAGTGTCACCGTTGGAGGATAGCAAGGGAGTGGTGGTGGGTTTTAATGGCCCATAGACAGTCTTGAGGGCACTGAAAAATTGTTTGTAGTTTTTTGTATCAGCAAAGTGCTGGATTTCTTCTGCCTTTTTTTCCCCACCATCGGTCTTGCATCTTCCTGACCTCACACTGTGCTGTGGCTTGGAGAGACTTGAATCTGTCCTTTTTAGGAGCAGAGTTTGGGTTATTTTGCCACTCCATAAAGGCTTTGTTCTTTTTGCTCAATAGGTCTTCAATAACAGTGTTGTTCGCGTTGAACCTGTCCTGGTGGTTGCGTTGTTTGGGGCCTAGGACTGCCTTTGATGTTTCCTTCACTGCATCTCTGAACTGGTTCCATTTCTCAGTTGAGCTTCCAGTGAGTGGCCCTTGGCAGACAGCTTGTCATCCAGGCAGGACTGGAATGTTTGCAAATAAGATGGATCTCTAAGATGACTCACGTTGTAAAATGCGCGAACTGTCTGGGAGCGTTTTGGACGGTGAGGCACAATGCGCATTTGAAGAGTTGCTCTAACCAATTGGTGGTCTGTCCAGCATTCAGCTCCTCTCATGGCTCTGGTGATCTGTACATCCTGGATATCTCACTGGCGTACAATGATGTAGTCAATGAGATGCCATTGTTCTGATCATGGGTGCATCCATGTTGTTTTATATTTGTGTATGGGGGTGTATGGGGTGTTAAGGGAGGGGTAGTATCTGGTATGGAGGGCTTGTCATGCTCTCCTAAGGCAGCTCTCCAGCCTCTGACCCCCACCTGACACCCAGCTCTCACTTGTGGCTCCCAGTAGTTGGTAGCATGCAGCAGTGGCCACACCCCGGGCAATGGCTTTGACAGGCTGGCTAAACTTTGTGAGGGTAGCCATTGGGTCATAGACCCCTGGTGAACCAGGGCTTTGCTCACCCAGCATGTGAAGACTGCTTCAGCGGAACACGCAGAAGAAACCAATAAGAAGGTTCAACAGCTGAGATGGAGACGCAGCAAAGCACTGTGGAGTGCTTAGGGTGTGTTGGAGCACAAAAGACAACACAGCCATCCAATGCAGCTGAGGAAGTCTCCAGGTGTAATGCCTTTTCGTACCACTGGACCCAGGCTTCCAACACTGAGAGAGTGGGAGATATTGATATAGATATAGATATAGATATAGATATAGATATAGATATAGATATAGGTATAGATATAGATATAGATATAGATTTGCTATAATATCAATGCATACCCCAAAGCTTTAAACTGTGGGAACCTGCCATTTATTGATAAAATGTTATGGGACTGTGATTAATGTTTGTGTCTGATTCTAGGAAATGGGATAAAAAAAATAAGGAGCACAGATTGATGCACTTCTAAGCCAATACAAAAGGACTTGAACATAGTGTGAAACTCGAGGTTGCGACTCTTGACATATGTTAAGTCATAGGACTTCCTTGTATCTATACTCTTTGTGAAATACTCGGACAAGTACCAAAGTTTGACTATCATCCTGGCTCCCCATATCCCTAAGAATGACAAAAAAAATCAGACTAGGGAACGACACTTCCCTATCTAAACAAAATTGTAGTTGTTTTTCTTTCTTATAGTATGGCAACTTCCTGTAGTCTTGGCTGCAAATGGTTAAGTGAACTATTACTGCATTCTGTCCTACAGACTTGTGGGATTAGAAATTACTTTGATTGGACCCTAATACAAGGGCCTGTTAGAAATTTATTAAACCCAAATAAGGGCCTATTTTGAATTTTTTTTTTCCTTTCTCCCAAAAGTCTAACTTCCTTCCATTTTTTCTCTTTTCTTTATGCTTTTTGGTTTTTGTTTTTCTCTTCTTTTGATAATTGACTCATACAACCCCATAACTCAACCATGCATCCTGAGCTGAACTGGATGTTTCTTAACACCCACTTCAGGGGAGGATTGTATTTTAATAAAAATCCAAGATTTTGACTTTTTTTTTTTTGAGAAAAGATCTTCAAGGAAAGAAGCTTGCTAACTCCTAAATCCAGAGAATGAACTGTTGCAGAAAGATGCCAGAAAACCTACACTACTTCAACAAGATTCAGAATGAACTTTGAGTGTGGTTGATTGAACTGAAGTTTTGATTGAACATTTATTTGAACTCCTTCTCCTTGATCTCTTCCCTCTATATTGATTAAACTACCATAGATTTCCAAACTGACTTGGGTATTTTATTTGGGATATCCCCAAATTAATTTGGTTTAGATCACAACCCTAAAACAAGTACCTTAGTTTGGCTGCCATTTTTGTTCCTCAATATCTGAGAATGAAGGTAAAATCAGACCAGGGAAACATACTTCTCTTTTACATCAAAATTTAGTCCTTTTTTCTGTCTTAGAGTATGGCAGCTTTCTATAGTCCCGGCTGTCAATTGGGTAAGTGCTGTATTACTGTATTTGTCCTACAAACCCATTGGACAGAAATCACTTTAATTGGACCCTGATTTAAGAACCTGTTATGGATTTATGCTTGTTTACTCTGAAAATTTTATATACATAGATTTTGACATTTTGATTTTGATTTTTTTCTTTCTCCCAAAATTAAATTTTTTCTTGTTTTTCTTTTTTTATGATTTTGATTTTCTTTTGACAATTGACTCATAGACCCCATAACTCAACCATGTATCCTGAATTGATCCAGGTGTTGGTCAACACCCTTTCTCAGGGGGGATTGTATAATTTTCATTAAATCAAGATTAAATTTTTTTTTTGAGAAAACAATTTTAGGAAAAGAAGCTTGCTAATTCCTCAAATCAAGAAAGTGAACTGTTTGAATTTATTCTGAATGTAAACTCCTTTACCAAAGGGGACCACCCCCAATTGGTTTTTTGTCAATGCTCTAGCAAACATTGGTTTTGTTCTCTCTTTTTTATTTCCTTCTTATCTCCAATTATTGTAATTTCCTCTTAGAAAGTGCAATATTGTATGCACCTTTAGCTAGAAAATCTTTAGAGGTATATAAAATGGTTATGTTAAATGATTCATTGCAAAGACTAGTCTCCCAAAGAATCACAGGGGAAATTATGAAGAGTGAATCAAATTCTCTTCGTCTATCATTCAGCAACTTTTAAGTTAATCAATCAAAAACTTAAGTACCCCTTCTTAGTACCTTACTATTCATTAAGTATGAGAATTCACAAGTCACTTGCTAGAGTGGGTGGGAGCTCCAGAGGCTACTATCCCACCTCTGGGCAATGCTACACAAATTGAAAGACTACAATTGGTTCCCATGAAGTGGGGAAGGGGCAAGAAGTGGTGTGGAAAAAAAGACTATAAAAAGTCCTAAACTTCCTGTCCAAGGGACTTCTCCTTTGAGCTTCTTCTCCTTTTGAATTTGTCTTTGGAGACTCTGTATTGGTGAGCAGGACTGAAGGAGGAGACTTTCCCTGGATGGTGTGTTTGGCTTGCTGTCTGAGTAGATGGCCTTCCATTCCTGGCTTTTGGAGAGATTGGTTCCAGAGATGCCTGCCTTGGCTTTGGAGGGGGCTGCATTGGTAGAACCCTGGCTGAAGACACTACCAAAATCCACATGGAGACAGAGTCTTGGGGATGCCTTGCTGTGGCTGGGCCTGACTTCTCAGAAGAAGAGCTGGTAGACTTATTAGACTCCTCTTTATCTACATTTTTCCACTTTCAGTCTTTCCACTTCTTTGTAAAACTGCTAAAAGTCATTTTGACTTAAGCTATAATATTTTTAAAATGGTGACCACAGTATTGCTTTAGAATTCTCATATTTAGCATAAAACTTAAATTTTAAATTCTTAGAGGGTCACACAGCTAGGAAGTATCTGATGCCATATTTGAACCTAGAACCTCCCATCTCTAGGCCTCATGCTCAATTTATTGAGCCACCTAGCTGTCCTCTATTCTTCTAAAATAAATGGAACTGAAAACATGGGGTATAAGGTGGGTAGAGGAGAGGTGGAAACATGTCCTTTTTATCATGTAAATAATCATTCTTTATTATCTGTCTATCCTGGTTGGATTTCTATATTCTGGCAATCCCTAATAATCTTGCTTTGCTGATGTAGCTTCCCATGATGTAATTCACATATTATGAACAAATCTCTCTATAATGTCACAAGAGTTTGGAGCAGGGTAAATGAGCACTCATTCTAGAATTCTAAAAACTAGCTCCTCTACTACCCACTTGTGTGACTTTGGGCAAGTCACTTAGCCTATGAAGTAAATACAAGAAAGCTCGTGGAGAGAGAAAACTAACAAATGGAAGAGGAGGGAAGATGATGTCATGAGAGGAATTAAGAAGACTTTTCACTCTCTCCTGATCTTAATGTTGAAGGAAGCTAGGCAAAGAAGGGGAATGTTGTTCAGTTGTTTCAGTCATGTCCAACTCTTTGTGACTCCATTTGGGGTTTTCTTGGCAAAGATACAGATCTGAGCACAACCCTTGGATCATCTCTAAAACAGCCAACTAGTTAGAAACCAAGGCTTAAGTATCTGTCTGCCAATCCAGAAGGATCCTCCAGCCAAGCTCCTAAGAAGGAATCAGTGGGAAGGCAGAGTAGGTATAAAAAAGAATAATAACCTCTCATTCAGTCTTCCCAACCCAGTTCCTTTGACCAGAGGAAATTAGAGGGTCAGAAAGGGCTTTGGATCTCCCACATACATCCCCAAAATAGCTTAGACAGTATCTCCATAAGAAGCCAGAAACAACTTAGACACACTAAGGAAAAGCATCTTCAAGATTCTACAAATAGAGGGGCATCAAAGTAGCCCAGTAGATAGAGAGCCAGGCCTGGCCTCTGAAGGACCTGGACTCAACTCTGGTTTCAAACACTTGTGTTGGTGTGGGGGCAATCCCTTAACCCCAGTTGCCTACCCCTTACCAGGTGAGATTATACAAAAAGACCAGCAGAAAAGCTTTCACCATGCATAAGGGAAACTTCATGAGAACTCCAGGAAGGGGAGAAAAAGACTTCTAGAAACTAGAAACTATGAGTTTCTTTTGTCTCATGTACAAACCCAGCTTGTTTCCCACTTTCCTTTGCCTATGTATTTCCAGATGGGAAAATAGGTCCCAGACTTTGGGAGTTATGTTTTAAACCAATTTCTCTGAGAATACTCTCTTAACAAATGTTTATTAAACTAAGTCTGGCAGAGTAATTGATATCAGCTTATAACCATCGGTCAAAGTACTGCAGTAGAGGCTCATGATATAGTTAATACTACATCCTAGTACTAGATATATGATAGTACTAGAAAACCACCAACATCTTTCTCCCAACCCCTTGACTGAGGTGTGACAGAGGCTGGCACATAAGAAAAGTGCCAGGCGGAAGAGTGTGTAAAACTGATCACCTCGATGGAGGAGGGGCCCCAGGAGAGGGGAATCTGATGGTGGTCTGTCAGTCATGAGAAGTCGAAGACAGAAGGTAAAAAAAAGACTTTCTCCTGAGGGTTACCCTCTTTTCCTGCTGGTGACTGGAAATCTTTCCCCCCAACACTTCCCAATTGAAGGGACTTTCTGAAGAGAAACCTGAGCAGACTTTACCTCAGCTCCTGTTGCCCAGGGGTGAGTCAACCTGACTTTCTCTCAGGGGGCTCAGGCTGCCAAGGCCTGAGTTCCCCCCAAACTCAAGGAGGGAGGGGAAAGGGTTTAGATAGAGACAAGGATCTCCTTTCCCCACTTTCCTTTTCCCATTCTTTACTGCCAGTTATTCCTTTGCATTATCCTGATTGAGTGGACATTAAAATAGTTATCTGTTCCCCAAGCTGTGAACAAGTGTGAGTGAACAGATCAAAGGCAAACCCTTTGGTCTTAAATAGTGGAGGGGGAGAAAGAGGGACAAGAATGAATCTGGGAGAGTAGCTTTAACTAAGGAGGGAAGGCAGAAGGGGGAAAATCTTCAAACCCCCTCTCCTCTCTCTGAGCCAACCCTAAACATCAGCTGTCTCCCCTGAATCCCACTTTGAAGAAGGGAGGTTCTCCTCTCTTTCCCCCTCTCTGTACTGAAAGTCTTAACCCCCTCTAATACAAATTAACCTCCCCTTTATAATACAGAAGGGAACAGGAGAGCTCTGAAAATGTGACCTACCAATGTGAGCATGAGTTGGGAGAATAGCTCCAGAACATGTGATATAATCATAATCCCTGATATGTAAATGACCCATTAAAAGTCTTTACATATATTATCTCATTTGGGCCTCACAACAACACTATAAGACAAGTACTACAAATATAATTATACTCATTTTATAGATGAGGAAGCTGAGACTTTAGACAAATAATTTAACTTGCCTATGGTCACAGAGCTGGTGTCAGAAATAGAATCTGAATCCCTATTTTTCCTGACAACATACTGCCTACCTCATCTTGAAGACGCCACTTGGGTTCTCTTTTCTTCAGACTTAATATCGCTAGCTTCTTTTTATTTTATTTTTTGGTAACTCTTACCTTCTTTCTTACAATAGATACTAAGTATTGGCTCCAAGGCAGAAGAGTGGTAAGGTCCAGGCAATTGAGATTAAGTAACTTGTCCAGGGTCACCCAGCTAAGAAGTGTCTGAAGCCAGATTGGCCCAGGACCCCCATCTCTAGACCTGGGTCTCTATCCACTGAGCCACCTGCCTGACCCTCTGTAGTTTCTGAAATCTTCAAATGGCATGTTCTCCAGTCCCCTCACCATTCTAGCTACCCTTCTTTAGCCTCTCAGCAGCTTATCTCTACTTCCTCCCTTTAACATGGAGGCTCTTGAAGGCATTGCCAGTGAAGAGCAAGCAATCAAGTTTTACCATGCTAGAAACACTTTGAGTATGGCTTAAATGACCAGCTGAGTTTGTTGTCTGATGATCTGATTAGTTAAGTATAGAAGAGTTGACCACAGATTAATTTTTTTGGCCATGACAACCCATGCCATTTCTGTTCTTTGAAACCTCAGCTGATCTGTGATCTCACTCCCATGATACAGATCACAGACCATCTGTGCTTTTTCATCATCTATTATTCTTATCCATGTCCTTCTATACATCTTTCAGAGCAGATTCCTCCAACCTGGTGAAGACCTCCATCTAGTTCTCTTGTACTGCAGATGCCTATGGAACCCACAGCCTGTTCATCACATATCTTTAGCAATAAGACTGGCCTACCTAATTTCCTGATGGTAATTCTCTGATGATGACTCCTAATCACCTCTTCAGTGGTGATACATTGCAGCCTGCCCTATGCCCTCTGGGTGATCCATGACTTTGGTTCTTCAAAGACCATGTGGTAGCATGACTTGAAGTCATACAACATCACTAGGAAAATATTGATGCTAAAATGATATGCCCTCCAGACACTTGCTAGCTGTGTGACCCCAGGAATGGCATTTACACTACAGAATATTGATTCCATGATGGAAGGTAGAGTTTTGTTTTTGTTTTGTTTTTTAACGATGTGTCCTTTGTTTCAGGAAGCTTAGGATGATTAAAACCACTTAGAATGATTAAAAAACACTGCATTTTCCCCAAAAGCAATCCAAACTGTTCTTCTCCTATTCATTTCAGCCCAGCTCACTCTTCCCATTTGTAGGGTTTTTCAAGATATATGAAATTATCTTATAGCTATGTAACCCTGGGTAAGTCACTTAAAGCTCACTGCCTAGCCCTCACTACTTTTCCGCCTTGGAACTAATACATAGTGTTGATTCTAAGACAGAGGTAAGTATTAAAAAAAAAGAAAAAAGAAAGAAATGATAGGTAATTCTATGAGTTTCATATATGTAAGTTGGTAATCAACAGAACATTGAAATACTAAAAGGCTCTCTGATCTGTGTAGATTTCCTCTGCTTTTACATACAAGAAGAAAGGAAGGAAATACTGTATGCCAGGCACTGTTCTAAAGGCTTAAAAAATTTGATCCTCACAACAATCTCAGGAAAGAAGTGCTATTATTATCCCCATTTTGCAGTTGAGGAAACTGAAACAAATAAAGTTTAAGTGACTTGCCCAGGGCCACAAAGTTAGTGTCTGAGGCCAGATTTGAATATAAGCCAGGTCCAACACTCTATCCATTGTACCACCTTGATGCTTCATGGTGTCAGAAGGGTAGAAAAGGAGAAATGGGGGAATGGCAACTGTCTTTTGTTATGGCAGATAGTGGATAACTGCAATGTTGTTACACCTGAGCTACATGCTTGTAGGATATGAAGTATCTCCATTAGACCTTGAATATATATCAGGGACTTATGAATTTAATTTATTTGTATATTTTTCTCTCCTATTGTTTTTGGAAGAGGTAATCTATATATTATTTAATGCCTTCTTAAATCAGTAACCTTGTAACTTAACCATACATCCTTTATAAGATCTGTTGATACTATAAATGAATATTCATGGTGTTGGAACATTATTTTGTGAGATCATCAGGTTATGTTAGGATCAGATCCTGGGCAGCATCTCATCCTCCTGAGGGGAGACAGGGAAGTTACCCTATGCCTAAGATCTCTTTTTTTTTAAAATATATTTTATTTGATCATTTCCAAGCATTATTCGTTAAAGACATAGATCATTTTCTTTTCCTCCCCCCCACCCCCCCATAGCCGATGCGTAAGTCCACTGGGCATTAGATGTTTTCTTGATTTGAACCCATTGCTTTGTTGATAGTATTTGCATTAGAGTGTTCATTTAGAGTCTCTCCTCTGTCATGTCCCCTCAACCTCTGTATTCAGGCAGTTGCTTTTTCTCGGTGTTTCCACTCCCATAGTTTATCCTTTGCTTATGAATGTTGTTTTTTTTCTCCTGGATCCCTGCAAGTTGTTCAGGGCCATTACACCGCCACTAATGGAGAAGTCCATTACGTTCGATTATACCACAGTGTATTAGTCTCTGTGTACAACTAAGATCTCTTTAAATCAATTTTAGGGAAAGATATCATCAATAGCCTGAACCAAGAAAGCAGATCTCCAGAAGAAGATGCTATAAAGACCATCATGATTCCAGACAGACTAAAAAGGTGACAGTAATAGAGGATGCTGCCATAACTCAAACATTACATCATGAGACTCTGAGTGAGCCTTTGGATATAATGGTGGGGAGAGGATTTGAGCCCTCCACCCACTTTATTATTCCCATGAGCTATTATTTTATCTTGATTATAAAACCTTTATGCCAAAAAAAAAAAAGGAATGCCCCATGATGACTCCTTGTCAATGTACCTTCAATAATTTTTTTTTGTTGTTGTTAAGAAACACCCAAAGTATAGTTAGATGCTCCCTAAAATTTATAATTTCTTTGGGCCCTTGTACACCTTGATGAGACACTCTTGAAATATAGTTACTAAATATGGGATGATTCACTGGAGAGACTAATACATTAATCTCCCAAAGAATCAGAGAGGGGAATTGTGTGAATTTAATAAAATTGTATCCTTTATTCCATTGAAAAACCCATTTGGTCAGTCATTCCCACCCTTTGACTGGGCATACCTACGTACTATGGAAGGACACCAGAGGCCTCCTGGTACCCTGGTATCCTGGAAGAGGCAGACCCCTTGTCAGTTCTGATCCCCTGATATCCTAAAGACAGCTTGCTCTTTGGGGCTGGAGAGTCTTCCTGGCACAGCAGCATTGGGCAAGCAAATGGAGACAAGTGAGGCAAATTTAGACTAGTTAGGCACTAGTTGGGTGATTACATGACTTTCTTTTATTCCAATCTTTACTAATAAATAATTGTGAATTAATATACAGTCTCTAGAGAACTTTCATCATAACAATACCCTAGATATTAAAGCATATATAACCTAAATGTATTCTAAACATGAAAGACCAACTAGTTTTACTACTAGACATTATATCAAATTTGATATTACATCAAATTGACTTTCCCCAATAAATGAAACCAGAAGACAAGTGGAAGTTGCAACTAATGAGTTCTCCATAGAAAGGAAAGAGTAGCTACGTAGAGAGGTAGATAGAGTGCTGGGTATGGGATCAGAGAGATTCTTTTTTCTGAGTTCAAATCTGACCTCAGATACTTACTCTGGACGAGTCATTTAACTCTGTTTGCTTCAATTTCCTCATCTATAAAATGAGCTGGAAAAAGAAGTGGCAAACCACGCCAATATCTTTGCCAAGAAAACTCCAGATCAAGTAATAAAGACTAGGACACAAATGAACAATAGAACCAGTTTCATCATGTATCCAAAGACAACAAGTAGCATCATTTCATGGGACATATTTTATGTGTCTTTTGCTTTGCAGTAGTCATAATCAGCACAAACAAAAGCATCACCTTGATGATAATTCCAACTTATGAATCAGCATCTGTTGCAGAAAATGAGGAGGTAGAGAAATTCTGTGGAGAATTTGATGAGTTATTCCAAATGAAATCAACATATACTTACTGACTTCAATGCAAAGGTATCTATAAGGGAGAAGATGAAAAACTTTTTTTACAAAACATGACTCAGGATGAAGAAGCAAGTGGCCAAAGGCTTTGCAGCTCTCAAGAAGTCTTATGCCTTTATATCATAAGCACTTGATTCAAAAAGAGAGTCAGGAGGAACACAGTGAGTACCTAATAGCATCACCCCCCCCCCAAATGAAATTGATTATATCTTAACTGACAGGAAATGGCTGCTTACTGTGTGAGTCATTTCTGAATCAGCTACCTGAATGCAATCAAATTATCAACTAGTTAGAGCAAAGAGAAAAATTAATACCAAATTAGAAGGAAGAATAAAAATGAGGGGAAGAGAGGGGAATATATAACAGACAATTATCACTTCTACATGACCTATGTGAAATAAGCAATTGATGTCCATCAAAATGGGAAATGGCTTAGCAATGTTGGGAAATGGATACATTATAAAATGATGGGAAATAGACAGTATTCTGGATTTCCACCATTTCTTTTGGAAGTTTAACTGATGTAAAGCAATAACCAAAAATGAAGAAAATAAAAGACTCTAGAGGCTACTTCAGTCATCAAACATTTGATGTCTTTTCCTAGTGGAAAAATACAGCAACCTAGGGCAATTATAGGGAAGAAGGTGAACTCATTTGCAGAGTCTTGTGGAGGAATATTCTGGAAGAGCCTAAACAGCATAACTTCATAAAAGAGTAATACATGAGATATGAAATGTGGAAGAAGGAAAATTTACAAGTAGTTTTATATGTTTTATATATATATATATTTTTTTATATGAGACACAATTAAACCACAGCATTCTGAAAGCATTTCAGATGAAATTCAGATGAAACTATTAAGTTGAACATCAGAAAAAAAAATGTGAAAGATCAGCCAACATTTCAGAACAAACTATTCTCTTCATCAAAGACAGTAGAGTCTTTCAGTTTGGACTCTCACAGTATAATTCTAAGGATGCTGCTCTGAAGAAATAGAAATTGCACCAAAGGAAATAAATACAGGAAGATCAGTTAACCAGACTCAATCCAGAGGTAGTTCTTTTTTAGGGATGATTCGACTTTGAGATTATAAATGACTTGATTCTCAAGCAAACTAAAAGAGGAGAAGTTACCCAACAATGAGTTTTTAAAAATTAAGGTATTTCTTCTATCTGTTGTCAGGAAGATAATAACTAACCCCACATATTCTAGTTGTTCCTTTCTTCAAAATCTTTAAGATATTAATATACTTGTGCCACAATGAAAATATCAGAATGACAATAAGCAAGTTTTTACAGATTATATTCTGTAATGGACTACATCTTTGCAGTTGCACAATTGCCTAAAAAATATAAAGAATGCAAGTTCCTTTTTATGTATTGCTTGTTGACTACAAAAAAGGCATTTAGTTTGGCAAAGCAACATGCTATCTTAATGGTTCTCCTCTAATGATGCATCTCTCATATATGTCTAAATCCTATAAGATTCCTTGTTTAGAATTCACTTTATCAATATCAAGAAGAACATAAGACAAGGAGATATATGCTCTCCAGAGGTTTATTCCATTGTCATGGAGGATGTCCAGTGCAAAGGTCAAGTGAAAGAAGGGGTCTCTATAGATGCTGACATCCAACACATATCTCTGTTTCCAAGTAGCATTTTGCTTACTGCATCAAGTTCCAAAAGATATGCAAGTTTCCTGAGTGAGTTTTATAATCACTCAGAAGAGTTTAGCCTAGTAATCAATACAGGAAAAATAAAGTAAATGAAGAATTCCACTATTATATAGATTAATATATGCAGTTAGATTGACAATCAGTTGAGAGTGTATATCTGGGCACATATCTTGAGTAGAAAGACAGTAATAAGCTGGAGTCTAGAACTGGTTAGGAAGAAGAGAGCTGGCAAGGTTGCATTTGTGAAATGGTATAGCTCTTTTGACACTCACAAGCTTCTTCTAACACAAATACCCATATTTTGAAAACCAATACTATTCCAGTGATTTCACTGGACTTTCTACCGCAATCTCGAAAGCAGAAAATGAGACAAATGTTAACTTGGAAATAATACAGAACTACCAAAGTAGTCAGAAAAACCACTCTATAGGGATAGGTCCAATATTGGCCACCACTCAGGGCTGCCCTAGGGACTCTGGAAACCGTATCCCTGGGAGAAGGCACCACGCTAAACGCCCACTCCAATACCAACTCTGCCCTAGGAGAGAGCAGCACCATGCTAAGCACCAACTCCTCAAAGAAACAGAACCTGGGGTTCCCTTCATACTTTCTGAGGAATTAGGTACTTCAAGTCTGCATAGACAAATCTCAAATGGGTTGCAAAGGGATTTGTAACTAGCCTCAGGGGTATCAACCGTGAGGTCAGCTATAACCTGACTTCTGAGAGAACTTTGATATAACAAGAGAAGCTTCTAAAACAAATAAAAGGCACTCAACATTGGGACTATGTCCACAAAACCCACCTTGGCTAGGGTCCCCAAGCACACCCAAACAAGTGTGCCTGGCACTGGGATTTCTCAAAGGGCAGGGGTAAACTGGGGCATCCAAATGTCATGTCAACACAAATGTTTCATGAAAAAAGAACCTTAAAGATTATCAAGTCCAAATTCCCCCAACCCATTTTTCCATTGAGGAAACTAAGGCCCAGAAACATTCAGTGACTTGGCCAGCATCATATAACTCAAATATCAGAGACTCCAGGATCATTTCCTTATTCACTACATGAGGATAAGCAATAAATGTAGTTCCCAACATTTTTCACAGACAACAACAAAAATGGATTGTGAATTCCTGGGGAAATTTAACAGTCTGCTCATCATAGCAACTAAGTAGTGCCGTAGATCGAGTACTGGGCTTGGAGTCAGAAAGATTCACAAGCCACTAAATGGGAACATAAATGCCTTTCTGAAGAATCAAAATTACGGGTCACCTAAAGGGCATCTAAACATAGAAACATATCATTAATGATGAATTATGTGCAAGAAATAAAAGATATCATCAAAGACATGAAAAATACATAATGGATGACCAAAAATGAAAGTAGTCTGGCAATAGATCTAGAGCATTATAAGGACTGTAATAATGGAAAGGAAAACAATATTTAAAGACTTAAGAACTCTGAACAATGCAGTGAACAGTCATGGCTTTAAAAAACCCATCATGAAACATGCTTCCCACCTCTTGGAAGGGGAGATGACAGACTAGCAGGGCAAAATGATACCCATTTTCTCAGACAGGGCAAATATATAAGTTTGCTCAGCTGGGCTACACTGATAAATATACTAGTGTATAAAGCAGCACAATGGAGAGAGGGGCCTGGAATCAGGAATATCTGTGTTCAAATCCTGCCTCAGACATTTATTGTCTCTGTGACCCTCAGTCAGAAAGTCTCTTAACTTCTTCCTGCCTCAGTTCCCTCGATTATATATATATATATATATATATATATATATATATATATATATATATATATATATATATATATATATATATATATATATATATATATATAAATAAAACAATTGCACTTAATTCTCAGGATTGTTATAAGGATCAAATGTGATCATATGAATAAAGGGCTTAGCACAATGCCTGATACACTTAATAAAATTGTGTTTCTCTTTGGTGGAAGACTGATTGATGGGCAGTGATAGTGACAGAAATTAATCTTTGTGGACAGGATATGTCTACTAAAGGTTGGAATAGGATGTTTGGAATGTGTGAGACTCTTGCTCATTAGCCAGCTGGTTGGTTAGATTAAGCTCTTTATTATGTGCTTAATTAACAATACATGTACACACCCTTGTTCAGTCAATGAGTGTGGGCATTTTCTATTAGGTCCCAAGCCTGGATTCTCAAAGAGTGTGCTTGGCCACATCTATGCACACATATGCCTAGACTGGACACAAGAAATGATCAATTAGAAGCCAAAAAACCATTATCTTGATAGGAACAGTTCATCAAAATGGAAGGGGTGATAGACTGGAAATCCAAAGACCTGAGTTCTAGTCATGATTTTGCCAGTAGCTAATAGTATGGCTTTGAAGAAGTCATGTTGCCATCTTAGAGACAAGATGTTTCCTGATCTTTAAAGCAAGGAAATTGAACCAGATCTTTTTCTAAATTCTGATTCATTCATTCTTTGACCTCCTTAGAGGTCATCCTAGACCCAGTAAACTTGATAGTTACCAAGCCATTTATAGTAGTGTTTTTCCTGGTAGCAAAGGACTAGAAACAAAGTGAATACTCTATTTAATTAATTTAATTTAATTTATTTATTATTACTATTATTGTTATATATATAAATAATTATTATTGAACAATACTATGTTGGAAGAAAAATTTAATATGAAGAATTCAAAGAAACATAGTAAGACATGTATGGACTGATGCAAAGTGAAGAGCCGGGAGAATAATAAAAATGTTAACAATTAGACAAATGAAAAGAATGCAAAAAAATCCAAACAAAGTAATTGTAATGTTCAATTTTGGTTTCGATGAACAGATAATAATAAAACATGCCTCCATCCTCTCCGTAGTAAAGTGAGGGAGTACAGAAGTAGCCTATTGCATATGTTGTCACATGTGGTCATTGTATTGATTGTTTTTAACTCTTTTTCTTTGTTACAATTGAACAATGAACATTTATTAAGTGACTGCTATGTTCAAGGCACTGTGCTAAGTGCTAAGAATACCAAAAAAAAAAAAAAAGCAAAATATAGTCCCTGGCCTCAGGAAGCTTACATCTATTTGGGAAAGAGTAGGGAGATTCAGTGCAGTGCGATAGAGGTATAATCTGGAAATGACAGCACTGTTAAAGCAAAATCCTTTCTGTTTTTAAAACTTAAAAAAAAAACCTTATTTATACCATAAATCAACCTAGAAAAAAAATTTGATTCCAGGATGTGGACAGAGAAGAAAGGAGAAGAATTTTAATTTGCTAGCTTTTAATTAGCATCCACTGAGTACATATCTTTGGATTCAACACTTTACTCTAACCTGGGATTCCATCCAGAGTGCCCTTACTACATTGCTTCAGACACATCATAGGCTTAATAAATATTGTTGATCAAGCCACAGTACACAGAAGCTGATTTTGTGGTCTAGCTGTGAAAGGAAACTAGTAATCCTTCTCTGTTATTGGAACTTTCCCACACAACAGGTTCTAGGCAAAAAGCAAAAGTAGATGAATCTGACCTTTGGTGCGCTTCCTCCTGGGCTCTCCATTTCCTTTCTTCTCTCTCTCTATGACTTCTCCCTGTCCTCTAGTGAAGGTAGTTCCTCCAGAGACTCTTCCCTGACATTTTCTGCCCACCCTTCCCTACCACCATCACCATCAGATGCCCATCTCATCTTCTGTTTTTGATCTCAGGTATTAAATCATCTATAAAATGATAAATTATTTAGCCCATTATTTATGCAAGGTCTGGGAATACAAAGATAAAAATAAAACATTCTGTGTCCTTCAGAATCTCAATGGAATCACCAAAGAATTTGCTTATGAAGCTTAAAGCATGACCTTCCCCATAATTGTTTTGTTTTTTTAAGATAGCCATGAATATCCTTAATCTTCAAAACCCAAAGCAATAGAAGTTATAATGGAGTGTCAATGATTATTTTATTTCTTTTATATTGGGTGGGTTGGGATGCCTTCAAATCATAATAAGTGGGCAACTATGTATTAACCAATTATCTGTGACTAGCTGACCAACTAAGTACAGGGATCCCTTGTACATCGTGGATTTCCCCGTTTCGCTATATCTTAAGTCAGCATAAGATATTAAATAGGAATTTCTTGGGAGTCTTGTGGAAGCTAACAGAGGAAAAATTTAGAAACTCAGAAATGCATAAAATATATGTATAATATTGTATAATATCAACATATTTTATTTTTAATATCATAAACATATACAATTATCTTTTTAAAAGTGAATAGAAGTAAAAAGTTAATTTTCATATTATTTCTTTTTTAAATTTCTTTTTCAGATAGTATTTTACTTAACATTGACCCACATATAGTTTATGACTAGAAACTTAATCCAGATTTTACAGTAAGGTACTATAAACACCCCATAAAAGAAAGAGAAAAAAATTCAGACTTCTCTGCTACGAAGGGAGGGACAAAAAATTGTACCCAGATTTTCCAGATTACAGGGGTGCCCTAATCCCACTCCAGTGTGAAAGGGATACCAGGTATATCTCATGTGCTTTTGTATCATCCTGTTTGCTCCTTACAGAAGATTAATCCTTAACCAATCTCTATCCTAGATGCTAATTATTTCAGACCAGGGACTGCTTCTTCATTCGAAAACAGTTGAAGAGGCCTATTATAGGAACTTTTTTTTATCCTTACTTTCTATCTTAGAATAATAGTAAATATTGATTTCGAGGCAGAAAAGCTGTAAGGGGTAGGTAACTGGAATAAGTGAGTTATCCAGGGTCACACAACTATGAAGTATCTGAGGTCAGATTTGAACTCAGGGCCACCCATCTCCAGCTCTGGTGTTCTCTCCACTGATCCACCTAGCTGCCCCTATTGTATGAACTCTTTTTACTAAGGGATTCCCTTCTGCATACTACCCCAGCTAGTTCAATTTGTTGCAAAATGCAAACAATTATGTAGTCAAATAAAAGTCAGGTTTGCTTTGAAGTGATGGCGAAATTATACTCGAATGTCAAATGAAAACTTTCTCCTTAAAAGTCACTCCCCAAACTTCCTCTGAACATCAAATTTCCCTCAAGGACTACATAATGGTTGTTTCTTTTCTCCTCCCATTTCCCACCCCCCCCCCCAACTCAGGGTTATTTCACTATTTCTTTAGTGCCTTCTTCAAATTATGATATACATGGAATAGTCAAGATATCATGGCCTCACTGGCTATCTTCTGCCATCACTTGGTCTGGGAATACTTCCTTTCCAAATCTTCCATTCCTTTTTCTCTCTCTCACCCCACTCAAATTCTTTTGCTCTGCCTTACATCCCCTTCACACTATTGATCCTGTTAAGATTTCCCACCTGTCTTCCTCCTAAAAGATCTTGAAAATCTACTACTTAATGAAATGTAAAGGGACCTTGTCCAAAACAAACTCAACGCATGTTAATCTGGGTATAGGCAATTGGCAACTGACCAAAATAAAGGCAGAAAAATAAGTAAAATTAAAATTCTAGATCCACATCATTTCCCCATACAGAATGGAGTCCTATAGCAATTTGCCCAATTGCACTTGTTCTTGCCTTGAGATGCATTGGTGCAAGTTATTGCATCAGGCATTAGCTCCCATGTAGGTCTTTACCCCAAATTCTTGCACTGGCACTTCAGTTGAGGAAACTTCTCTTTGTTTCATTTGCACTATTTTGGTGCTGGTAGTGGTTGCAAGGTGCAAGAGTGCTGATGCTGCTGAATCTGACTATGCACAATTTTTGACTTGTGGGAGGGGTCTTGGAGTGTCAGTTTCATAAGACAAGATCCTATGGTTCTCTAGGTACGACTAGAGCTCACAAAGAAAACCTCCCCGGTGTTTTTAGGCTTGCTATTACCCCTGCTTTGCTGAATTTTTTACCCTCCAATCCTTTCTTTCAGTTGGTGTCTGGAACTACAGGGCAAGTTCCCTGGGTGGGTACCTTATAATTTGATTTTAAACACACATATATATATTGATTCTATATATAATCTATATAGGATTTTCTATATACTAAGAGCAGTATATACTAGCTCTTAGAACCCTTCTTGGAGATTCAAATCCTGCATCTAACACACACATGTTGTATGAGATACACACACACACACACACACACACACACACACATATATATCATATGTTAAGTGATCTTAGGCTAGTCATTTCACCTTCACTTTTTTGGACCCTCCATTTCTTGATCTACAAAATGAGTGAGTTGTCCTAGATCACCTCTGAGGTCCCATCTAGCTATAAATCTATGATCCTCGGTTTTCTGTAAAATCAAAAAAGTCATTCCGCTATTTAAGTCCTCAGGAGAGGTTGAGGATAGCCAAATAGATGTGAGCTTCTGAAGTTATTTTCCAAAGGGGAGAATTTAATGTAAAACATGTTCAGCACAGGACCAGAAGACAAGAGACCTGGATTCTAAACTTGCCTCTGACATTAACTCTTTGTAATCTTGGCCAAATTGATTAATTTCATGGAGGCTCCATTTCCTCACCTGTCAAATATCGGGACTGAGATAGATGATTTCTAAAGTCCTTCATAGTTCTAACATTCTAGGAATCTCTGACATGAACTGTTTTTTAATGTCTATGTAGGTTTCTCCACGAATTCTTTAGGTCTAGATTTCCCAATAATTCAGACAAATAATTCACAGGTAAAGGACCTAATTCTTCCATTCCCAATTTGGAAGTCTGAGGAATGGAAAGGATTTCCTAGGAATCTGGGGAGTTGGAAGGCTCTTTACAAAAATTTTGTGATAGTTCCACAATGGGACATTACCATCTTAATAGGAAATTCATAATCACAAGATTCTCCTAAAGGAGAAGAGAGGTATATGAGGAATGGGAGTTATGTCCTATCTTGACTCAGTCATTAGTCAAGCAAGCAGCTAAAACAAGTCCTTCCTCTAACTCCATTAAACTACATTCCATTTGGTGACACATTTGAAAATTAATTGAAATAAAAATAAACAGTATAAATAAATTTTTATTCTTAAAAATGGAAACAAACAATGGAATAAGGTTAAATAGGATCTGGAGGTAACAACATTCACTTGTTGGTAAAACATCAGCCTGCTACTTGATTGTTTCCATATTTAAAAATGCCAACTGGAACTCTAGGTCAATCCAGGGTATATTTGTTTATTTTTTCATCATTTAAAAAATTTCAACATATCTTTTCATCAACTTAGCTCAGATCCCTGTCCTAACTCATTAAACACTGCTTATTTAATGAACTAAAGACTTCTTTCCTAATTGTTATTATTAATATCTCTCTATGTTAAATCCCATAATATCTTAGGATCAAATAAGTATTTCAGTTGCTAAATGGATATTTATAGCAATAAAATAAAGAATTACTTGCAATATTTTAGCTGTGATAAAAATCATAGCAAGATTATCCCAAACCATATCCCAAAGAGATAATAAGGAAAAAGACTTGTACAAGAATATTCATAGCCACACAGTTTGTGGTGGCCAAAAATTGGAAAATGAGGGGATGCCCTTCGATTGGGGAATGGCTGAACAAATGATGGTATATTTTGGTGATGGAATACTATTGTGCTCAAAGGAATAATGAACTGGAGGAATTCCATGGAAACTGGAATAATCTCCAGGAATTGATGCAGAATGAAAGGAGCAGAATCAGGGGAACATTATACACAGAGACTGATACACTGTGGTACAACCGAAGGTAATGGACTTCTCTACTAGCAGCAATGCAATGATCCAGGACAATCCTGAGGGAGCTATGGAAAGAACACTATCCACATTCAGAGAAAGAACTGTGGAAGTAGAAACACAGAAGAAAAACAACTGCCTGATTACATGGGTTGATGGGGATTTGATTGGGGATGTAGACTAAATGATCACCCTAATGCAAGTATTAATAATATGGAAATAGTTATTGATCAATGACAAATGGGAAACCCAGTGGATTTGCTCATTGGCTATGGGAAGGGGTGGGAAGAGGGGAGAGAAAGAACATTAGTCATGTAACTATGGGAAAATATTCTAAATTAATTAATTAAATACAATTTTACAAGATTATCCCAAACCCTTACTATAATTTCGAACTATTTCTCTTCATTTTGGAGAGCATAGTCCCACATCAGTTGGTTCATTAAATCTAGGAAATGAAATCTTTTTTACATAAATCTTCTTTGTATTATTTACAAGAGTTACAATAATTTCATCAGAAAAGAAGGTCTCTCCATCTCTTTTCCTGTCCTCTCCATTTTCTTTCTAGTCAAGATAAGAAAACAGCCTCTAGCCTCTTTTGAGATATTTTCTTTAAAGTCTCTTTAAATTGAGAATTAAACTTACCATTTCTCCAACTTTCCTTTTCACTCTTTAGAAGAGCAATAGTAATCTATTAGTCTCTGAAGAAGAGCCCAGTAAAATATTTTTTACACCTAAAAATAAAAGCAAAAAACAAACCCAACAGTTAAAAAGGAACATTGTATTTTATTTTTTAACTTTTTATTATCATGCAAAATACACTTCCATATTGGTCATTGTTGTAAGAGCAAAGTCATACATGGCCAAAATCCCAAAATAAAACTGTAAATACCCTGATGTGAAAGATAACTCCCACAGTTCTTTCTCTGGAGGTGGACAGCATTCCCAGTCATGTCTTCCAGGATTCTCCATGATCAGATCTGCACTGCTCAGAGAAGCTAAGTTTTCACAGATAATCATCATCCAATATCACTGTTACCTTGGATAATGTTCTCCTGGTACTGCTTATTTTGCTCAGCATCAGTTCATAGAGATCTTTCCAGCCTTTTCTGAAATCGTCTTGCTTATCATTTCTTATAGAACACTATATTCTGTTTGTATTTTAGTCCACTACTGCTGCTCACTGGTTATGCTTCAGGCAAGTGTGTGGAGTGTTTGTTTTTGTCCTCTAAGAATAACAATAACAGGCACTCATCTCGAATAACGAGCCCAACAATCTCTAGTAGACAAAAATAGTATTAATGATCATCACTATTTAACCTGTCTGACTAATCCTTTTAAGACTGATTTGTAAGATCATCATTCAACAAGCATTTATTAAGCTCCTTGAGATTAGGGTTTGTTTTATTATTTATGTTTTTATCTCCTAGTACAGTGTGTGGCACATAGGTGCTTAGTTGAACGTTAACTGATTGCTACACAGTATGGTAGTTTTACTGAAGATATTTATGTTTTATTCAAGAATATGTATATTGGGGGTAGCTGGGTGACTCAGTGGATTGAGAGTCAGTCCCAGAGAAGGGAGTTCCTGGGTTCAAATCTAGCCTTAGATACTTCCTAGTTGTGTGACCCTGGGCAAGTCACTTGACCCCCATTGCCTAGCCCTTACCACTCTTCTGCCTTAGAACCAATACACAATATTGATTCTAAGAGAGAAGGTAAGGGTTTTTAAAAAATATGTAGATGTTAAATTTATATATATTATATATCTATGTATTAAATATATATGTAATACAAATGTGGACAGCTAGGATATATGTAAAACAAAATGTGGGCACAATGGATAGAATACAGGGCCTGAAGTCAGGAAGAACTGAGTTCAAATGTGGCCTCAGATACTTACTAGCTATGTGATGCTGGGATAGTCACTTAACCTGATTTGCCTCAGTTTCCTCATCTGTAAAATAAACTGGAGAAAGAAATGGCAAACCATTCCAATATCTTTGCCAAGAAAACCCCAAATAGAGTTATGAAGAGTCAAATATGAAGGATGAATGAACAACAAAACTACAAAACAAAATAATTACAGAGTAATTTGGGGAGGGTGATTCTTCTAGGAGCTAAAAAAGTCGGGAAAGATGTCTTGTGGGAGGTGGCAGTTGAGCTGAGGGAAAGGAAGCTGGGATTGTAAGAGACAGAGAGGTAGAGGAAGAACCAGTGTAAGGGATGACCTGAGCCTAAGCTTAGAGATGAGAGATGGAGTGGTGTGTGTGGGGGGGGGGGGGGGGGACATCTAACCTCACCACCACCCCAGAATTGCTCCCCAGAATTTGTTCTCACATGTGAGCGTTGGATCCCCAGTGGTAACTACTATGCCATGGATTTTGGTTACGATATGGGTCTACATGAATAAGAATTTAGTGTAACAAGTCCACCAGTGTGCTTCCTATTAACAGAGAGCTAGAAAAGCAAATTAGTTCTCATCAAGGGCATTATTCTATCATATTACCTGCCCTGTGAGGGCGGGGAAGAAGGAGGGGGAAAATGAGACAGATTTTTGGACATAACTAATGTTTCTCTTGGATGATCATATTTATTATAATGTATCATATGTAAAATCACATATATTGTATCATTGTTTTGTTACATATAAAACATAAAAAGAAATCAGAAACAAAAAAAAAGATGGCACAGCAAGAACAGTAACTACAAAACTTTTCCTCCTTTAATCCAAGGACTCTACTCACTGTCTCAAAAATACACATAGCATCCATAGGGCTAGTTAAATATTAGTACTGTGGCACGAGTCTAAGAAATACAAATGGCCAAGACTTGCTATTCTGGTACTGTAAGGCCTAGAAGTCTTTTCTCTCCCAGGAGAGTCTCACCAACCTACTGTGTGGGCCCAATGTCACTTTTGGTTAGATCGCTTAACTGGGTTCCCCAAATGGCTTCCTCTCTTCCTCTCAATCCTCCACTGCTAGGCTCTAATCCATAGTCTTGTTTCTGATGCTCCAAGTCTTGAAAACTGCTTTGTCCCCTAAGTAACAGTCTCCCTTAGTGTCTCTGGATTGCATATCTCTAACCATGCCTCAAACTCCCCCAAATGACTCTCCAGTCTCTAGATGAGGTATCTCCTTATGGGAGAGGAGATCCAAGGGAGACACTGTGGAAAGCCTTTCCTCCCCCCTTCTTCTAATTTATTTAGAGAAAAATGTTCACTCTTTCTGACATGTGAACACTTTGTTAATACATTAATACTTCGTTATATTTGTTATTGACTTTTCTTCTTTCTCTGATTGTATCAATGGCGGCAGGGAGAGAATATGGCTCTCTGTTACTCCCCTTTCCAGGAACTAAAAGATTGATTTGACTGGACCAGAGAGCACATGAAGAGGAACAAGGAATAAATAAGCCTGAAAAAGTAGGTTGAACTTCATTGTGAAAGGCTTTTAATTTCCCAGAGGAAATAGGGAGCTACTAGAGGTTTTCAAAAAGAGGAAGTGGCATGGTCAGACCCATGCCTTTGAAACATCACGTTGGTTGTGATGTGGAAGATGGTTTGGAAGGGGGAAAGATAAGGCAGGGAAACCAATTAGAAGGCATTAGAATAGTGGAGATAGATAGTGATGAGATCCCCAGCTAGGGTGGTAGATTAGGGTTTAGATATAAAAGATATTGTCAGGGGAGGTTTGGCAAGACTTGGCAACTGCTTGGATGTCTGGAGTGAGTAAAGAGCTAGCAACCAAGGATGACTCAGGGTTTCAAATCTAGTTACCTGGAAGAATGCTGGTGACTGAAAGCGGGATGTTTGGAAAAGGGGTGGGGTTGGGGAAATGAATAAGGAGTTTTGTTTTGGATATCTTGAATTTGAGATGCCTATGGGATATGCAGTTCAAAATGTCCATAAGGCAGCTGATGATGCGGATTTGGAGCTCAGGAAAGAGACTAGGTTTAATTTTAAAAAAGGGGGGGGGGGAGCAAATGGAAGTGACTACGCCTAGAGACTAGAGGTCTTGGATTCAAATTTGGCCTCAGACATTTCCTAGCTGTGTGATCCTGGGCAAGTCACTCAACCCCCTTTGCCTGGTCCTTACCATTCTTTTGCCTTGGAACCAATACAAAATGTTGATTCTAAGAGGAAGGTAAAGGGGGTTTTTTGTTGTTGTTATTGTTGGGTTTTTTTAAAGCAAAAGTGTTAGAGTCACCTGGAATAGGTAGATTCATCGGATCTGATAAGAGCATACAAGATGAAGAGTATAGCAAGAGAGATGGGGGGGGGGGGATGTCCAGGAGAGTGCTTTGGGAGAATACTCAGCATTAGGGAATTCTGCATGAATGATACATACAGTAAAGCAGTCAGATAAATAGAAGGAGACTCAAGAGAGAGGAGTATCACAAAAACCCAGAAAGGAGAAAGGGTAGCTCATGAATGTTATTCAAGTCAAAAAAGAGTAAAGATTGAGAAAAGACCAGCAGATTTTGCCATCAAGAGGTCAGTGGCAACTTTTTCAAGAGATCAGATTCAGTTTGAGATCTGAAGTCAGATATGCAAGGGGAGAGAATTCAGGAAGGAAGTAGCAGTGACAGCTTTTTCTAGGAATTTGGCTAGGAACAATGCCTTGAAAGGGGTGTTAAAGTTAAGTTAGGAACTCCAGGTTCTTAGTTTCCATTGAGCTTATTAATAATCACTTGAAATAGAGAAAGCAGATTGATAGAGATTAAAGCCTTTTATTTACTCTAAATCTGACCACGTGTTTCTCCAGAAAGCTGGCTCTCTCAGTCATGGTCCGTCACTGCCACTAACCAAGGGAGTAGAGGGAGCCAAGAGGCCTGAATTACCCCTCTTATCCTATGTCCTTGCACATATCCCTGTGCGTTCACATCCATTCACACAGCGTAGGCTGCACAACTGAGATGAGCTGGGTCCAACGAGCACTTGGGGAAAGGGGGGGCAGATTCTGTTTACACAGGGGTAGAGTTTAGTTCGAAGATTTTGGGGGGTTTTGTATTGTATTTTAATTTATTTTATTAAATATTTCCTAATTACATTTTAATCTGGTTCCAATCTATTATGCTTTTTCCTGACCTTTTCTGTCAGTTGACAATGAGTTTGACACCTTTTAAATACAGGATAATTAAGAAAAGGAAAGTACTAGAATTAAAAAGGATTAAGAAAATCTTCCTATAGAAGATACAATTTTATGCTGAAGGGGATGTGGCAAAGTGGGGACATTAATGCATTGCTGGTGGAGTTGTGAATTGATCCAACCATTCTGGAGGGCAATTTGGAACTATGCCCAAAGGGCGCTAAAAGACTGTCTGCCCTTTGATCCAGCCATAGCACTGCTGGGTCTGTACCCCAAAGAGATAATAAGGAAAAAGACTTATAGAAGAATATTCATAGCTGCGCTCTTTGTGGTGGCCAAAAACTGGAAAATGAGGGGATGCCCTTCAATTGGGGAATGGCTGAACAAATTGTGGTATATGTTGGTGATGGAATACCATTGTGCTCAAAGGAATAATAAAGTGGAGGAATTCCATGGAGACTGGAACAACCTCCAGGAATTGATGCAGAGCGAGAGGAGCAGAACCAGGAGAACATTGTACACAGAGACTGATACACTGTGGTACAATCAAATGTAACGGACTTTTCTATTAGTGCAATGATCCAGGACAATTCTGAGGGACTTATGAGAAAGAACACTATCCACATTCAGAGGAAAAACTGTGAGAGTAGAAACACAGAAGAAAAACAACTGCTTGAATATATGGGTCGAGGGGATATGATTGGGGATATAGACTCTAAATGAACATCCTAAAGCAAACACCAACAACATGGAAATGGGTTCTGATCAAGGACACATGTAATAACCAGTGGAATTGTGCATCAGCTATGGGAAGGGGAGGGGAGGGAAAGAATATAATTCTTATAAACAAGGAATAATGTTCTAAATTGACTAAATAAAATTAAAATTACAAAAAGAAGATAGAATTTTAGTTGGGTTTTAAAGGAAGCAATTCCCAATGTAATAGTTATCATATACATTATTAGAATCACAGTATGTGTTTTTCTTTTGGCTCTGTTTATCTTTGTTCATACAAATCTTATTAGCAATTAGGAATATTTTCATGTAGATATCTAGAGTATATTTTAATTAAATTATGATTGTTAATAATTCATTGAAATTTATTGCCATGATAATTTTAATGAATAGATATGAAATTGTTAATTGTTTGAATTATTGTTCTTTTAAAAACCATTTACATACTTAAAAAGAAAAACCCTTCTCTTCCATCTTAGAATCAATACTGTGTATTGGTTCCAAGGCAGAAGAGTGGTAAGGACTAGGCAATGGGGGTCAAATAACTTGCCCAGGGTCACACAGCTAGGAAGTGTCTGAGGTCATATTTGAACCCAGGACCTCCAATATCTAGGCCTGGCTCTCAATCCACTGAGCCACCTAGCTGCTCCCTATATTTTAACCAGCTTTCTACTATAGCTCTTAGAGTTAAAGATTTGTTTCAATTCCATGATGCTTTAGAGAAGACTTTTATCATTGAGATCTGATACAGATAAATTCCCCCTCCACAATTTCTCTTCTAATTCAATCTTTATTTTTTTAATGAAAAACCTTTTAAGTTTTACGTAGTTAAGAATATTTATTTTAAGCTTTGCTACCTTATCTACCCTTGTTTAATTAAGAATTTTCTCCCAGAATAGCACTTCCAGAACTCAAAATATATCATGAAGCAACAGATACCATAAACTTTTGGTGATGGTTAAAAAATAGAAAAGTAGATTAATCAAATATATTGGTCAAAGGAGAAACAAGTAATGTTAGTCAATAACCCAGAGCTCTATAAATATGAAAACATAAATTATTTAGGAAAGAACTCCCCACTGAATAAGAACTGTTGGAAAAATTAGAAATCGGTTTAGCAGAAATTAAACTTGGATCAATATCATATCCTATAATCCACAATAATAAAAATTTTTAAATGACCTGAATATTAAAAATCATATAATAAAATAGAAGAAAATCAGATTATGTATCTTTCACAGTAGGAGATGAGAAGATTGGATTTAGCTATTTCCTGATTGTAACAATGAAGATACTTAGCTCTTCCTTTATTGTGATGATTAAATTATAATCTCCTGATGGTAACAATGAAGGTACTTAGCTCTTCCTTTATTGGGAAGATTGAATTATAATCCACAATCTATTTTTAGATTTTAATCCCCAAAAGGTGATAACTCGGTATTTTAAGTAGATCTACCAATTTTAACTTCAAAAAGGTAGTCAGTAACTTCAAAAAGTGAACTAACCAAAAAAAGGTGTTAAGTAACCCAAAATGATATAATCTAACCAAAGAAGATGTGAACTAAAGAGTGGGCAGTCCTGGAGAAAAGTGTCTGCTGTGATTGGTAGATGTGAAATTTAGGAGAGGTGACACAAAAAAAAAAGATCTTTAAAAAGAGGACCAGAGGCCAGAAGAAGATATTTGATTCAATTCGAGGAGATTGAAGAGCTTCTTTCCACTTAGGAAAGTGGAAAGTGGTGAGTGAAGGGCTGACTTAGTGATCCCACCTTTCTTGGAGGCATAAAGCCTCCAGGAAAGGCCCATCATCTTGAGACTCTCTTCCCGTGGCTGGGGTTTAGAATTTCTAACTGGTATCAGTGGAAGCCAGAGTTCGTTCTCTCTCTCTCTCCCTCTCTCCCTTTCTCCCCCTCCTCTCCTCTTTTCTCTCTTCCTTACTATCTTCCCTCTATTGTAAATAAACTACCATAAATTCCATTTACTTTAGTAATTCATTTTGGGATTTAGAAATTAAATCCCTGGTGACCACTTATATAAATATTCAGAGACCAACAACAATTAATTAATTTATTTATTTTTTAAATTTTATAATATTTTATTTGATCATTTCCATGCATTATACATTAAAGACAAAGATCATTTTCTTTTCCTCCCCCTCACCCCCCATAGCCGACATGTGATTCCACTGGGTATCACATGTGTTCTTGATTCGAACCTATTGCCATGTTGTTAATATTTGCATTAGAGTGTTCATTTAGAGTCTCTCCTCTGTCATGTCCCCTCAACCTCTGTGGTCAGGCAGTTGATTTTCCTCGGTGCTTCTACTCCCACAGATTGTCCTCTGCTTATGAATAGTGTTTTTTCTCCTAGATCCCTGCAGATTGTTCAGGGACATTACACTGCCACTAATGGAGAAGTCCATTACGTTCAATTATAAACAATTAATTTTAACAGAGATGAATTCTTAATCCAGCAAGCAATAGAGGCAATTGTAAAAGATATCATTGATTGCCCAAAACTGAAAAAAATTTTACATGAATAAAATGAATGCATTTAGAATAAGAAGTGATTGAGTGGAGAAAAAAATCTTTCTGACATATATCTTTGATAAGTTATACAAATCAAATTATAAAGACAATTAACAAAAATTTATAAGGTCAAAAGCTATTCCCCAATATACAATTAGTCAAAGAATATGAATATGAACAAATACTTTTCACATAAAGACTTACAAAATATTAACAACCATTTAAGAAATTACTCCAAATCAATAATAAGAAAAAGGCAAAGGAAAGCAGCTTAGAGGTTTCAACTCATATCCAGTTAATCAGTTAAATCTAGTTAAACAATGATAAAATATGGAAATAGTCACTGTAGGAGTAGATAGGGAAAAACTGGCACACTGATGAGCTATTAGAGCTGTGAATTAGTACAATCATTCTGGAAAGTAATTTGGAATTAGGTAAATAAAGTGTCTAAATGTCTATATTCTTTGACCCAGAGTTTCCACTGTTAGACATATGGTAAGGAGGTCAATGACAAAAATAAAGTGTTCTTATTCATATTTATAATGACACTTTTGTGTAAAGACCTGGAAACTGAAGGATTGTCCCTCAGTTGGGGGATGGTGGAACAAATTGTGGCATATGATTGTAATGGAATATTACTGTGCAATAAGAAATAATGAATGAGACAATAAAAAAAAAGCCTGGAAAGACATACGAAGTGATGCAAAGTGAAGTGAGCAGAACCAGCAGAATGTTGTACGCAGTAAGAGCAATGATGTATAATGATCAACAGTGAATAAGTTAACTATTATTAGCAAAGCAAAGATCCAGGACAAACCTATGGGTTTCATGACAGAAAAGGTTATCTGCCATCATAGAAGGTAGTGATGAAGTCTGAATAAAGATTGAAACATAACATTCTTCACTCTATTTCTTCCATAATTTTTTCTCTAAAAACCACTATCCACATTCAGAGGAAAAGCTGTGGGAGTAGAAGCACAGAAGAAAAACAACTGCTTGAATACATGGGTCGATGTGGATATGACTGGGGATATAGACTAAAAGATCACACGAATAACAATATTATAGAAATAGGTCTTGATCAATGACACCTGTAAAACCTAGCTCCAGTCTTTTTTGCTAAGCCCTATTTCCATATCACCATAATCCTATTGTACATCTCCAAGCACATGTCCCATAGGGCATCTTATATTCAACATGTCTGAAATAGATTTCATTATCTTCCTCCCTAAATCTACACTTCTTCTAAATTTCCCCTTTTCTCTTGAGGGCATCCTTAAAAGTCAGAGGCATCCTCCTCTCTCTTCTCTTAACTCCCAAATCCAATATTTTTGTCTATTCTACTTCCACAGTATCTTAGACAGAAAGATATCCTGAAAGAAATGGAGGGTAGTATGTGTCAGGTGAGTCAAACCACCACTCTTTGGTTAGCATTTCTTCTTATAGAGAAAGCCTGGGAATCTGTAGGCAAAGACTCTTGGAATAAACAGCAGTATCTCCAAGACCACCAACCCTGCTTTCAACCCAGACTCAATAACTATAATCTAAGAGCAATCCTTGTGAGATTCAATCAGTCCATCTTCTCATTTTTCAACTGACGATAATACTTTGGCACTTCTCTTATTGACTTCTCCACAGAGCTCCATTACTAGGATAACCTCATTACCCAGAAGGATCCCATCAGCCTTGGTATTCCACCTTATTCCACTCTCAGTCTTTCTGATTGGAGCGTGGGGTCATGAACTCCAAGCCTCCACTTAAGGAGAGAGCTCAGCTAGGACATCTCATTTCTCAGCTGGTGGCACTACTTTGGTATTTCTCTGATTGACTTCTTCACTGTGGCCCCATCTTGAGTAACTTCTCCCCACCCCAACTCTCTTTTAAGTTTCTTTTTCTATGTTGCCTTTCTCTATTAGATTATAAACTCTTTGAAGGCAGGAAATTGTAGCTTTTTAAAAAATTTACAACAAAAACACTGTTTATGTTTAGTCATTTCAACCATATCCAACTCTTTGTGATCCCGTTGGGAGTTTTCTTATCAAAGATACTGGGAGTGGGACTTTTGGGTTAAGATGGCTGCAGTATAGAGACAGGGCTCTTCCTTTCCTCACCACTGACCAATATAGACTACCTCAAAAGGACAAAAAACAAGTGCAGATGAGTGAAGGGGATCCATAGTAGGGTGCAGCATTGAAGGTAGGTGGGATTTGGGCATTTCCATACTATAAGGGGGTGAAATAGCTCCTAACAAAATGTAAACTGATCAACCCTCCCCCACTCCACCTACTACACCAGAGTCAGGGCCAGCACACCAGAATCAGAGCAAGTGCTGGACAATCTCTAGGTGCACAGAAGCTGATTAAGAGCACCATGGATTTACCCCTGACAGCAGCTAGATTTGGGACTCCAGGAGGTTGAGGAACACTGACCTTGGGCACACAGATAGAGCAGAGAGCTGTGGCACACAGAAGCCACTGAGACTTGAAAAATAGCCTTAGGCAAAAACCACTCCATAGCTCAACACACAGAGAATCTGCCCTCTTCACTCAGACTTCTGGCTGGGAAGGGAAGAAATAATCAGCATAGCAATGGCCAACAACACTCAGAAATACAATCTTAAACCACCAAAAAGAACAAGAGAAAAGCATTGACCCTGGATAAATTTTATGGAGAAAAAATCCAGACTACAGAGGAGATAGCAGAGGACTACAAACAAGTAAACAGAACCAAACCTTCACAGAAACACACACACAAATGGAAATTGGTCACAAGCTCTTGAAGAGCTTAAATCTGAGATTATGGATCAAATGAGAAAGATAGAAAGTACTTGGCAAGAAAAGTGGTAAATAGTTCAAAAAGAAAATAACAGTTTAAAAGACAGAAATTCCCACTTAGAAAAAGAAGTCCAGAAATCAAACTAAATAAGCAAATTGGAGACCAGAATTAAACAGCTGAAAGCCATGAAAAGCAGGATAGACCAAACTGAAAAGGAAAATCAAAATATCATCATGGAAAAAAGACTTGTACAAAAATATTTATAGTTATGCTCTTTGTGGTGGGAAAAATTGGAAAATTAGTGGAAGCCCTTCAATTGGGGAATGGCTGAACAAATTGTGGTATCTGTTGGTGATGGAATACTATTGTGCTCAAAGGAATAATGAATTGGATGAATTCCATATGAATTGGAACAACCTCCAGGAATTGATGCAGAGTGAAAGGAGCAGAACCAGGAGAACATTATGCACAGAGACTGATACACTGTGGTACAATTGAATGTAATGAATTTCTCCATTAGTGGCAATACAGTGATCCTGAACAACTCAAAGGAATTTATGAGAAAGAACACTATCCACATTCAGAGGAAAAACTGTGGGAGCAGAAACATAGAAGAAAAACAACTGCTTGAATACATGGGTTGAGGGGATATGACTGGGGATGTAGACCCTAAATGGGCCCCCTAGTGCAAATATCAGTAATATGGAAATAGGTATTGATCAATGACACATGTAAAACCCAGTGGAATTGCATGTTGGCTATGGGAGTGGGAGGTAGAGGGGAGGGAAAGAACATGAATCATGTAACCATGGAAAAATATTCTAAATTAATTAATTAAATAAAATTTTTTTTTAAAAGATACTGGAGTAGTTTGCCATTTTCTTTTCCAACTTATTTTATGGTTGAGGAAACTGAGGGAAATAGGGTTAAATGACTTGCCCAGGGTCCCATTATTAGAATCTGAGACCAGATTGAACTCAGGTCTTCCTGTCTCCAAGTCTAGTACTCTATCTTATGCATTCACTTAGCCCTCATAATCACTTAAATGCTTTTCCATTCATTCATTCACCAATACCACGTGGTCTTCTTGATGACAATTTCATGATACAGTCTGAGATCTGGTCATACTTTATTCATACTTTTCCTTACCATTTCCCTTGAGATTCTAGACCTTTGTTCTTCCAAATAAATGTTGCTATTATTTTTTTTATTTCTACCAAATACACCTTCAGTAATTTCATTAAAATAGCACTAAAACTCAGCAAGGCAGTCTATGACAAGCCCAAAGATCCCAGCTTTTGGGACAAAAATCCACTATTTGATAAAAACTGCTGGGACAATTGGAAGACCGTGTGGGAAAAATTAGGCTTGGGTCAACACCTCATACCCTACACCAAGATAAACTCAGAATGGGTGAATGACTTGAACATAAAAAAGGAAAGTATATATAAATTATGTGAACACCGAATACTATACATGTCTGACCTCTGGGTAGGGAAAAATTTTAAAACCAAGCAAGACTTCTAAATAATCACAAAATGTAAAATCAATAATTTTGATTACATCAAATTAAAAAGGTTTTGTACAAACAAAACCAAATATAACCAAAAATAGAAGGGAAATAACAAACTGGGAAACAATCTTCATAACAAAAACCTTTGGAAAAGGTCTAATTACTCAAATTTGCAAAGAGCTAAATCAATTGTACAAAAAATCAAGCCATTCTCCAATTGATAAATGGGCAAGGGACATGGATAGGCAATTTTCAGTTAAAGAAATCAAAACTATTAAATAGCACATGAAAAAGTGCTCTAAATCTCTCATAATCAGAGAGATGCAAATCAAAACAGTTCTGAGGTACCACCTCACACCTAGCAGATTGGCTAACATGACAGCAGAGGAAAGTAATGAATGCTGGAGGGGATGTGGCAACGTAGGGACATTAATGCATTGCTGGTGGAGTTGTGAATTGACCCAACCATTCTGGAGGGCAATTTGGAGCTATGCCCAAAGGGTGACAAAAGAATGTCTGCCCTTTGATCCAGCCATAGCACTGCTGAGTCTGTACCCCAAAGAGATAATAAGGAAAAAGACTTATAGAAGAATATTCATAGCTGCACTCTTTGTGGTGGCAGAAAATTGGAAAATGAGGGGATGCCCTTCAATTGGGGAATGGCTGAACAAATTGTGGTATATGTTGGTGATGGAATACTATTGTGCTCAAAGGAATAATAAATTGGAGGAATTCCATGTGAACTGGAACAACCTCCAGGAATTGATGCAGAGCGAGAGGAGCAGAGCCAGGAGAACATTGTACACAGAGACTGATAACCTGTGGTACAATCGAATGTAATAGACTTCTTCATTAGTGGTAATGCAGCGATCCTGAACAACTTGGAAGGATCTGTGAGAAAGAACACTATCCACAATCAGAGGAAAAACTGTGGGAGTAGAAACACAGAAGAAAAACAACTGCTTGACTACATAGGTCAAGGGGGATATGACTGGGGATGTAGACTCTAAATGAACATCCTAGTGCAAACACCAACAACATGGAAATGGGTTTTGATCAAGGACACATGTAATACCCAGTGGAATTGCACATTGGCTTATGGGAGGGGTGGGGGAAGGGGAGGAAAGAATAGAAAATTATTTTTGTAACCAAGGAATAATGTTTGAAATTGACCAAATAAAAAAAATAATGTTAAAAAATAAAATAAAATAGCACTAAATCTGTACGTTAATTTATGTAAATCTTAAACGGACTTTAGTTTACTCTTTTTTTTTTAAACCCTTACCTTCCGTCTTGGAGTCAATACTGTGTATTGACTCCAAGGCAGAAGAGTGGTAAGGGCTAGGCAATGGGGGTCAAGTAACTTGCCCAGGGTCACACAACTGGGAAATGTCTGAGGCCAGATTTGAACCTAGGACCTCCAGTCTCTAGGCCTGGTTCTCAATCCACTGAGCTACCCAGCTGCCCCCTACTCTTGGTTTTTTATCTCTAGTCCCTTGCCCAAAGCCTGATTGTGTCAGGTATGCTTATACATGCTTATCAACAATAATTGATAGCCAAGAACTCCAAACTCTAAGATTATACATGTAGGTTCAGTCTTGGATGATTGTCCCAATATAGTTGTCTTTGGTTTCCTTTGCTCTATGGTTACCCAATTCCATTGAACATCATCTCCTCCAGGAAAGAGAAGAAAGCTGATTTCAATGAGTCCTCAATCTGGTCTCTTTCCTTAGAGGAATGGGAATTGACGCCATTCCTTCAACTCCAAATACTAGTTTCCTTACACGAACTGCCTAAGGCCCTGAGAGGACTCCCCCATAAAGTCACACTCCTATGGAGAATGAAAATTTATCTAAACTCTGTTAGCAAACATCTCCTTTCTCATACCTTCCCCATACTGAACCTCCTGTAGTCATCATCTTAATCCCATTCCACTCTTTATTCCCATTTCCCTTAATCGACTCTGTCACCTATGTCCCATTCTAAAGCTATCCACTGTGATTTCTCCTTCCATTTTCTGGCACTCACTAAGTCCTCGCTTCCTCCTGATGACACAGCTTCCTGGAACACCCTTTCCAGCAGTGGCTACACTTTCCATTCTCATGACTCAATGATTAGGGTTTGAAAGTTGATAAATTTCCCATTGCTTGCTTCCCATTGCCAGGTTCTTCCTCTACCGTGATAATTCAGTAATCTCTCTTCCTTTGTAGTTCATTCAATCCATATCACACTTGCTTCCTTTCCCTATCTTGACCACTTGTTGAACCATTTCAACTCTGCTTTGTACTCTTCTCTTGAGTTATTTGTCCCCTTACCACATTGACAATTTTATTCTGTCAAGCCTCGGTCTTGGATCATTACTATCATACTTTGCCTTTGATCCTACAAATGTACTACTGACTGAAGCTAAAGAAAATCATGAAACTGTGCTGATGACAGATTTATGTTATATAGCCTCAACAGGACCCTCAACTGCCACAAGGCAATTCTTCTATAGTTCCCTAATTTATTCACTATTCCACTCACCACAGTGGTTCTTCCAAGCCTTTTATTTCTCTTCAAGCCTCCTCATCCTACTCTCTCAGCTCAGAACTTGCCTCACATTTTACTGGAAGAATTAAAGCCATTCACAAAGAGCTCCTTCTTTTCCTCTCATCTCACATCGCATCGCCTAGATGGCTTCCAATACTATCTCCTTCTTCATCCCTTACATTAAAAAGTCCTTCTCTTTGCCAAAGTGAACTCATTTACATGCACAAGAAATCCCATTCCATCTTGTCTTCTCCAGTAGATTGCCTTCTCATCATCCCTACTCTCACTTAACTTCAATCTTTCTCTATTATAGCTGTTCCTTTACTGTCTACAAACCACTCCCCCATCCTCAGAAAATTTTGCTTGATCCATCCGCCCTTTATCATCCCATATTTCTCATCTGTGCCCCAAACTCTTCCCACTTCCAAACTTCCTTATTGCTGTCAAGGGAGTACCATCTTCCCAGACTTCTAAACTACCAATCTAGGTATAATCCTTTACTGCTCATTTTTTCTTACCCTCCATATCTAAATCATTGCCAAGAACCTATCAACTATATATACTATATAATATGTATTTTAGAACATCTCTAACATATATCCCCTTGTTACTTTTGAGGCAGCCACTGTTAAGTTCAAGTTTTGGTCTTGCTTTGAGATAATTTGTCATTCAAGCTCTGTTTCATCTCAGGCAAAATTTTGATTGGAATTAGTAGGGAGATATGGCCCAGGCTGGTGCAAGTAGAGCTCCAGGAGTAGTGGGGGATAGAATTTTATAGAAAAAATCAAGGTCCTCCTTCCCTCCTCCCTTGGGCTGGACTTAAGGAGATGGACAGGCACCCCTGGTGTAAGGGGTAAATTTAGGGGGTTTTGACTGAAATATAAATTTAGTTGGTCGCCAGGGATTAAGTCAAATCCTAATAAAAATACTCAAGTCAGTTTGGGAATTTTATGGTAGTTTAATTAATATAGAGGGAAGGAATTAAGAAGAAGAGAGAGGGAAAAGGGTATAGGATTTCTCTGGCCTAGCCTGAGCCAAGCGGAGTTCAGAGACCTTCCAGCCACAAGGCCTCCTCCAAGATGAGGAGCCTCCTAGGAGGATGGCGTTTTTTAGGAAAGGTAAAGGAAAAAAAGGAATCAGCCCAAACTCCAAGAGAGCTCAGGGAAGACACCTCACCTGACCCACAATATTAAGCTTCTCCCAGTTACAGTTACGCTCACTGCCAAACCCGGACAATAGCTGCAGCCACGCCAAGATGCCAAGATGCCCAGCACGCTGCCACCAGCCACTTCTACACCAAAAAAGAGGCCAGAGAGAGGAAGTGACACAAAATATATAGACCGTTTTTTACATCACTTCCTATGTCTCACATGTACCAATGGTAGCTTAAACTTGACTTAAGACAGACCAGGGGTCTGTCAGTTGTTTCTGATTTGTCATTTGCTAGCACATGTCTGTCATAGGCCATCCTTCTCAACACTTAATCCTTAAATAGGGGTGTAGACATTCTTGTTTTGTTAGACTAAGCAGGGTGGAGTAAATCTAAAATTCACACTGGGTAGCTCTACACAGATGAGAACTAATGGGACTGATGGCTATTCATTGGAGAGAGCCAGGTATCCTGAAAGTCCCTGATATGTGCTGGTCCCTGGCCTGGAACCCAGTCTCCATAAATCTGTCCAATGCCATTTGGTGCTGGGATGGGGTCCAGCTTCCATCACTACCACCCTCACCTCACATCTACACTATTATAATAGCCTGATGGCTGATCTGCTTACCACAAGTCTCACCCCATTCCATTAGCCATATTTCACTTAGCTATGAAAACTATCTCCCTGAAGCACAGTTCTATGTCATGTTCTTATTCAACAAACTCCAGTAATTCCCTTATTACCTTCACGATCAAATTTTAAAATCTTGTGCTAGGTGTTCAAAGCCTTTAAACTTCTCCCTTTGCCTTTCCAGTCTCTTTTATTTATTTATTTATTTGCTTGTTTGTTTATTACATTAAAACACCCAGTTAACTCCCTCCCTTCCTGCCTTAGAAAAGGAATAATTTGACAAAAAAAAATATGTATGTATAAAACCATGTCTTACTTATTTCTATTTGTTAGTTATTTCTCTGGGGGTGGGGATACATGAGTTATTCTCCAAACAATATTTTTGTTACTATATATAATGTTCTCTTGGTTCTCCTTATTCGCCCTTCATAATTTCACACGTCTTTCCATGTTTTTCCAGTTAAACTTATTCATCATTTCTTTCAGGGAAGTAGTATTCCATCACAATTATATGCCACAGATTGTTTAGCCTTTCTCTAATTGATCAACATCCCTTCAATTTCTTGTTCTTTACCACCACAAAGAGTTGCTGTTTTATATTTGATTATATTATATTTATATATTTTAATATATTTATATTTTAGAATATATAGCTTATTTTCCATTTTCCTCAATCACTTAGAAAATAAACCTAATAGTGGTATTACCAAGCCAAAAGGTATATGCAATTTTGTAACTCTTAGAGTATAATTCTATATTGCTCCCCAAAATGATTGGATCACTCACAGTTCTACCAACAGAGTATTAGCATTCCCATTTTTCCATGTCTCCTCCAACATTTGTCATTTTTTGCCCTTTTATCATTTTACCTAATCTGGTAGGTGTGAACTGATATCTATGAGTTGTCTTAATTTGCATTTCTCTAATCAATAATGATTTAAAACATTTTTTCATTTAGTTATATATAGCTTTGATTTCTTCTTTCAAAAACTATTTCTATCTTTTGACCAGTTATCATTTGGGGAATGGCTTATATTCTTACATATTTGACCAAGTTTTCTATATATTTTACATATGAAGTTTCTATCTCAGAAATTGTCCATAAATCCCCCCCAGCTTATTGCTTTCCTTTTAATATTGGCTACATTAATTTTATTTGTACAAAAAAAGTTTCCATTTAATGTATTCAAAATTATCCATTTTACATCTCACAATGCTTATTCTTTTTTTTTTAACCCTTACTTTCTGTCTTAGAATTGATACTAGTCTTTGGCCTGGATCTCTGTCCACCACGTCACCTTTCCAACTGTCCCCCTTTCCAATCCTCTTATACCTAATACTCCCCCATATACTCGACAATCCAGTGGCACTGGCCTCCTTGCTGTTCTCAGACTAGAAACTCCATCTCCCAAATGAATATCCTTCATGTCTAGAATACTCTCTCTTCTACTTTCTTGCTTCTGGACTTCTTTCAAATTCCAGCTAAAATCCCACCTGTTCAAGGAAGCTTTTCTCAATCTCCCTTAATTATATAATATATATAAACATATATATTAAAAATATAATAAAATAAAAAAGTACCTTCCCTCTATTGGTTTGTACATAACTGTTTGCATATTGTGTTTCCTATATATTTGGGAGCTCTTTGAGAGCAGCAACTGTCTTTTTTTTTTAACCTTTACCTTCTGTCTTAAAGCCAATACTAAGTATCATCTCCAAGGCAGAAGAGTATTAAGGGCTAAGCAGTTGGGGTTAAGTGACTTGCCCAGGATCACACAGCTACGAAGTATCTGAAATCAAATTTGAACCCAGGACTTCCTGACTCCAAACCTGACTCTCTATTCACTGAGCCACCTAGTTGTCCCTCACCTTATCTATTGAAAATATTAAACTGCCTAGATTAGCCCTGATCTCATTCTCTATAACAAATAATCAGCACTTTTCAATAATGTCATGTTCTTGCTAATATTTCCCACCACAAAGCCTTTAATAATTCCTTTTCTTTGACTTTGAAAATGACCATGCAAAATAGGTTGGGGAAGTGTAGCTTAATGTCCAATTTGCCATTGAGGAAACAGCATTAGAAAAGTTATCCATCCCCAGCATAGACCTTGTAGAAAAAGAGACAGAACCACACCCAACTCCTTGACTCTTTCCAAGTACTGCATAATAAATAAGACAGTGCCAAGAACATCAAAAGGCAAAGGCCTGTGCCTCAAAAAAAGTTATTAATATTTAAACACCAGCAAGTCTGCAAACAGAGAAGAAAAATCATGCAGAGGAATTAATGATTTAGGTGGACAGATCCGTCCACAGTGATCTCCATCCCCAAAATGGACATAGATAGTAGCTCAGGGTAGATCCAGCAGTGGTCCTTATTGCATGCTCTCAGTTTAATTCAGTTCAATGCAACAAGCATTTAGAAGCACCTACTATGTGCCTGTCAAAGAGCCAGAGGCAAGAGATAAAATGACAAAAACAAAAAGCAGCCCCTGCCTTCAAGCAGCTTACATTCTATTCTGATTTTGCTTTCTCTGGGTTTTCCTCTCCACCCATAATCACTGGACTCCTATCATTGTCTACAGGCTTTAATAGAATGAGAAAATGCCAATCTCCACCCATCAATAAGCCAGGCTTGTTTAGGCAGGTAGCAAACCAAGTCATAGCTAGATGTGTTATTTTACCAGTACACCTGGTCTTGGGAACATTTATGTAGGACTGCCCAAGTGCTTATTATGAATAAAAGATGTCTTGAATTGACTTTCAAAGGTTTAGCAGCTTATACTGGTTGCTGATTCTGTCTTTGATGGGAATTTGGTCTTTGATGGGATAGTAAGTTTAGTTCTCCCAGCTGAGAGAGTTCCTGTTTTTAATTCCTCCAAGAATAATAGGACCAATGCTCATCAGTAAAGCCAGGAACTCATAACTGAATAGCAGGAAGTAACTTCCATTTCCATACTCCAAAGTAAAGGAAAAGAAGACACTATGGTGGTCTCCTGGGGATGCCTGCTGAGCTTAGAGTGACAAACTTTTCTGAATACAACAAAGCTTTCTTTTTTAATTCATTATTTTTTCCAGATTATAAATCGTGTTGTCAAAGAAGATACATATCACTTAAACTGGAGGAAAAATTTGTGGAGGAAATAAAGTGGAAAATGGCACACTTCAATTTGTTCTCAGACTCCATCGGTTTCTTTTATAGCAATGGATGCCTGAGGCAATAAATCTTTACTAAATTGATGCTGTCCTTAGAAAGAGACTTAAGCACAGAGAGAGAAAACATGGGATGCCCACTATGGAGATCTTCCTGCTCCTGAGAAATTGTTTTTCTTTTTGACTTTTGTATATCCAATACTTAGCATTTAGTAAGCACTATGGCAACATGGTTTAATAGACAGATAATAAGCCATGAAAATCCAAGAAAACCAGGGTTTGTTTCCTGCCTCTGATGTATTTTGACTACTTGAATCTGAGCAATGTTGGGAGAGAGAAAACTGAAATGAGTAAAATAAGTATTATATATGATTTTTGAACTCATTTGATTTGAACTCATGAAGCTTTAAGACCTTCTTCAATCAATCAATAAACTTTTAAGGGCCTACTATGTGCCAGGCACTGTACTAAGCTCTAGGGACATCAAAGGAGGCAAAAGATAGCCGCTGCCCTTAAGGAGATTGCAATCAAATTGGGGAGACTACATGCAAAGAAATATTTACAGAACAAGATATATACAGGATAAATAAGAAATAATGAACAGAGAAAGAGCCCTGGAATTAAAAAGGATTAGGAAAGCCTTACCAAAAAAAAAAATGGGGGCAGGGTTGTTGAGACCTTAAGGAAGACAGGAAGCAGAGATGAGGATAAAGCATTCCAGGCAACTATGATAGCCAGAGAAAATTCCTGGAGCAGAAAAATGGAGTGTCTTGTTCCTGAAATAACAAGGCCATTTTCACTGGATGAGAAGTAAGGTGTAAGATGACAAAGAGGAAGGAGGGGGCTAGGTCATTCAGAGCTCTTAATGACAATAGAGGCAATAAGGAGCCAGTGGAGTTTACTGAGCAAGAAGAGAGGGAACTCAGTTGGACCTGCACTTTAGGAAAATCATTTAGTGACTGAATGGAGGATAGGTTGGAGTAGGGAGAAACTTGAGACAGATAGACATGCTAAAAGGTGTGGAATAAGGAAGGAAGGAAGGAAGGAAGGAAGGAAGGAAGGAAGGAAGGAAGGAAGGAAGGAAGGAAGGAAGGAGGGAAGGAAGGAAGGAGGGAAGGAAGGAAGGAAGGAAGGAGGGAAGGAAGGAAGGAAGGAAGGAAGGAAGGAAGGAAGGAAGGAAGGAAGGAAGGAAGGAAGGAAGGAAGGAAGGAAGGAAGGAAGGAAGGAAGGAAGGAAGGAAGGAAGGAAGGAAAGAAGGGAGGGAGGGAGGAAGGGAGGGAGGGAGGAAGGGAGGAAGGAAGGAAGGAAGGAAGGAAGGAAGGAAGGAAGGAAGGAAGGAAGGAAGGAAGGAAGGAAGGAAGGAAGGAAGGAAGGAAGGAAGGAAGGAAGGAAGGAAGGAAGGAAGGAAGGAAGGAAGGGAGGGAGGGAGGGAGGGAGGGAGGAAGGAAGGAAGGGAGGGAGGGAGGAAGGAAGGAAGGAAGGAAGGAAGGAAGGAAGGAAGGAAGGAAGGAAGGAAGGAAGGAAGGAAGGAAGGAAGGAAGGAAGGAAGGAAGGAAGGAAGGAAGGAAGGAAGGAAGGAAGGAAGGAAGGAAGGAGGTAGAAGAGAGGAAAGGAGGGAGGGAAGGAGAAAAGGAGGTAAGGAAGGAGGTAGAAGAAGTAGAAAGAAATTGTGTAGATGTTTTGGAAGGATTTAGACTAATAAAGAAGACCACAGATTGAAGTGGGGAAACAAATTTGCAGAACATGGAGAAAATTTGAAAGACAGCAATCTCCAAGTAGAGATACTGGTCCAGATTGTACTTATTTTGTTTATGAGAGAATGCTGAAGGAGAAAGAGCAGAATCAAGGAGGATTAAGGAGAATTATAGAATAAGGATTTATAATGGATTTTTTTTTTGTTCAATTGCTTTCAGACATGTGCATTAGTTTGCCATTTCCTTCTCCAGTTCATTTTACAGATGAGAAAACTGATACAAACAGGGTTAAATTAAGCTCAAGGTCACAGTTAGTAATTGTCTGAGGCCAGATTTGAACTCATGAAATTCAGTTTTCCTAGTTCTAAGCCCCGTGCTTTCACCCACAATGCTGTGTAATGGAGTAAAGAGTAGAGTGGAGTGGAGTGGAATAGAGTAGAGTAGAGTAGAGTAGAGTAGAGTAGAGTAGAGTAGAGTAGAGTAGAGTGGAGTAGAGTAGAGTGGAGTAGAGTAGAGTGGAGTGGAGTGGAGTGGAGTGGAGTGGAGTGGAGTGGAGTGGAGTGGAGTGGAGTAGATGCTCTAGTTGAGTGTAAAGGAATACTCAACAAAGAAAAGGAAAAAGTAGTTGTTAAGACTAGGCAAGGTAAGCTGGAACAATGGGAGGATAAGGTAAAAGGATAACATGAATTAGTGGGTGGCCCAAATTGGTTCAATGAATAAGACACTGCTTCTGGGGAAAGGTGAGGAGGATGTGTCTGTGTGACTATTATTGTGACAAGGGAAAAGGCATTTATTTGGGTGGAGCTGTCAAAGTACTAAAAGGTGATAATGGACTGCAGTGGTTTTAACCAGATGCTCAATGTTGAGGAATAATACAAATCCCCACAAGTAGTCTAAAAACAAAAATCACAACCAGACTAAAAATCTCAGCCACTATGGAGAGTGGAGAAAATGTTGGAGTGTGGTGTTGAATTGTGAATGTGTAATGTTTGCTTTTCTGCCACAGCTGGAGTGACTATTATCCAGCTGTAGGTAGATCTCCCCCTTCAAGGAGAAAGGGAAAGTATTCAAATGAAGTCCTCCACTTTATCCAAGAATTGGAGTATAAATGAGATGGAGGCCTGGAGGACTGAAGAGGAATCTTCAGCATCTTCGGATTCCAGGATGGTAAGATCTGTGATTATTCCTAAGATAAGTGTTCTTTCCTCATCTGGGAGGGGAAAGTGTTGAAGTCTCTCCAGAAAGGAGAAGTGAACACATGCACTGAGAGGAGGATGGGAAGTATTCTTTGGCATGATGAGGGAGAATTTGAGAAGCCTGGGTACCACTTACAGTGGGAGCCTATCCAGAACACTGCTGCTTCTGCCAATATAGCTTCCCTGAACAGAGACAAGAGATTGAGTGGGGGGAAGGGAGGAGGTGGAGGGAGACAACTGTAGCTGAATTATGCAGGTCATACAGAACAGATGCAGAATGGCTATAGCTGTCCCTGGTACTAATAATGAAACTAGTGGTAATTTTACTTGTCCCTTACAGGATTTTTTACTGTCTCACTGAGTCTATCTTCAAAATATTCATTGCTTTTTAAGAGTTTATTACTTTCTGCATTTGTCAATTGTTTCTAAAAGAAACTAATTTCCCTAAAATACCATTCATTGTTTTTGTGTATGTGTGTGTGTGTCCCTGGAGGGTTAAATGCAAATGTGATTATTTGTACTGCATTTTCTTTTCTTTAAATTTTTTTCTTTTTTTCTTCAATTACATGAAAAAACAATTTTTAACTTTTTTTAAACTTTGAGCCATATTCTCACCCTCTGTCCTTCCACATCCCCACTCCCTGAGATAGAAACAATCTGATTTAGATTCTAAAATGAGAAAATAGTGTAAAACATCTCCACAGATCAGTTCTTTTGTGACAGAAAACTCAAAGAAAAGAAAAGTAAGGAAAGAAAGTGAAATATAATACATCTCAGTCTGCATGTATACTCCATCTGTTCTTTCTCTGAAGGCATATGACATTTTTCATCATGTGTCCTTGAGGATTTTCTTGGATCACTATATTGCTAGGAATAGATGAGTCATTCATAAATGTTCACCATATAATATTGTGTACAATATTCTCCTGGTTCTGTTTGTTTCACTTTGCATTAATTCATGTAGCTAGACTTTTCTCAAATCATCTTTCTCATTTTTAAAAATTCCTTAGCTTCTGTCTTAGAATCACTAATAAAATCAATTCCAATGCAGAAGAGCAATAAGAACTAGGCCATTGAGGTTAAATTACTTGCCCAGGATCACAAAGCTAGGAAGTGTCTGAGACCAGATTTGAACTCAATATCTCCTTCCTCCAGACTTGATTCTCTATCTTCTGAGCCACCCAACTGCCCCTCCTGGGTAGACATGAAAGAAACTTCTCTAAATCCAGCACTTTCCACTACTCTGTACTGATTCTTATAACTGTATTACTAGGAAGAAAGGAAGGAAGGAAGGAAGGAAGGAAGGAAGGAAGGAAGGAAGGAAGGAAGGAAGGAAGGAAGGAAGGAAGGAAGGAAGGAAGGAAGGAAGGAAGGAAGGAAGGAAGGAAGGAAGGAAGGAAGGAGGGAAGGAAGGAAGGAAGGAAGGAAGGAAGGAAGGAAGGAAGGAAGGAAGGAAGGAAATGTTTTGCATTGAGAGTGAAGAATGAAATGAACACCCAGAGCATTGGGACATTGAGAGGATTTGGACAGTGGTGAACTTTTCTTGGGTTGCTACATAAAGCTAATGCAAGTTTGTGGTTCAGCATCCTTGCCAAAAAACCTTTGAGAACAAAGGAGTCATCCTTAGCATCAATGAGCCCCATGAGGCCCTTAGTACAAAAGTGAAAACAAAAACAAGGCACAGTCTAGAAAAATAGTGTCAGGAATGGCATTGTGCTTGAGATGAGCATAGTTTTCAGAAGAAAACCAAAAATATTTTAGTTTCGTTTAAAATTCTATTGAAGAAAAATGAGGATCAGTGAAGAAGAAAATGGCAAACCACTCCAGTATCTTTGCCAAGAAAATCCCAAGTGGAGTCATGAAGAGTTGGACATGACTGAAAAATGCCTGAACAATAACTGATCTAGAGAGACAGGATATGAAAGTAATGGACCCTAGGGGAAAGGCCTGAGTGCTATTATTTTCTCTTCCAAAGAGACTTTTAAGAACAAAACAAAAATGGCTAATAAGCCGTTTATGCCCAAGATAAGCAAGGAGACAGTAAGAGATCAACAAGCTTCCCCTAATGAGCTCTGGTCATTAAGCCCAAAAGAATTATATACTAGGTTTCTGAAGAACTGGGAGATATAATTGCTAGGCTATTATTGGTGATCTTTACTTATTAACCATTAGGCATGAACAAATAAAAGAAGAAAAGTGAAGTAGAAGTGGCCATTTGGAAATGTGTTCCAAATCACTAGGAGTAAGAAAAATACAAATGAAAACAAACTCTTGAGCCATAACCTCACTCTCTGTATATTAGCCCCAAACACCAAAATACAGAAAATCAATGCTAGAAGGACTGTGGAAAGACAGTCACACTAATCTGTGTTGGATAAACTTGTAAATTGTGCCTAACATTGTAGAAATCAATTTGGCATTACTATAAGAAAGATGACAACTGTCCATCCTCTTTGACCCAGTGAAAGGTTACTAATGGGCACAGGCACAAGGAAGTTAAAGATGTTGAAAAAATGTTTGACCACTGTGGTGGGCTCTGACAAGGCTCTGTGGCAACCTTCCCTAGGAACAGATTGTGAGATAGATAACACCCACCTCTCCTCCTACAGGTATTTAACTAGCTGGGATAAGGCATCCAAAGTCATAAAAAGAAGAGGAAGGAGACAAGAGTTGGGGAAAAAACTAAGATTGCAAAATATAAAATAGAGATGCCTGGAGTCACATGGAACTTCTTGATAATAGCAGAAGAGAAATCCCAGGTGTGACTGACCACTCCTTCCTCCCCTATCTGAGCTAGACCTCATCTCTTGCAGGCTGCTCTGATTGGGATCTAGGAGGGGCCTCATTGTGGGGAAAGAGAAGAGAAGAAGATCTGCTGACTGTCACTGTTACTGGGTCTGATCTCACTAGATCCTCACCAGGTAAATAAACTTCTTACTCTACATGCCCCTTGTTTCTGTTGAGTCAATCATTTCTGCCATCTTGATTCCCAAGGTTAGACCACCTTCCTCAGCCTCCTAGGAGATCATATATTATCCTAGATGACGCATATCAAAACATGCAAAGCAACATTGTGTGATCACAAAGAAGCAGAAACAAAGTAGATGCCATTGATTGGGAAATGGCTAAAAACCAAAAACTGGGGTAAGTGAATGTAATGGAGGATCATGACAAGTAGGAGGCATTCAGAGGAAAATGGAACAATTTCCATGAACTAATGCAAAGGGTAATAAGCAGAACCAAAAGAACAAGAAATACAATGACAACGTTGGAGGCAAAAAAGGATCAGTAAGAGGAAATAAATGAAAAATCAAGATTGATCTGGTTAAAAGGGAGATTTACAGCCACCAAAGGTATTTGCAACTGTCTTGGATGACATCTAACTCCCAGTCCAACTGGAAGAGGGATTTTCTATAGAAGCGGGTATCTTTCAAATGTTCCTGTTTGCAGATGATATTGGGCAAAGTGATTCCAGGTGATATTTAAGTCTTATACTTGGGTAAAAAAAATGAACTTTGCAAGTACTAGAGAGCAGTTAATCTGAAAAAAGAAAATCTGGGGGATTCAAAGGACCACAGATATAACAGACTGATGCAGGATGCAAAAAAAAAAAAAAGTGGCCTGAGTCTGAATTGAAAGATAGAATGCATCATATGGATAGCTAAGTGGTGCAGTGGATAGAGCATTGGTCCTAGAGTCATTTGAAGAAGACTTGAGTTCAAATGTAGCCTCAGATACTTGCAAGCTCTGTTACCTTGGCAAATTATTTAATCTCTGTTTGCCTTAGTTTCTTCATTTGTAAAATGGGATTAATAGGGGTCAGCAAGTTGGCTCAGTGGACAGAAAGCTAAGCCTATAGATGGGAGATCTGGGGTTTTAATTTGGCCTTAGACACTTCCTAGATATGAGAGCCTGGGCAGGTCATTTAATCCCTATTGCATAGCCCTTAACACTCTTCTGAGTTGGAATCAATACATGGTATTGATCCTAAAATGGAAGAAAAGAAAAGAAAGTAATTAAGACAATAGTTCCAGTTAATTAGCAGGTTACAGAAAAAACCTACAAAAATCAATAGTTTTCTACATGGCAACAACAACAACAAAAATCTAGGAAAGAATGATATGAAGATGGTTCCCCTCAAGATAACTACAAAATGCATAAAATATCTGGGGGTCGACCTACCAAAGCACACTAAATACCTGCTTTGATACAATCTCACTATGCTTGTAAGGAAATAAAGAACAAATTAAATCATTGGAGGGTTATTCAGTGCTCTTGTCTGGCCTGCACTAGAATACTGAAGGTTCTTATACTCTCAAAATTAATTTACAGATTTAGTCCTCTGCCAGTTAAACTATTCCAGAAGGATAGCAAGCAACTCTCCCACATTGACAAATGATGACAAGATGGACAATGGGGAGAAACATGGAACTTACTAAGGACTCTGGCCTTCCAGAAGGATCCCCCAAACTTGCTCATGCTCCTTATTCCCTGGGAATATGGGTCAAACCCAGAACCATGCCTCTACCTGAATTTGGCCATGCCCATTTTCCAGAGTTTTTCAGGCTGAAGGGAGAAAAGGAGGATATTTCTCTGGAAGTTCCCAGACCTTCAATAGACATTCAAACCCTGATCCACTCCTCAGCTTGCTACTCCACACCTGGGGCTGCTCTACTCCATTACCTATTGGGCTATTTCATCAGCTCCAGGACTGCTACTCCAGCCTCTGTTGGGAGGAGAGTAGTATCCTCTACTCAATGATGACCATTCCCACACCAGGCCATACCCTATACTTCAAGGTTATGGAACTGCTACTCCCCGCCTGGAGAGTTGCTATTCCATCAACTCCAGAGAGGCTAATCTACCAGCTATGCAGCTATTTCCCCACTTTAAACCTCTTCTTCAAATAAAAATCTTTTCTTGCTTCTGGGTTGGACAAAGTTTGAATCTCCCATTCTTGGGGAAAGACTCTGATATGAATCTGAGTGTGTCTGGCCCTCAATAGAAGTTTTAGCCAAATGTCACTCAGTCCTTTCACTGTGCCTTCTGGAATGTCCTTTCCAAAGATAACAAACTTCCCTTCATTTTAAATGTCTCCTTTCCCATTTCTTCCATCTGCTAATTATTACTAAAACATGCCTCACCCATGATGAGATAGTCTCCCTGACCACCTTTTCTGTAGTAGGGGCTTGGGGTGCACCTCCAGGGTTCAGAAAGGTACCTTTTGCAAGGATGCAAGACTCCAAAACTTAGCTTAAAAATAAAATGAGAGGGGGCAGCTGGGTAGCTCAGTGGATTGAGAACCAGGCCTAGAGACGGGAGGTCCTAGGTTCAAATCTGGCCTCAGACACTTCCCAGCTGGGTGACCCTGGGCAAGTCACTTGACCCCCATGGCCTAGCCCTTACCACTCTTCTGCCTTGGAGCCAATACCCAGTATTGACTCCAAGACGGAAGGTAAGGGTTTATAAAAAAAAAATAAAAAAATAAAATGAGAAATTCATTCATTTAGAAGGTAATGTTGAATCTGGCCAGGAGGGGTTGGTAATCTGACCCAGGCCTGCCTGAAGACACAGGAGGTGACTCTCATAGTTTAGGGGACAGATGGATGTATGAGATACCACTGGATGGTATCCAGGTGTAGCCTGGAGGCGTATCTCTAGGTCCATCTCAAACCTAAAGGATGAATTCTCTTAGGGTCTTATCAGATGTTTAGGGTTAGTAGTCCCAAGGATATAAGGGAGCAAAGGAATTTTTCTGCTTATAGTTTGCCTGAAATACTTCTATAATTTGGGAGTACAATGTCCCATGCCACTTCCAGTACTGACTGCACCTCCAGAATGAGCTGGAAAGGGAAATTGCAGACCATATCAGTATCTTTGCCAAAACCCAAAATAGATTCATGAAGAATTGGACACATCTGAAAAAGACAGAACAACAACAAAGGATCAGAGATATAGAGCTAGAAGGAATGGAATCGTCATCTGGTCCAGTCTGTTGTTTTAAAGACAAGAAACTTGAGGCTTCAAAAAATCAAATGCTTTGTCAAAGATCACACAGGTAGTACGTGACAAATTTGAATCCAGATCCTTTCTCTAAATCCACCACTTTCCACTACTCTGTACTGATTCTTGTAAGTGCATTACTTCTTTTTTTTTTTTTAAAACCCTCACCTTCTGTCTTGGAGTCAATACTGTGTATTGGCTCCAAGGCAGAAGAGTGGTAAGGGCTAGGCAATGGGGGTCAAGTGACTTGCCCAGGGTCACACAGCTAGGAAGTGGCTGAGGCCGGATTTGAACCTAGGACCTCCCGTCTCTAGGCCTGGTTCTCAATCCACTGAGCTACCCAGCTGCCCCCAAGTGCATTACTTCTAAGTAGCTTAAACTTGATTGCAAATGACAGGGAGATGGACTAGATTTATGGTATAAGGAACTCCTGCAAGAGGAAATTCTCTCTAACAATGCAAGTTGGCACCTTCTCTACACCTCCATAGTTTAAGGGCAGTGTATAGAGCACCAGACCTGGAGTCAAGAAGATCTGAGTTCAAAACCAGCCTCAGATCCTTACTAGCTGTGTACCTTTTTTGCATCAGTTTCCCCATCTGTCAAGTGGGGATAATAATGGAACCTACCTTTCTGGGTTATTGTGAGGCTTGAATGAGATAATAATTGTAAAGCATTTAGCACACTGCTTGGCACATAATATAGATGTTTGTATTGTATGTTATATAATATATGTGTATTATATTTATATGATATAAAGATAATATAAAAGATAAATATATAATATACTTATATATTATGTTACAGATATTAACAGTTAACATATTATTAATATTATATAAATATATAATATAGCATATAACTCTATAAATGTTCACTATTATTATTATTATTTGAGAGCTGCCAAAGCAGTAAGAGGTAAAATGACTTGCCCAAGGTCATACAGATAGTATATATCCAATGGGCTAGACTTGAATCCATCCTTTTCTGGGTTCAGGGCTGCCTCTTATAAAAAATAGACTTGAATCCAGGACTTCAATCCCCAGAAGCCCTTGCTCCACTTCCCCAGAATGCTTTGTAATCTCACTGAAAACCTCACCTGGGCTGAGAACAAGATGGGGTATTTAACCTGATTGCAAAGGCTTTTGTGCCTCTTTTCTTCCCTGTTTTCCTCTTGCAAGCAGACGTGGCTCTTTTGATAATGTAGGTGAGGTTGTGTCTAGGCCTCTCTCTGGCCTAGACACGTGCTTTCTTATTCTGTAATTTCTTTAATCCTCAACCTTTAATAAACCTCTAAAAAAATAATACTCCTTACAGAGAGAAACTAATTTCTACCTGCCTCAGTCTCCCCTAAATTTTAATCTTTATACTCTTTACCTATCCCTCTAGCTGCCTTGTCTAGTGCAGACTAAATATTACCAAACAGAGGCAACTGTTTTCATACATAGGTAATTCTACTTAAATAATTATAGCTGCTTGCCTGGCAATAAAATGCCAATATCATCAAAAACAACCTTCTTCTTTTGCCTTCAATCTTTCCCAGCATCAGAGTTTTTTCCAATGAGTCCTATTTTCTCATTATGTGATCAAAGTAGTTGGGCTTCAGCATAAGTATTTGTCCTTCCAATGAATTAATTTAGTCTGAATTAATTTAGAGTTTTGGCTGATTTAATTTCCTTCCTGTCCAAGGGATTCTTCAAAGTCTTCTCCAGCACCAAAATTTGAACACATCCATTCTAACAGCACTTGGTTTTCCTTACAGTTCAAATGTCATCAAGTTATAATTATATCAAATATGATCATTGGTTCTAGCCCAGTGGAAGCATACAGTGAGAATTCAAGAAATCATACTTCTAGAGAGGAATCCATTGTTCAGCCTTACTGGGATCGGACTGAATTCAATTGGAAAAACAATAATAACCGGGAAGATTTTTTCCCGTTAGCTCTACAATACTAAAAAGGGGAACATCCCCCAGTTGGCTTCATTCCTTTGGGTTTGGTTGGTCTTTAGCTTTCTTTGACTACAGCATTTGCTCATTCAGTACTTCAAGAGATGAGTACAAGTTAAATCCAGCAATTGAGCCAATGTATTTGTGAAGTGGATGAGTCATTGAAGGAACACTGCAAAATGCCTCAGGAGCACTTAGAGAAATATTTCAGCTATTTTAAAGCAGAGGTGTAAACATCGGCAAGTCCTATGGGATAGAAAATCCATTTTAGCCTGCTATAGAAGTGGAGAAAGCCAAAGCGACAATGAGAACGCTTTAAGGTAGAACTTTTGGTTAGTCTGCCCCCTTTTTTTTTAATGAGACAGAAAAAGATTATTTTAATAATGTACATTTTCAAAATGCTTTATAGTTTATAAAGATATTCATATATATATATATCAATTCATTTGAGCCTCGTAAGGACTCTGTGAGGTAAATAGGACAGTTTATTATTGTTCCCATTTTATAGATGAAGAAACAAAGGTGAAAAGGTTCTATGACTTGCCCAACTTCAAATAGCTAGTAAATAGCTTAGCCTGAACTTGGATGAACCAGGTTTTCTTACTTCAGTCCAGTCCTTTTTGGATCACACCTCTGTGCTTCAATATGTGGTTATAATAATTTAAATAGCTGACATGTTTAATTCAAAGTTGTAATTAGTTTCTTCCTTGCTACAAATGAATTTATCTTCCTATTGGCCAATCTCAAATCCAAACAAGTTGATTTTTTAAGTGTTTTGTTATAGAAGGAAAAAATGACACACTAGAATTCATTTCCTCTTTTATATTTTTGAGAAAGAAAAATAAACAGCAGGTAGATAGTCATTTAAACAGAACAATGTGGCACTTTGTGTAGCTGGGTTGACAGTATTTTCTCAACCCCATTATCTTTCAAACCTGAAAAACAGGTACATAGGGATGAGTGGGAAGAAAGAAGTGTGACATGCCAGACCAAAGTGGTTTGTGTAACACCTTAGTAGGGAGAGAAAAGGGACCTCTAATTTCATCAGTACAGGGAACCCTGAGGTGAAGAACCCCCCTCTGCCAATTCAGATGAGAACCTTCCAGTTTTAGAGAGTGGCCTAGAACCCTGGGAAGTTGGAATTCCTTGTTGAAGATCAAACAGCCAGGAGGGATCAGAGGTCAACTTGGACTCAAGTCCAGGTCTTCCTGGCTCTGAAGCCATGGGCAAAACAAAAGCCAAAATGAGCATGATGGGCAAAGGAAAAGATGTTCTGTCCAACTCATTCCACTTCTGTTCCTATTTCCTTGGATTCTTGGTCCCTTCCACTTGATTTGTAGACATGATTCACCATGTTAACAATAATTACCGTGCAAAAAGGTTGAAGTGATGGCTTTATTTAAAAGTAGTTATACTATTTACCAAGTAACTTTCTCTTTTTTATTGAAATCCTTACTTTCTGGGCAACTAAGTGGCTCAGTGGATTGAGAGCTAGGCCTAGAGATGGGAGGTCCTGTGTTCAAATGTGACCCTACACACATATTTCCTACCTAGACCAAAGGTAAGAGTTAAAAAAAAAATCCTTGTCCTTTGTTGTTGAATTGGCACCAAGGCTGAAGAGCAGTAAAGGCTATTGCTTCATTCTGTAGGCCTCAGGGTCTTTATCTCTAAAATGACAGGTTTACCCAAAGATACCCCCAAATAGGGAAAAAGACATATATTCATAGCTGCACTCTTTGTGGTGGCAAAAAATTGGAAAATGAGGGGGTGTCCCTTGATTGGGGAATGGCTGAACAAATTGTGGTATCTGATGGTGATGGAATACTATTGTGCTAAGAGGAATAATGAACGAACTGGAGGAACTCCATGTGAACTGGAAAGACCTCCAGGAATTGATGCAGAGTGAGAGGAGGAGAACCAGAAGAACATTGTACACAGAGATTGATACATTGTGGCACAATCGAATGTAATAGACGTCTCTACTAGCAGCAATGCAATGACCCAGGACAAGTCCAGAGGAACTTAAGAAAAAGAACACTATCCATATCCAGAGAGAGAAATGTGGGAGCAGAAATGCAGAAAAAAAGCATATGATTGATGACAGTTCCATGGGGATATGATTAGGGTTTTGGTGTTACTATTACAATTACATATTACTATATGAATAACATAGAAACAGTTTTTGAACAATGGTACATGTATAACCCATTGGAATAGCTTGTCAGTTCCGGGAAGGGGGATGGAAGAGGGGGAGAATCATGAATCATGTAACCATGGGAAATATTCTAAATTGAAAAAAAATTAAAAGAAATTGACAGGCTTAGATTAGGAAATCTCTAAGATTCCTTTGGGCTCTAAATGGATAATCTGATGCTGTTTCCTTATTAGTTTCAGCATTCCCCTTGATCGTGCCACTTTATGGAGATGGGGGAAACTCAATCAGGTTGAAAGATAAGGCTCGGTCCAGGACCTTAATTAGTCCAATGCATTACAATTCTGTGACATAATTGTTTATGATTTTTTGTTTGGGGCTATTTTTCCCCTTAAGGAAAGTTTCATCTCCAGGTAAGAGTAAGGATTAAAGAGATTCAGATCATATTACAAAATTCCATACCTTTCATTTTAGAGATAATAAAGCCGAGGCCCAGAGAAGAGATTTGACTTCATAGTAATTATATTTCCTGACAGCATCAGTTTGGTTTGACATTGATCTGAGAAAGGATAGAGGGAGAAATTAGTGTCTCTTGGATCAGAACTGACCTAGTAGAAGCTTAGAGGGCAAAGATATCAACTACAGGACATTGAAGTAACACAGAGAATAGAGTACTGGGCCTGGGGTCAGGAAGTCTCCTCTTCCTGAGTTCAATCTGGTCTCAGATACTTACCAGCTGGGTGACCCTGGGCAAGTCACTTAACCTAGTTTGCTTCAGTTTCTTTATCTATAAAATGAGCTAGAGAAGGAAATGGAAAATCATTCTAGTGTCTTTGCCAAGAAAACTCCAAATAGGTCACAATGAGTTGTACATGTCTGAAAAATTACGGTCTTCTTGGTGCTCCTGAGCAGCAGCAGGGCCCCAAGATACCACTGACCCCTGCTTTGACCACTAAGGCCACCTCATAGTCCTTCCACTTTCATTATCCAAGGTTCATTGAGTCTTTGCATTCAGTCTTTTTTTTCACCTCTTATTCAGAGACTGATAAATCAGCCTTACATAAAACACTTGTATAGATTCAACTATAATAGTGTTTCTTTTTTTCCTTTTAATCCTTACCTTTCTTCTGACTCAGTATCTGTACTGTGTATTGGCTTCAAGGCAGAAGACTGGTAAGGGCTAGGTTCAAATGTGACCTCAGACACTTCCCAGCTGTGTGACCCTGGGCAAGTCACTTGACCCCCATTGCCTAGCCCTTTCCACTCTTCTGCCTTGGAGCCAATACACAGTATTGATTCCAAGATGGAAGGTAAGGGTTAGTTTAAAAAAAATTAAAAAGTAAATCAAAAATGGTATTACTAAATCCCATGGGTTTGATTTAGAGGTCTTATTAATAAACTACTTAGGCTGAATCTCCTTTCCTTGATTAATTGGCCAATTAGCAAGCATATATTAGCTTACTATATTAATATATTATGTGCCAGACCCTAAGCAAAGCTGTGGGGATACATGTGTAAGGGGGAAACATGAAGAGGTCCCAGAATCCATACTGACTACTAGACTTTTTATTCTAGTTCATCTTATGAAACAAACAAAAAAAATCGCTTTTTAAATTAGCCCATAATTTTAAAAAAAAGAAGAAAGAAAGAAAAACTGAGAAAGCCCAAGAGATGGCTCCCTTGTGCCGCACTGTGAAGTAGATGAAGAGCTAAAAACAGTGCTTGTGTCTTCTCTCTCTGCTTCTCTGTCTCTGTCTCTGTGTCTCTGTGTGTGTCTCTCTCTCCCTACCTCTCCTTCCAGCCTCTCCTTCTCCTTCCTCCCCTTTCTTCCTCCTACCTTCATTTTTTCATTTCTCTCTTCTGGACTCTCCAAGTCGCCCTCCCATCTCTAAAATCACGATAGTCCCTTCCCTAGGTAGATGAGCAAAAATTCAAAATTCCAGCAATGTGACACTACTCTAGGGCAGATGAGATGGGAAGACAAAGACACCAAAACAGTCCCTGCCTCAATTTCAGGAACATACTAATTCAGGCAAGCTTCATTCGTTCCTCCCCTTCCCCTACATGACTCTATCTTATCTTTCCAAGGTGCCTTCTGGGATTCCATTTAATATCATTAACAGTCCTCCCTTTCAGTTCTAGGATAATTTATTTATTTATTTTTATTTGTTTGTTTAATTTTCTATTTATATATTATTTCTTCTAAGAAAATACATTTTTTGAGAGCAAGGACTGTTTCATTTTCTTGTTTTGTATCTCCAGTAACTAGTAACAATTCTTAAAACACAGCAGGTACATAATAAAAAGTTGTCAAATGGAACTGGTTGATTGCCTTTATTTTGTAGTAACCACTCCTCTACCTTACCATTTTTGTGTATGTAGTCAGGCTGGAAAGAGAACTGATTTCTCCCTGTGAGAGTATTTTCTATGCACACTCAGTTCTGGTTCAGCAGCTAGCCAAAAAGACACGTAGTAAGAAGACCATAAGTAGTCATTGAATTCCTTCCCATGCTCTGAAGTAAAGAAGTAAGAGGAGGGGGGGGGGGGGCACTTGAACTGCTTGGAACCCTACAAGAGCCAGTTATTGGGGCAGCCAAGTGACTCATGGATTGAGAACCAGAACTGAAGATAGGAGATCCTGGGTTCAAATCTGCCCTCGGATACTTTTTAGCTATATGATCCTGAGAAAGTCACTTAAGCCCAATTGCCTGGCCCTTCCCACTTTCCTGCCTTAAAACCAATACTCAGTATTGATTTTAAGACAGAAGAAAGCTATTATGGATGTATATCTAGGCGGGGTGGTAGTACATTGAGTAGGATTCTCTGATTAGGAACTTATGAACCCGTGCCATGACCGAGAGATGCACCCTCCTCCACAAGCATCATTTTATGGACAAACATCTCCTGAAGAGGGTGGCAACCACATCATCTTGTGTTAGGACACAGGGATGAGTTTGTTTGTATTTGTATCTGATTCAGTCAGCTTGCTTCAACACTTTATTTATTCAATTGCTAACTGGTGATGGAGCAAAATTTTTGTCTTCGCTTGAGTGGAAGGAAGTAGCAATATCTCCTGCCATAATGAGCACCACCTGCAGACTCAGGATTTCCCCAAAGTTTGAAATGGTTCAGGAAAACCATCTCAGTGCTGAAGAGAAGTAGTGACTGACCCTCTGCTATGCTCGCATAGTCTATGGTATGGAATTCTAGAAGCTTGTTTTTGTTACACCACAACTATTCCATGCAAATTCGAGAAACTCGAGCATCAGCTTCCAGGTACCATCCCTCAACATCCTTAACATCATTGCTGCCAGCTGTCATTAATAGGGCACCAACACACGCATAGATGACACTGTGTTGGGCATTTTACAAATTCATTTCAAAGAAGACATAAACAATAACTTCCGGAATTCATATTTTCTATTTGATAATGGTAGTGATGAGAGGAAAGAGGAAGTAAGGCATAGGCAAGGCAACAAGCATCTGTTATGTACTTATGGTATTCTAGGCTCTGCGTGGCATTATTTCTTGTACATCACAACTTTCCCCATTGTGGTTTCTGTACATCACAAGTTGGCAAAAGAAATTAAATGGGAATTTTGGAGTTTTGTGGAAGCCAGCAAACAACAGAGAAAAAAATTAGAAACTCAGAAATACAGACTTAATCCCAAATTTACAATAATGGGCTATAAACACACCATAAAAGAAAAAAGAAAAAAATTCAGACTTCTTCTCTGGTATGAAGAGAGGGTCAAAAAATGTTATATAAACTTTCCATATCGCATGATAGGGATGAGGAGGAATTAGCATCTCAAATGATGTAAAAGGAATAACTATAAAATTGAAAAGAAAGATAATTGGGGTAGTTAGGTAGTTCATCAGATAGAGATCCCAGCCTGGAGACAGGAGGTCCTGAGTTCAAATACTACTAAGAAATTACTTAGTTGTGTGAGCCTGAACAAGTCACTTAAGCCCATTGCCTAGTCTTCTGCCTTGGAACCTTGGAATAGTATTGATTTTAAGACAAGGGAAGGAAGGAAGGAAGGAAGGAAGGAAGGAAGGAAGGAAGGAAGGAAGGAAGGAAGGAAGGAAGGAAGGAAGGAAGGAAGGAAGGAAGGAAGGAAGGAAGGAAGGAAGGAAGGAAGGAAGGAAGGAAGGAAGGAAGGAAGGAAGGAAGGAAAAAAGAAAGGAAGAAAGAAAGAAAGAAAGAAAGAAAGAAAGAAAGAAAGAAAGAAAGAAAGAAAGAAAGAAAGAAAGAAAGAAAGAAAGAAAGAAAGAAAGAAAGAAAGAAAGAAAGAAAGAAAGAAAGAAAGGAAGGAAGGAAGGAAGGAAGGAAGGAAGGAAGGAAGGAAGGAAGGAAGGAAGGAAGGAAGGAAGGAAGGAAGGAAATCTTCATCCTCTTCATAGTTAACATTTGTATAGCATCTACTATGTGCCAGGTACTGTGCTAAGCATATTATAAATACTATCTCATTTGATCCTCACAATAACCCTTTGAGATTTTGTATTCAAGGAAACTGAGATAAATGGAGGCTAAATGAATTGCTCAAAAACACATGGCTAGTAAGTATCTGAGGCCATATTTGAATTCAGCTCATCCTGATTCCAAACCCAACACTCTACTGGCTGCAATGACTTGTTGCTTAGGAGGGAATTGAAGATTGACCAACCTGGACCCCTCCAGCAAATGGTTGGCCCAGGAAGAATTCAATGGATTTTCTAGGTAAAATTGCAAAAGAAAATGGTGCTGAAGTCTAGAAAGCAGGTGGTACAAAATGGATAGATTTCTGGACCTGGAATCAGAAAAACTCACCTCCCTGAGTTTAAATCCAGTCTCAGACATTCTAGCTGTGTGACCCTAATCTTAATCTTATTTGCCTCAGTTTCCTCATTTGTAAAATGAGCTGGAGAAGGAAATGACAAATCATTCTAGTATCTTTGCCAAGATGAAAACAACTGATTGTTCACAACAAAACAACAAAAGCTGAAGACTAGAAAGTCAGAAGCACAGATAGAAAGCTGGCTTTGGACCTCAGAAGACCCGCATCTGGCATATAATGGCTGTGTGAACCCTGAAGAAGTTGCTTCACCACTCAGTGCTCTAGACCAAAGGCTTCAAACATGAAGGCTGTATTCTAGGTATTAAAATGGAAATGGAAAATAGTTAACAAATTATATAAAGATATAATAGAACATAGGAAATGAAATGTTACTATCTTGTTTTGTAAGTGAATATGCAGCCTGTAGGATTCTTTTTCTTAACTTTTTATTTAAATTTTATTTTTTTTAATATTTTTCCAGGTTTACATGATTCATTTTCTTTCCCTCCCCTCTTCCCTTCCCCTCCCAGAGCTAACAAGCAATTCCATTGGGTTGTACAAATGCTATCACTTGATACCTATTTCAACATAATTCATTTTTACCATAGAACAATCTTTTGAAGCCAAAATCCCAAATCATATACCCATATAAAAAGTGATAAGTGATTTCATAAGTTTTTCTTTTGTGTTTCTATTCCCATAGTTCTCCTCTCAACGTGGATAGTGTTCTTTCTCATAAGTCCCTCAGGAATGTCCTTGATCGTTGCATTACTACCAATAGCAAAGTCCATCTCATGATTAGCTCCACAATGTTTCTCTTTCAGTTTCCAATGTTCTCCTGGTTCTGCTCCTCTCGCTCTGCATCACTTCCTGGAGGTCGTTCCAGTCTCCATGGAACTCCTCCACTTTATTATTCCTTTTAGCACAATAGTATTCCATCACCAACATATACCACAATTTGTTCAGCCATTCCCCAATGGAAGGGCATCCCCTCATTTTCCAATTTTTTGCCACCACAGAGTGTGGCTATGAATATTCTTGTACAAGTCTTTTTCCTTACTATCTCTTTGGGGTACAAACTCAGTAATGATATTGCTAGATCAAAGGGTAAGCATTCTTTTTCTTAAATTTAGAATATTTTTCCATGGTTACATGACTCCTGCCCGCCGCTTTTCTCCTCCCTCCCAAAGCTGACAAGCAATTCCACTGGGTTATACATGTATTATTGTTCAAAATCTATTTCCATGTTATTCCTATCTGCAGTAGTGATCCTTTAACATCAAAACCCCAATCATATCCATATCGAACTATGTGATCAATCATGTGCTTTTCTTCTGCATTTCTGTTCCCACAGTTCTTTCTCTGGATGTGGAGGGCAAGCATTCTTTTAAAGCCCTTTGTACATAATTCTAAATTGCCACAGGGTTCTTTATGAACACTTTAGGGACCCCATCTTCATTTGGGTTGGACACTACCCCTCTAAACAAATTTATGTTACTACGAGCTTCAAAGTAGGTGTCAACTTCACTGGTAGATGGAGTTTCCGTAGCTAAGAATTCTCTATATTAATGACATCAGAAATCCATCTGCTGTACTCCTAGTAGATTTTCAAGCATGGAGAGTTAAACTTTTAGAAAAGGATATTTATTAGAGTATTGTAGTAAGAAGAGTTGATTAAAAACATTTCCTCCTAAATGTCTGGCATAGTAAGCACTTAAGTCAGTGACTTAAAGAATAAATTATAGAAAAATTACTATATGACAGAAAATGATAAAATGATGAGAAAAAAATTTTTCATGCAGCTAAAGCAGTGACAGGAGAAAAAAAATATGTTTACAAAAGCACACATTAGGAAGCTATAAAAAGAGAGGATTAATGAACTGAATATTCAATTTAAAATATGAGAAAGAAAATAACCACAAAGAAAGAAATTTTAGATTATTAGAGAATAATAAGAATAAGAATATCTAATAAGAAATATTAGAGGAGAATAAAACTGATTTTAAAAAACCAGCTCATCAATCATAATAAAAAGTTCAATTTTATGACCATTATTTATCTTTCTAGAATAAGTTTAACAAAGAATTATGAACGAGAATCAAATTATTTAAGATTGTAGGATTTAAAGCTATAAAGTCAATAGCTCTGAAAGTGTCATCTATGAAGCCCTAAGAGTCCATGAGAACTTTTCAGAGGGCATTTGAGGTCATAACTTTTAATAATAATACTAAGATACCATCTGCCTATTAAAATACTTCTCCCTTTTCCAACTATGTAATTCTGTAAGCCAGATTTTCTTCATTTACTTCAACCAAAACAACTTACTTCAACAGATTGACTGCAGAAGCATATATGAAAACTGAACTGTCTTCTATTAAACCAGACATGAAAGAGATTTTAAAATAAATATTTTGAAATTTATTGGCTTTAATTTATAGTATGAAATATAGATAAATAAATAAACAAATATTTTTAGAGTATCTTAATGGGGATGATGGAGTATGTCAGGTTGGAACCCAAGGATTGCTCTGTTTTCATGTAGCCACCTAGCTGCCTCAGTTAATCTGGTTCTTGAAGGAAACTATGTATTCCAAAAAAGCATTCTTGGAGGGGTAACTAGGGTGCTAAGTGGATAGAGAGCCAGACCTGGAGTTGGAAAGACCTGGGTTCAAATTTGACCTCAGATGTTTTCTAGCTGTTTGACCTTGGACAAGTCACTTAATCCTGTTTGCCTAGCCCTTACCCTTCTGTCTTTGAGTTGTTACTATTGCAAAAAATAAGGGTTAAAAAAGTTTCCTAAGGGGTCCTGACACCAAAATAATTATGTAGAAACACACTATAGAGAAGATAAATGAGAGATAATCAACAGAGGGAAGGCACTGGAATTAAGAGGAATCTGGAAAGGCTCTCTGTAAAAGGTAGAATTTTTAACTGGGACTTGAAAGAAGCCAGGGAAACTAGGAGGCAGAAATGAGGGGGAATGAGGGTCCAGTAATGAGAAACAGCAAGTGGAAAGTTTGGGAGTCAGGAAATGGTATATCGTCATCTGTGGGGAAAAGTAAGAAAGCCAGCATCACTGCTTTGAAGAGTAAATGGTAGTAAAGATGGTAGAGGTAACATGTAAGAAGACTAAAAAGGTTGGGGTGTTAAGAACAGGGTATGAAATAATAATGCCTTCAGATGTTTTAGTAATGTGGAATGGCTCAAGTCATTCTCCAACCAACCACCAATCCAGAAAATCATCAGGAATAGTAGGGCAGCTATTGAACTTTCTGGATACAATCATCTAAACCCTTCAACAAATTAATGTATTTTATGTAAATTGAACACCTAAGAGAAAGCAAATGAGAAGCTATTTGATGGCTTAGGCTAGCAATTTATAACCTAGTGCAAGTAGGTAGGAGGGGGCAGAATAGGAAGGGAGAGAATGAAAAAGCCTGGGTCTTAGACTCAAGCAATATGGTAGGCACATTCCAGGACTCTCCTAGTTCAGGTTCCATGTTGAAATGAAACGACGTACTCACAAGTCACCGAACATTGAACAAAAGATGGGGTTTACTTTACCCTAGCCCAGCAAGGATATGTAACAAAAATACAATGACTCTTAGCTCTGTTGTGGCCCTTCTCATCTCCATCTGGAAACATGTCAGAACACTACATCATCAAGGAATACTCCCTCCCATGATCTTGGCCAAGCACCCCTCAAGACCCAGATTATACTCTTCTGTGACTTTTTATTCATCTTGATCAGGAAAGTCAGGGAAGCCAAAACCAATGGTGCAGAATAGGGCTGAGTAAAGCATGTGGATTGGGGAAAAGCTGCCAGGGAAACTGGGATCTAGCTGGGATCTAACAAAGTTGCATCAGGAAGACACTTGTCCTATCCCAAGTAACTTATAGTTCACAAAATAGAGGCCAGCATTTTCAGAATTATTCTATATGTCTTCTCCCTGGGGTTGTAACTAGAATAGATGGTGACATCATCTAAAGGGGTCTCTCCTGGAGGGTAGATGGAAAAAAAAAAAACCATTTCCTCTATCCTCCTAACTTGTTTCATGATGCTCCTTGGTCTAGAGTCCCACTCCCCAGGTCCAGGATCTCATTTCAAAATGGTTTATAATTTCTCCAATCGTAGCATCCACATGGATTATGTCAGTGGTCAAAGTGTCTTCTGAGATCCATCCACTGGTCCCCTACTCTTAACTCTTTTAGCTTCATTTAAAAAATATTCCTAGTTATGACCCTGCTTTCTTCTCTCGTAATGTCCCTGCACAGAGTAATTTTGGTTCCATTGATGTGATTAGTGTAGCAATTATAGGTATCAATCAGTATTTTGAAACAAATAGCTGACATCTGTTCTGATTTGGACATCTGGAGTATGCATACTAGAAATAGGAAGGATAAATTAAGAAACAAATACCTCCCACAAACTTAAAGATGAGTACAAACCCTTTCTTGCTTTATTAAAACTAGTTAGGTAATGGCTAAGCCCATGACTTGTACAGAAATTATGTAATTTTGATACTGATGGGTTCAGGTTTTTACAGATTGTTTTTCTGTGTATGACAACAACAAAAACAATGCAAAAGAAAACAATATTAGAAGGTGGTGAAATTCTGATTAATTATTATGACTAGTCTCTGCCCACCAGCAAGACTGATGAGGAAACATCCCTCCTACCTCTCAGTGGAGATGAGGAATATAGTATATACTGCCAAAAATATTTAACCATTTTAATTTTTATTATAAGGGAAGGGAGTCAACAAGGGGAAATGGGTGCCTTATGAAAACAAAAAAAATAATAAAACTTTCAAAAAATCATTTAAATTCAATTTTATTTCCACTTCCAAATCCCGTCCCTCCCTCCACCTCCTTCCCCACCCATGTATAATACCCATTATACATATGAAGCCATGCAAAGCCACTTTAGTCATGTTTCAGAAGGGAAAAAGAAAAAGAAAGAAATGTGCTTTAATCTGAAAGCAGAATCCATCAGTTCTTTATCTGGAGGTAGGTAATATTTTTCATTGTAAGTCCTTTGGAACTAGGATGGATCATTGTATTCATCAGAATTACTAAGCCTTTCACAGTTGATTATCTTTAAAATAAAACTTTTTTTTTAAACCCTCACCTTCCATCTTGGAATCAATACTGTGTTTTGGTTCTTAGGCAGAAGAGCATTAAGGGCTGGGCAATGGGTCTTAAGTAACTTGCCCAGGGTCACACAAATAGGGAATATCTGAGGTTAGACTTGAACCCTGGACCTCCCATCATTGGGAGCCTGGCTCTCAGTCCACTGAGTCACCTAGTTGCCCAAAACAGAACTTTAAAAAGTGCAAATTTTCTACAAATGTTTTCAAGATAAAATTCATTAATTTCTTAATGAGCATTTCAATTTTCCAAAGGAATCAGAAAACCTGTAATCATGTTTGCTTGATGATATAAATTCATATAGCACCCAAATTTCTAATGGAGAAACTAGGAGAATTGAAGGAAGAAATAGACAGTAAAATCATATTAGTGGGAGACTTAAACCAACCATTATCAAATTTAGATAAATCAAACCAAAAAATAAATAAGAAAGAGGTGAAAGAAGTAAATGAAATCTTAGAAAAATTAGAATTAATAGACATATGGAGAAAAATAAATAGGAATAAAAAGGAATACACCTTCTTCTCAGCACCACATGGCACATTCACAAAAATTGACCATACATTAGGTCACAGAAACATAGCACACAAATGCAGAAAAGCAGAAATAATAAATGCAGCCTTCTCAGATCACAAGGCAATAAAAATAATGATCAGTACAGGTACATGGAAAACCAAATCAAAAACTAATTGGAAATTAAACAATATGATACTCCAAAATTATTTAGTTAAAGAAGAAATCATAGAAACAATTAATAATTTTATCGAGGAAAATGACAATGGCGAGACATCCTTTCAAACCTTTTGGGATGATATAAATTCAGAATGTATACAAGGAAAGAAGAAGAATAGTTAGGGTACTGAGAGGGGAGGAGGGAGAAGAAGGGAGAAAGCTACAAGCAGCCTAATGTGTGTGATGTACGTGTGTGTCACTTTGATCAATCTGGTGAGTATCCCAATCAATTTGGTGAGATAGTCCTGAAATTTTTCTTGAAGGACATCTCTCATAAATTGAAAAAGGAATAATGCCAGTTACTACTCTTGTTTGAACTTAGGAATGTTGTTACCAGCTCTCTCATGTGACCTTCTTGCTCTCTCTGGCTGAGCAGAAAGAATGGAATCTTTATTTGGTCAGAATTTTTTGATAATCAGCTTTGAACATTTATAGCTTTCTTGTCCACTTCAATTAATTTAATTAAACATTAAAAATTCATTTATCTTTCCTCTTATCCAACCCAAAAGAATCATAGAATTAGACTATAAACTCATTTAAAAAAAAAAACCTTCAATTCCCCACTCCCCATTTGTTTGATAAAATTATCCTATTATTTTTCTTTTTTTTATTTATTTTTCAAATGAACAAATCTTTTCTTCCTTTCCCTCTTTCATCCATTCCTAATTTGAAAAACAAAACATCCAACTATTGGGGGACAAGCTCTTGTTATTACTTGGAAATAAATTGCTTATATAACTTGGAAATTAGACTTCTTTGTTGGTGAAACTTTCTGCAGAAATTTTTTTCCAGGGGGAAAAGCTAGGTGATTCAGTGGATAGAGAGCCAGACCAAGGTCCTGGTTTCAAATCTGGCCTCATACACTTCCTAGCTGTGTGACCCTAGGCTAGTCACTTTTGCCTAGCCCTTACTGCTCTTCAACCTTAGAACAAATTGATTCTATGCCAGAAGGTAAGGGTTATAAATTTTTTTTCAACTGACTTTCTTTTCTAACTTCCAGTCCCATCTTCTCCAATAGATTGGCCCCTCTATCATCCTCACTGGATCATTTATTTTCTTTTTTTTTTTAACCCTTATCTTCCATCTTGGAGTCAATACTGTGTATTGGCTCCAAGGCAGAAGAGTGGTAAGGGCTAGGCAATGGGGGTCAAGTGACTTGCCCAGGGTCACACAGCTGGGAAGTGTCTGAGGCCAGATTTGAACCTAGGACCTCCCATCTCTAGGTCTGACTCTCAATCCACTGAGCTACCCAGCTGCCCCTGGATCATTTATTTTCAATCTTTCCCTGCCTCTGACTCCTTCCCTGCTGCCTACAAACATGCTCAACCCTCTTGCGACCTCAAAAAACCTTCACTTGGTCCTTCTGTCCCCACTATTGTCCTAGCTCTTCTGCCTTTTGTGACTAACCTCCTTGAAAAGGCTGCCTTTTATAAATGAGGTCTACTGTTCTCTTAAGTCAATTCTATTTATCATATTGTGTATTGGCTATTAAAAAGACGCAGTTCTACACACTGGATTTTTTTATTGGCGGTTTTTAAATACTCTTATTGATAATTGAGCACAATTTCTAGAAAAAAGAAAGAAGATGAGACACTTTTCTATTTTTATGTGACTTTTTTGCATTTTGGAATTTTAATTTTTTAAAAAAAGTTTGTACAACTGACTACTGCTGAATATGGCGAAATCCTCTCAGAAAAAAAGAAAGAAAGAAAAGGCTGCCTTTTAGACATCTCAAGCTGGATGTTCAGTTAGACATCTTAGACTCATGGCCAAAACGATCTTTTTCCCAAGCCTCCCACTCTGCTGACTTCCCTGTGACTGTCCAGAACACAGTCATCCCAGTCCTTCAGATTCACAATGTAGGTGTTATTCTTGCTACCTCTCTGGCTCTCACTCTCACTCCCACATATCTAATCTAGGACCAAGATTTATCAATCTCCCCTTTGCAACATCTCTGAAATAGGCTCCTTTTTCTCCTCTGAAACTGCCACCACAGTGGTTCCAGGTGAGCCCTCACTACCTCCCACCTGGATTATTGCAACAGCCTGTGATGGGTCTGCCTAACTAAAGTTTCTCTCCACTTGGGTCAACCCCTCCAGTGATTTTTCTAAAACACAGGTCCAACCACATCGACGTCCTATTCAGTAAACTCCAGTGGCTCCCCATTGCGTCTAGGATCAAATACAAAATCCTCTGTTTGACATCAAAGTCTTTCAAAACCCAGCATCCTCCAAGCTTTCTAGTCTGCCATCTTGCCCCCTGTCAGATATTTCAATGACAATGACCTCCTTGCTGTTCCTTGCACAAGATACTACACTTCTGGGTCCTAGGCACATTTTCTGGCTAACCCCTATATCCAGAACTCTCTCTCTCCTCTTATCTTGCTTTCCTACTTTCCTTTAAATTTCAACTAAAATCCCATCTTCTACTATGCCCCAAAGGCTATAAAACTGTGCATACCCTTTATCTGGTAATACCACTATGAGGTCTGTATTCCAAAGAGAAGCTAAAAAAGAGGAAAGGATGTACTTGTACAAAAATATTGATAGTAGCTCTTTAGCAGAAAAGAACTGGAAATTGAGGGGATGCCCATCAATTGGGGGATGCCTGAACAAATTGGGGACATATTGGTGATGGAATACTATTGCTATAAGGAATGATAAGAGAGATGATTACAGAAAGAGCTAGAAAGATCTGCACCTACGTAGGTGGCCAGATTAAGGGGTGACCATTTATCTCTATACATTGATGGGGAAGTTGCATAGATTGAGGAACTGGAAGGTTAGAATGATGAAAAAAAAATAGAGATTTTAGTCACTGAGAAAGAATGTTCTAAAGGCCAGAGGACAGTCATCAGGATCTGAATTGGTTTAAAATGTTTTGTATATACTGTATTCATTGGAATAAAATATTGCTATAAAATGGACCTCAATAGACGAGGGATTGCTGTGTGATGGAAACAAAGGGAGATTGGAGAAGTAGCAATGGAGAGAAAGAAATGTGTGTTAGACATCAGTGTAAAGGTGGAATGAATACTGAAAAGGATGGCTAGAGTTGCAGTGTCATCTGAGGGAAGGCAAGTCTCTGAAGAAGAGGAGTATGAAACAAGAAGAAATCATTTGACTTGAATCAGATTGTAGATGGTATTGAATGCCTAACCAACGACCTTGTTATCCGTAAGAAATGGGAAGCCACTGCTCTTCTTGCAGCGGCAAAGAACTGGAAATTGAGGGGATGTCCACCCACTGGGGAACAGCTGAACAAATTGTGGTACATGTTAGTGATGGAATATTCTTGTGCTATAAGAAAGGATAAGCAAGATCGTTTCAGAAAAAGCTGGAAAGATCTGCATGAACTGATGCAGAGCAAAATAAGCAGAACAGGGAGAACATTGTACACAATAACAGTAATAATGTATGCTAATTATCTGTGAAAACTTGGCTACTCTCAGCATGATCTGGGACAATCCTGAAAGACCTAGGACAGGGAATGCTATCCACCTCCAGAGAAAGAACTGTGGGAGTTGTCTTCCACATCAGCGTATTTATGGTTTTATTTGGGGGGTTTTGTTATGTATGAGTTTGCTCTTACAACAATGACTAATATGGAATTGTGTTTTACACGACAATGAAAAATTAAAAAGAAAAAGAAATAGGGAGCTACAGAAGGTCTGCATGGGATGAGAGAGTCTGGTGAGGGTTTGTAAATTTTTATTTTGTTTGGGTTTTAAAGGGACTTGGGAATGTCTAGAGTATATGATTAGACTTCTACATCTGGGAGCTTATTTTGGTATCTGTACAAAGGAATAGTCAGATGAGAAAGAGCCTGGAAATGGGAAGAAAAACTGAGAAGTTAAAAAGGACTGACAATATAGTAGCAGCAGGAGTGAAGAGATAATAAGGTAGATGTAAAAATATTGATAGCAATAAACTTATTGCTATCAACAGCAATAAGTTGAAGTCAAGGTTTTAAAAGATGAGTCTACAAGAGCATCGTACTCAGAACTAGAAGGAAATAAGCAATTTTTGCTTTAAAAAAAATTCTTACCTACTGTCTTAGAATCAACACTATCTTTTCTAAGACAGAAGAGTGGTAATGGCTAGGCGATGGGGATTAAATGACTTGCCCAGGGTGACACAATAGGAAGGTCATATTTAAACTGAGGACCTCCCTTCTCCAGACCTAACTCTCTATCCATTGAACCAACTTGATGACCTAGAATTAGCATTTATTAAGTGCTAGGCACTGTGCTAAACATTTTATAAATATTAACTCATTAGATCCTCACAAAAAACTTGTGAGGTGCTAGGAATATACATATTTTGCAGTTGAGGAAACTGAGGTAAAATACTTGCCCAGGTTTCTCTGTTAAGGAAACTGAAGCAAAACACTTGCTCAAGTTTCCCAGCTAGTGTCTGAGACCACACTTGAACTCAGGTCCTCCTAATTCCATGTTTAGTGTTCTTCCAGCACACCATCTACCTGCCTCTGGAGGTGCCTTAGAGACCAACTAGTCCAAATGTCTCTCTGCATAGATGAGGAAACAAGACCAGAGGGGATATCGGGTTATTTTCCCAAGAAAGGGGTAGATTGAACCAAATCTAGGCATTTCCCTTCTATGTCATGTTACTCTTCAGTTCACTTTTCAACACTGACTTTGAGAAACCTGGAACATATCCAAGGGGAAATAATTAGCAAGCAGATGGAAATGTAGAATGGAGATTAGGGGAGTGGTTGAATAGCTTAGCACAGTATTTGGCATATAGCAAGCAGTTAATAAATACTTGTTGACTGAATAATAGTGTAGAGATAGTTTGGGGAGTCATCTTTATAATAGAGTCATTGAAGCCATGGAATGGATGAGATACCCAAGGGAGAGAACAAAGAGAGACGATTGTTGAATTTGCGGAAGGAGCTGTGGGTACCTTTCAAACTGGCTTTCTAGAACCAATTGCTAAATTTTCAGTGTGAGCAATTTTCCACCTCTGACATCAGCAAATACTACACATCAGCCATTGGTATATTGTTTTGTTGATTGTCCAGACTTAAGAATAAGGTAGAGAAAATGTTAGTGCTCATTAAACATTAAAATGTGTTGTGTACTTTATAACCCCGACTTTAAGGATATACTGCCCCAAATTGGGATGAGAAAGGAGAAAGGGGGACTGACAAAGGAAACTGAGGCAGAGGGTTGGGACACAGAGCAAGAGAAAGCCAAAGCAGTGGGTAATTGGAAATAATGTATAGGAGGCTGGAATAAAAGAAGCAAGAGAGATGATCATCCATTTCAAATGAGGCACAAATGTGAAAGACAGAGCAATGAGAACTGAGAAAAGGCCACTGGATCCAGCAGTTGGTAGGTAGGTCAATGAAGTAGTGGACCTGGAAGTCAGAATGCAAGAGATTAAGAGAGAAAGAAGGAGCTGCCAGTGAGAAGAATTATATTCTCTCTCTCTCTCTCTCTCTCTCTCTCTCTCTCTCTCTCTCTCTCTCTCTCTCTCTCTCTCTCTCTCTCTCTCTCTCTCTCTCTCTCTCTCTCTCTCTCTCCCTTAACTAATTTAAACAAGTATAAGTTAGAGATAGGTAAGTGGTACACTGGATAGAATACTGAGCTTAAAAACAGGAAGAGGTACCTAAGACGAAAGGCATGGACATGTGGAAGAGGTACAGTGGAGCCTTAAGCAGAGGTACAAAGGTATAAAATGTAATGCTTTGTTTGGGGAAGAGCCAGTATAGTAGTTAGCCTAGAACAAAGAATTTACAAAGAAGAGTATAACCTTCAAGTCCAGACATTTGGGAAAGCGATTTGAAACTATGCTTCAGAATGCTGAAACTTTGACCCAGGGACACATCAAATAGCTTTATACCCTAAAGAGATCAAAGAAAGAGGAAAAGAACTCATTCATACAAAAATATGTATAGCAATTCTTTTCCTTGGTAACTCAGAGGTGGGGTAGTTGGTAACCTAACTCCACAGTGGTAATAATTTGGGGGACGTTTTAAAAAGTTGTGGTATATGTATGTGATGAAATACTTTTGTGGTATATGAAATATTGAAGGGAATCATTTCAGAGAAACTTGGGAAGACTTGTATGAACTGATACAAAGTGAATTGAGCAGAACCAGAAGAACAATTTGTATAACAACAATACTGTTAGGACAAAACTTTGAGAGACTTAGGAACTCTGATCAATACTATGATCAGCTACAGTTCTGAATATTCATGATGAAACACTGTCTACAAATAGAGAAGTAATGAACTCATAGTGCAGATTAAAGCCTATAATTTTGGACATGGCTAAAGCAGTAATTTGTTTTCCTTAATTCTACCTATTTGTAATGAATTTTATTTTTCTTGCTTTATCAGAGGACAGGAGAGAGGGAAGGAGAGAATTCAAAGCTGAAAACAAAATAAAATGAAATTTTAAAAAGAATATTGTTCAAACTCTCACCTATCAGATTAGCCAATATGACAGTAAAGGGAAGTGATAGATGCTGAAGGAGATGTGGTCAAATTGGAACATTAGTGTATTGCTAGTGGAGCTGTGAGCTCATCCAACTTTCTGGAGGACAGTTTGGAACTATCCTTTAAAACTGTGATTTGATCCAGAGCATTTGTCAATTGGAGAATGACTTGTATTCTTATGAATTTGATTTACTTCTTTATAAATTTGAGAAATTAGCCCTTTATCAGATAAATTTGTCATAAAGTTTTCCCCAAATATGTTTCCCTTCAAATATTGGTTGCATTAGTTTTGTTTGTACAAACCCCGGTAGCTTCCTGCTCCCAAATTCTACAGAGAATTGTGATCTCATTTTCCCTTTGCAGCCACCATTAAAATGGAAGTATACATGGCGAGGAAATCTTTCTGTGGAAGGGACATTTTAATCTGTCTTCTCTCCTCAGCTCTATAGCTCCCCCCTGCTCCCAACTCTAATTTTCTCCTGGTGATGGCCTATGACTGCATATCATGGGACACCTCAAAAGCAAAATAATCAAAGCTATATGTCACATACACTGCATAGTATATTATTACCAATATGGCTTTCATGTAAAAAATTAGCCTAAAGGAAATATCCTGAGTAAATAAATTCACCAAGCATTTATGAAACATCTACTATGTTCCCAGAACTGAAAATGAAAAGGCAATAATGAAAAACTCAAAGAATTTATGTCCTATTAAAGAAAACAACACAAACACAATTAAGTAAATACTATAAATTTCTCACCCCAACCCATGTGAGCTTAGGCAGTCCCTTGAAAGACAGCCCTGTGATGCTGTAGACATGTGGGTTTCAGTCATGTCTGACTCTTCATAACCCAATTTGAGGTTTTCTTAGCAAAAGGTATTGTAGTGGTTTTCCATTTCCTTCTCTAAATCATTTTACAAATGAAGAAATTGAGGCAAATAGAATTAAATGACTTGCCAAGGATCACATAACTGTGTCTGAAGCTAGATTTGAACTCAGGAAGATGAGTGAGTCTTCCTGACTCCAGACCTAAAACTCTATCTACCTATCTACCCCTGTAGACCTGAAAAGAGAGGGGAGTCCTGATTGGCTGAAATATTTCTAAGAAGAAGTAGAGGAAAAAGAGCAGTCATGAACTTTATTTAATTGATGAGAGGTTTCAGAGCCATAGCCAAGTGGAAAGAGCCAACATCCCAACGTTATCTTAATTCCAAGCATCAAAACCCAGAGACTGCTATGAGTGGGTGAGATCATTATCTTCTCAGCAGAGCTGAGGTTTCATTTCACTTCTGAATAAGAATGTCCCTAAATTTTTATGTTTTATCACCTAATCTGTACCATTTTACTGCTTATTTGGTTATATTTTGTGTAATAAGCGTTTTATGGGAAGGAAGTCAAGTTGGAGGAGATTAAACCTCCTTCCTTCCAGGTCTGAGACAGGACTACTTCCTCAGATCCTCTGGGGTGACAATGAAAAGTGGCTTTTGTCCTGAACCTCCAAAAGAGAGTTATGCCACTAAACTGTAAAATCCGATGTGTCATAAATATAATTCTAGCTCATTCCCCCTCTTAAAGATAAGAGACCAAAAGAGAAATAATAATCACATAGTCACAGTCCTCTTCCTGCAGATCAAATGATATATCTGTAAAGCATTTAGCAATGTATTTGGCATTAATAGGCTCCTAATAAATGCCCATTTCTCTTCCCTTCCTTTCTTTTCACACACTCCACTCTCCCCAAGAAATGAGATGGGACATTCCAGACCTATTGAAAATCCCTTTTCTACATGGCGGACATATTATATTGTCACTCTAGATTATATGTGGGAGCTTATCCACCAGAAAAATTTCATACTCTCTTAATCATTTCTCTCAAAGAATATCTCTTCCTTCCTTCCTTCCTTCCTTCCTTCCTTCCTTCCTTCCTTCCTTCCTTCCTTCCTTCCTTCCTTCCTTCCTTCCTTCCTTCCTTCCTTCCTTTCTTTCTTCCTTTCTTTCTTTCTTTCTTTCTTTCTTTCTTTCTTTCTTTCTTTCTTTCTTTCTTTCTTTCTTTCTTTCTTTCTTTCTTTCTTTCTTTCTTTCTTTCTTTCTTTCTTTCTCTCTCTCTTTCTCTCTTTCTCTCTTTCTCTCTTTCTCTCTTTCTTTCTTTCTTTCTTTCTTTCTTTCTTTCTTTCTTTCTTTCTTTCTTTCTTCTCTCTCTTTCTTTCTTTCTTTCTTTCTCTCTTTCTCTCTTCCTTTCTTTCTTCCTTCCTTCCTTCCTTCTTTCCTTCCTTCTTCACTTCCCCACGTTAGTTTCCTTGAGTTTTTATTGGGAGGGGGTGTCTTATATGATTATTCTCTTACAAAAATGAACAATATGGAAATGTGTTTTGTATGATAATATGTGTATAACCTAGATTGAATTGCTTGCCGTCTCTAGGAGAGGAAGAAAACAATTTGGATCATATGACTTTGGAAAACTTATGTGGAAATATATGTAATTGATAAAATAAAGTATTTTTACTAAATATAAAAAATAAAATAAAAGTGTAAATTCCTTCTTTGTTAGGGACTGTTTATAACTATACAGTTGGTTGTCATTATTATCTCTCAATTTTCCTTTTGTTTTCTAATTTCGTTAGTTTGGGGGCACAAAAATAATTTTGATATGCTGACTCCTGGGATTGTTTCCCAGAGATTCTTTCAGAGATTCCCTGTTTATTCTTTTAAGAAACAAAAACCAGCCCCATTGCCTAGCCCTTACAACTCTTCTGTCTTAGAACCAATACACATTATTGATTCTAAGATGAAGGTAAGGGTATTACAAACAAACAAATAAGTAAGTGAGTATATGAGTTAATAAATAAATGAGTAAATTAATTAATTAACAAATAAAAACATGATTTATCATTTGACTATATGGGTATATGATCTGGGGTTGTGGTTTTATTAAGAATATGAATAATATGGAAATAGGTTTTCAGTAATAAGACATGATAATCCAGTGGAATTGCTTGTCAGTTCTTGGGGGGGAGGGTGGAGAAGAAAGGAGAAAGAACATGAATCATGTAACCATGGGAAAATATTCTTTAAAAAAAATTAAGTAATGTGGGGGAGGAATAAAATAAAATATGAACATTGTACACATAGACTAACACATTGTGGTACAATTGAACCTAATGGACTTCTCCATTAGTGACAATGCAGTGATCCTGAACAACCTGGAGGAATCTACGAGAAAAAACACTATCCACAAGCAGAGGATAAACTGTGGGAGTAAAAACACCGAGGAAAAGCAACTGCCTGACTACAGGGGTGGGAGGGGATATGACTGAGGAGAGACTCTAAATGAACACTCTAATGCAAATACCAACAACATGGAAATGGGTTTGAATCAAGAATACTTGTGATACCCAGTGGAATCACACGTTGGCTATGGGATAGGTGGGGGGAGGGGGGAAGAAAATGATCTTTGTCTCCAATGAATAATGTTTGGAAATGACCAAATAAAATATTGTTTAAAAAAATAAATATCTTCTAAAAATAATAAAATATGAAGAAAAAATCCCAAACCCTTATCTTCTGTCTGTGATGAGTGAAAATGACAAAAGGCAATAATTCTGGGTTATAAAGTAGTTTATTAATTGACTCTTCAAGACATTAATTTGGTCAAGTGATTCTCTCAGTAATCAAAAGCCTCCCAGTTCCTATTCAAGGATCCATACATACATTTACGGAGTTCATCCCTCTTCCCTAGACATCTAAGACATGTATAATTGTTGAATAACCACTGAAGTCCATCAAGACTCTCCATCCCTACCTACCCCCTTGGAGATGTTGGGCAAGTCACCTATTTGTATCTAAAGGGAAAGAAACCAAATTCTGGCCAATGAAAATGGACCTCTGCAATCATTCCCAACAAAAGACTGAAAGACACCTTGGGGTACGTATACATCTAGCATATGCTGGTTCTACTACCTGAGGAAGGCAGCTCTCACAATCTCTCCCATAATATCTCTTTCCCATCAGAATGGAAGAAGTTCTTTGTGTGGGACATATGAGAATGAGTACAGAGGCTGAAAGACTGGTTTTGGTTTCTAATCCAAAACCCAAATATAGAAATAATTCAGTATATATTAACAATAAATCCTTTCCTATCTTAGAACTGACTCTACCGACTGTATGGCAGAGCCTGATTAGCATTCAGCTCTTTTGATTCCTGTCTTATGCACCTCCCACTACCTCATACTACTTCTTTGCAAACCTTGAAAAACATTTTATAAATGCTAGCTTTAATAATAAAGATGATTACTCTTGAATTCTACCAAAATTCTCATTTAAATTAAGGTTTTATTGACATTCCTTTTAGATTCTCTTACTTCATATTTTATGTCAAGATAATTTATTTTTCTCTCAGAAGTCTAACATGATTTCTCTATTCTTGGAGAGAACACTATTTAAACGTCAACTATTAAAAGCCATTTTGTTTTATAAAATGTTCATTAGAAATGCAATGTTGGACAAAACAGTGGTTTCCATTTAACAAAATATGGTAGAAATAGTTATGTTCATAAATACATGAATTTCATCAAAAAAAAAAAAAAGAATTGACTCTACCGGTTTCAAGACAGAAGAGTAGTAATGGGTGGGCAACTGGGGTTAAGTGACTTGTCTGCAGTCACATAGCTAAGAAGTGTCTGAGGCCAGATTTGAACCCAGGACTTCCTGTCTCTAGGCTCGACTCTCTATCCATTGAGCTACCAGCTGTATTGCTCTATTTATTCTTTCTATTATATTTTTTATGTTTTTCCTTTATTTTCTGGAGGTGTAAAGGGCTTATCCGGACTAGCCTGGCTTGGTGCTAGCATGAAAGTATTGTTATGCAATATGCATATTGCTGAATTTTAACATGCTATGTGTTTATAAGCACGTTTTAAATTCCTGGCATATGCATCATCATGTAACATATGATAATCTGTGAATAAGTTCTTGACACCGTGTTCATGGTTTTGAGTTCATATGTGTTGTTTTGAAACTGTGTTGGGCATCTTATATTAATGTCACAGAGCCTTGGTTTTTTATCAAGAATATTTAGTGCTTGCATTAAGATTTTAATGTTGATATTCCCAGGGTGCACCTCTTTAAAAAGATGGGAGTTGACGTTGTTTCATTGTATAGCTGTATGTTTTGTGTGAAAAAAGTAGAGAGGTCTCCTGACATTCGGAAGAGACCAAGTCAGTCAACTGGCATTTATGATATGCTTATCCTGTGCCAGGAGCTGCTAAACACCAAAGGTGCAGAGAGATGGAAACCCTGCTCTCAAGATGGGTACATTCTAATGAGTGAGACAACGTGGAAACAACAGGATGACAGAGGTTTTTTAATATTTTATTTTGTTTCAATTTTATTTAATTGATTAAGAAAATTTTCCATGGTTGCATGACTCATGTTTCTTGCCTACCCCTTACTTAATTCTAAGACAGAAAGCAAGAGACCTTCTTTAACTTTATCTTTATGGTCACCAAAAACACTTCCATACTGGTCATTATTGTCAAAGCACACTCCTGCATAACCAAGACCCCAAATTAAAACCACAGATACACTGATATGAAAGACAACTCCAACAGGTCTTTCTCTGGAAGTGGATAGCCTTCCCCATCTTAAGCCTCAGGACTGTCCCAAATCGTTGCATTGCTGAGAGTAGCCAAGTTTTCACAGATAATCATCATCCAATATTGCTGTTACTGTGTACAGTGCTCTTCCAGTTCTGCTTATTTCTCTCTGCATCGGTCCCTGTGAATCTTTCCAGCTTTTTCTGAAATCATCTTGGTTATCATATCTTAAGGTACAGTATCACATCATCCACAAGTACCACAATTGGTTCAGCCATTCCCCAATTGTTGGACATCCCCTCAATTTCCAATTCTTTTCCGCTTCAAAAAGAGCTGCTACAAATATTTTTATACAAGTAGGTTCTTTCTCCTTTTTTATCATCTTTTTGGGATACAGACCCAGCAGTGGTTTTATAGAATCAAAGGATATGCACAGTTCTCTAGTCCTTTGGACATAATTCCAAATTGGCCTTCAGAATGGTTGGATCAGTTCACAACTTCACCAGTGATGCATCAGTGTCCCAATTTTGCCACATCCCCTCCAACATTTACCACTTTCCTTTACCGCCATGTTGGCCATTCTGATAGGGATTATGTGATATCTCAGTGTTGTTTTAATTAAGGCAATAGTTTTGTTGGGGGGGGGGGGGGTTGAAGATAAAGAAAATAAGTGAATGTGAAGGAACAGAGTGTTTCAGGCATCAGAGACAAAAATCTCAGAGATGAGAGATGTTCAAGCATCTACAAACGTGGCTGGTGTAGTTGGGCCACTGAGTGCATGGAAGGAATAACACAAAAATGGAAAAGAAGGAAGGACGGATCCATGTTATGAGGCGTATTAAATGTAATAATCCTCAAGGTAATGGGAAGCCACTGGAGCTCACTGAACATGAGAAGAGCAGAGTCAGACCTGTGCTTTTATTTTTTAATCCTTACCTTCTGTCTTAGAGTTGATACTAACTATTGATTCTGAGGCAGAAGAGTGGTAAGGGCTGGGCAACTGAGGTTAAATGATTTGTCCATGGTCAAGTAAGTAGAAAGTCAGGTTTGAACTCAGGACCTCCTGTCTCTAGGCCTGGCTCTCTATCCACTGAGCCACTTAGCTGTCACCTATTGGCTTACTCTTAAAAAAAAAAAAACTTACCTTTTATCTTAGAATCCATATAGTGTATTGGGTCCAAGGCAGAAGATCAGTAAGAGCTAGGCAATGGGGGTTAAATGACTTGTCCAGTGTCACACATTTAGGAAGTGTCTGAGGTCACATTTGAACTCAGGATCTCCCATCTCTAAGTCTGGTTCCATTTTAAGACTATTAAATGGGAATGTGAAGATTGTACAGTTAAAGTCTCTAAGATAATGGCAGGAGAAATAACCCAAGAAGTTACTATGCTGGGGAAGGGCAGCTGGGTAGCTCAGTGGATTGAGAGTCACGCCCAGAGATGGGAGGTCCTGGGATCAAATCTTACATCAGATACTTCCTAGCTGTGTGACCCTGGGCAAGTCACTTGACCCCCATTACATAGCCCTTACTGCTCCTTCTGCCTTGGAGCCAATACACAGTATTGATTCTAAGATGGAAGGTGAGGGTTTAAAAGAAAAAAAAAAGATGTTGCTATGGAACTGCTTTAAACATATGAACAATACCTAGAAACTAACTATAGAGATTATTTTTGGTAGCTAGGTAGTGCATTAGAAAGAGTAAAGCATCTGCAATCAGGAAGATTTGTTTTCCTGAGTTCAAATCTGGCATTTGATACTACTAGCTGTGTGACCCTGGGCAAGTCATTTAATCCTATTTGCTCAGTTCCTCCTCAGTCAAATGAGCTGGAGAAGGAACTGGCAAACCAACCCAGTATCTCTGCCAAGAAAATTCCAAATGGAGCCACAGAGAATCAGACCTGACTGAAAACAATTGAATGACAACATCGATATAGATTATTTAAGTTATTGAACCTTAAAACCACAGTAAGACTTTGGGGACCTTGTGGATAACCATCTACCAACTAGGAAAGAAAATGTGAGGACCAAAAAGGCTTTCTCACAGAACGCGGGTGTCACAACGAGGTCTCTAACTATCACTAAAGCTGTGGCTATGTTGGAGGCTGTACCCTATGTGGTCATCAGATACCACAAAAAACAAAAACACAAAAACCCACAAGTCTAGCATTTCCTCTATACAAGAATTCTTGTTCCCCAGGAGAACAGCGCTGGGAGGCTTGAGTTGGACAGCCAACAGTGATCCTAAAACAGTAAAAGGCGAAATAAAAATCCTTCCTCCAAAGGCTTAGATGGATGGGAGACGAGGAACACCCACCTAGGGACCTTCCCAGGGTGGGTAAAGCACAAAACTCTTGGGCTTTAGAAACCAAATTTATTTTTCTAATAGGAGCAAAGGAAAATGGTAGGTAGGGTCCTAACACTGTAGATCTGTCTTTCACCTTCTTTCACCTCCAGATGAATTTATTTCTGCATCTTGAGAATTCACTCCAGCTGCTCTAAACTCCTTATCTCTGCCTAACACCCATAAACCCCCCTGACTGTCCTACTCTACTATTTAGTATGGATTATCTAAAAAGGGTTCAAGAGGGAGGACTCACAAAAGGATTGAGTCCTTATTTAAAGCCTGGGGTTGTTTCCTAGGGATACCCAGAGTCCCAGATGGCCAAACCCTCACCAAGTGGATCTCAGTGTAAAAAGGATGATGACATAAATGGCTGCTCAGAATTTGGGGAGCTGACCCCCTCAAAGGGCATCCTTCCCTTTAGACAGACAGTAGATGGCGACCCTCTGTCCCTGCTTGATTAGAATGGAAGCAAGAGGGATGCAGAAGTCTCTCCCAGGAGAGGAAACCCCACAGGAGTGAAGAATTGAAGGAGGAGCTTCAGAGAAAAGCAGGGCTCCTCCAAGGCAGGAATATCCAAATCTTTCCACAAGATCAGGATTTCCAAGGGATATCAGCGAAAAAGCTCCTCCTTACTAGCGCAGTAAAAGCTAGATCCAGAGTGAGTTTCTTCCAGTAAAAACTCCCACTTGTAAATAACTCCATTGGTTTACACTCAGAAAGGAGCTAGGTCAAATGCATGCAAACCTTAGCTGCATGTTTGAAGGACTGGATCAATATAAGAATCTTGCGTTATTGTGGTATAAGGGCCAAAATCCTGCTGAGTCCCTACATCAGGAAAAGTGATACCTACAGGGAGTTGTGCTGATAGTATCAGAGATCCTGAGAAAGCAGGTAAAATCCAACCCCAGAGATTAGCTAAATACTAGTTACATCTCTCTTGTGCTTCCATTTGCCTCTATGCAGACCCAGAACACACTACCAACAATGTCTGAGGTGAGACGGGTATTCCAGAACTTAGGGAGTCAATGATCTCCAAAGAACTCAGCCTGAGTCATTTGGGGAGTCTTCTCCCAAACAACTTTGTCCAGAGACAAAGCAAAGGACTACCACCATCAGTAGAGAGGTTCAGAAACAGACTTAAGAAAGAACAGTAGATAGAATATTTCTTCTTGAAGAGCTTGGAGATCCTAGAGCCAAGATGGCATGCATGCCTAAGATGGCATACAGAGACCTCTCTGTGAATATGCACCATCTGCCAGAGTTAGTTACTAGAAAGGCAGAGGGACTCCATGAAGCCACTCCCTTTCCCCTATCTACAGTGCCTCCCAGTCCCTCTGCCCAGCAGCCCCATGGAAGTGCTCACTCCTTCCCATTCCCCTCCTTTCTCCATCCTCTGTGTAGGGTAAGGCAGTGAGGGCTTCCCACCCCACACCCCTCCTGTGGCAAGCAGTAGGGTGGCAACATGGCACACAATGGGATGGGGCACAGAAAGAAGTCTCTAAAAAGTTCACCATCACTGTCCTAGAGAATGCAGACCTTGAAGACTTGCTATGAGAATACTGCCACTGAGAATCAGACCCTCCATACACACACTTCAATTCTGGTTATAATTATGGATTGGATAACCACACTTATTTTGAATGTGTTAGAGCAAGAAATACAATTAAATCTTATAAAAGACAATGTCTTTCTTTACAGCTTTGGGAAGCTGAGGTGGTCCCAGGGAAGGAGATTACCCTAAGCCCCCCAACTTGTCAAAGCTATTTTATCAATTTTTATTTATTTGTTATTTAATTTTATTTTTTATATAAAAAATCTTGCCTTGTGTCTTAGAATCAATTCTAAGGCAGAAGAACTGTAAAGGCAAGGCAATTGGGGATTAAATTCCTTGCCTAGAATTCCATAGCTAGGAAGTGTCTGTGGCCAGATTTGAACACAGGTCCTCCAGACTCCATGCTTGGTTGCTTTCATCTCAATTTTAATGGGTTTATTTCACCTGGACTCATAAGACTTTCTGGCAAAAGTAAAGATCAATTGAGCATGAAACGGAGCAGCTAGGTAATACAGTGGATAGAAAGCCACATCTGGAGTCAGGAAAACCTGGGTTCAAATCTGTCCTCAGACACTTCCTAGCTGTGAGACTTTGAGAAAGTCATTTAATCCCAATTGCCTAGCCCTTGTTCATATGTCTTACAGTTGTTACTAAGATAGAAAGTTGGGGTTATTTTAAAAAATTGATTGAGCATGTGGGCTGAAATTCTACCTTGGATATTGGATGTGTTACTATCATTTTTTAACCTTTTATGACAAATATTTGAGAAAAATACCTTTAATGTCTACAAGGGGGATTCTCCGGGATGAAATTCAAATTCTCTAAGGAATTTGTTGGTGTCCACAGGAAAGTAGATACAGTGTCTTTGCTAACCATCTAACACTCACTGGACTGGAACCTTTTCAAAATTCTAGCAGGATTAGAGACAGAAGATTCCAGGTCCAAATTTGGCCTTGGACACTTCCTAGCTGTGTGACCCTGGGCAAGTCATTTAATCCCCATTGCCTAGCCCTTCCTGATCTGCCTTGGAACCAATACTTAGTACTGATTCTAAGCCAGATGGTAAGAGCTTTAAAAAAAATGCTAGTAGAATACTGCAAGCAACAAGTTAGGACTCATCCTGAACCCTTTTAACTCTCCATGCAGACTATGCAGAGGCTTACAAGAGGTGTTAATAACCATCACAGGAGCTGCTGACTTTTCAGCCTCTGGTCTGAATCCTGAGATATTTGACTTTGATGAGTTCCTTGGATTAGAATCCTAGAAAGATCAGTTGAGACAAAAAATCAGCAAGAGACTCATTTGTTCTCACTGAATGAATAGGATGCCGGATGTGTCTACAGTATTACCCACAGAATACAACTCACTTATATATGATCATTCAGAGAAAAACCCGAGAAGATTCCTTCTTATCTATGATGGAAAATCTCATAAACTATTCCAAAGAAATCCCAGCTAATAGGATCACAGTATATGTATCAATAGAAGTAGTGACATGTAAGAAGAATAAAAAGAAGAGACCATCAGGTAGCAAAGTGGACAGAGAACCAGTCTTGGAGTCAGGAGGATGTGGGTTCAAATCTGCTCTATTTTTAAATTTTTTAAATATTTTTCCATGGTTGCATGATTCATTTCCTCTCCCTCCCCTCTTCCCTCTCCCATCAGAGCTGACAAGCAATTCCACTGGGATATATATGTGTTATCACTTGATACTTTGTGGGTTCAAATCTGATCTCAGACACTTCCTAGCTGTCTTACCCTGGGCAAGTCACAACTCCATTTGCCTAGCCCTTGCCCTTCTTTCTTAGAGTTGATATTAAGGCAGAAGGTACGGGTTCAAAAAAAGAAGAAAAATGGAAAGATGTCAATGTGAGCTCAGTTTGGATGTTTCAAATGAAGGGAGCAATGGAAATATTCGCCATCATTTCATTTCTCATCTGAGAGGAGTCTATCGAAGTAACCATGCCTTCAGCTCAGAAGCAGGAGTTTAGAAACAAAAGAGACTTTCAATAGGGAAAAGGGGTCAATTGACAAAACCCTGGTATTCAGGGGACTCAGAAGTTAGCTAATATGTTCATAACAGATCAATACAATCCTAGTCCAGCCCCCCTTTTGAAGAAACGAAAGGAAAGGAGGCCAAGTCATAGATATCGTCCTATTCTTCACAAAAGCAAGACTCCTGTCTCCTTGAGATATGGGGTGAGGCATTGTAGATATATCCTAAAACTTCAGTTACCTGCACGCTACCCAGCCCCTGTTACATGGTGTCTGCTATATAAATACTGTTACCTTTCCACGTTGTGATTTCCCCCATCACAGTTTTGATTAATCACGTTGGCATAAAAAAATTGAATGGGAATTTGGGGGGAGTTTTGTGGAAGCTGCAGATGACAAAAAGGGTTAGAAACTCAGAAATGCATGTTTAACCCAAAATTTACAATAAGGTACTATGAATATCCCAAAAAAGAAAAAAATCCAGATGTTCTCTGGTGGGAAGGGAGAGCCAAAAAATTTTACACAGGTTTTCCAGATCAATCACAAAGGCACTAGATTAACTGTATTCATGGCAACTCTGTAGCTGACGGTATTAAAAAGTTTCTTGGGATAATGAGAGGTCCCCAAGTTGCAAGCCAGACTGTGTCAGAAGAGGGACTTAATCCTGTGTTTTACCAAAGCCATGAATAGCTTTCTTTTCTTTTTATTTTGAAACTTTTAACTTCTGTCTTAGAAATGATCTGTTCCAAGGCAGAAGAGTGGTAAGGAGTAGGCAATTGGAGTTAAGTGACTTGTCCAAAGTCATGCAGCTTTTTATTCACTACTCCATGCTAAAGACAAATATAAGCAAACTAAAGACAGGATGATGTTGGGAGTGGGATGGGAGGAAGATACTAGGAGCTGGGAGGATCAAGTAAGTCTTCCTGAAGAAGATGATGCTTGAGTTGAGGACCTTTTAGCCCTGTCTTTCCTCTAGCTATGAGGGTGAGGTGAATAATTTTCATCTGTCTTCAAGAGGTACTTTTGTTCAGGACTTCACCTTTCCGCTGTAGATCAGATCTCTGAATTTGAGTATATTCTCAAAATAAATCCTAAGAAATCTCCCTTCTCAGGGTGTCCATCAATTGGGGAATGGCTGAACAAATTGTGGTATATGTTGGTGATGGAATATTATTGTGCTGAAAGGAATAATAAAGTGGAGGAGTTCCATGGAGACTGGAACAACCTCCGGGAACTGATGCAGAGCAAAAGGAGCAGAACCAGAGCACTGTACATAGACTGATACACTGTGGTACAATCAAATGTAATAGACTTTTCTACTAGCAGCAATGCAATAACCTAGGACAATCCAGAGGAACTTGTGAGAAAGAACACTATCCACATCCAGAGAAAAAACTGTAGAACCAGAAATGCATTAGAAAAATATATATGCTTGATCACATAGTGTAATAGGGATGTGATTAGAATTTTGATGTTAATGGATCACTCTACTGCAAATATGAATAACATAGTAATATGCTTTGAACATATGAACTTCCATGTATAACCAGGTGGAACTTCTTGTCAGCTTTGAGGGGGGGGAGGACAAAGTGGGATGGGGGTGGTTTGAATCATGTAACCATGGAAAAATATTCTAAATAAAATTTAAAAAAAAAAGAAATCTCCCTTCTCTTCTAGTAGGCTATATCCTGTGATCATGCTGTCTAAGAAATTTCCCTCTCTCTAATGAGGAGGAAGGAATATAATCCTCACACTCTTTCACATGCAGATCTAGGTTTATCTCTGAGATCCTTCAACAGTGTCAAAGGTGTTATGACCACTTAGACTGAGAACATCAATGCAGGAATCCTCCTCTTGGACCAAATGGGTGAAAAATGTGAGGGCAGGGACATGTAGCTCTCATGAGATTCTCCCCATCTTGGCTACAAGGCTATCTTGAGAGGCTTTGTCTGACTAAAAATCTAGTTAAATGCTGTCTATGGCTACCAATCTCATCAGAAAAAAAAATAATTTAGGCTGGCATAGTCAATTCTTATTGAAGTCATTTACCCTCTCAAAATTACCATGTATCCTCCTTTTAACAATATATTCTGAAATTATGTTAGGAATCAAACTTTACTGAGTCCTCTCTTTTCCCTTTTTTCAAAAAATTGGGATTATTTTCCTTTCTCCAGTCCTAGACATTTCCATTCTCCAAGATCTCCCCTGCCTCTTTCCCTCTCTCTCTCCCTCTCTCTCTCTCTCTCTCTCTCTCTCTCTCTCTCTCTCTCTCTCTCTCTCTCTCTCTCTCTCTCTCTCTCTCTTTCTCTCTCTCTCTCTCTCTCTCTCTCTCTCTCTCTCTCTCTCTCTCCTTCCCTCTCTCCCTCTCTCTCTCTCCCTCCCTCCCTCTCTCTCTCTCTCTCTCTCTCTCTCTCTCTCTCTCTCTCTCTCTCTCTCTTCTCTTCTCTCTCTCTCTCTCTCTCTCTCTCTCTCTCTCCTTCCCTCTCTCCCTCTCTCTCTCTCCCTCCCTCCCTCTCTCTCTCTCTCTCTCTCTCTCTCTCTCTCTCTCTCTCTCTCTCTCTCTGTCTCTCTGTCTCTCTCTCTGTCTCTCTCTCTCTCTCTCTCTCTCTCTCTCTCTCTCTCCCTCTCTCTCTCACACACACATCTTCCTGTTTTATTTTTTACTCTTTTAAAACAAAAAACCTATAACTTCCCAACGACTCTCCCCTTTCCATCCTTTCTTGCAACAAATATAGATGGTGGTGTAAAACAAAGCAATGCAATGGCTATGTCTGGAAATGTATGTCTCATTCTGTACCTAGTATCTACCTTTTCTTCACTAATAGGTAAGAAGTATATTTTACCATGGAGTCCTCTGAGGCAATAATCTCAGCAATTATAGCTGCTAATTGTTTCAGTATCATAATAATCAATTTGTTAGAACTTAATGACTTGACCTTATCAAAGGCAATGAGGTACTCTTTTACTCTCTTCTTACTTCTCGATTTTGACTCTATAGTAAACATTTATCGCTTTATCCTATAGTTTTATGGAAGTAATGAAGGAAAATTTTTAAGATGGAGAAGACAGAAATCCTGTCAAGTATGGCAAAAAATTTATGTAAATGAGGGCTAATGTATGGACAGTGACTAAAATGGTGAGAGTTCTTTAGTTTTTCCATCATGTCAAGCTTTTAAATTTTCTGTTTTTAAAAGTTACTCTTTTCCTTTTAATCCCTCTCCTGAAATGACACAAAAAAGGAATATAGTCTATATTTGCATTTCTCTATATAACTAAGAATCTTTGGTTATATAATTTTTTAAAACCCTTATCTTCTGACTTAGAAACAATACTATGTCTTGCCTCCAAGGCAGAAGAGCTGATTATGAAGGACCTGTCTCTTTCCTGATTAAAGATATGGTTTTGCCCATTACTTCAGTGGCTCTGTGTTTTTCCAACTTGACAACACCTAGAATGAACATAGTAACTCACATGATTAATTTAGTAACACACGCACTTACTGTTATAACCCAAGTACTATCCTGGAACTACATTCTTAATGTAGGACCGTATTCTACAAGATATCAAACTAAAGGGACTCTTAAGTTAATACAAATGAGAATCTGCTTAGTTAAATTTCCTTCTTACATGATGTAACCAAAGGGCAATCATAGGCATGTGTAGAGTGTGAGCTGTATGCACCCACCTTGGTCCACCATGCTGTATGGTGCAAAAATTTAATTATATCTCAAATAATAAAATATTATATTTTATGAGGTTTATTAAGGATTATTAGAAATCAAGGATACAAAATAAAAACCACATGCCCAAGGCTGATTAGCCCTAGCTGATAATCCCCACACTTAGCTTACTTACTACATCATTGCAATGGCAGAGAAGCAAAGTGTGGGAGACATTACTGCCAGTTAAATACCAATTGTGATCTTGCCAACGTGGAGACTCAGGTGAGATTATAGGGAATTCTGGGAAATACCAAGGATTTCTGGGGAATGAAGTCTAGGCTTCAAAATCTCCATTTTTACAATGGGAACTTAAAAGGATAATATTTGTTCCACCAACTATGTCAATCAATAAATAGAAATTAGAATGAAAGTAAACTTATAGGTGTGAATTGAGAGTGGGATATATAGCATGAAGCACAAACAGTAAAAGACAATGATGGGAGGTCCTGGGTTCAAATGTGACTTTAAACACTTCCCTGATCAAGTTACTGTGTGACCCTGATCAAATTACTTAACCTTCATTATCTAGCCTGTAGTAAATAAAGATAAGGGACTATATTTGATTGGTAATTGATAACTAATAGATCAGGCTATTACCTATTTCTCCCTCCCTTCCTCCCTTTTCCCCCCTCTTCCAGCCTCCCTTCTTCTTCAGCCTCTTCAGCTTCCCCTCTCCCCTTTCTTCTTCTTCTTCCTAAATCACTCAGGGTGAGTTATGATGTTTCCAATGAAATACTCTTTCTCTTCTTTATCTTATGTAAGGGGTTTATTTGGGGAAGACAGGAAAGGATAGAGAATGGAGGAAAGAAGGTTGGGGATTTCCCTAATACTACAGTGAGAGAAATGGCTGATAGATCTGGTAGTTCAGTCACTCTCACCAGCAGAGCAAGTCAGAGAGATATCTAGACTATTGTCCTTCTTTCTTCTGCCTTCAAAGTCACCAGGCCACCTCCAGTTTGATTCTCCAAAGTCCAAGAGAAAAATCAGCTTCTTCCTTCTCTGCTACAAGGCAACCAGGAACAAGGGACCAGCCAGCAGTTGGCTTTGCTCCAACTGATTCTCCCCGTAACATTCCAAATAGAACCTTCATTTGATTGACAGCTGCTCCAAACTCAACTGCTACAAAATCATTCTCAATTTCTCTCTTCCACAAGCCCTTATTGCTCTTCTGCCTTGGAATTAATGCACAGCATTGATTCTAAGGTGGAAGGTAAGGGTTTTAAAAAAATAAAAAAGAATGTTATGGTAGGAATTCCCTTTCTAGGGGTAGGTTGAATTAGTATTGAGATCTCTTTTGGTTCTATGATTCTATGTTTCTGTGACTTAGAAAACATATGTACAAATCAGCTGAAATGTTTGTAACTAAGCCTGGAGCCTAGAAAAATAATTTTCCAAATATAACTCTCACTCCCTGTTCAAGTAGAGAGCAGAGATAATCTTGATCTACATTAAATATCTTGGACAAGAAAGATAAATAAGGAGGAGGATGCCTCTGATCATAGTTCTGTATATTCTATAATTAAATCATTTGAATTTTTCTTTTGGATGGGTTGCAATATACTTCACTCAAGTACTAGAAAGTTTTCCATATACAATGATTGTTATCTTAAAAAAAATGATAAGAGATCAGCCCTACTTGTGGTGGATGTCCAATGCCAGGACTTTGGTTACTTAAGGTTCCCAAATAGACCCTATAAAGGACAAAAATCTGGTTAATGGTCAAAATTTATAAAGAGTTTATAAAGAACTGAACTGCAGCAATTGTAAAAATAAACACACATAAAAACACCAAAGAAAAGCAACTGTTTGACTACAGGGGTGGAGGGGATATGACTGAGGAGAGACTCTAAACGAACACTCTAATGCAAATACCAACAACACGGAAATGGGTTTTAATCAAGAACACATGTGATACCCAGTGGAATCACGCGTCAGCTATGGGATAGGTGGGGGGGTAGGGGGGAGGAAAAGAAATGTTTCCAATGAATAATGTTTGGAAATGACCAAATAAAATAATGTTTAAAAAAAAAACAAAAACAAACATATAATCTGAATTTCACCTATGATTAGACAAAGAATTAGAAAATAATTGGGAAATGACTGAAGACTAAACAGGTAGTTGGTCAATAAGCATTTATTAAGCACCAAATGTGTGCCAGGAGATATAAACACTGGGGAAATCTGAAAAGGCAAAAAATTGACTCCTTCTGCCCTCAAGAAGCTCGCAATCCAAAGGGGAACAACTATATACAAACAAGCTATTGACAGGATAAATATGAAATAATCAAGAGAAAAGGCACTAGAATTAGGACGAATTTAGGAATTTTCCTTTACAAGGTGGGATTTGGGACTTGAAGGAAGTCAGAAGATGGAGATGGGGAAGAAGAGCATTCCATCCAAAGAAAATTGCCAGGCAATCAAATCAAGCATGATGGATGAATAGCAAGGAGGCTGGCATCACTGGATGGCAGAGAATGTTGTGTGTGTGTTGAGGAAGAGGGGCTTAGCAAAGGGATATAAGATGTAGAAAAATGTAAAGGTAGGGAAGTTGGGTTATAATGGTCTTTGAATGACAAACTGAGCATTTTAAATTTGATTCTGGAGGTGACAGGGAGCCACTAAAAATTATTAGAGGGGGGATAGAGGTGAGGAGAGTGACAAATAATTGAATAACAAGAGAATATATATTTATAAAACTTACAAGTATATGAAGATATGATTTATATAAAAATTTACAAATTGATTTATAAATTAAATAAAACATAAATATAGTACTTATACTTAAATTCTAAGTTCAAAAACCCTAGCAATTTTCCTAAGGATTATTTTGGAAAGATGTCTCTTTTTTTTGAGGCATTCTAGGGGAATTAGAAGAATATTAGGGAATTTTGCTTAAATTTATTTCACTTTCCACCAGAGGAAGAACTTAAATTGACATTTGTTTCCTACCAAAAGGGCACCCCTTTGAGGTGCCCTTTCTGAGCTGATGAAGACACAATGAACATATATCATCAAGACATTTTCATTCAAATGATCAAAGCTGGAACTCCAAGATTTTGTCATCAGAGTTATCAAAAGATAAACAGCCCAGAGGCATAAAGAAAAACATTTTGTCAGAAACAAGAATGCAACGTAGGAGAGGAAAGAGTGTGTAGCAAGATCAAATCTGTCTGGCAGCATGCTTTCTTAATAGCTCACCTGCCTCCTCCCTATAACATAATATTCAACTGATACTCCAAAGATATCAGTGATTTCTTCATTTCTAATTCCATAGCCTTTTCTCAGCTCTCTTCTTCTTAACCTTTCTCTGTGACTTTTGAGTCTGTTAACTATCCTCTTCGTGGGTGGTTGTCAGTTATTTCTATTGTGTCTAACTCTTTCTGACTCCATTTTCTTGGAAAAGATACTAGAGTAATTCACCACTTCCTCCTCCAACTCAAATTTTCCAGTTGAGGAGCAGAGTTAAGTGATTTGCCCTGAATTATACAGCCAGTAGGTGGCTGATGCTAGATTTGAATTCAGGTCTTCCTGACTCCAGTTCCTATGTTCTATCCACTATACTACCTGGCTGCCCCACTTGACTATCCTTTCCTCCTGAATAAGTTTTTTCTCTCTGGAATTTAGAGACAAATTGCTCTCTCTTCACTCAGTCTCAGCTACACATGAGGAAGGTCTCACTAGAAGGAATACAAGAGAAATAAAAGTTAAAAAAAAACCTGGTTATCTAACAAAATTAAAACCACATAGGCATGTTCTCCTGCTACTAAGTGGTGTTAAGGAAGTCACCCAAACACACTTATGTACCTAAATAAAAGTTAACCTATGATAGTCTTTTGGGATAGGGTTTGAGGGTCTGATTTTTTGGTGATGTTTTAGAGAATTAGGGTACAGGTATTTTGCTCTTGCATTATTCCTTCTGAGACTAGGGGGAATAGTAATCAAGGGGCATTGGTGAGAGGGGTCATGTAAGGGGGACTGAGTGGGCAATCACATCTTGCCAAGGGCCACTCTGTGGCCTCCTTAGTTACCACGCGTGACTCGGTCAAGGCATCGTGGCCTGATGGCTCCCAGCAAGAACCTCCATGGCCTCTTCTTTTTTTTCTTTTTTAAAAAATAGAACCCTTATCTTTTATCTTAGTATTGATTTTAAGACAGAAAAGCAGCAAGGCCTAGGCAATCAGGATTAAGTAACTTGCTCAGGGTCATATAGGTAGGAAGTGTCTGGGGTCAGATTTGAACCAAGGTCCTCCCAATCCCAGACCTGGCACTCTATATACCCTGCTACCTAGCTGCCCCTACATTGACTTCATAGATGTTATATTTGTTCATTATGCATTGGCCTCTAATTAATTATTAGGCACTGTTTACTTGCTTATTCATTCTGAGCTAAAATACCATATATCACAACCAAACATGTGTCAGCTATCATAAAGAGTACCAACAGCATTATACCTAGGTCATATGACTAGCACTCATCAAAATACATTTTAAAAAGGAGGTGAAACCCACATAAGTCATCAGCATTTTTATATATCTCCAACACATCTCAGCAGCAGGAATTAGAAAGAGAAATTCCATTCAAAATCACCCTAGACAATATAAAATACTTAGGATTCTATCTGCCGAGACAAACACAGGAACTATATGAACACAACTACAAAACACTCTCTACACAACTAAAACTAGACCTGAGTAATTGGAAAAATATTAACTGCTCATGGGTAGGACGAGCCAATATAATAAAAATGACCATCCTACCCAAACTCATTTATCTATTTAGTGCCATACCCATGGAACTTCCAAAAAACTTTTTTACTGATTTAGAAAAATCCATAACAAAGTTCATTTGAAAGAACAAAAGATCAAGGATATCCAGGGAAACAATGAAAAAAAACACAAAGGAAGGAAGCCTTGCAGTACCAGATCTCAAACTATAGTATAAAGCAGCGGTCATCAAAACAATTTGGTTAGGATCAGTGGAATAGACTTGGGGTAAATGACCTCAGCAAGACAGTTTATGACAAGCTTAAAAATCCCAGCTTTTGGGACAAAAACCCACTATTTGATAAAAACTGCTGGGAAAATTGGAAGACTGTGGGAGAGATTAGGTTTGGATCAACATCTCACACCCTACACCAAGATAAACTCAGAATGGGTGAATGACTTGAATGTGAAGAAGGAAACAATAAGTAAATTATGTGAACACAGAATAGTATACATGTCAGACCTTTGGGAAGGGAAAGATTTTAAAACCAAGCAAGAGCTAGAAAAAAATCACAAAATGTAAAATAAATAATTTTGATTACATCAAATTAAAAAGGTTTTCTACAAACAAAAACAATGTAACCAAAATCAGAAGTAAAATAGCAAACTGGGAAACAATCTTCATAACAGAAACCTCTGACAAAGGTCTAATTACTCAAATTTACAACGAGCTAAACCAACTGTACAAAAAAATCAAACTACTCTACAATTGATAAATGGGCAAGGGACATGAATAGGCAATTTTCAGTTACAGAAATCAAAAACATGAAAAAGTGTTCTAAATCTCTTATAATCAGAGAGATGCAAATCAAAACAACCCTGAGGTATCACCTCACACCTAGCAGATTGGCTAACATGATAGCAAAGGAAAGTAATGAATGCTGGAGGGGATGTGGCAAAGTAGGGACATTAATGCAGTGCTGGTGGAGTTGTGAATGGATCCAACCATTCTGGAGGGTAATTTGGAACTATGCCCAAAGGGGGATAAAAGACTGTCTATCCTTTGATCCAGCTGCTGGGTTTGTACCCCAAAGAGATAATAAGGAAAAAGACTTGTTCAAGAATATTCATAGCTGCGCTCTTTGTGGTGGCAAAAAATTGGAAAATGAAGGGATGCCCTTCAATTGGGGAACGGCTGAACAAATTGTGGTAAATGTGGGTGATGGAATACTATTGTGCTCAAAGGAATAATAAAGTGGAAGAATTCCATGGAGACTGGAACAACCTCCAGAAAGTGATGCAGAGCAAAAGGAGCAGAACCAGGAGAACATTGTACCCCGAGACTGATACACTGTGGTACAATCGAATGTAATGGACTTCTCCATTAGTGGCAATGCAGTGATCATGAACAACCCAGAGGGATCTATGAGAAAAACCACTATCTACATCCAGAGGAAACTCTGTGGGAGTAAAACCACTGAAGAAAAACAACTGCTTGACTATAGAAGTTGAGGAGATATGGTTGGGGATGTAGACTCTAAATGAACATACTAGTACAAATACCAACAACATGGAAATGGGTTCAGATCAAGGACACATGTAATACCCAGTGGAATTGCGTGTCGGCTATGGGAGGGGTGGTGGGAGGGGAGGGAGGAATAGAAAATGATTTTTGTATCCAAGGAATAATGTTTGAAATTGACCAAATAAAAAAATAATGTTAATAAATAAATAGAAAGGAGGTGATGCTTAGCTAGTGGATGAGTGTTCAGAGCTTTTTTATTTTGGGCATATTCCCAAATTCATATCTACCTTGAAAATCAGTAGGTACTACTACACAGAAAGAGGCAGAGTTGAAAGATAAAAAACTACCAACTTTTTCTTTGTTTTGTTTTCATTAAATCACTTTATTTGCTAATGGCCTACCATGTTAGCAGTGACCATAAAGGTGATATTCACATTTTTTTTAGATTTTGTCTTTATTTTATTCCAGTAGCAAATTTACACATAAGGTCTCCAAAGTTATATGATTCATGTTGTCTCCCTCTCCTTTTTCCTCACCCCTCTCAGAGCTGTCAAGCAATTTAATTTGAATTGTACGTGTATTATCACTCAAAACCTATTACCATATTATTCATTTTTATAAGAGAATAATCTTATAAAACCAAAACCCCAAATCATATACCCATATAAACAAGTAATAAATCCTATGTTTTCATCTGCATTTCTACTCCAACATTTCTTTCTCTAGAGGTGGATAGCATTCTTTGTCTTAAGTCCCTCAGAATTGTCCAGGATCATTGTATTGCCCACAGAGCTATGTAATAGATAATAACTATATATAAAATAGTGACTGACTGTGTCATATTTAGGGAAATAGTGCTTAAAGAAGTTCTTTAAATGAAGTATGCAACCCTTTAAAAAATGCCTACAAATGTGACTAGAAGACTCTTCACTATTAGCCTCTAGACCCAATATTGATTCTGCCATTTCTGATAGATGATCGATGATAGATGATAGATAGATATGTGGCTGGAGGTTCCTCTTTGGTTTGTATAAGATTATCAAATCTAGCCCATGCATTTGGCTTCGAGCAGCACTGCTTTATTGCTTGGAGCAAATCTTCCCTGTTTCCTTAGGTAGGACATGCTAGTGGAGTTTGAAAAATCTAGATCTTCCCTTTGGTCCTCAATTGGCTAACTAGTTAGATTGTTCTCAGTCCAGGTCTTTTCAAGGAATTGCCTTTGCTCATGGGGGCTAAACAGTTCAGATAGGAGAAACTCTACATCCTCAAAGTCAGGGTCAAAGATCCTAAACACGTTTCAGTTCTTTCTGAGATTTGAAAAGTTGTTCTATGAAATTTGGGAAACATCTCTTTAGGGATTCAAGTTCCTATGAGGTAAATTGCCTATGGACTTTAGATTGCAGTACACCAGTTGTACTGGATAGCTTGGTGACCTCCTTTAATGCACAAATCTTTTCTGATTCACTATCATCCTTGGTGTCCTTGTCACCTTCATTTTCCTTATCATTGACCTTAGATTTCTTTGTCTTTCTCTCTTTTTCTTTAGGTACACTATCTGCCTGTCCATTGTTCTTTTCCTTAACCTGATCTAGCCCTTTTTCCTTGATCAATTCCTCAAATAATGATATTTTCAAGATTGTTATCAATAACCAGTATCTGTTCTGCCTTTTGGGGGATCACAAATGTATAAATCTTTTTCAAATAGGTCAAAGTCTGTCAAACTGCCATAAAGAAAACATAAACTTGAGCCAGAATCTGCCAGAGTATGATGTCAGTCTGAAATGGCATTTGCAGAATAAACATTGTTGTGTTACCAATGTAATCCAGAGAGTCAAATATCATGTGGGTCATTTTACTATAAAGTATGTTGTAGACCCAGAATTCAGCAATAGCTGCCAACACCATAGCTCCACAGATAATCTGCTTAAACATGTCTTCTACTGGTGTTTCTTAGGATTGTGGGGTTCAGTCTGTTTTAGGGGTGCCAATCTGTAATAGATAGTAATTCTTGAGGGTGTATATTGGTTATATATGATAAACTAATGGATCAAGTTTTGCCTACCCTCCTCCCAGTTTTCCTCCCTCTTAAAAAGCCTTCAGCTTCTCCTCCCCCTTTCCCTTCAACCTTCTTGCTAGCTAAGTCACTCAGGGTGAACTATGATGCTTTAAAGAAAATACACTTTTCTCTTCTTTAACTCAAGTAAAGGTTTATTTAGGGAAGACAGGAAAGGATGGAGGATAAGGTAAGAGAGATAGGCTTCCCTATTCTCTACAAGGAGCCTTGTCACAACTGTGACACAGAGTCAGTCAGAGAGATATGAGGACAACTCTTTGTCTTCTTTCTTCTTTTTCTTCTAACCAGCCAGGTAATTATCAGAGATACAAATTAGCTCTTTAGGCTCAGCCACCTCCATCAGTCACACCAAAAGCCTCTCTCCTTCTCCACTCTGTCAGAAGCCAAAAGACTTGGTGCAGCCCAGTCTCTCAGCCCAGTTCAGCCTGGCTTAGCGCCAACTGTTTTTCCCGGTAACATTCCAATGGAATCTTCATTTTGATTGACAGCTTCTGTCCTCAACTTTCTATCTTGCATGCATTATAAATTCTCTTCCACAGCTAACAAAGTTCTGATATCTTTATAGTACTTATTCAACACTGTTGTCTCACTGGGTCATATTTAAACAGCTGGAGGACTACTCTATAAATGGTTACCCACTCTGATGTGTGCTGAACGGTCCCATGAACCAGGCCAAGAAGATGTAAACAATCAAAATAACATGGAAACAATAACTAGTTAATTAGTAACAGGGTTACCTTTCTGACAAGACACATGAGTTGCTTAGATTCACAATTATGAGAAAACTCCTCCCATCAGTCCTTAAACAGAACAGTTTTCCAGTCACACAGGACTAGGTTTAAATAATGTACAATTTTCATAATCATTGCCTTATTTAGTCTGCCCAGAAAAGAATGAAATTTGGCTCAAAGTTGCCCCATGGTATTCAGAATATTAGCATCTAATTTACACTGAAGTTTGCTCCCACAAAGTAGGCACAGAGTGACCATGGGTAAAGCCATGCAGACCAAAGTGGACCATGGATAAAGTGACAGTTGTTCCCTAGAGACAACTGTCCAAACAAATGACCCCTTCCTTTGTAACTAATCAAGATAAAAAGCATTCTTGAGAACCCCTATTCACTTTTACTTTTATTCTTACTTTTACTACTTACTTTTAATTAACTTTTGCTTACCACATCTTTTTATCTTCTTGCCTTACCTTTGTATAAAGGGAACCCCCTTTCCCAGAAATCACATACTGGGGTTGTCCTACCTGTGTCACATGAAAGAGCACCAGCATGAAGTCACAGGCGAGGTGAGCTAGGCACATTGACCCAGAAAGTGTAATAAGGGACTATTTTGATTGATAATTGATAACTAAAGATAAGGCTGTTATCTTCTTTCTACTGTCTTTCCTTCCTCCCTCTTCCTCCCTTCCTCCCTCTTTCAGCCTCCCTTCAGCCTCCCCTCCCCCTTCCTTCTTCTCTCTTCTTCTAAATCAACTCAGGGTGAGTTTATAATGTTTCACATGAAATACTCTTTCTCTTCTTTATCTTAAGTAAGGGGGTTATTTGGGGAAGACAGGAAAGGATAGAGAATGGAGGAAAAAGGGTTGGGATTTCCTTAATACTACAATGTGTCTTAGGTTGGAGGATGGTGGAATTTAGTTCAATTGGAGAAATGGCTGATAGGTCTGGAAGTTCAGTCACTTTCACAACAGAGCAAGTCGGAGAGAGAGATCTGGACTTTTGCCCATTTTTTTGTCTTCAAAAATCAGACCACCTTCCTTTCTTCAGTCTCCAAAGTCAAGAGAAAAACCAGCCTTCTTCCTTCTTTCAAGCCAAAAAGGTTCAGTCAACAGTTGGTCTGACTTCCAACTGCTGTTCCCAGTAACATTCCAAATAGAACACTCGTTTGACTGACAGGTTTTCACTTAGCTGCTCCAAATTCTTGCTGCATGCTTTCCCACTAACTCTCTCTTCCACAAAAGGAAAGGTTAGGATCAGGGGGTAAAGGTGAAGAAATAAAAGAGGGGGTCCCAGAAAGTGGTCTCTGGCTATTCCCTTGCTTGGGGAGGTAAAAGGGCGGTGACTGGGGGAGCCCTGGGAACCCACGTGGCTTGTTTGAGAATAGACATCATTCAATCTCTCTCTGTCCTCTCTTATTTAAGTAAATATTAATAAACTCTATGGAAATTAAAGACGGAGTTTTTAATTTAGCTTTAACAGATGGCCACCACTAGAAGTTTGGAGAAGATTCCTCATTTTTTAAAGCCTTTTTAGCTTTAGAATAGTAAATAGGACAGATTAATCTCACCATTTTCTGCCACCCCCACCGCTTCAATTGTCACCACTTCAGTTGCCATCACTTCAGTCACTGCTGCTGTTCCCGCCCTCACTCTCCCCACTGCCCAGATTTTACAAAGATGGCCCTCTCGTGGGCCCAGCCTTAGTTCAGGTGAGGGAGGGATGTTGGAGAGAAGAACAGTCTAGACATCCCTGTTCCCAGCACTTGGCTAGGCCAGCACCAGGCTGGGCTGTGAGCGTTGTGCTGGCTCGCCATGCCTGTTCACAATGCTGCTCAGGGCTGACATTTACTTGCTGCTGAGAGCTGCAGGCCTTTCCTTCCCAGCTGGCAGGACCCCTACCACAAGCAGCTCTCCCACTTCATGCTGGAACCTAATTCAGCCTTTTGTTAAGGCAACTCCCAATGGAGCTTCTCAAAGGGCAAAATAGCAGCAGGGGCTCCTGGTCCCCACCGTGAGCTGGCCCTGTCCAAGCCCTACAGTACCCAGGCCTTTTTCCCAACCCCTGACTCCCTGCTGAATGCAACCATGTCTCGGCTACTCCCCTTCACCGCTTCTGGGGTCATGGTAGTGGCAGGACTCCTTTGTGGCCTGGACCAGACCCTGACCCCAGGCCTCGCCTCTGTGTCGAGTCTGTCCCAAGCAGAGGCTCCTGGCCCCACTCACACTATCCAGCCCTGCCTGGCTTCTAAGGTCTGCAACAATCCTAGTCCAGGAGGCTTCTATGCTCCTGTGAAGGTGGGGACTGAAGCATCAGCCCACATGGAGGAGGAGGAGATCTCCTATGCTACGCTGGACCCTGACCTTGCAGCAGAGGGTTGAGGCGCTGTGATCTCAGCTGTGGCTAAAGGCACACAGCGGCCAACAAACACAAGTGAAACACCATCTACAGGCAAGAAGTAAAACTGAAAGTAATTTTTTAAAAGTATTAAATAACATTAAATATAATTGAATAAATCAAACTGAATTGAATTAAATTAAAGAACTATTAATAAATTAAAAATTGATACCATTTCATTAAATTTAATAAAATCAAATAAAACCAAATTAATAAATGGAATAAAACCAAATTAAGCCAAACTAATTCAAACCTATGCTAATTAATTGGATATACTAATTCACTAATTTCATTATTCCAATAATAATAATTTTTAAAAATAATAATAATTATTATTATAAATTTATATTTATTATCGGTATGCTTACCTTACATCAATTACCATTGCCTTGCATTGGTTTCTTATTCAACCTTACTCTAGTTTGGTTGTTTTCTGTAATATAATTAATGGAAGTTGTGTCTCAAAAAAACTTTAATGCTTTGGGATTCTTTAATTATTTAAATTCCTCAGCAATAATAGATTAGTACCACAGCTAGTGTTGGGCTCCTTCTCAACAACAAAAAAAAGCTAGAGCAGAAGCCCCAAACAGATTAGGAAAGAAAGAGTAGAGATGTTTCTATATTCGAGGAACAAAAGTAGTAGTTTCAACTAAGTTTTGTTTTGTTTTGCATTACGCTGCCTTGCAGCCCCCATTTCCCAAACTGTGACCTTGTCAGCCAGTGGGGGGATATGATGGCCTACAGCATCTCCTTCTTTTTTGTTTTGTTTTTAATTAAAGTGACTTTAATTCATCTTAGACTTGATGTAGGGTAGAACCTAGTCATGGATGATGACTGTTGAGCAGTGTGGACTGCTTGAGCAATGGCTGCAGTGGAAGTTGCTAGGGATATAAGCTTAAAGCAGCTTAAACTTTGGGAAATCAATTGTGGGGCATTAGTGGCTAAATATTGTTCAACAACAAATACAGCAAAGAGATTATAACAATTGATTAAAATACACCCTGAACAAGAAATTCTAAGAGTCATGGGGGATAACATGCATTTGAGAAAGTCAGAGTCATTTGAAGGCAGCAGAGCAATCAGGAGGTGAAAATTCCTGCTTGTGCTTGGGCTGCAGGTGTCTTGATTTGTTCCCAAGTTGTAGAGCATTCTAAGCTGTTGTCTTAACACAGTCCCTCTGTATCTGCATTCTCTTCATTGCCTTCCTGCTAGGGTGTATCATGCAGCTTGTTTTGGGGATGGTAGTCATGGTAAGGATGTGTCCTAAAGGTTCCAACCTTTAACTTTAAAATTTTGGTTATACATCCCTAGTAAATAGCTAAATTATACTTTTGAAGTTTAGTTGTAGGCCAATCAGAATCTCAGAAATGTAGGGTGTTAGATTTAAATTAGTTTTGAGCGTTAAATTGTTGTAGATAAGAGAGTGGGAGCCATAAACTGTGATAATTAAAATGTTTGGGAGCAAGGGAAATATATAACAATTATGACCGCTGAAATATGTTTTCTACTGTGTCTTGGTTTTATATAAATATAAGATGGTCGCCAGGGAATATATTCCCAATTTATGAATATGCCCAAGCCAACTGGGTTTTATAGAGAAATTTAATTTATAATACACTGATTAATCAATAGAAAAAGAGAGAAGGTAAGAAAGGAATAAGAATGAAGGGCCTCAAGCCAATAAGGCCTAGACCTCAGTCCTAAGAGATAAATCAGTCAGTTGGTTTTATCACTCACCCAAGATCTCTCTAGGTGAGGCTTCTCATGCCAACCTCAGGCTCCATCTTCAAGAGAGCCTCCTTTCAAGAAATGTTTTCAGAAAATTCTCCTCCTGACTCCTCCTGAGTTCTCCTTCCACAGCCTCCTTCAAGACCTCCCCAGGAGCTCTCCCTCCAGGACGTCTCTCCTCTCAGACCTCCTTCAGAGCAAGCCTCCTCTCAGACCTCCTTCAGAGCCAGCCTTCTATCAGACCTCCTTCAGAGCCAGCCTCCTCTCAGACCTAAGACCCCACTATCTTTAAGGACACCATCTAAGTCCCCTCCCCTCAGTTCTCACATCTACCAATCACTGTCAATGTCTCCCCTGTGCCAATGGTGGCTCTAACTTAACCCAGGACCACCCAGAGGTCTCTCCCCTTTGCACATGTCTGTTGAAGGTCATATTCTCAAATAATTAAATCTTGATCTTTGCTCCAGCCCTTCCTAAATCCTATTACTCTGAGTAGGGTGGAGATTGTAGTTTCCAAGACCTGGTTCTGTCATTCCAAGTATCTCTATTGTATCAATTCTAAAATCAATCATGACTCAAAGAACTTCCTGTTCTATGCTTAAGCATAAGTCAAAGCCCTTTCCATTGTTTAGCAAAAGGTTTCTGTCCTAAAGTAGTCTTAAGTAGGGAGGAAAAGGATCCTCCCATACCAAGGAGTTTCATATTCCAATAGAGTTCTTACTATCAGTAGGAAATTTTTCAAGTATGAAATTTCCCAATGGGGAAATTTCCAACATTCATAAGTCTAAGAAATTTTAAGGTTTACAAGGGGAAAGGATCTTTTTTTAGAAATATACATACATAGTCTATGTATCAGATATCAATAAAGGCAAGGTCTAATAGATATGGTTACTTTCTTCTCAAAGAACAAAAATTTTCACCCATACTCAACAATTTCAATAATTATCATGATTTGGAAACAGGTTGCTTACATGTTCACATACTTACCTCAAATAAGGGTAAGGTTCTTATTAACTTTGCTGCATAGAAACTTTATTTATGTACATGTCTCTATAGGGGTGAAAAGTTATCCTATCCTATCTTAAAGTGTGTTTAAATTTAGTATAATCCTACTTAGGATAGAATATTTTTAGTGCTCTCTAAGAATCCTTTTTACTGCAGTAGAAAAAAAGAGAGGGGTAACAGATAACTTGCTGTAACAGGGAAAAAGGGGGTGTGTGTGATGAGACAGGTTAACTCAAAAATTAAATTTTCTCAAAATTTTTATCCTAACCACCTGAACCATGAATCTTTCATTTTTTGCACATTCACATTAGCATCTTAAACAATCAATCCAATTATTCATAAGTTATTGATTTATTAATTTGTTTTAACTAACTTTAGCATATCAATTGTTGTGATTAAGGGGGAAATCTGTTCTTTAACCTGAGCTTCTTTAGAATTCTGAATTTGTAGCTGTAAAACACAGAGGTCATAGCTCCTTTAAAAGAATCCATGAAGCAACCACTAACATGTTATTTTTGTGGAATGGAAGATCATGTAGCTATGAAATGCAGGAAGAGGAATCAGGAAAATAAAAACAGAAGTTGGAAAAACAATAATAACAATAATAGATCCTCTAACAGGATCAGTGATTGTAATAGGGTAAATTATAACTCAGACCATAATGTACTATGCCAAGGAATCTGTTAGTCTTGTGAGGTACCACAGAGAAATTATCAAAATGACCAAAGGTAAAGCCAGAGGTAAGGACAAGGATGTGCCCAAAGGAATCTAGATGAATGATGATACTCAGGAGGGGAAGGGACCTCAGAGTCTGGAGGTGAATTTTAAGCTTTTTCAAACTCCACTGCCTTACTGATGTTCACTGTTTCAGTCTATTCCCCTCCCTGTAGTGGAAGGCAATCTTTAATAGAGATCTATACCAGGAGACAAGGTATATATAATTTCTAGTAAACTACTCCAGAAGCTATCAAAATTGGAGAAAAGGACTCTTGGATTCATTGCTCACATATAAAATGGGTACTTTGCTAACACTGAGTGACTGTATCATGTCACATATAATGTATTTGTTGCTTCTTTGTTTTAAGATTTAATTTTAGTTTTAAGATTTAATTTTAAGTTTACATATTAATCCAATCTAAGATGTTCCATTATACAATGTCACTTTCAGTTAGTATGTGTTTGTTATTAGCTATATGTTCTGTTTTTAAAAATTTATGTGCAGAAGACAGCTGGGTAGCTCAGTGGATTGAGAGCCAAGCCTAGAGATGGGAGGTCCTAGGTTCAAATCTGGCCTCAGACATTTCCCAGCTGTGTGACCCTGGGAAAGTCACTTAACCCCCATTGCCCAGCCCTCACCACTCTTCTGCCTTGGAGCCAATACATAGTATTGGTTCCAAGACAGAAGGTAAGGATTTTAGAAAAAAAAAATTATGTACACTTGCACCGTGGATCACGGTCAAGTTAGAGGGGAAATAGAGCTCACTTTTGAGTGTTTCTCACTTTTGTTATGCCCCCGTTTGGCTGACCCATTGTCAAATGGGAATCCCTGATTTTTTTATTATTGTTTTTCTTTATATTTTCAATAGCATATTTGATTTTTTTCCTCTTATTTTGTACTTGAGTACATGGAATCAGTATTGATTTTTTTTTTATTTTGAAGGATATGTTTATAATATCTATTAACCCTAATACCAATGCATACCCCAAAGCTTTAGTCTATGGAAACCTGCCATTGGTTGTTAAGTATTATGGGACTTTAACTAATAATTGTGTCTTATTTGAGAAGAAGGGATCACAAAGAGCCACTGCACAGTGCCAAGAAGCACAAGGTCAAGGAGACCAACAATCCCTGAGGGATTCATGAGCATCTATGCCAAGACAGAGGACTTGCTTTGAGGTTTGAGGAAGTGACTGTTTGACAAATTCAGGTGTTGGACTTCCCTGTGCCAATTTCCTACAAGTACCTTAGTTTGGCTTTCATTTTGGCTCCACTGCACCTGAGATTAAAGGTAAAATCAGTCCAGGGAATCATACTTTGCTTTTACCTCAGAATCTCGTCCCTTCTCTTTTATACTTTGGCAGTTTCCTATAGTTCTGGCTGCCAATGGGTAAGTGCAATATTGGCTGCAATTGTCCTGCAGGCTTTTAGGACATAAATCACTTTAATTGGGCCTTGCTGGTGATTCAAGAATCTGTTATGGTTTTCCTTTTTTTACTAAAAAATTTATACACATAAGATTTTGGTATGTATTTTTTATCCAGAGTTTAATTTTTCTCTTCTATTTGTTTTTTGGGGGTTTTGGTTTTCTTTTGAGAATTGGTTCATATACCTCATAATTCAGCCATGTATCCCGGGGTGATTCTAGTGTTGATTGACATCTTCCTCAGGGGGATTATAAAATTACCCTAAATCCCAAATTTTAAATCTTTTGGAGAAGATCTTCTGGAGATGCCTACATAAACCACACACTATATCAAAAGATCCAAAGTGAACTTTAGGATATAATGAAATAAACTGAAGGGGGTTGAACATATCATTTATTCTGAATGTAAACTCTTATGCCAAAGGGAAATGCCCCGAATTGGCATTTTGTCAGTGCATGTATCAATCATTTTTGTTTTCTTTCTCTTTTCTTTTTTCTTTCCCTCTTATCCCCAAATTGTTGTAACCCTATTTTAAAGTGCAATATTTTATACACCTCTAGTAAGAGAAACTTTAGAAGTATAAGCTAAAAATTTGGAATGATTCACTGGGGGGGATAGGACATGTTAATCTTCTAGAAAACCCAAATAAGGAGGTTATAACATACTGGTCTCCCAAAGAATCAAAGGGGGATTAGTTTAAAGGAGACTCCCACTCCCCAAGAAATCATGTACTGGAGTCATCCAACCTATGTCCCTGAGCTGTGTGCATTATGTCAAGTGAACTAGGCACATTGACCTGGAAAGGAAAGGTTAAGATTCAGGGGTAAAGGAGAAGAAATAAAAGATGGGGTTCCAGGAAGTGGTTTTTCTCTATTCTCTTGGATGAGGTGGTAAAAGAATGGTGACTGAGAGAGAGAGCCATGAGAGCCCACATGGCTAGTTTGAGAATAGATTTCAATCTCTCTCTGTGTCCTCTCTTACTCAAGTAAACATTAATAAACTCTATAGAAATTAATGACCAGAGTTTTTAATTTAGCTTTAATACCTTACTTATATTAATTAACTCACTGTCTATAGCCACTCTATTATGATATTTTCTTCTAATAAAGCTTGTTTCTGCACAATGGAGTCAGTCTGAGCCATCAATCAATTCCTTCAATTAGACTCCCATCAGCATTGCCCACATCAGTATCACTTGTTACTACATAAACATTATCAACCCATTTTTGCTGAGGTATACTTTGTTACAAGTAAAGGTTTTACTGGAGGAAAAGATATTAGCAAATGAGAGAAAACAATATTTTTAAAATTAGCAATAAAATATTTATAAAGAGTAGAACAGGACTTCCGGTCAAGATGACGGCATAGAAGCAGCAAAAGTTCAGACCTCAGAAACCCTTCCTTACCAATTGCAAAGAGTGCTCCTAGGACACCGAAATTCAAGCTGAACAACAGGATAGACCTGGGGAACCCTCCTCCTGGACCTGGATCAAAAGGTACCATACCCCAAAAGCCAGAACCCTATATCACTCAGATCTAAGGGGTAGGCAGAAGGAAGGTCCCAGGACCCATCCTCCCCAACGCAGAGTGCTGAGCCCACTGCAGCAGCGGGAACCTCAGGGCTCTGAGGACTCACCTTGAAAGCAACCTGAGCCAGTCTCTAGGGCACCCAACACAGATGGCAGGGAAACATAGAGAGAAGGGGGAAGCCTGTAGCCCCCTGGCTGGGTCCTTCCATCTGAGTCTCAAGGGAGGTCCCAGCTTTAGGGCACCAGCTGAACCCAATCCCATCAGGAGCCCTCAGAGCTACTGAAAGGACAGAAAACTCAGGGCTGGCAAAGGGGTTGCTCCAAAGAGCTTACCTTGAAAGTAACCTGGGCCAGTATCCAGGCATTCAACACAGACTATGGAGGAGGAAGTTGTTTTTTTTTCTTCCTTTTTTTGGCTCGGGGATCATTTGGCCCACACCACCTGAACCTAATCCCATCAGGAGCCCTCAGAGCTTCTGAAAGAACAAAAAACTTCAGGGCTGGTGAAGGGCTTACCTTGAAAACAACCCAGGCAAGTCTCCAGACATTCAACACAGATTGTGGAGGAGGAGGTTTTTTTGCTTCAGGGCTCATTTGGCCCAAACCAGGTGAACCTAATCCCATCAGGAGCCCTCAGAGCCCAGGGAGGGCACACACCTTCCCCCTTCAGGGAAGCCCAAGCTCCCCATCCATCCTCATTGACTGCTGGACTTTAAGCCAATCAAAAGCCTCCAGAGGACAGGAAAGCTCAAACCCCCAACAACCCTCCCCCAGAGATTACACCAAGAGATCTTCTGTTAAAGCTCCAAGAGGGGAGACCGATAGAAGTCCCAAAAAAAACAAAAAGCTGAGATGAACAAGAGCACAGACAAATACGGGGAGTAAAGAAGGGGTGAATTTGAACAAACAACAGAAACAGAAGAAAGAAACTACAATAGACAGGTACTACTCAGCAAATGGAACAGAGGGGGAGAGATCAGCAAACGATAAACCAGAAATCCCAGCGAATTGGATACAGGCTGTGGAAGAACTCAAAACACAACTAAGAGAGGCTGAAGACAATTGGGAAAAGAACCTAAAAATTAAGATAAGTCATCTGGAAACAGAGGCACTTGAACTAAAACAAGAAAATAGTGTCCTGAAAGCCAAAATCATCCAGCTGGAAAATGAGGTAAAGGAGATGAAAGATGAGGCAAAGGAGATGAAAGATGAGGTAAAGAGGATGAAAGACGATCTTCAAAGAAAATCAGACCAGAAGGAAAAAGACGACCAAAAAGCCAGAGATGAAATCCAATTTTTAAGAACCAGAGTAAAACAACTAGAATCAAGTGACCTCACAAGGCAGCAGGACACTATAAAACAAAACAAAAAGAATGAAAAAATTGAGGAAAATGTGAAGCATCTCATTCACAAAACAGACGATTTAAAAAATCGTTCAAGAAGAGACAATTTAAGAATAATTGGACTACCAGAAGACCACGACAAAAGAAAAAGCCTGGACATAATACTAGAGGAAATTATCTAGGAAAACTGTCCCGAGGTCCTAGAACAAGAGGGGAAAGTGGAGATTGAAAGAATCCACAGATCACCCCCTGTATTTAATCCCCAACTGACAACACCAAGAAATGTTATAGCCAAATTCAAAAACAATCAGATGAAAGAACAGATATTACAAGCTGCCAAGAAGAAGGCATTCAGATACCATGGAAACATGGTGAGGATAGCACAGGATCTGTCTGCATCCACACTGAAGGACCAAAAGGCATGGAATACGATATTCCGGAAAGCAAGGGAACTAGTTCTACAGCCAAGAATAAAATACCCATCAAAACTGACTATATTCTTACAGGGGAAAGTATGGTCATTTAACACAACAGAAGAGTTTCAAGCATTCATAAATAAAAGACCAGATCTGAACAGAAAATTTGAAGTCCAACCACAGAACTCAAGGGAATCATCAAAAGGTAATTAAAAAAGAGGGGAAAAAACAACAACAACAACAACAACAACAAATTTTTAAGAGACTCAATAAGTTAAAATGATATGTATCCCTATAAGAAAAGAGGTCATTGGCAACTCTTAAAAACTGTTGCTATCACCTGAGCAGCTAGAAGAACTACACTCAGAGGGAACAGTGACAAACTGTATAGGATGAAAGGACAAGACATAAATAGGTATATAGATATATGCATGCATAAATACATAAACATGTGTATGTATATATACATGACTAAAGCTAAAAAAGGAAAGAGGTTATGACTAAAAGAAATGGGAAAAGAAAGAAATGGGGGTAAATTTATATGTCACAAAGAAGCTCATGGCGGGAGGGGGGAGAACATTGATACACTGGAAGGGTAAAGAGGTTGGAGATAGGAAATACTCAACTCTTACATACTTTGAAACTGACTCAAAGAGGGAAGAACAATCCAATCCATTGGGGAAGAGAATAGATTTGCGCCCTATAGGGGAGTAGAAGGGTAAAAAACAGACTGGTGGGGAGGGAAGCAGTACAAGGAAGGGAGAGGGTGGGGGGGTAATTTTTTAAAAAAGACTACAGGGGAAAATAAGGGAGGGAATAAGAAGGGAGGGGGGTAGAAAGGGAAGTACAAGGGGGAATGATTTCAAGTAAATCACTGGACTAAAAGGTAGAGCTGAAGAAGAAAGGTTAGAATTAGGGAAGGATATCAAAATGCCAGGGAGTCCACAAGTGAAAGTCATAACTTTGAACGTGAATGGGATGAACTCACCCATAAACCGTAGATGAATAGCAGAATGGATTAGAATCCAAAACCCTACCATATGTTGTCTTCAGGAAACACACATGAGGCGGGTAGACACCCACAAGGTCAGAATTAAAGGATGGAGTAAGACCTTCTAGGCCTCAACTGACAGAAAGAAGGCAGGAGTGGCAATCATGATATCTGATAAAGCCAAAGCAAAAATAGACCTGATCAAAAGGGATAGGGAAGGTAATTATATTTTGTTAAAAGGGTCTTTAGATAATGAGGAAATATCACTAATTAACATGTATGCACCAAATAATATAGCACCCAAATTTCTAATGGAGAAACTAGGAGAATTGAAGGAAGAAATAGACAGTAAAACCATATTAGTGGGAGACTTGAACCAACCATTATCAAATTTAGATAAATCAAATCAAAAAATAAATAAGAAAGAGATAAAAGAAGTGAATGAAATCTTAGAAAAATTAGAATTAATAGACATATGGAGAAAAATAAATAGGGATAAAAAGGAATACACCTTCTTCTCGGCACCACATGGCACATTCACAAAGATTGACCATACATTAGGTCACAAAAACATGGCACACAAATGCAGAAAAGCAGAAATAATAAATGCAGCCTTTTCAGACCACAAGGCAATAAAAATAATGATCAGTAATGGAAAACCAAATAAAAAACTAATTGGAAATTAAACAATATGATACTCCAAAATCATTTCGTTAGAGAAGAAATCAGAGAAACAATTAATAATTTCATTGAGGAAAATGACAATGGCGAAACATCCTTTCAAACCTTTTGGGATGCAACCAAAGCGGTAATCAGAGGTAAATTCATATCCCTGAGTGCATATATTAACAAACTATGGAGAGCAGAGATCAATCAATTGGAAATGCAAATAAAAAAACTCAAAAGCGACCAAATTAAACCCCCCCCAGCAGAAAACCAAACTAGAAATCCTAAAAATTAAGGGAGAAATTAATAAAATCAAAAGTTATAGAACTATTGATTTAATAAATAAGACAAGAAGCTGGTACTTTGAAAAAACAAACAAAATAGACAAAGTACTGGTCAATCTAATTTTAAAAAGGAAGGAAGAAAAGAAAATTAACAGCATCAAAGGTGAAAAGGGGGACATCACCTCTGATGAACAGGAAATTAAGGCAATCATTAAAAATTACTTTGCCCAATTATATGGCAATAAATATACCAATTTAGGAGATATGGATGAATATATACAAAAATACAAACTGCCTAGACTAACAGAAGAAGAAATAGAATTCTTAAATAATCCCATATCAGAAAATGAAATCCAACAAGCCATCAAAGAACTTCCTAAGAAAAAATCCCCACGGCCTGATGGATTCACCAGTGAATTCTGTCAAACATTCAGAGAACAGTTAATCCCAATACTATACAAACTATTTGACATAATAAGCAAAGAGGGAGTTCTACCAAACTCCTTTTATGACACAAACATGGTACTGATTCCAAAACCAGGCAGGTCAAAAACAGAGAAAGAAAACTATAGACCAATCTCCCTGATGAATATAGATGCAAAAATCTTAAATAGGATACTAGCAAAAAGACTCCAGCAAGTGATCAGAAGGGTCATCCACCATGATCAAGTAGGATTTATACCAGGGATGCAGGGCTGGTTCAATATTAGGAAAACCATCCACATAATTGACCACATCAACAAGCAAACCAACAAGAACCACATATTTATCTCAATAGACACTGAAAAATCCTTTGATAAAATAAACACCCATTCATATTAAAAACACTAGAAAGCATAGGAATAGAAGGGCCGTTCCTAAAAATAATAAACAGTATATATCTAAAACCATCAGCTAATATCATCTGCAATGGGGATAAACTAAATCCATTCCCATTAAGATCAGGAGTGAAACAAGGATGCGCATTATCACCTCTATTATTTAACATTGTACTAGAAACACTAGCTGTAGCAATTAGAGAAGAAAAAGAAATTGAAGGCATCAAAATAGGCAAGGAGGAGACCAAGTTATCACTCTTTGCAGATGACATGATGGTCTACTTAAAGAATCCTAGAGATTCAACCAAAAAGCTAATTGAAATAATCAACAACTTTAGCAAAGTTGCAGGATACAAAATAAACCCACAGAAGTCATCAGCATTTCTATATAATTCCAACACAACTCAGCAGCAAAAACTAGAAAGAGAAATCCCATTCAAAATCACCTTAGACAAAATAAAATACCTAGGAATCTATCTCCTGAGACAAACACAGGAACTATATGAACACAACTACAAAACACTCTCCACACAACTAAAACTAGACTTGAGCAATTGGAAAAACATTAACTGCTTTTGGATAGGACGAGCCAATATAATAAAAATTATCATCCTACCCAAACTTATTTATCTATTTAGTGCCGTACCCATTGAACTCCCAAAATATTTCTTTACTGATTTAGAAAAAAACATAACAAAGTTCATTTGGAATAACAAAAGATCAAGGATATCCAGGGAAATAATGAAAAAAAAAAACACAAATGAGGGGGGCCTTGCAGTCCCAGACCTCAAACTATATTACAAAGCAGCAGTCATCAAAACAATTTGGTACTGGCTAAGAGACAGAAAGGAGGATCAGTGGAATTGACTGGGGGCAAGCAACCTCAGCAAGAAAGTATACGATAAACCCAAAGATCCCAGTTTTTGGGACAAAAATCCAGTATTCGATAAAAACTGCTGGGAAAATTGGAAGACAGTGTGGGAGAGTCTAGGTTTGGATCAACACCTCACACCCTACACCAAGATAAATTAAAAATGGGTGAATGACTTAAACATAAAGAAGGAAACCATAAGTAAATTGGGTAAACACAGAATAGTATACATGTCAGACCTTTGGGAGGGGAAAGGCTTTAAAACCAAGCAAGACATAGAAAGAATCACAATATGTAAAATAAATAATTTTGACTACATCAAATTAAAAAGCTTTTGTACAAACAAAACCAATGTAACTAAAATCAGAAGAAAACAACAAATTGGGAAAAAATCTTCATAAAATCCTCTGACAAAGGTTTAATTACTCAAATTTATAAAGAGCTAAATCAATTGTACAAAAAACCAAGCCATTCTCTAATTGATAAATGGGCAAGGGACATGGATAGGCAGTTTTCAGAAAAAGAAATCAAAACTATTAATAAGCACATGAAGAAGTGTTCTAAATCTCTTATAATCAGAGAGATGCAAATCAAAACAACTCTGAGGTATCACCTCACACCTAGCAGATTGGCTAACATGACAGCAGAGGAAAGTAATGAATGCTGGAGGGGATGTGGCAAAGTAGGGACATTAATTCATTGCTGGTGGAGTTGTGAACTGATCCAACCATTCTGGAGGGCAATTTGGAACTATGCCCAAAGGGCGATAAAAGAATGTCTACCCTTTGATCCAGCCATAGCACTGCTGGGTTTGTACCCCAAAGAGATAATGGGGAAAAAGACTTGTACAAGAATATTCATAGCTGTGCTCTTTGTGGTGGCCAAAAATTGGAAAATGAGGGGATGCCCATCAATTGGGGAATGGCTGAGCAAATTGTGGTATATGTTGGTGATGGAATACTATTGTGCAAAAAGGAATAATAAAGTGGAGGAATTCCATGGAAACTGGAACAACCTCCAGGAAGTGATGCAGAGCGAGAGGAGCAGAACCAGGAGAACATTGTACACAGAGACTGATACACTGTGGTATAATCAAATGTAATGGACTTCTCCATTAGTGGCAGTGTAATGTCCCTGAACAATCTGCAGGCCTAGGAGAAAAAACACTATTCATAAGCAGAGGACAAACTGTGGGAGTAGAAACACCGAAGAAAAGCAACTGCCTGACTACAGCAGTTGAGGGGACATGACAGAGGCGAGACTCTAAACGAACACTCTAATGCAAATATTAACAACATGGCAATGGGTTTTGATCAAAAACACATGTGATATCCAGTGGAATCATGTGTCAGCTACGGGGGTGGGGGGAGGAAAAGAAAATGATCTTTGTCTTTAATGAATAATGCATGGAAATGATCAAATGATCAAAAGAAAAAGAAAAAAAAAGATCAACAGAGGCAAAAAAAAGAGTAGAACATATGATGATTCTTGTCTTTTTTTTTAATTCCTTTTAGTCAGCAGTACTTCATCGATAATAGGCACTTTATAGCTATTTGTGGAATCACTAAATGAAGCTAACCTTTACATTTCTAGCAGGTACATGACAATGTTAGTTTAAGTTGAATTTGCAATTCACTACAAACCCCAAGTCTTGCGATAAGATGCTCTAAATATCTCAAGTTAATGACCAAATGGGACAGAGATGCTCTATGACATCCCATGGTATCTTCTATTTCCTGTTCCATCCTTTTTATAGTTCTATAACTGTCAGAGATGCTATCTCTTCCTTTTTTACCTCACTTCCCACAAAAAAAGAAATTTCAAATATAAACCGAAACAAAGCAAACTTTTCCACAGAAAGTCACACATAGAAGGGGTGGAAAAATAAGAAAATCAAAAGCTAAAATTATGAATAAGCTCTACTCTACTAAGTATTGTATCTAAAACAAACAAAAATTCCTGAACAATTAACTGGTACTTTCTATTAAAACCTTCAACAACCCACTGTCACAGGCAAGGTCCAGCCTCACTTGCGACTCCAGGGGTTCCCGACAAGTGGTATAAGATCAGTCAAGAAAATAGCAAACGGAAGACAGCTGTATCTTTATGGCCATGGAAATGCTTTGCATATAATAGTTGCTCCGTTATCCCCAGACTTGGTGTTTATTTTTATACACATTTTCTTGGCACACAGATATTATTACCTAACTCACATGTCCAAATAGAAATAATTGGAAAAGTGATGCATTAACTTTTAACAAATCATTTGATTAACATTCTATATTCTTGTAGTGTGGTTACAGTTTCTTGACAGAATAAAGGTTTCACTTAAGATGAATGATTTTGTCACAGGTGACTTAATTTTCTCATTACCTTGTGAGAAGTTTTTGAACTTACAAACAATCAAGGAAATTACTTATTGCTTTTAATAAAAGGAAATAATTAATCAAGAGTTCTTAAAAGACAATTCAACAATCATATCATTGAGGTTAAGGGGTACTGAGAACACAACTCTGATTTAATATTAGACTGATCATTTTTCAGGGTTTACTAGGGAGTTTCTGAGTTACTGGTTTGTGAAATCAAGTCACTGAGGCATGTTGAAGCTTAGTGTACCTGTAGTGTACCTGCACGTATTATATGGGCCTTTATGATTGATTTGTGTGCTGGCCTCATGAGAATAAGTTTCTGTGAGTGGCAAAGTTCTGGGCTTGGCCAGTAGCTGCAGTTTTACTGGGAATTATGTACCTAAGTAAAAGTTAACCCATGATAGTCTTTTGGTATTGGGTTTGAGGGTCTGATTTTTTGGTGATGATTTGGGGAATTAGGGTACAGGTATTTTGCTCTTGCATTGTTCCTTCTGAGACTAGGGGGAATAATGATCACATCAATTCCTTAGGTAAGGAATGTTAATGAGAGAGGGGATAGAGTGGGCAGTCACATTTTGCCAAGGGCCACTCTGTGGCCTCCTTAGCTACCACACATGACTCTGTCAAGGCATCGTGGCCTGATGACTCCCAGCAACCCACCATTTCAAAAAATGCACATGCCCTTGGAAATAGTCCCTGGAACAAATAGTGAAATGAACAGTGTGATACATGCCATTTTCTACTTTTTTAGTTTGCTAATTGTTAACAAGGAAAAAGGAAGGTGCTCTAGTTTTAATAATTCTGTCCATTTTATTTGACCTAAATTTTGTTTTCTCTTCATGTTGAGTTTATTAACATTGTTATCTGTTGCCAGTGTGTATAGTCTTCTTTGGACTGAGCTCTATTCATTGTCCATTAATTGATGTCTTTCAATATTTCCCTGAATTATTCATATTTGTCATTCTTAGTGTCACAATAATAGTCTATTACATCTATCTCAAATATGATGATTCTTGTCTTTTTTCTTCATCTCTTCCATAATTGCTAAGTAAGCATCATGTTTCTAGCTGTTTAAAATTACAAGTAATGATGCTCTGTATGGTTTCATAATATGGGTATTTATGGAATTTCTTTTTCCTGTCTCTTATTCTTGGATTTTATAAGTAGTATATCTAAATGATAATGATTTTGTATATTTACTTTATAATAGCAATATGGACATGTTTATAGCACTTTAAAATTTACAAAGCACTTTATATATCATCTCATTTAAATGTTCTCAGCAAACCTTGTTTCATAGGTACTGTAGGTATCATGTACATATGAATGTATTAATACACATACATATATACGTAAAGGGTAGCTAGGTGGCATAGTGAGTTAGAAATGACTGAACAACAACAATAATAAATACATATATACATACACACATTTGAGGAAAGATATTAAGGAGCTTGCCCATGGTCAACAGAGAGTAAATTCAGAAGTAGAATTTGAACCACACTCTTTTTTAAATTAAACCTAACACTCAATCTACTATACTGTATCCTGCTATTTTACTGAAGCTATTGATAATTTTTATTACATTTTTCCTAGGATACTCTATATAAATCATCATATTTTTTGTAAATGCAAATAATCTTGCTTGTCTACGAATTCTTTTTTTAAAACCCTCACCTTCTATCTGTAAACCTCAAATTTCCTTAGACTTATAAATGTTGGAAATTTCACCATTGGGATATTTCATACTTGGAAAATTTCTTACTGATAGTCTATTGGAATGGGAACCCCATTGGCATGGGAGGTTCTTTCTCTTCCCTTCTTAAGACTACTTTAGGACAGAAACCCTTTGCTGAACAATGGAAAGGACTTTGACCTATGCTTGAGCATAGAACAGGAATTTCTTTGAGTCTTGATTGATTTTAGAATTGATACAATGGAGATACTTGGAATCAATCTCCACCCTATTCAGTCCTAATAGGATTGAGTAAGGGCTGCAGCCTAGATCAAAATTTAATTATTCCAATCTCTACCCTACTCAGGTTAACAGGATTTAGAAAGGGCTGTAACAAAGGAGTAAAGATTTAATCATTTGAAAAATATGACCTTCAACAGACATGTGCAAAAGCCAGAAACCTCTGGGCGGTCCTGGGTTAAGCGAGAGCCTCCATTGACAGGGAAATTGATGAAGAGTGATTGGTAGATGTGAGGACTGAGGGGAGGCAACTTGGATGGTTTCCTTAAAGATAGGAGGGTCTGGAGACTCGAGGAGGTGGAGGAGTTTTGGTCGGGGTGATTGCGGTGGACTCTGTGAAGGCTTGCTCTGAAGGAAGCTGAAGGTGGGGGCCTCTGAGACTGTTTCTCCATTTTGGACACGTGAGTAATAGGGACTGATCTCTTTTCTTTGCCCCAGCTATCTAAGGGCTTGGGCCTTTTGGCCCAGCCTAAACAGAAGGGGTATTTAAGCCCTATTCCCTTCTCTCCCTTCTTCTCTCTCTCTATCTCTAATTCCTTTCTTACTCCTATTGTAATTAAACTCCAAAAAAGGCTGACGGCTAACTTGAGTTTTTCATTTAGGAATTACATAGCTGATTCCTTGGCGACCTTAAATTAATATATATCAGTCTTTTAAAGTGATTCCCTTGTTACATATCTTAGAATCAATACTCTGTATTGGTTCCAAGGCAGAAGAGTGGTAAGGGCTAGGCAGTGGGAGTTTAAGTGACTTGTCCAGGGTCACACAGCTAGGAAGTATATGAGACCATTATTTGAACCCAAGTTGAAATAATAGAGCCATCTCTATGTGTGACTCTCAATCCACTCTCAAAGCTATCCAGCTGCCCCCTGAATATTTGTTAAAAGAAATTTCTTCCCTCTTCCTTCCAGTTAATGGAGGAAAGAGCTCAGAAGAAAGGAGGAACTCTCTAGACTATTTCAGACCTTTTACCCAATCAACTAAGTATATAACCTTGGTTTATCCTTGACTCGTTACTTACATATTCAAGTCACTGAGGCACATTGAAGCTTAGTGTACCTGTAGTGCACCTGCACGTATTGTATGGGCCTTTATGATTGATTTGTGTGTTGGCCTCATGAGAATAAGTTTCTGTGAATGGCAAAGTTCTGGGTTACCAAATTTTGTGACTTCTTTCTCCATAATATCTCTCATTTATGTGCTCTTCTCTTTATTAGTACTTGGGCCTTTATCAAGCCACACCTGGATTACTGAAATGACCTCTTTATGGGCCTTTCTCTTCCCAGTGAAGGAGAAGTTCCCACCTCCTGGAGCAGGCTGTTCCATTTCTGGATAAGCTCTAATTATTAAGAGGTTTTTTTTTTTTTCTGACATCAAACTGAAATTTACTTTTTTGCAACTTCTACTTCAAGCTCTTAGTTCTACCCTCTAGGGGCCAAACAGAACAAATCTAATCCTTCTCTCATATAAAATCCCTTCAAATATTTGAAGACAGTTATCATGTACCTTATAAACCATTTTTTCTCAGGGCAAAGAGATAAAGCATCATTTTAGAAATGTTTTTATATAGAACAAGCACTAATAGATAATATTTTATTACTGGAAATGTCACCATCATTATTGCATTTATATAGAACTTTTTGTTTACAAAACTCTTTATAAATATTATCTCATTTGATCCATACAACAACCCTGGGAGGTTAGACAGGTACTAGTATTATTTCTGTTTTACAGTGTCTTAAAAAAAAAATAAAAGAGAGGGAGGAGATGTATCCCCTGCCGAGGGAGGCATGCACCATGAGGTATAGAGAGGGAGAAGGAAAGGAGAACCCCCCCTTATCACAAAGCAGGGTTCAGGGGAGACAGCAAATGTATCGGGTTGTCTCAGAGAGAGGAGAGGGGGTTTGAAGATTTTCCCTCTTCTGCCTTCCCTCCTTGGCTAAAGTTGGTCTCCCAGATCTACTCTTGTCCCTCTTGTCCCCCCTCCACTACTCGAGACCCAAAGGTCTCCCCTTGATCCATTCACTCACACTCAGCTTGGAGAACAGATAACTTTAATGTTAACTCAATCAGGTAATACAAAAGGAATAATGGGCAGGGAAGAATGGGAAAAGGAAAGTGGGGAGGAGTCCCTGTCTCTATCTAAACCCTTTTCCCTCCCTCCTTGAGTTTGGGGGGAACTCAGGCTTTGGCAGCCCTGAGCCCCCCTGAGAGAAAGTCAGGTTGACTCACCCCTGAGCAACAGGAGTTGAGGTAGTCTACTCAGGTTTCTCTTCAGAAAGTCCCTTCAATTGGGAAGTGTTGGGGGGGAAGACTTCCCATCACCAGCAGGAAAAGTGGGTAACCCTCAGGAGAAAGTCTTTATCCACCTTGTCTCTTCAATGTCTCAAGATGGAGAGACCCTCCCTGCTCTCCTCACCAGAGTCTTCTCTCCTCCAGATTCCACTCCTGGGGCCCCTTCCCCATCGAGGTGATCTTCAGTCTGGCACTTTTTCTCTAGTGTCAGCCTCTGTCACAAGAGTCACACATCTCATAAGTATTTGAGGCTGGAGACATCTCTGAAACTATATAATTGTTGTCAATGGGGAAATGATTTAACATATAACATATCCATGTATGTAATTATATCCATATAAATCATCATAAGTGGGGAGCAGTCTTCTGGTTTGACAGGTCTCAAAAGGGTTTTTTGCCATAGCTTGGATACATGCTTTAAGGAGAGAGCAGATTTTTCTATTGTTGTTATCAGTTCAACAAATACCTGACTCAATATTCCTTAGAAAGTGATCATCAACTATTTATTGCTTTCTTAGTTAAGCTGTAGCATGCTCAGCAGCCAAATCCAAGTAAGATCTTCTCAGCTGAGGGGCTTTACCAGGTTGAAGATAAATGGCAAGTTTCAGATCTATTGGTGAGTTAGGAGGGTATCTATCCCAAGCATGTGAAGACTTCCCCCAGCAAAATGGGTGAATGAGAACAATTTGTTCCAGTGGTCAGGAATGCAGCTAACGCAGTCACTGTGGAGCACTTAGAACTTAGTCAGTCATGAAAGAAGTCAAGGCCATCCACTGTATCCTGGGTTTTCATTAGTAGTCTTAACTTTTGTCTTGCCACTTGTAAACCTTAAAATTTCTTAGACTTATGAATGTTGGAAATTTCCCCATTTCCAACATTAGGTAGGGAGGGTCCTTCTCCTCCCTACCTAAGACTACTTTAGGACAGAAACCTTTTGCTGAACAATGGAAAGGGCTTAATCTCAATTATTAACTTATTTCCCATCATTTTAAGTGTATAAATCAACAAAACAATAACTCAAGGTATGATTTGTAGTGTTTGCTAATTTCCAAGGTATAACTGTTTATGCTAAATATTAACAAGCTCTCTCCTGAGCCAGTACAACCTATCCATCTCCAGGATACAGTAATATTTAAAATTATGAGGCTGGTAGGAGCTTAGTAGCTTTATTAAATTAAAAGTAGTAGTAGTAGTAGTAGTAGTAGTAGTAGTAGTAGTAGTAGTAGTAGTAGTAGTAGTAGTAGTAAAGAGAGAAAAAAGTAGGAGAGAGGTTATTAACCTTTCTAATCTGCAGACTCCATAATGGGCCTGTAGCTACAACCCAGGAGGATCCATTCTGCTCCTCTATGCCCACATCAAAAACCTCAACTTCCTGCTGGTCTCAGTTTATAAGCTCTTTTCTCCACCCACTGACTCTCACATGTCACATCTCAAGAACCAATCATAGTTTCCTAATTTGCTGTGCCTATGGAATCAGTTTCCTGTCTCATTAATTGGTTGGTTCCTTAGCTTCCTTTCTCTAAGGCTCATCTATACCTGAATTTACTCAGTAGTATTTGGCCTCCAGGTCATTGGGAGATGACATAAAAAAAAGTGACAATGGAAAGAAATTTGCTTCAGACAATACCAATGCCCTAGGGTCAACTGAGAGACCATCACACTCTTGCATATAATACAGGTTCAGAAGTCAATACCCAGAATTACCCTAGACTGGTACCCATTCAGTGTTCCCCAGCACATCAGTAAAGACATCCCCACTCCCATGAATCCTCCCTGAAGGACCAGAATGGGAGAAGACCAGATTTTTGCTTCTTTAGCTTTTCTTCCCTGCTTTTACAGTGCTGAATAGACAATTCCACTTCCTGCCTTGTCAACAGAACGCAAGGCACCTCCCCCAAAACTCCATATGTGGTTCTTTTTTTTAATTATTATTTTTTTTATAAACCCTTACCTTCCATCTTGGAGTCAATACTGTGTATTGGCTCCAAGGCAGAAGAGTGGTAAGGGCTAGGCAATGGGGGTCAAGTGACTTGCCCAGGGTCACACAGCTGAGAAGTGTCTGAGGTCGGATTTGAACCCAGGACCTCCCATCTCTAGGCCTGACTCTCAATCCACTGAGCTACCCAGCTGCCCCCTTTTTTAATTATTTTTAACTTTTCTCTTAGAGTCAATACTAAATATCAGCATCCACTTTTCTTTTTTTTCTTTTCTTTTCTTTCTTTTAGATAGGAACTCCTTTACTTTTTTATTGTCTCCTTGTCCCATTTGTCTACATTATCTAACACACAGTGTCTAGTACACAGAAATTGCTGAATGAGTGAACGATTCCTGGTCTGCTGAGCTCTTTCCTCTGTTTAGCTTCTTTTTTTTATACTAATTTTTTTATACTAAATTTTTTTTTCAATTACATGTAGAAGCAATTTTTGATAATTGTTTTCTGACGTTTTAGAATTCAGATTTTCATCTTTCTTATCCTCCTCATGCCTTCCCCAAGTGGTAAATAGTCTGCTACAGGTTATACCAGTCCTTTCAATCCATTGTCCTTTTTTTAAAAAAACCCTTACCTTCCATCATGGAATCAGTACTCTGTATTGACTCCAAGGCAGAAGAGTGGTAAGGGCTAGGCAATGGGGATTAAGTGACTTGCCCAAGGTCACACAGCTGGGGATTATCTAAAACCATCTCTAGTCTTGGCTATCATTCACTAAGCCACCTATCTGTCCCCTATACTTTGAATAAATAAAATGGTACATTTTTTAGCCATTTTAAGTTTCCTTCAAGAATCTTTCTTTTGTCCATTTGTTCCCATTGACTTTACTTATTTGGTCATAGTTAGCATAGTTATATTCTATTCCTCTGTTCTTGCTATTTTTCACTTTGCATTATTCTATAAAAGTTTCAAAGATAACTTCTCCCTCCCAAAATATTACTTGGTATTCTTTTATACTTGTCATATTAATTGCATTTTAGTATTTTATTACATTAATGTACTATAATTTATTTAATTTGGTATTGGAAATTTAAGCTGCTTCCATTTTTTGGCAATTATAAATAATGTTGCTATGAAAATATGAACATAATCTTTTTTCTTATAACAATCTCAGGTCATATGCCCGACATGTGATTATTGGGTTGAGAGGTATAATTAATTTTATGTTTCCCCTTTTAAAAATTTCCATCTATTCATTATGGCCTGGGAGTTACTGTTGTAAACTTTAAATATTTCTTTGCATATTGTGGTATATGACAGTGATGGGATACTATTGTGCTCAAAGGAATAATAAACTGGAGGAATTCCATGTGAACTGGAACTACCTCCAGGAATTGATTCAGAGTGAGAGGAGCAGAACCAGGAGAACATTATACAGAGAGACTGATACACTGTGGCACAATCAAATGTAATGGACTTCTCCATTAGTGGCAATGCAATGATCCAGAACTATTTGGAGGGACTTATGAGAAAGAACACTATCCACATCCAGAGGAAGAACTGTGGGAAAAGAAGCAGAAGAAAAACAACTGCTTGATCACATGGGTTGATGGGGATATGACTGGGGATGTAGACTCTAAAGGATCACCCTAGTGCAAACATTAATAATATGGAAATAGGTCTTGATCAATGACACATGTTAAACCCAGTGGAATCACGTGTCAGATACGGGAGTGGGGTGGGGAGAGGGAAAGAGCATGAGTCTTGTAACCATGGAAAAAATATTCTAAATCATCTAATTAAAATTTTCCAAAAAAATATATGTCTTTTATTACTCCAATGGAAAACTATGTTGATTTTCCTCTCTCATCAGCCATCTGGTGACCATAAGAACTCTATAATGAGGAGTGGAAAATGGGCTCAGAAGTTAGGATAGAAGGAACAGAGAATGGGGGTGAGAAGCCATAGGGACTAGTCCATCACCATCAAGACTGGCAGATTAATTTTGGGGTTTGAGTTTAGGCATTCTGTTTCCTTTCTTTTGTAAACCTTAGGGATTAGCTTGCTTGTTTATATTTCTTCTTTTGATACAAGTTTAAAATTTTCCTCCTCTGTTTTTTCCATCCAGAGCCACTTTCCTGTTCACATAGATCTCTTTAAGAAATATTTCCATAAGTAGAAACACCGAGGAAAAGTAACTGCCTGACTACAGCAGTTGAGGGGACATGACAGAGGAGAGACTCTAAACGAACACTCTAATGCAAATATTAACAACATGGCAATGGGTTCGAATCAAGAACACATGGGATACCCAGTGGAATCACCCGTTGGCTACGGGGGGTGGGAGGGAGGAAAAGAAAATGATTTTTGTCTTTAATGAATAATGCATGGAAATGATCAAATAAAATACTATAAAATTAAAAAAAAGAAATATTTCCATAGCTTATAATATTCAGTTCTTTGACTGTAGGAAAGAATAGAAGTGCGTCATTTACATTTCAATGGGAAAAAAAAGGCAAATCCTGGCAATCTTGGGCATTTTATTGCAGCAGATAGATGGAAAAGGGAACTCTAAGGTAAAAACTGGAAATGAGTATTATCCCTGGAGACCAAGGCAAGACAACCATTAACACTGGTTTTATGATTTTAAAAAACTTTCCTGTGTGCCTATATTTTATAGGACTTTTAACATAAAAGTGCTTTTTGACAAAGGGGTTCTCTGATGCTATTGGGACAATCCTGTGGTTTAGGATATTTTAATTTTTATGTTTAATTGTATTGATTATTTTTCTAAAGTTGAATGATCCTTGCATCCCACTTGGTTACAATGAATGATTTCTTAGATCAGTCAGTTGTAGTCTCAGGTAATGTTTCCTTTATGAATTTAGATCCTAAAGCATTTGGAGAATATAAATTTATTACTAAAGTTGGTTAACCTGCCAGACAATAATCCATGTTTCCTTTCACCATAATGCTATTTTTCCTTATTATTATCTCTTTATTTTTTGATATCTGCTTTTGCTTTGTCAGAAAGCATTACTTCATCTTTTTCTCTCTCTCTTTCATTCACTTAATACATAGTAAATCTTTCTTCCATCCCTAAATTTTATTTTGTGTATAACTTTCATTTTATAAGTGTGTTTCTTTTCAGTAACAAATTGTAGGGTTTTGTTTCCTTATCCAATCTTTAAATTCACATTTAAGTTGTTAACATTATGTTCTATTTGTCACTAACAAGCTTTTTCAAAGTATAATTTCCCCTCTCTTCAGTTGTAAACACAATAGTATGTTCCTTCACTTATTCTAGTTTATTTTTTTTATTCTTTTATTCTTTACACCCTTTTATAAGGTGTTCTATTCCTAATGGCTATCTTCCGTATTTTGCTAATTAGTTCCAATTATTTTCCTGCTTTTATGTAGTTAATCAATTCTTTTTTTCTTCTCAGTCAAGTACATTCTCACTTCCTCTCCTCCCCTTCAACTTGTCCTTTTCATTATTTTTGTGATTAAACCTTTACTTTCTGTCTTAGTATTAAGTCTAAGACAGAAGAGCAGCAAGGGCTAAGCAATGGGGGTCAAGTAACTTGCCCTGGGTCACATAGCTATGTAGTATCTGAGATCAGATTTGAACCCAGGCCCTCTGAACTCCAGACCTGGCTCTCTAACCACAATGCTACCTACATGCACCTAATAGTTTTTGTTTATTTGGTTTTTTTAAAACTCTTACTTCCTGTCTTAGTATCAATTCTAAAACATAAGGGTAGCAAGGGCTAGGCAATGGGGTTAAGTGTCTTGCCTAGGGTCACCTAGCTGGGAAGTGTCTAAGGTCACATTTGAACCCATGACCTCCTGTCTCTAGAACTGGCTCTCTATCTACTGAACCACCTAGCTGTCCAGGTCCATTCACTTTTTTAAATATTGTTTTTTGCGTTCCTTTCCACAAAGTGTTTCTCTTTCTTCATTATTCATCTTCTCTTTTTATCTGCTCTAGACCATCATATAATTTGCCTCTATAATTATCCTGTCTCTCTATTCTTTGTATTCCTTATGAAATTAGAAATTCCAAGGTATGCATTCTAGAGTCTCATCTCTTGACAGTTTCTGCCTTTAATCAGCAGAACTTACCTGAATGGTTCCCCTTTTCCATTGTACTTTCCTTTCAGAACAAAAACAATTCCAACTGGTGACAGAGAAGACACTACTTCCCTGATTTTGCTGCCCACAACTTATATATACTCTTCTAGTTACCTTCTTTTCTCTATTTGCCTCAAAATCTCCTCCCAGGTTCCACATCCTCCCACTTTCTCAGGTACCATTCATCCCCAGGACATCCAAATCTCTCCCTCTTGAGGTAGAACAATTGAGGTCTTTCCAAACACCAAAGAGCATAGACCACACTCTATTGAGTCCATCTCTTCCTTCACAGAATAACTCTCTTCTTCAATAGATGCCTTCATCAATGGAATCCCTTCCCATACTACCAAATTAAGACCTCCCTCCTTTCCCTCACCCTTTTCAATTCTTTTCTCCATCTCCTTACTCACTCCCCTGTAGGTTCTTCTCTTCCTAAATTCATCAGGATTACCTTCCCTTTGTATAATTGAAAAATCTATTACCCTAAAAAAGAATTGCATTTCCCAGGAGCCCACTGACTTCCTGTCATTATGTACTTCCTGTAGACAGGGGATATTAGGCAGGCACATGGAGGGTCCCACCTCTTTACTTCCTGTCCTGAGAGCTTGGTGGTGGTAAAGCAGGCGTTTGAACTGATTGATCAGCCATGGGCATGTGGTCTTTATTTTGTAACCTCTTTATTCCTTGATTTCTAATGATCATTAATAAAATTGCTAAAATATAATATTTTTATTGAAATCTAATTTTAATTTTTCACTTTCATTTCTAACCCTCAATTTAACCTTGTATGCATCACACATTCCCCTCTATTAACATGTTCCTCCTCTTACCTTTCCATTCATCCCTCCATTCTGTAATGTTCAGGTTATTTTTGTTGTGTCCAACTTTCTATGACCCCATTTGGAGTTTTCTTGACAAAAATCTGGTGGTTTGCCATTTCCTTTTCCAGTTCATTTTATAGATGGAAAGACTGAAGCAAATAGGATTGAGTGACTTGCCCAGGATCACACAGCAATGTTTGAAGTCAAATTTGATCTCGGTTCTTCCTAACTCCAGACTTCCTACTCTATACAGTGGGCCACCTAGTTGCCCATTTTGCAAAATAGTCTCACAAAAAAAGAACTGATTCACCTGTAAGCTGGTAGATGTCACCATGTTCTGTCTATAATGCCTCTTAACTGTTACCTCTAGCCTTTGGCTTCACTCTTCTTGAATTTCTGTTGTTTAGAATATTTGAGAAACAAATAATCTCTTCAGGCCTAGTTTTCTTTTTAAAAATATTTTACATTTTTAAATGGCCATCATTTTTTCATTTATGATTAATGTCAGATTTGAAGGTTGTCACCCCAGGCTATATCCTGAACTCCATTGTTCTTTGGAAATCATTTACACATTATTCTATTCCCTCCTTTTTCTAATGGGTGCAAAGCAGTCTTCTGTTATTTGGATTTATTTTACTTTTCTCTTGAAAGTCTTTGTTCTTATTGCTTATAGAACTTGTTTCTGAATTACATTGCTAAGTGCAACCATTATGTGCATGGGTTTTGTTTTGTTTGTTTTGTTTTTCTGGAGGTGATGTCTAAATTCTTTCCATTGATATTTCATTCTCTTGGTTCAGAAGTTCTGGCTGCTCTCATTATTTCCTACTTTATAGTGTTAATTTTTCTTCTCCAGACATGATCTCCAAATCTCTGATCCTTGGGTTGTCTCTGTACAACCTATCTTTTAGATCAGTAGGTTTTGCTTGCATCGTGAGCATATTTTCTTTTAATATTATTGCTTTAGACTTTTCTTCTTCTAGATTATTGTTCATTTCTATGTACTTGCATTCCCTAGCTATCATTCTCTTTTTCATTTCTTTGCTGAGATTTGCCATTGGCAATACCAGTTTTTCTATTCTGCTTATTATTTTTGTTATACAGGCCATACATTCTGCTCTCATAATTCTCATTTCTCTTTTAAACCACTCAAGTATCACATGTGATTCCATGTTCTCAAATCCACAGGGTTTTCTGCCTCATCAAATAGGATTATTCATTCATAGAATGCCTAAGTTAGTTTCCTAGATTTGAAGGTTATATTTCTTTCTACTGTTTTCTTTTCCTTGTTGATTTATCTGCTTAAGTTCAGGGTCTTTGAATTTTCTTCTTCTTGAGATCTTTGGTAATTTCAGTCTTCTCTTCCCCCTTATTTTCCCCTACTGTTCCCTTTCTGACTCTCTGACTCAGTCTTTTCTGATAATAAGTTCCTTAGGAGATGAGTCTCAGTATCTCAGCTTCCTCTCACATTAAGCAATTTATAGTCCTTTTGCCTAGATCTCTTTGCAAGTGATTTTTGGATGAACAGAACTGTAAATATTTTTTTTTTTAGAATCAGAAATTTATTGTCATTTACAGTCTTTCCAAACTGACCTTTCACCAATATACACATCTGAAAAATGAGAGGTGACCAGTTATAGACAGTATCCGAAAGGTTCCCCATCAATCAGTTTGGATGTTATCGCTATCAGTTGGAGTCTAAATACAGCCACTACAGTGACAAGTATATCGAAGGAAAAAGTCTACATATCAACAGTAACAAAGGACAACCGTTAGATAGAACCAGCCCCAGCTAGATGATGAATACTTTCCCTCATGGTTAATAGAGTACTATATAGACACATACACACTCTGTCCTCTCCTTATCTACTGTCTTGATCCCTCGGTTTCTCACTTCTCTGGCTAGGCATTGGTAATTCAGAGTGCCGTCCCACTGATGCTATGAGATTGATTTTTATAGTCTGTCTCTGAGGCTTGTAAACCTCAAAATTTCTTAGACTTATAAATGTTGGAAATTTCACCATTGGGAAATTTCATACTTGAAAAATTTCCTATTGATAGTGGGTCTTGGCTATTGGAATGTGAACCCCATTGGCATGAGAGTTTCCCCCTCCTCCCTTCTTAAGATTACTTTAGGACAGAAACCTTTTGCTGAACAATGGAAAGGACTTTGACCTATGCTTAAGCATAGAACAGGAATTTCTTTGAGTCATGATTGATTTTAGAATTGATACAATGGAGATACTTGGAATCAATCTCCACCCTACTCAGTCCTAACAGGATTTAGGAAGGGCTGCAGCATAGATCAAGATTTAATTATTTGAAAATATGACCTTCAACAGACATGTGCAAAGCCAGAGACCTCTGGGCGGTCCTGGGTTAAGCTAGAGCCTCCATTGGCACAGGGAAATTGATGGACAGGTGATTGGTAGATGTGAGAACTGAGGGGAGGGAACTTGGATGGTTTCCTTAAGGATAGGGGGGTCTGAAGACGGGGGGGGGGGGGGGGGGGGGGGGGGGGTAGGAGTTTGTTGGAGTGGTTGCAGTGTGCTCTGAGTGAGAAGCTTGCTCTGAAGGAAGCTGAAGGTGGGGGCTCTGAGACTGTTTCTCCATTTTGGTCACGTGAGTAATAGGGACTGATCTCCTTTCTTTGCCCCAGCTATCTAAGGGCTTGGGCCTTTTGGCCCAGCCTAAACAGAAGGGGTATTTAAGCCCTATTCCCTTCTCTCCCCTTTCTCTCTACCTCTATCTCTCTATCTCTAATTCCTTTCTTCCTCCTGTTTGTAATTAAAACTCCATAAAAGGTTGACGGCTGACTTGAGTTTTCATTTAGGAATTACATAGCTGAATTCCTTGGCGACCTTAAATTAATATATATCAGTCTTTTAAAAGTGATTTCCTTGTCACAGGCTCTGGGAAGAGGTGGCATCAGGTAGGGGCAGGTATATGGTATTGAGCTCAGTTTCAAGCCTAGATATCTGCCCCTTAACTCTCTTCCTGATTTTCCTGCAGAATGCTGCCTACCACAACATGGTGCCCAATAATCTTCCATTACATGGAACACCTCAGAGGTCCAATTAGTTCTTTGTTTTCTTCAGAGAAATTTTCTCCAGTCTGGAGCCCAGGTCTCCATGGTGCTGGAAAAAGTGACAAAATGAGGTGGATGACTGGGTTTTGTTAGGAGCCAAGTGGATTAATGGCATGGTGGATTAGTGGCATGATGAGTAGAGATAGAGGTGATGAGTGAGCTCAGGTCGATAGAAGTTCACGGGATTCTTTATTGGTTTGTTTTTGAGCCTTCTTTTAGATTCCAGGTGTCCTAAATTATGGAGATAACTGAAGTGTCTTTCTCATTGGCACATAATTTCTGTTCTGGAGAAGTCTGAGAGATCAAAGGGATCAGAGAAAATGTCTAGACCTCCATCTTGTTTATCATTGAAATTCTCTATTGAAGGGTTCTCAAAGATTCAGAGTCTATTTACATCTCTCTCTAAAGAATAAATGCCTACTGACTACTTTCTAATCCCTCTGGGTCATTATAAGGCTCCTTCTGGTTGGTATTCAGCCACAAGCAGGACAAAAGGACCATGGCCAAAGATAAGGAAAGGTTCTTCAGGTCATCTAATCATCCAAGCATCCACTTCCTCCATAATGCCTTTTTCTCTCACTTCAGTCATGATGAGATCTATCTAATTCATTCTATCCACCTAGAACCAAATTGTTCTAAGCTATGAGTGACTCAGACCAATCTTGTGGCCTCTGGTTTTTCCAAGGTGTCATACAGGTGAGAAGTCTATGTCATGTCTTATGAGCAAGGTGATTTCATCTTCATCTTCCCATTCACTGGGGTTTTGTACTCCAGGAAGGGAGGGAAAAAGAGAACAAACACTTATTGAAGGGGAATGGAGGGGGAGAATAAGTATTTATTAAGTACCTACTATGTAGGGCAGCTGGGTGTTAGATAGATATAATGCTGGACCTGGAGTCAGGAAGACTCCTCTTTCTGGCCTCAGACACTTCATAGTTGTCTGGGCAAGTAATTTAGCCCCATCTGCCTCTGTTCCTCATCTGTTAGATGAGCTTAAGTTTGTCACTAAAGTGACAAACTACTTCAATACCTTTGCCAAGAAAACCCTAAATGGGGTCATGATTGAAAAACGAATCAACAACCCCAAATGAGGATACAATGGAAAAAACTCAACAACAACATATGTCAGGCACTGGAAAATATCTCATTTGATCTTTACAATAACTCTGGGAGGTAGATGCTATTATGATCCTCTATTTTATAGGTGAGGAAACTGAGGTAGACATAGGTTAGTTAATTGCCCATAGCCATACTATATATTAAGCATCTTCAGGCAGATTATGAACTCAGGTCTTCCTGATTTCCTAAAGTGCAGAGCTTTATGCATTGTGCCACCTTGCTATTGATAGAACAGGATTATAAGCCCTCACTATGTAGGTGTCCATTTCGAAACCTTTTAAGAAAAACTAACCTAGGCTGAATGGGGTATCTGCAGATATTATTTCTGTGGCATATGTAGGAAAGCACTATTTATACAAAGTCCTACACTGAGCACTGGGGTTTGCTTGATCTGTGATTTCTCATGTATGGGGAGCTCCCTCACATGCATAATCCATCTGTTGATTTAGCTCTTGAAGCTGAGTAAAGGAATCCTCAATAATCATTTCTTTCACACTTACTTTATGCCAAACCCTGTTATAAGCACTTGGGATATAAAGAAAGGCAAAAATGAGACTGCTCTCTAGGAGAAATTTGAAAATCAATGCTCTGAATAATTATTGATTAGAGAAATACAAATAAAAACAACTCTGAGACATCATCTTATATCCATCAGATTGACTAAAATTATAAAAGGGCAAAATGACAAATTTTGGAAGGAATGTGGGAAAATGGGGACACTAATATGTTGTTGGTGGAATTGTGAACTGATTCAACTATGTTGGAGAGTAATCTAGAAATATACTTAAAGAGTTATAAAGCTATGTATACCTTTTAACTCAGTATTGCCACTATTAGGTTTATTTCCTAAGGTGATCAAGGAAAAAGGAAAATAAATTTTATGTTCTCAAATATTTAAGGCAGCTCTTTTTGTGGTGGCACAGAACTGGAAAATCCTTTTGTATTAGATCTAAAAATAGGCTCAGCTTAAGTTTTAGCTTCACTATAAGGTATGAGTTAAGTACCTTCATTGTTCAATCAGGAGTTTACAACTTTATCTTACCTTAATGTATATCTAATTAGGGTGGAGTAGTTTTTAAAATTCGCATAGGTGGCTCAGTGGATAGAAGTCAGATCTAGAGACAGAGGGTCCTGGGTTCAAATTTGATCACATGCACTCACTTCCTAGCTATGTGGGTAAGTCACACAATCCCAATTGCTTTGGCCTTACCACTCTTCTTTCTTGGACCTGATACTTAGTATTTTTTTCTAAGACAGAAGTTAAAGGAAAGGAAGAAGGAGCCAAGGGAGGGTGGGTAAGGAAATGAAGGAAGGAATCCTTTAGGGCAATGTGGCAAACATGATATTGTTTTTTTTTTAATGCCATTTCTATTGATAAAATTATAATTTTTTTTATGTTTTAAGCTCTTCAATGACTAGAACTTTCTTTTTCTGAGACTTCAGTGTCTATTACTATAGCACCTTCAGAAGCAGCTATCAGGCTGCATCTCCATAGAGATGGCTTTCCCAGGATGATGGCTTCAGGTCCTAGGCTGGAAACATTGAGATTCCCCAAACTCTTGGGCACATGGTCCTGGACTCCCTCTATCATGGTCTATGGGGATAAAGTGGTCATGGTGGTGGTGTTTTAATTTACCTAGCACCTTTGGCCTCATAACTTTCCTCCAGGGCACTTGATTGCCTCTTCCAGGCAAAAAGGAATTGCTTACCCAGATGCTTCTTTTTCTACATCACTTCCTGTCACTCCTCCTCTTCACAAAAACCAATGGCAGTCTTTCAATTTGCCTAGCATGCCCAAGGGGGTGGAATAGAGCAGTGGCTTTTGGAGGTGTGAGCTTACTCTAGTAAGTGACTTGTGAACACTCATACTTAATGGTGAGTAAGGTACTTTGAGATCTTGCTTTGACTGGGTAATAATAGACAAGGGGCGAATTAATCCTATCTTCACAGCTTTCAAGGAGTTTATAACCTAAATGGAGAAGAGGACATCCAAACAACTATGTTCAATAAGTTATTGTTGCTCAATCATTTTTCAGGCACAATCCACTCTTTGTGACACCAGTTGGGTTTTTCTTGGCAAAGAAACTGGAGTAGTTTGCCATTTCCTTCTGTAATTCATTTTATAGATGAGGAAACTGAGGCAAACAGAATCAAGATTAAGTGACTTGTCCAGGAACACTTGACCATTAAGTGTCTGAGCTTAGATTTAAACTCAGGGAGGAGTTTAAGCCTAATGCTCTATCCACTGTGCCACTTAACTGCCCAGGGATATATACCTAGCTCAACATGCTAGGATAAGTCAGAGATAATCACTAAAGATTGGGAAACCTATGACGAATGGCCCTGTATCAGGTGCTGGGGATTGAAAGATAAATGACGTTGTCCCATTTCTCCAGGATCTGACATTTCATGGAATGGGGTCTGAGGTGGAGATATGGACAAGCATGAAGATAAATTCTAAATAAATGCAATCAAAACAATTTTGAAGTGATATGGGAGGATGGAGAAATCTAACAAGTGGGGAGATCAGGGCACACTGGCACACTAGCTGAGATCTGAAGGGAAGTCGGTTTTCTAAAGAGCAGAGGTGAGGAGACATTCCAGGCATGAAGGACATCCTGTCCAAAGGCAAGAATATAAAAGATGTAACGTTTCATGCAGAGAATAACAAGAAGGTCTGTTTGGTTTGAACAGAGTGTACATGAATAACGAATAAACAGGCTGGATAAACAGTTCAAGGCCAGATTGTTGGAGAGCTTTAAACACCAGTATTTTATTTTACTGGCCATAGGGAGGCATGGAAGCTTCAGGGGAGAGAAAGGACTAGGATTTACACTTTAGGAATATTCAATTGGCAGCTATGTGGAAGATAGATAAAGATAAAGAATAATAGATAAAAACAGTTATTAAAAAATAATAGATGAGAACCATTGGAAGCAGGTATACCAATTAGGAGGCAGTTACAGTTCAGCTCTGAACCCTCATGTCTAATTGTATTCAAAACCACTTCAAAACCACATTTAAGACTTTTCCTCAAAATTCTATTTCTGTTATTTCTGTCATTGTCATTCATTCAGTATTTCATATTCAAAATCTCAGAGTGGGCTAGGCAGTGGGAGCTAAGTGACTTGCCCAGAATCACACAATCAAGAGGTGTCTGAGGTCCTATTTGAACCCAGGACCTCCAATTCCTAGCTCTGGCCTCTCAATCCACCGAGTCACCTAGCTGCCCCCTCCCCAGTTCACGTTTCTTAAAGGGAAACTGAAGGACTTGATTTTACTTGTGCAAGCTGCATCTGGCATAAACTGGTTCTTATTTAACAAGAAAAACAAATCTCATCATGTCTCCCATAATTTCATTTTCCTGTCTGTTCTGCAATGGAAGAAATTTGTCGGGTGGGGCATTCCTTGAAGCTCTTAGGAATAAAAGAATAAGTGTAGATACAATGAAAATGTACAATAAAACACAGATTCACTGGGATCCTTTTCTATAAAGCCGGCCACTTCCAATTGTAGTCTAACCCATTAAACTTCGGCTCATTTGAAGGAAAGAGTGCAGCGTTGGAGAAATTGATCTCATGCTGTAATTGAAAACTCTTATGCAGAAATAATTCAACGTATTAAGACAAATCCTCTCGACCTCCACGCTAAATGTCCATATCTTATAACTCGGAATTTTAGATGAATAAATCTGGGTTTGAATCACTGTATTGTCACTTGCTGTTGCCACTGAGCCCATTCTCTGAAGGATAAACTGAGTTAGGGAACATACAAGTGCTTTATTCAGGTCACCTCTACCAAGTCGCTTATCTCGGTTGGGTCCGATGACTAGACTATTCCTTCCTGCCTCCCACTCACGTCCCAACTCCAACCCTCAGCCGCGGGAGGCGTTCTGGAGAAGCTCTGACCCCTTTCACCTTCCCACAAGCAAAATACAACAAACCAGCCTCCGGGATGTCCCAACCCCTCCCTTCCCCTCCCCCAAGTCCATTGCGTCTCCACCCCTAAGGCAACAGCAAAACCCTACAGGTTGAGACACAGACGCATCACGCGCCACAGAGTCAGCAACCCACCGTAGGCCCCGCCCCTTCATCCCGACTGAGCCAATGGCCACGCTGGGAGGTTGGACCCGGCAGGCTCAGCCCAGGACCTTGGCATAAAGGAGTAGCAGCAGGATCCCGGGTCCAGTATTCTGCCATCGGGACCCTTAAGTTTCCTGAGAGGTCCCGCTTTTCCCAGGTTGCTGCTGAGACCCTCAGGTAAGCACTGGGCGAGTCGTGGTTCCCGATTCCCAGGCGGAAGGGGAGGATTTGGGGGCTCCGAGGCAAAACTCCTTTTAGCTCCGTGGCAGCACCCCCGGCACGGCCCGGGAAAGAGCAAAAGAGAACAACCGAACCTCGGCTTGGGAAGAGTTGGTTGTTTGTTCTGCTGGTGCTGCCGAGCAACCTTCTGCAGACTGGTGTCGCGGGGCAGAGCCTGGCTCTTCGGAGCGCAGAATTCCAGATGTGTGTGTGTGTGTGTGTGTGTGTGTGTGTGTGTGTGTGTGTGTGTGTGTGTGTCGGGGTCGGCTGGAATGGGGGATGAGGGCGATTAAGTTTAGGACAATGTCCCTTCCGTCCCTCCTGACCCCCCAAATGCTTCGCAACCCTTAAAAGCGCTATAACAATGTTTGCCTTCGTTTTTAATTCCATTATTATTACAGAAACGAAGGGAGCCGAGTCCCCAGTTCTTGGACCCTGGGGTGTTTGGGGCCAGCACTTCATGGAGGAGCAGATGACCAGGGGGAGGGGGAGATGGAGGAGGGTTATCTGTTTGGATGAATTTTGGGATGGGGAGTGGCCGGCCGCGGGGGGAAATTTTGACTTCATTCCCGCTTCTGTGCGGGAACTGTTTACCCTTTCTCGGATTTATTCATCCGGGCTGATCTCAGCAGAAATCCCTAGGGTGGGGGTGGGGGACCCGTGTTTGTGTACCGGGTTCTGTCTGTTGCTCCTGAGGAGGGAAAGAGCTCCTTCCTGGGCCTGCCGGAAAGGCTCCTAGAGGATGCTTTGCAAAGCGCAGCCCCCACTTCCACCCCTCAGCCCTGGCTGAGGATCTCCCCGGGAGAAGTGGCGCGTGGCCCGGGGCCAAGTCTCTTCGGCTTGGTTCGTGTTGTGGGGGTCCTGGCTCACATGGGCGCTTCCACATGACCTCCTTTCCCGGCTTGAGGAGGTGGGGCTTGCTAGGAGGGAGGGAGGAAAGAAGTTATTTCTGGATGCTGGAGCTTCGGATTCCCAGAGATTGGGAGCCTTAGGCAACCTGCGCCACCCCCAGTGCCAGACGCTTCCTTGTCCGTGTCTGTAAATGGACAGATTTTGGATTCCAGGGTCTTAGATCTGAGAGTCTGGAGACTCCCATTCCCTCCATCAGCACCCTTTATCCTCCGCGGGATCAGAGCTAGAAGGGAGCCTAGGGAAACTGCCCTGAGGGGAAGAGATGCCCATATGGGAGTAAATGGCAGAAGTGAGGATGGAAACCAGGCATCTTGTCCCCAAATCTAGCCCTTTCTCTCCTGCACGCTACTCGATGGCACTTGGCCATGCTTAATGAGTCGTTTTGAGTTCTAGAAAAAGGTGCATTTGGTGATTAGCTTTAGGCTTAGAAGTGAAGAATTTCATTTATTCAATCAACATTTATTTAGCACCTACTATGTGCTAGGCACTGTGCTAAGCACTGGGGATCTAAAGAGGCAAAAGACAGTCCTTGCCCTTAGTAAAGCAGTTTCTTTCAAACTTGCTACAACACATCTCCATTACAGGGGAAAAAATGTGAATGCGTGTGTGTGTATAGGACAAGAGTGATCAAATATTTTTATAGCATATATTATGTGCATATATGTAAATATAAATGTACATTTATAAATATGTACATAAATTTACTTCCCTAAATTATTCATGTGCTAATAATTTTATTTGGTAAATAGAGCAGTGGATTGAGAGTCAGGCTTAGAGACTGGAGGCTCTGGGTTCACGGGTGACCTGATACTTCCTAGCTGTGGGACCCTGGACAAGTCACTTGAGCCCCATTGCCTATCCCTCACTGCTCTTCTGCCTTGGAACCAATACACAGTACTGATTCTAAAGGCTAGTTAAAGTATCAGATTAAAATGAAATAGGATCCTTGGGACACTGAAATATTTCTGGAAAGAGTAAGAGCAGAATAGTCAGATGTGAGCTTTTAAATCATTTTGGTTGCTGTGTGAAGATAGGATTCAGTGGAGGAAGTCTTGAGGCAAAGGAGAGACCAGTGAGAAAGCTATTGCAAGAAGCAGGTAGAGAGCACAATGGTTAGAACTCCAGGCATAGAGTCTAGAGGTCTAGGTTCAAATGGGGTCCAAGAGGTTGCAAAAAGTCCACTGGTGAAGTGATAACATGTTGTGAAGATAAATGAGAGATGCTTTGGCAACTGATTGTATATATGGGATGACTGGAAGAAAGATGGTGCCCGTGACGATAACAGCTATCACATATTGAAAAAAAGATGACTTCAAGGAGCAAGATAGTGTCACAAGACTTGCATCCTGGGGGACTCATTTGCCCCATACATAAAGAGGAGAGATTGGAGACGTTTATTGGTCATTGCTCTAGCTACAACCCTAACACTCCTTTCCCCATTTTCCCAGTGGCTTCTGCTTGATATAGTTTTATCAAAGAGCCATTAGTTTTGGGGAAGTTGGGAACATGGGAGAAGTTCTAAGTCTGAGATAATTAGTATAATTGTATTAAAGACAAGCTCTCTAGGTGGACAGTCCAGTGAATGGGATGTACTAGTTAACAAAAATAATGTCTAAATTCCTGAAAACTCTAAATCAGGATTATGTCCCTTGTGTTTCCCCTCATTTCCATCCCACTATGTTGTATGCATATTTGGTGAAATGGATTTTTGTCTGGGAAAGATGGTGGGAAGATTGTGTTTTCCAGAAAATCAAAGAGCTTGATCTTTTGGTTTGGTTTCATTTTAGTCATACCCATTTTATTTCTGTTCTTTTTTTTTTCCCATTTAAGATTGGAAACATGAATTTCTACCTGTGTTTGGCTTCTCTATGCTTGGGATTAGTAGCTGCCACTCCAGAATTTGACCAGACTTTAGATTCTCAGTGGCACCAATGGAAGGCACAACATAGGAGGACCTATGCAGCGGTAATCTTTGAACTACTTTTTACCCCAGTTGTGTGTCCATACATGTCCCAGGTGGGCTAATAAAATGACCTTTCCCCAGAGGCCATGATTCAAACAACACGAGTTTAATGTGCTCAGGATTGGTGTTTTTCCACACATAAGGTGGTATAAGAAATGGCTTATAACATGGAATCCCTTCTCAGAAATGAATTTTCTGGGACATGAGACCATATTTAGATGTCATCACCATCCCAACGGTGCTAACCCACTTGTTGATGGTGCATTTGGTCTGAAGAAAGTTTGACTTGTATGCATGATACAAAAACTTATTGATGGGTTCAAATCTGGCCTCAGACACTTCCTAGCTGTGTGACTCTGGGCAAGTCACTTAACCCCCATTGCCTTGCCTCTTACCACTCTTGGAATCAATATATAGTCTTGATTCTAAGACAGAAGATAAGCAGGAGTTTAAAAAAAAAAAAGACTTGTTGAGCCTTACTTTTCTTTTTTTGGTACTTTCTTTCAGAATGAAGATGGTTGGAGGAGAGCAACATGGGAGAAAAATTTGAAAATGATTGAAATGCACAATCTGGAATACAGTGCTGGCAAACATAGTTTCCAGCTGGGAATGAACAAGTTTGGCGACATGGTGGGTGTATCTGCTAATTCTGAGTAATTGATTATTTTTTGTACTTGATACACCTACTATAAGACACTTTTCTTTCATTTTAGACCACTGAAGAATTTAAACAAGTGATGAATGGCTATAACTCCAATGGATCACAGAAGAGGACCAAAGGATCTCTGTATCGTGAACCTCTCCTTGCACAGCTCCCTAAATCTGTAGATTGGAGAGAGAAAGGCTATGTAACTCCTGTTAAGAATCAGGTATTAAACTTGTTCAAGTTCTGTCCATAGGTACCTCAGATAAAACTCAGTGAGGATTATGATGAAATGATTAAATAATGGACTCCAGATAAGATCTGTGATTGAGTTCTCTTTCATTGTTTTGAGACTATTCAGATCTGCCTTAAAAAGATGATTAAAATTTTCATATAAACTAAACTGACATTCATTTTGACTTTTTCAGGGTCAGTGTGGTTCCTGTTGGGCATTTAGCGCCACTGGCTCCCTTGAAGGTCAGTGGTTCCATAAAACAAAGAAACTGGTTTCACTTAGTGAACAGAACTTGGTTGACTGCTCTACTAGTGAAGGCAACAATGGCTGTAGTGGTGGTTTGATGGACAACGCCTTCGAATATGTGAAGAACAATGGCGGCATTGATACAGAGCAAGCCTATCCTTATCTTGGACAGGTAAACATCCCCATCATGTTCATTTGGGTTATATTTGAATGGAGAGACTCATGTTGGGAAAACGGGAGTTGGGGAGACATAGTTCTTGGATGCCCCATCTTTCTGAATCCAGAGACCTATTTTGAGGGAATGAGAACTGAGGAGACTGATGGACAGCAGACTTAAAATACCCACCTCCCTAATCAAACCTCAGAATCTAGCTGAATCCAAAATATATTGGCAATTAATTAAAATTAGTGCCTTTCGTTATATATTTAGCTAGAGATATTAAAATATTAAATATTTAATTAGATTAAAATTTTAATTTAATATTTTAATTTTAAAATAATAGGATAAGCAGTTATAAGTAGCCAGGTGGACCAGTAGGTAGACCATTAGACTTGGAATCATGAAGACTCATCTTCCTGAGTCTAAATCTGGCCTCAGATTTTGCTGGGAGAACCTATCGTTCCTTTAAGGGGCCAAACGAATGGGTCCTGGAGGTGTCTGGGATACCTTAGGACAGGAGGCCTCAGAATGAAGTGAAGAGGCAGGAAGTATTTTATATGTTATCTAGTCAGGTGTCTTTATTTTGCAGGGGGGAAAATTGATATTTGGAAATCATTTTTAATTCTTTAAATTTCAACCACTTTAAATTGAAATACTGTTTCTCTATTTCATTTAAAAAGGATAACGAGTGCAAATACCGGGCAGAGTGCTCTGGTGCTAACGTCACTGGGTTTGTAGACATTCCAAGTATGAATGAAAGAGCACTCATGAAGGCTGTAGCAAACGTGGGTCCCATCTCAGTTGCTATTGATGCGGGAAATCCATCCTTCCAGTTCTATGAGTCTGGTAAGCATTTGTTCTTTGTTATTCCTATAACCATACACCATATTACTGCCATGCCTTAGTATTTCTCACGTTAACATTTCACTTAAATCTCCTAGGTGTTTATTATGAACCGCAGTGCAGCAGTTCCCAACTGGATCATGGTGTGCTGGTTGTGGGCTATGGTTCAATAGGAAAAGATGAATACTGGATTGTCAAGAACAGGTAAATCAGCTCCTAAAAATACTTTTTTTTTTTTACCTGAAAGGTCATTAATCTGCTTGTTACCAGATTGTTGGTTATTTTCATTTTGAAGGAAGAGGGAGGAGGAGGAAAAATAGTGGTCCCCTTTTTCATTCTCTAAAATTCCTGGCAGCTAGTTGGCCCAATGGATAGGGATTAGACTGCTGGGCTTTCAATCTGGAAGACTCATCTTCATGGGTTCAAATCCAAACTCAGACATGGAACTCATTTAGTCGTATGACCCTGGCCAAGTTACTTTAACCCTTCCTCATCTAGGAAGGAATTGGCAAAACCATTCCAGTGTCTTTGCCAGGAAAATCCCAGGAGTAGGATCAGAGAATCAGATATGATTGAACAACAAAATACTGTGAGGTGGGGAAAAGGAGGGATGTTTGTGGTTGAAAGGGGCTGCCATATTTATTAGGATCCAGAGTAGCTTTAGAGTCCTCTAATGGTTCTTCGTTGGCTCCATTGCCCACTGAGGATTAGATAGTGCAAAAGATGTCTGGTGATAATGATCAGCTTGTTGGACTGTTGTTCTAATACTGTTATTGTTGGGACTTAAAGAAAATTCTAGAGTGTGAGCAGCTGTCATTCATGCTACGAGCAGGCATGCTCATTGCTGCTGGAAAGTCCAGCTCACTTCCAATTTTAGTCACATTGGGTGTCAGAACACTTGCTTTTGTGTCCATAAAGTAAAAATCTTTTGGACTTTTTTTGGACGGTCCTCTCTCATGATTCAAATTTTTATCTTCTCTGCAGCTGGGGTGAAGAATGGGGCAAAAAAGGATACGTGTTAATGGCCAAGTTCAGGAATAACCACTGTGGAATAGCAACAGCAGCCAGCTACCCTCAAGTGTGATTTGATTGAAGGAGAACCTCTTCGGAAAGACCTATATCATTCGGAATAAACACTTGAATGTAGCCCAGGATCCAAGTTATAATTTGAGTTCCCTGTGACATTTTTACATTTGTGAAATGTAAACACTACTTTGTTATAAATAGCTTGTAATATTGCTTAATTCAAAGATTTATAAATTTTCATTTTAAAATTATATGTATGAAGCTTCACCTTTCTAAATAAACCTCAATTCATTGTATATGCACTTTGGAGGGGCTGATTGAGAAGAGAATTGGGTTTCTAGTTTTTTTGCCCTAGAATGGGGAATCGATCAGTGGCTACAAATAGTTTCTGGGATTGAATCCAATATTTTGTACTCTACCTCATTACACCATTAAAAGGCAGATCAATGACTCCAACTGGCTTTTAGCATTCCTTCAGTCCCTTAAAAAGCAAAACACAATCCGTATGTAGGCTTGTTACCTGTTAATCATGTAAATATAGAAATATATGTCAAGAAGACCTCCTAAAGTTACTGGAGCAAGGACAATCCCCTCTTTGGTTCTAAAGGATTTCTTATGTAGTGCTTTTAAAAGTTTTTAAATCTTTATGTGTGGCCAATCAATAAACATTCATTATCTACCATGTGCCAGGAAAATTCAAAATTTTCTCTCCTTTGCCTCTTTCATTGAAAATGGTCACAGCTTTTATTTTATAGCTCAGCTAGACTTTGGGAATAATAATCTCCATTCTGTTTATTTTATAGATGAGGAATCTCATTAGACTCTTTAGAGCACACTTGACAAAGGGACTTGTCTGATAGGGGTCTCCATTTGGAAAAATGCTAGATTTAGGGTCAGAAACTGGGCTCCAGGCTTCCTCATCCGGAATATTATGAAGGGCTTAGAGTAGACTTTCCCCAAAAGTACAATGGAGAACCTTGTAATCCTTTAGTCTGGATGACCTGAATTTTTATCTTGGCTTTGCTCTTGTGAGGAAGCCAATAAATTAATTTGTGGTCTGTCCTCATGATCAAAGTCCCTGAGAAGATTCATAAATAAGATAATTTGGGGAGCAGTGACCCTGGAGTCAGGAAGACCTCAGTTGAAATTTGACCTGAGTCTGCCTCAGTTTCTTAATCTATAAAATAGGGACAATAATAGCACCAATCTCCCAGGGATGAGGTGAACGTCATTTGACTTTGTCATTTGAGATATTTGTAAAGTGTTTGGCAAATCTATATAAATGCTATTATAATTACAGCTTCACAAAATCTACTTTGTAATATTTTATTCAAAGCCAGAGACATCTGGGGGGAATCGTGTATAATATTTTCACCCTATTGAATGAGGCACTTCTGATACTAAAAGATGGAAAGTCTTAGAAATGTGGGTAGATCTGAACTATAAGTTCTGCACTTTTTTTTTAAACCCTTACCTTCTGTCTTAGAATCTCTACTAAGCATTGGTTCCAAGGCAGAAAAGTAATGGCAAGCCATTTGGGCCAAGGGACTGAGATCATATTTGAACCCAGGACTCTAGGCTTGGCTCTCTCTACTGAGCCACCTCACTGCTGCTTCTGTAAAGACTTCAAGCTGAGAAGAAATATGGAGGAGTAGGAGTGGTAAGCAGAGACCAAACTCAAAAGAAGTTTGGGGACAGAGAGTCCACCCAACTGGAAATGGGCTTATTGTCCCCGAAAGGAAGTAAATGATCATAGAATTAACTTGAAGAAAGTTTAAAATAAATCCATGACAGGTCATAAAGATAACGAGGTCACTATTATGGGGGGAAATCCCAGGCTTTGTTGCTATTGGTGTCATAATCAAAAACCATAGGGTCTTAGAAGAAGAATCTCCTTAGCACCAAGTCCTTGGGTTTCCTAGACAGATTTGTAACAGGTCTGCCTTTAAAATCTATGCACACCATTCTGGTCTTTTCTTAAAAAATATTTGAAAGTCTTTTATTTCTTGAAATAGCCTTCCTCCTGACACCCCCCAACATGATGATAGTCAGCTTTACTGGGTAGGGGAAGATATTGACAGCAGCGCTCTGGGGTGGCAAAGAACTGGAAATTGAAGGGATGTCCTTCAATGGAGGAATGGGTAAACAAGTCACGGCATAGATTTGTGATGGAATGCTACTGTGTCATAAGAAATGATGAGCAGGTTAATTTTGGAAAAACATGGAGAGACCTGCATGAAATGATGAAGAGTGAATGAGCAGATCCAAGAGAACATTATACATAGCAACAGAAAAATTGAAGAATGACTCATCTGTCCACTTCCAGAGAATAGAGATGAACAGATGATATCAAAAGAAATAATGCAGAGTTTATGTCTATATCTTAGTGGGGGAAGAGAGGAAGGGAGGGAGTTAACTAGGTGTTTTAATATACCAGACTAATTAATTTAAAAAACATACACATAGCATTCCAAGTTGCTTAGATTAAAATAAAAATGTTATATTCATAATTATATTTGTCAGGTTTATTTGTTAGTGGCAATGGGAAATTTATGGACATAAACGTTTTTTTGATTTATCCCCCAAGTCTATTAAGTGCCATTTAAACTTTCTACTCCTCAACAGTCTCGTGATTGACTTCCTAGGATCTCTTTAATTTCAATATAATTTGCTTGGACACAGCAGATACCCCGACCCCACAAAAACACCAAGAACCTCCCTCCTTCTTTTCTTCAAACAGGTAAAAACCACTTTAGAACTAATGGGACTCATGGGACATGTCACTTTCCACTGTGTGGTTTTATTTATTTATTTATTTTGGTGGTGATGGTTTTTAAAAGAAAAGATACCTCCTTGTAAATGTACAGCTTTAATGGCTTAAAATTACACTAAGACTTTTGGAAATGGTATAGCTCAGTGGCTCAGAAGACAGAAAGTCAGGTCGGGAGATGGAGGTCCTGGGTTCAAATGTGACCTCAGACACTCCCCAGCTGTGTGACCTTGGGCAAGTCACTTAACCCCCATTGCCTAGCCCTTACCACTCTTCTGCCTTGGAGCCAATACACAGTATTGACTCCAAGATGGAAGGTAAGGGTTTTAAAAAAAAAGTCTTGGGAGACCCTGTATTTATTTGACCTGAAATTTGTTACCTTTTCATGTTATCTTTATATTGTAGAAGTTATTACATGTAATTGTTCTTTTGGCTATCTTTTCTTCCTTCTGCAGCAAGTCTTAGCATGATTTGCTGAAATCGCTTTCATTCATTATGGCACAATCATTTGTTCCATTTCTATGCCATAATTTGTTCAGTCATTCTCTAATCATTGGACACATGTGAGGTTGCACATGCCTAGGAGCAGCTGTCACTGGCCCTAGCAAGCAATCTTGCTAGTTGGCTGACAGATTGATTGGGGTCTTGCACAATGTGGGATATTTCAGTGTCTCTCTTCTTCCTACCAGTCCCACTTTTGTTCCCATTCTTCCACTTTCTTCTATAATCTAATTGCCTCCATTTTTTAATAATCCAAATGCCTTTAATTGCCTCTGACTGTGGAAAAGGCTCATCTTTGTAATGGGCTGTCATCTCTGTGGCCTCTCATATCAAAGCATCCTTTCCAGGTTCTGGGCCAGGAAGCAGGGAGACATCTATCTTCCTGAGCTCAAATCTGGCCTCAGACAGGCGTGTGATCCTGTGTAAGTCACTTCCCCCTGTTTGCCTCAGTTACCTCATCTGTCAAATGAGCCGGAGAAGGAAATGATGAACCATGCCAGCATCTTTACCAAGAAAACCTCATATGTATGAGGTCACTTGAGAGTCTGACACAACTGAGTTTTTAAAAGAGAAAAGAAAAATCTGGAAAAGTGGGAAGGCTCCAGGAAGGGAAGAGCTTTATTTATTTCTTAATAAATTTATTATTTACTTCTTTTTAACATTCTTTTTTTTAAATTTTGAGTTCCAAATGTTCTCCCTCTCTTCTGCTTCTCCCCCACCTATTGGGAAGGCAAGAAAGGTAATATCAATTATCCATAGGAAATCATGTAAAATTTTTTCATATAAGCCATGTTTAAAAAAAAAAGACAAGAAAAGGAAAGTGAAAAAATTATGATTTAATTTGAACTCAGACTTCATCAGTTCTTTCTCTGGAGATATTGAAAAGAGTTTTAAATGCCAAATAAAGGACTTGATTTGATCTTGGAGTTAATTAGGGAGCATTCTGGATCTTTGCTTGTTGTCATTAACTTCCTTCAGATATAAACCCAGCAGTGGGATGTCTAGATCAAAAGGATATGAATAGTAACTGAGTAACTTCTTTCATAATTCTGAATGCTTTTGACTAATTTTTGGTAGAGAAAACAGTGTTTCTTTCCTTCTATTTCCCTTCCAATAAGGAATACTCTAATCTTGTTATCTTTGCTAATTTCATAGGTGCGGTATGATATATGATATCATAGATATATAACAACTCCCGATGAGTTGTTAATTTAATTGGCACTTTTCTGATTATTAGACATGTTGAATAATTTTTCAGATGACTAGTCAGTCATTCAAATGTCCTTTTTTAAAAATTCTAAACATAATTTGATCACTTATGCAATAATATTTCTCAGCTTTCTAGATTAATGGCAAATCTTAAGGGATTTTTGAATACCAGCGATCAATAGCATAACAATATAACATTCAAGGTTATTCTTGCCATAAAACGTTGTATCACCTCTTTAAACAGATTTAAGACAAAGTCTGCATCATGTTTATGTCAATCACACTCTAGTTTCTTTCTTTCCCTTCTTGTCCAGATACAGATTGTTGGCACCTGCCTTTAAATTTTTTGGTTGTCTGTATGTTCTAGTATTTATTTCTCTGCATTCTTGTGCTCTCTCTCTGCTAATCTCTTTTTCAGAGTGGATGGCTTCATTAAAATATTCTATATATTCTAAACTTTCGATTCATGCTTGCTTGGATTTTTTAAGTTCCTCAGTAAGTGCTCTAATTTCCCTCCTTAGATCTTCCTTTAATTCTTTTCATTAACCTATCAATCACATTCAGGATTTTGTTTCCCACAAATGATCTTGACTTTTTACGCTGCTGTCTGACATGCCTGGAATGCACTTCCTCCTTAGCTCCACCTAATAGAGTCCATTTCTACATTTAAGATTTAGCTCAAGCGTTGTCTTTTAATGATCTTTTCCTGATGCCTCAATGCTAGTGCCTTCTCTTCCAAATGACCATTTTAAACTATTATATATGTACATGTACATATACTTACATACAAATATGCATATATAACTAATTTATACTTGTGATGCATAATTTTGTTCTTTTTTAAAAAAAACTCTTGCCTTCTGTCTTGGAATGTATTTTGAAATAGAAACCCACAGACTCCATATAGACAATTTAGGTAAATAAAGTCAAAAAACCAAATTTCTCCAAGTCAAGGTAGAAAGTTAGATTTTATTGGAAGAGGGCCAACTCCTCCAATAAAAGCATTCTCTTGCATTGATGGACTCTGGCAAGAGACAACACCCAGAGGCTGAGACCTGGTTTATATAACAAAATATTTCCATAGAAGGTTAATGACATATCACAAAACATAACATCATCTAGACCTTATTTAGAAAGAGTTAGCCAATTACAAAGCTAATTGGTTAGTTCATTTTGGAGAGTCCATATTAGTCTAAAAGATCAAGTCAAATGATCATTACCTCTCTCTCATCTGATGTGGGGGGAAGGATGGATTTTCAAACAGGGAAGGGTGCATGATGGACGTTTGGGCCATGTTGGGAAATGAGATTCAGATAGTCAGCATCTTATGATAAAGGGAAGCACAAATGTAGGGAGGCATTTGAAATCCCTCTGGAAGCAGTTTTTATGCTTTAGTTAGAAATCCTTGTAAAAATCATAAATTCTACTGATTGTATTAAGATTATAATGAAATTTAGCCCATTATCACCTCTATTATTTAACATTGTACTAGAAACACTAACAGTAGCAATTAGAGGAGAAAAAGAAATTTAAATGGGCAATGAAGAGACCAAGCTATCACTCTTTGCAGATGGGTCTACCTAAAGAATCCTAGAGAATCAACCAAAAAGCTAGTGGAAATAATCAACAACTTTACAGAGTAGCAGGATACAAAATAAACCCACATAAGTCATCAGCATTTCTATATATCTCCAACCCATTTCAGCAGCAAGAATTAGAAAGAGAAATTCCATTTAAAATCACCCTAGATAATATAAAATACTTAGGAATCTGCCAAGACAAACACAAGAACTATATGAACACAACTACAAAACACTCTCCACACAATTGAAACTAGATCTAAACAATTGGAAAAACATTGTTTGCTCATGGGTGGGACGAGGTAATATAATAAAAATGACAATCCTACTGAAATTAATGTACTTATTTAGTGCCATACCTATTGAACTACCAAAAAACTTTTTTACTGAATTAGGAAAAATCATAGCAGAGTTCATTTGGAAGAATAAGAAACCAAGGATATCCAGGGAAATAATTTGTAAAATGAGAAGGAAGGTGGCCCTGCAGTCCCAGATCTCAAACTCTATTACAAAGCAGCAGTCATCAAAACAATTTGGTACTGGCTAAGATACAGAAAGGAGGATCAGTGGAATAGACTTGGGGTAAGTGACCTCAGCAAGACAGTCTATGATAAGCCCAAAGATCCCAGCTTTTGGTAGCAAAATCTACTATTTGATAAAAACTGCTGGGAAAATTGGAAGACAGTGTGGGAGAGATTAGGTTTGGATCAACATCTCACACCTAACACCTTGATAAACTCAGAATGGGTGAATGACTTGAACATAAAGAAGGAAACTATAAGCAAATTAGGTGAACACAGAATAGTATATTTGTCAGACCTTTGGGAAAGACTTTAAAACCAAGCAAGAGCTAGAAAAAAATCACAAAATGTAAAATCAATTATTTTGATTACATCAAATTAAAAAGTTTTTGTACAAACAAAACCAATGCAACCAAAATTAGAAAGGAATTAACAAATTGGGAAACAATCTTCATAACAAAAATCTCTGACAAAAGTCTAATTACTCAAATTTATAAAGAGGTAAATCAATTGTACAAAAAACCAAGCCATTCTCCAATTGATAAATGGGCAAGGGACATGGATAGGAGATTTTCAGATAAAGAAATCAAAACTATTAATAAGCACATGAGAAGTGTTCTAAATCTCTCATAATCAGAGAGATGCAAATCAAAACAACTCTGAGGTATCACCTCACACCTAGCAGATTGGCTAACATGATAGCAAAGGAAAGTAATGAATGCTGGAGGGGATGTGGCAAAGTAGGGACATTAATGCATTGCTGGTGGAGTTGTGAATTGATCCAACCATTCTGGAGGGCAATTTGGAACTATGCCCAAAGGGCAATAAAAGACTGTCCTTTGATCCAGCCATAGCACTGCTGGGTTTGTACCCCAAAGAGATCATAAGGAAAAATACATGTACAAGAATATTCATAGCTGTGCTCTTTGTGGTGGCAAAAAATTGGAAAATGAGGGGATGCCCTTCAATTGGGGAATGGCTGAACAAATTGTGGTATCTCTTGGTGATGGAATGCTATTGTCCTCAAAGGAATAATGAAGCGGAGGAATTCCATGTGAATGGAACAACCTCCAGGAATTGATGCAGAGTGAGAGGAGCAGAACCAGGAGAACATTGTACACAGAGACTGATACACTGTGAACTTCTCCATTAGTGGCAATGTAGTGATGCTGAACAACTCAAAGGAATTTATGAGAAAGAACACTATCACTATCCACATTCAGAGGAAAAACTGTGGGAGCAGAAACACAGAAGAAAAACAACTGCTTGAATACATGGGTCGAGGGGATATGATTGAGGAGAGACTCTAAATGAGCATCCTAGTGCAAACACCAACAACATGGAAATGGGTTCTGATCAAGGACACATGTGATACCCAGTGGAATTTCACGTCAGTTACAGAAAGGGTTGGGGGAGGGTTAGGTAAGGGAATAATATGATTCTTGTAACCAAGGAATAATGTTATGAATTGACTAAATAAATAAATTTAAATTAAAGAAAATATTATAATGGAATTTATACAATCACTTTAGAATCACAATACTGATTATCTTAAACCTATCACTATCACTAAAATCCAATCAAGTATAAGGGGGTAGGGGTCTTTTTTTCCCTGACAAATGTATACAAGTACCCATTCAAAGGCAGAAGAGTGGTAAGGGCTAGGCAGTTAAGTAACCTGCCTGGGTCACAAGGCTAGGAAGTGTCAGAGGTAACATTTGAACCCAGGACCTCCCATTCTCTATCCACCAAGTCACCAAGTTTTCCTGAAGCATGCTTTTAGAAGTATTTGTGGTGTCCTCCATTTGAATTATTTTTTTATGAACAGTGATTAGTTAATTCTTTGTACTTATATTCCCAGTGCCTGGCACAATGCCTAGCTCCTAGTAAGCACCTAATAAATACTTGTTGATTGTCATTTCTAGGGATCTAATTATTTTTGTTGTAAAATTATTTGATCCTAGAGATTTTGCCTTGGAGCCTAACTCCATCTCAGCAGTATTGCTGCAATGAATTAGAAACTCTTTTAGAGTTCTTCTTATTCTTGAACCTGACCAAAGTTCAAAATTGGCCTCTAGTTTTGTGACCTTAGGCAAGTCACTTAACCTTTGTCTGTGTTCCTTTCCTTTTCTGTAAAAGTAGAATAATAACACCTACCTCCCAAGATTGTTATAAGGATTAAATGAGATCATATTTGTAAAGCTCTTTTCTAACCTCAAAATAATACATAAATACTATTATTATTATTATTATTATTATTATTATTAAGTATCATTCTGATAGTTTTTCTTTTTAAAAATGTATTTAAAATGTTGGGGGGGGGGAGCTGGGTAGCTCAGTGGAACGAGAGCCAGGCCTAGAGATGGGAGGTCCTAGGTTCAAATTTGGCCTCAGACTCTTCCCAGCTGTGTGACCCTGGGCAAGTCACTTGACCCCCATTGCCTAGCCCTTACCACTCTTCTGTCTTGGAGCCAATACACAGTATTGAATCCAAGATGGAAGGTAAGGGTTTAAAAAAATAAAAATTAAAAAAATAAAATGTTGGAGGGGATGTGGCAAAATTGGGACATTAATACATATCAATAATATGGAAATAGGTCTAGATCACTGATGACATGGGCACTGTACCCCAGAAACCCAGGCCAACTATTATCAGGGAAACTCCTTTGCCCTTGCATCCTTGTGACTCTGAACCTAGAAACACCCAATGACCCCACCCAGGGTCCTGAGATGTTTACCCTCTTTTGTCCTCTAGATTTAAGGTGGACAAAGAAATGAATCTTTATGCCTCCAGGCAGACCCCAGTCAGATGACCACCTCTCCCCACCAAATGCCTGAGGGACTAACACTCACTCTGGTCTTGTCCACACCAGGACCTAGCATCTAAAGAGTATATAAACCCCAGAACTGATGTCGTCCGGGGGACAGCCTCTCCATCCACGCTGTCCCCATGGAGGAACAGCCTCTCCTTTCATGCTGTCCTCCCAAGGAACTGCTCCCCATCTTGCTGTTCTACCTTGCTATCCTCCTGGCCACTTTCAACATTACTTTCTAAATTAATAAATCTCTTTTTGTTTTTAAGCTAAGTTCTGGAGTCATTGCATGCTTGCAAAAGGTATCCTTCCCGAACCCCAAAAGGTATCCTTCCATGCCCATAACAACTGACACACGTAAAACCCAGCGGAATTGATTGTGCATCAGCTTTAGGAAGAGGATGGGGGGAAGGGAGGGAAAGAACATGAATCTTGTAACTATGGGGAAATATTCTAAATTAACTCATTAAATAAAATTTTCCAAATTAAAAAAAATAAGCTTCATTTATTTATTAATTTTAGAATATTTTTCTGTGGTTATATGATTCATATTATTCTTTCCCTCCCCTCCCCCCTCCTCCCTTCCATACCTGATTCCCAATTCAATTAGGTTTTACATGTGACATTGATCAGAACCTATTTTCATATTGCTATGTTTGCATTAGGATATTCATTTACAGTCTACATCCCCAGTCATATCCCCATCAACCCATGTGATCAAGCAGTTGTTTTTCTTCTGTGTTTCTGCTCCCACAGTTCTTTCTCTGGATGTGGATAGCCTTCTTTCTCATGAGTCTCTCAGAATTGTCCTGATCATTGCTTTGCTCCTCAGAGAGAAGTCCATTACATTCGATTGTACCACAGTGTATCAGTCACTGTGTACATTGTTCTCCTGGTTCTGCTCCTTTCACTCTGCATCAATTCCTGGAGGTCGTTCCAGTTCACATGGAATTCCTCCATTTCATTATTCCCTTTAGCACAATAGTATTCCACCACCAATTCTGCTAGTTTTTCTGCTACAAATTATTTATGAAGGTTTTTCCCTTACCCCTTTTGTTGTAGTTGTTCTTTACTTTCTTGCACATATTTCTTGCTATTTTGAAGTGAAGATGGGGAGCTGGGCTTAGCCACTTTGTCAGAAATCCTAAGTCTTCTTTTTCCTAAAGTTCCGACATAACTAGATTCTGTTTTGCCCTGATGGCATTTCTAAGAGCAGTACTCGCAGAATATCACTTATTACATTAAGATTTTAAATTAGTTTCTAGTAACTACTAACAGTAAAAATGCTGAATTGAGCTGAAATAAGATATTCACATGCTTATGTATTCATATATATGTGCATAAGTATACATATATATATATAAAATAAACTTTCCTCCCTCTCATCTTTTTTTCTCCACTTCTCTGATAAGTGAATGCTAATGTAATTTCATGAAAATCTGGTTATGAAACATAATATCCTTTGTTTTACTCATAATCGGAATCTCTAAGTATAAGACACTTAAATCATTAATCACTATCTTGGTTTTATGGGTAGGCAGAATGATATCATGGAGAGGATGTTGGATTTGCTTTCAGCTCAAATCCTAGCTTTGCCACTTGTACCCTTCTATGACCTTAGAGAAATTGTTTAGTCTTTCTAGGTCTCAGTTTCTACATCTGTCAAATAAGAGGGGTGGACAAAATAGTCACTAAGGTTCCTTCCATCTCTTAAGTCTATGATCTTATGGATATTATTTGTCCTTTCAATTAGTCAGAAACATTGAAATGACTCATCAAGTAATTAGGAGGGAGTCATCTAGCTTTATAAAGATGTTTAGAATATAATACCATGTTTGGTATGTTAGAGAGGGAGGGAAAAGCTTCTTACAGTAATTAAAAAAGCAACTACTCATATTTACACTTTAGATATTATTGTTATCTCCTGTGTTTTGAACTGACATTTTAAGCATTGACACAAAACCAAAAAAATTTAAACTACATATATTTGCAGAATCAGTACCCTTTTTCTCTTTTTTTCTCTCTCTACTTTCTTTCTCTTATTCTCTCCTATTTTTCTTTTCCTTCCTTCCTTCCTTCCTTCCTTCCTTCCTTCCTTCCTTCCTTCCTTCCTTCCTTCCTTCCTTCCTTCCTTCCTTCCTTCCTTCCTTTTCCTTCCTTCCTTCCTTCCTTCCTTTCTTCCTTCCTTCCTTCCTTCCTTCCTTCTTTCTTCCTCCCCTCATTTCTCTCTCTCCTTTCCCCTTTCCCTTCTTCCCCCCTCCCTTCATTTTTCCTACCTCTTTCCCTCCCTTCCTTCCTTCCCCTTTTTTTCTGTCCTAGAAGCAATTCTAAAATAGAAGGTCAAGGGCTATACAAATGGGATTAAGTGATTGCCCAGGGTCACCCAACTACAAAATATTTGAGGCCATATTTGAACCCAGGTTTTCTTCTGCCTTTTCAAACGTGAAGCTAAACAGCAAACCTAAGAGTTGTAAGCAATAAATGTGTTTTTGAATCAGTTTGTGCTTATTATCATTGTAACAAGTATTAGGGTGAAAACTATATTTCATAGAACTTTTGCTTCTGGTAAATTTCCATCTTGTCTATATATTTGTGTCTCCTTGAATAGAATTTTTCTCTGGACCCCATTTTCTTCAACTGTCAAATGACATTGAATGAGTTGGCCCATAAGGTAAATTATTATCTCATTATCACAGGTTTAGATGAAATCTCTGATGTTATCATCCTCTAATGATATCCAAGGTCACCAAATCCAGACTGCTATGGATCAAGAAATGCTTCCCTCCCAAGTAATTTTTTATGAATCTTTTAACAGATCTGTGATTTCATCTGCATAGGGAACTGCACTAAAGAAAATACTGCATCTGCACAGCCCACCGTCCTGTCTGCAACCTATAGTTTTAAAGAGTTGCTTAGGACACCAAGAAGGTAAGTGATTTGCCATAGGTCACAAAGCTAGTAAGTACTTGAGGTGAATTTTGAACTGTGACAAGGAAATCACTTTAAAGACTGATATATATTAATTTAAGGTCACCAAGGAATTCAGCTACGTAATTCCCAAATGAAAACTCAAGTCAGCCGTCAACCTTTTATAAAGCTTAATTACAAACAGGAGGAAGAAAGGAATTAGAGAGAGAGAGAGAGAGAGGGAGAGAGAAAGGGGAGAGAAGGGAATAGGGCTTAAATACCCCTTCTGTTTAGGCTGGGCCAAAAGGCCCAAGCCCTTAGATAGCTGGGGCAAAGAAAAGAGATCAGTCCCTATTACTCACGTGACCAAAATGGAGAAACAGTCTCAGAGGCCCCCACCTTCAGCTTCCTTCAGAGCAAGCTTCTCAGAGCACACTCCAACCACTCAGACAAACTCCTCAACCACCTCCCCCTGAGTCTTCAGACCCCTTCTCTCTTTAAGGAAACCATCCAAGTTCCCTCCCCTCAGTTCTCCCATCTACCAATCACTGTCCATCAATTTCCCTGTGCCAATGGAGGCTCTAGCTTAACCCAGGACCGCCCAGAGGTCTCTGGCTTTGCACATGTCTGTTGAAGGTCATATTTTCAAATAATTAAATCTTTGATCCTTTGCTACAGCCCTTCCTAAATCCTGTTAACCTGAGTAGGGTAGAGATTGGAATAATTAAATTTTGATCTATGCTGCAGCCCTTCCTCAATCCTGTTAGGACTGAGTAGGGTGGAGATTGATTCCAAGTATCTCCATTGTATCAATTCTAAAATCAATCATGACTCAAAGAAATTCCTGTTCTATGCTTAAGCATAGGTCAAAGTCCTTTCCATTGTTCAGCAAAAGGTTTCTGTCCTAAAGTAATCTTAAGAAGGGAGGAGGGGGAAACTCTCATGCCAATGGGGTTCACATTCCAATAGCCAAGACCCACTATCAATAGGAAATTTTTCAAGTATGAAATTTCCCAATGGTGAAATTTCCAACATTTATAAGTCTAAGAAATTTTGAGGTTTACATAACCCAGTTCTTCCTGAGATCAGTCCCATTCCAGTGATGAGGAATCCAATTATTCCAAGCTCCCTCTCATTAACAGGATACTTCTACATGGGTGGGGGAGGAATAGAAGAAGGTCTCTAGAGAATTTGTAACTGAAAATTAAAACTAATTTAATTTTTTTAAATGATGTAGAATGCAGCACTGTGCTTGACCTAGATCACATGTTATGAAAGCTCAACTGATTGCTAAATTTTTTAGTATAAGCATTTTCCTCTGGGAAATTGGTAAAAGCTACAACTCAGGACTTGATTTATCATTTTGTTGATTGTCTAGATTGTTGTTACTTGTCCTTTGCAATTTTTGTTAGTTTTTTTTTGTTTTGAAGTTAACATTTATTTTTATTTTTTTACATATAACATAATATGCAACATAACTATAATGTACTCTATATAAAATAATTGTTATAAATATGTAACAAATTATAATAAATATACTTATCAAAAAAAAAACAAATTCTCACATTAGTTAGGTCCAAATATTTGTATCATTCTCTTTTTTCCCCATCCCTTCCCCCTCTCCATGCTCCCCAAGAAAGCAGATAATACATTATCCTGTAACATATTTGTGAAACAAGATATATTGCTTACGCTATGCCATGGGCAAAGTCTACCCTTGCTCGTGACTCCAAGGTTTCCCAACAGACAAGTGATGAACAATCAGTCAAAAAAATAACAAACGGGGGTGGGGGGGATAGGGGGAAAGGGCAGCTGAATAGCTCAGTGGATTGAGATTCAGGCCTAGAGATGGGAGGTCCTAGGTTCAAATCTGGCCTCAGACACTTCCCAGCTGTGTGACCCTGGGCAAGTCACTTAACCCCTTTGCCTAGCCCATACCACTCTTCTGTGTGGGGTTAAAAAAATAAATAACAAATGGAAGACAGCTTAATCATTACTGCTATGGGACTGCTTTGCATCTGATAGTTGCTCTGCCATTCCCAGGCCTGGGGTTTATTTTTATACCTATTTTCTTGGTACAGATACATTACCTACACATGTTCAAAGGGAGATAATTGGAAAAATGATACATTAACTTTTTTTTTTTTAAATCCTTACCTTCCGTCTTGGAGTCAATACTGTGTATTGGCCCCAAGGCAGAAGAGTGGTAAGGGCTAGGCAATGGGGGTCAAGTGACTTGCCCAGGGTCACACAGCTGGGAAGTGTCTGAGGCCAGATTTGAACCTAGGACCTCCCATCTCTAGGCCTGGCTCTCAATCCACTGAGCTACCCAGCTTCCCCCTATACATTAAATTTTAACAAATTACTTGATTAACATTCTATATTCTTGTATTGTGATTACAGACAGAATAAAAGGTTGCACACAAGATAAATGATTTTGTCACAGGTGGCTTAATTTTCTCATTACCCTGTGAGAAGTTTTGAGCTTACAAACATTCAAGGAAAATTACTTATTGCTTTTAATAAAATGGAATAATTAATCAATAGTTCTTAAAAGACAATTCAATAATCATATCATTGAGGTTGAGGGGTACTGGGAACACAATTCAAATTTAGACTGATCATTTCTCAGGGTTTTTACTAGGGAGTTTTTGAGTTAGTGATTTGTGTAATCGAGTCACTGAGGCATATTGAAGCTTGATGTACTTGTACTTATTGTATGGGCCTCTATGACTGATTTGTATGCTGGCTTCTTGAGAACAGGTTTCTGTGAGTGGGAAAGTTCTGAGCTTGGCCTGTAGCTGCAGTTTCACTGAGTATTATGTACCTAAGTAAAAGTTAACCCATGATAATCATTTGGGATAGAGTTCGAGGGTCTGATCTTTTGGTGATGTTTTAGAGAATTAGGGTATAGGTATTTTGCTCTTGCATTATTCCTTTTGAGACTAGGGGGAATAGTAATCATGTCAATTCATAGGTAAGGGGCATTGATGAGAGGTCATGTAAGGGGGACTGAGTGGTCAATCACATCTTGCCAAAGGTCACTCTGTGACCTCCTTAGCTACCATGTGTGACTCTGTCAAGGCATTGTGGCCTGATGGCTCCCAGCAACACTAGAGAAACATTCATTGAGGAAATAAGGTGAAGAATAGTATGTTTCAATCTTCATTCATCTTCCCTCTGTTCCTTCTTATCCTTTGTTTCTGAAGAAGAACAATGCACAAAGTCATCAGCCTCCCTCTCTCTTCTAGAACTATTGAAGTCCAGATGCAGGACCAGTCAGGACAGCTGGCAATAGCCCAGCATGCAGTGGATGACCTTGGGGCCCTTGATGTCTGACCATGCTCTCAGCACTCCACAGAGCCTGTTTCAGCTGCCTTGGAGGCCACTGGAACAAATTGTTCTCATCTGTCCATTCCACTGGGGGAAGTCTTCACTTGCTTGGGATAGACATCTCCCTGGCTCACCAAAACGTTGAAGGCTGGTCAATAATGATCACAACCTGCTGAGCCAACTGCTGAGATAGTTTTACTAATGTGGCCGCTGCTCATGCTATGGTTTCTTGGAGTCATAGGTGAGATGTGTGAAAGGTGGACACCAAAGGTGAATGAACAGCCCTAAAAAGGTTTCAGCAAGCTGTCACACCAGAAGTTAGTCCTCTCTGAACATTCCATGTCTAGACTTAAGAAAGTTATGGAGAAAATGTTAATAATGCAGGTTAAATTAAAAGATGCATTGTCCTTTTTTTTTTCTTGAATTACCTTGCCTTGCCAGAAAAAAAATAATTTTTCTCTTACAGCCAATATTCATCCCCATCTAACATTTTTTGTTAGCTTGAGACCAGTGAAGAAAACTCTCCTGTGACAGGTCAAAACCTCCAAACTAAATAAACTGGATTCCATGTTGGTAAGATATTAGGTAGTAATAACACTTACTTAGCATCTAATATTAGATATTAATATCTGATATTGATTTAATAGCCTATATTAGATAGGCAATTTTGATTCCATTCAACCTAGCAGACATTTAAGAGTCTATGATGTTGAAAGTACTGATATAACCTATATAAGAGCATAGAGAGTGCTTTAGGGGGCCAGGGAGGGAGAAAATCTGAATCTTAAAATGTCAGACAACAGTTGGCAAAAAATGTTTCTACATGTAAATGAAAAAATTAATTTTTTAAAAAAAGAGTCTGGCATGGGACATTGTACTCTCAAATTATAGAAGTATTTCAGGCAAACTATAAGCAGAAAAATTCCTTTGCTCCCTTATATCCTTGTGACTACTAACCCTAAACATCTGATAAGACCCTAAGAGAATTCATCCTTTAGGTTTGAGATGGACCTAGAGATACGCCTCCAGGCTACACCTGGATACCATCCAGTGGTATCTCATACATCCATCTGTCCCCTAAACTATGAGAGTCACCTCCTGTGTCTTCAGGCAGGCCTGGGTCAGATGACCAACCCCTCCTGGCCAGATTCAACATTACCTTCTAAATGAATGAATTTCTCATTTTATTTTTAAGCTAAGTTTGGGAGTCTTGCATCCTTGCAAAAGGTACCCTTCCCAAACCTCAGAGGTTCACCTTGAGCCCCCCACAACAAATCTATCATGTGAGGGGCAGCTAGGTGGATTCAAGTGGGTAGAGAGCCAATATTGGATTCAAACCTGGTCTCAGTCACTTCCCTAGCTAAGTGACCTAGGTAAGTCATTTAACCTCAATTGCCTACCCCTTACTACTTTTCTGTCTTGCAACCAATATTTAGTAAGGATTATGAGATGGAAAGTAAGGGTTTAAAAAATAATAATCTATATTTATATATGAAATTGATGAAATGCTAAAGATACAAAAACAAAAATAAAACATCCCTGTCCATTCTGTTGGGAGATATAACATGTTCACAGGTAAGTAAATGAAATAATTAAATGTAATTTCAAGGAAGTGCTAATGCTTGGAGAGATCAAGTAAGGCTGTAAAGGAGGTAGCATTTGAATGAAAGCAGGAATTCTAAGAGGGAAAGGCAAAGAGGGAATTTGCCACCATCTTTGTAGAGGCCCATATTTCCTTATTCACACATGATTGCAATTCTCTGTTGGTTGGTTTTCCTGAGATAAGTCTTTTCTTTGTTTAATCCATCCTCCATTCAGGTGCAAAAAAAAAAAAAAAGAGTAGGTTTAGCCATGCCATTCCCTTGGTTCCCTACCACTTCCAGAATCAAATGTTCTGTTTGGTATTCAGAGCCAATCAGAATCTAGTCCATTCTACTAAAAGACTGTCTGCATTTTGATCCAACCATAGCACTGCTGGGTTTGTACCCTCAAAGAGATAAGGAAAAAGACTTATTAAAAAGAATAATCATAGCTGTGCTCTTTGTGGTGGCAAAAAACTGGAAAATGAGGGGATGCCCATCAATGGGGGAAAGGCTAAACAAATTGTGGTATATGTTGGTGATGGAATACTATTGTGCTCAAAGGAATAATGAACTGGAGGAATTCCATGGAGATTGGAACAACCTCCAGGAACTGATGCAGAGTGAGAGGAGCAGAACCAGGAGAACATTGTACACAGAGACTGATACACTGTGGTACAATCGAATGTAATGGACTTCTGCATTAGTGGCAATGCAGTGATCCTGAGAAACTCGGAGGGATCTATGAGAAAGAACACTATCCACATTCAGAGGAAAAACTGTGGGAGTAAAAACACTGAAGAAAAACAACTGCTTGAATACATGGATTGAGGGGATATGATTGGGGATGGAGACTCTAAACGATCACCCCAGTGCAAATATCAATAATAAGAAAATAGGTCTTGAACAATGACACATGTAAAACCTGGTGGAATTGCACATCAACTAGAGGAAGGGGTGGTGGTGGGAGGGGAGGGAAAGAATATGATTTTTGTAACCAAGGAATAATGTTCTAAATTGACTAATTAAATAAAACAAACAAAAAAACAAATGGATCACTCTAGTGCAAATATCAATAATATGAAGATTGGGGGGCAGCTGGGTGGCTCAGTGGATTGAGAGCCAGACCTAGAGATGGGAGGTCCTAGGTTCAAATCTGGCCTCAGACACTTCCCAGCTGTGTGACCCTGGACAAATTAGTTAACCCCCATTGCCTAGTGTGAATCTTAAAAACTACTCAAACTGTTCTTTAGAAGATTTGGTTTAGCTATTCCCTTATTGTAACAATGGAGATACTTGGTCTAACAAGAATCAGGAATGCATTGGGAACTTTTAAAATTACTCCACCCTAATTAGACATACTTTAGGGAAAGATAAAGTTGTAAACTCCTGATTGAACAAGGAAGGTACTTAACTCAAACCTTATAGTGAAGCTAGAACCTTAAGATAGGTCTGATTTTAGATCTAATACAAAAAAGTGTTAAGTACCTGTAAAAGTTAAATTAGTACCTAAAAAGGTCAAGTAACTTACAAAAGGCAAGCGTAACAAAGAGGTGTGAAGTACTCAGAAGATATAATCTAACCAGAGAAGGTGAGAACCAAAGAAGGTGAGAACTAAGAATGGGAAGTCCTGGAAAAAAGCGTCTACTGTGATTGGTAGACGTGAAAATTTAGGGGAGGTGACATAAGAGAAAATTCTCTTTAAAAAAAGGCTTAGGAACAGTTCTGAGTGGAGTTTGGGGTGGAAATTGGATTCTGAACTCAGATTGAGATTCAGTGGAGGACTGGAGCTTGCTTGGAGACGGTCTTGTGGTAAGTGATAAGATTGACTCCCTTAGGCTCAGGGAGGCCACTTTGGCCAAGGCCTTTACTACTGCTTGGCTCAGCCTGAACCAGAGCAGTTTAAATTAATTCTCTCTCTCTCTCTGTGTCTGTCTGTCTGTCTGTCTGTCTGTCTGTCTGTCTGTCTGTCTGTCTCTCTCTCTCTCTCTCTCTCTCTCTCTCCTTCCCTTAATTCCTTATTAATTAAAATCTCCATAAATCCCCAGCTGACTTGGGTATTTTCATATTTGGGAATTTCCCATGGCGACCACTTATTTAGATTTTAAGTAAAAACACTAAAAATTATCCTTTACACTAGTCCCTATTGCTCTTTGGTCTGTGACAAGGTCAAACTTGGTGCTTTTCACCTTTAAGCTAACTAAACTGGGGGTCATTGAATCTTACTGGGCTACAAGTTTGGGGGCTTCTGGATTCCATTTTGACACTAGCAGTATTTGGAACATCCCTTTTCTTCATAGCAATGCTCTGGTTTTTAGGGTTCCTCTTGACCCAGTCGAGCAGTGACTATTCCTCCCTCAATCCTGTACTGCAAAAGTTCATAAGGACTCCAGCTAGAGTTCTTTTGGTCCTGGTCCCCAGATCCTGTATCACTAGCATTCTCTTCTATCTTCAATGTCAAATTCTCTCCTCTTTTTCCATGGAGAATACTATGAATTCTTCCCAAAACAAGATTAGAGGATGCATACGATGAATTTAGCCCACTCTGTCTAACTGATACATAGTGACCAATGAGTCATCACTGGAAGGGGTGGCTATGCTGCCAAGGTTCTACTATACTAAATTGTATTACTATATTATGTATATTTATATATACATTCATCATAGTAATATATTATCTTTATAATATTTGTATATTTATTATTTATTTATGTTTGTTGTATATTTTATTACAATATTTTATAAATTACATAATCATGTGATATTTTATAAAATAAAATGGCATAAATTGTATGTAACCTCCAACTCAATTGGAATGGAACTCTCCTTATTGGTTGTTATATTTATAGGGAAAGATGCAGTGGATATGAAGAACAGGGGATGTAAACCTCAAAATTCCTTAGACTTATAAATGTTGGAAATTTCACCATTGGGATATTTCATACTTGGAAAATTTCTTACTGATAGTCTATTGGAATGGGAACCCCATTGGCATGGGAGATTCCTTCTCTTCCCTTCTTAAGATTACTTTAGGACAGAAACCTTTTGCTGAACAATGGAAAGGACTTTGACCTATGCTTAAGCATAGAACAGGAATTTCTTTGAGTCATGATTGATTTTAGAATTGATACAATGGAGATACTTGGAATCAATCTCCACCCTATTCAGTCCTAACAGGATTGAGTAAGGGCTGCAGCCTAGATCAAAATTTAATTATTCCAATCTCTACCCTACTCAGGTTAACAGGATTTAGAAAGGGCTGTAGCAAAGGAGCAAAGATTTAATCATTTGAAAATATGACCTTCAACAGACATGTGCAAAGCCTCTGGGCAGTCCTGGGTTAAGCGAGAGCCTCCATTGGCACAGGGAAATTGATGGACAGTGATTGGTAGATGTGAGAACTGAGGGGAGGCAACTTGGAGGGTTTCCTTAAAGATCAGGGGGGTCTGAGGACTCAGGGGGTTGAGGAGTTGGTCGGAGTGGTGGCAGTGTACTCTGAGAAGCTTGCTCTGAAGGAAGCTGAAGGTGGGGGCCCCTGAGACTGTTTCTCCATTTTGGTCACGTGAGTAATAGGGACTGATCTCTTTTCTTTGCCCCAGCTATCTAAGGGCTTGGGCCTTTTGGCCCAGCCTAAACAGAAGGGGTATTTAAGCCCTATTCCCTTCTCTCCCTTTTTCTCTCTCTATCTCTAATTCCTTTCTTCCTCCTATTGTAATTAAACTCCATAAAAAATTGACTGCAAACTTGAGTTTTCATTTAGGAATTACATAGCTGAATTCCTTGGTGACCTTAATTAATATATATCAGTCTTTTAAAGTGATTCCCTTGTAACAGGGATAAGGGGTGTTTGTATCAGGGAATGGAGGAGTTGAAGGGAGAGAGGGAATATGGCTGCCAGTGAGGTAAAGGAGAGGGATGCCCCCTGCTGAGAGGCTAGTTTTTGAACAAAATGGGGTATCCAAGAAATGAGCCACTTATGATAGCCTGTGAGGATGTCTTCTCGCTGGATTGCTGCCGAAGTTGCCCCAGAGCCAGTAAACATGGACCCTCCTGAGGGACAAGCCTTTCCCCAGAATTTGGTCACTCAGCAGGGGTCCAGTAAGTTTGTAATTGGATGTCTGAACTAAGGTTCAGCTCCCTCTATGCCTCAGGAAAGATAGTCCATTTATCTGACTACGATATTCAAATAAGATAAATTTTAATAACCAGTTCGAATTGGAGAGGTATCAGGGAAAAGAGAAGAGGGATGTCTCTAAATAAGGTTGGAGTCTTTCTCAGCTTTGGAGCTGAGGCCAGGCCTCACAGGCTGGTGGAGGGTTTCTGTTATTCCTTTCTATGCTATATCTGTGCTAGTTTTCTTAATTTCAAAATCTTAGCAGTAGACAGCAAGCAACAAGAAAAGTTCTGACCTTAAGAGCTGGTTGGGCCTGTCTTGTTGGACTGAAGAAATCGAGGCACTCCTATCTAGACTCGGAAGCAAAAGCTCCTCCTACTACCCATGCCAGGAGGGAAGTGCAAGTCACAAGACCCACTACCACTCCGAGCTTCCCCTTCCCCCACCAACTGTCAGTCTTGACAATTTCTTCTCTCTCTAATATTCCCATTGTTGCCTGTTCCAAAACAGTGGCATAAAGTTCAGAACATGTTCTAGTTTCCTTTCCACATTTACTGTACTGAATTTATTGTAAAATCCTAAAACTACCCTTACCCAAACTTTCCTACATAGAATTCCTTAGAGTAGATTTAGTAAATTGGTTAAAATTAAGTGACCTTGGGAAGGTCACCAACAAAAAAGGGGATGATTGTGGAAAAGAAACTAGATTTGGCTTCCCAGTCTAGCTAGGAGTGCCTTGATTTCTTCAGTCCAAAGAGACAGCCCCAACCAGCTCTGAAGATCAGAACTTTTCTTGTTGCTTGTTGTCTACTACTAAGATTTTGAAATTAAGAAAACTAGCACAGATATAGCATAGACAGGAATATGTTCCTTATCAGATCCCTGCTGGGTGACCAAATTCTGGGGAAAGGCTTGTCCCTCAGGAGGGTCCATGTTTACCTGCTCTGGGACAACTTCAGCAGCAATCCAGTGAGAAGACATTCCCGCAGGCTATCATAAGTGGCTCATTTCTTGGATGTTCCATTTTGTTCAAAAATAGTCTCTCAGCAGGGGGAATTTCTCTCCTTTTCTCATCGGCAACCATATTCCCTCTCTCCCTTCAACTCCTCCATTCCCTGCTACAAACACCCCTTGTCCCCTGTTCTTCATATCCACTACATCTTACACTAACAAATATTACAGTTTTTGGCAGAGCCAGCTAGATTTTCCAATCTATTTTGTCAAGAATTTGGGAAAAAGAAAGCACTTGGAGGTGTCAGAGAAGTTTCAGAGAAATTGGGTCTACATACATTTCAAAAGCCTGTGTGACTGTGGAAAGCAGCCATTTAGAGAGCAGTATTGAGTGAAACTAATCTGCCTAGCAACACCACAGACAAAAGAAACCACTCCTTCTGAACGGAGGAGGTGACTCTTAAAGGGTCAGACTTAAAAATATTTTTTCTATTGCAAAAGGCTTTTCAAGATATAAGATGGCAAAGAAACTATTACTTGCCATGGGTTATCTAGGCTGGATTGGACATTTCTTTTAGATGTTTTACAACTTATTTTTTGCCAAGATTCTAGGTTATATTTATTTTCTGCTTAAGATCTATGAAAGTTTGCAATGGCTTAATATTAGTGTATATCGCTTGATTTCATTTCCACATATGCTGGAGCATTATTCTTCATAATCCAATTATACTATGCCCTAAAAAAAGGTGTACATCTAATTTATGGGGGAAAAGCAAAAGACAATGAAATGACCCTGATGATTTTAGCCATGAGGGAGGAGATGAAACTAAAGTAAATGATTAAGCTGATGACTGAGGAGAAACAAAGTGTCAAATATATTAACACACATTATGACACACCTAAAAATAACAATGTAGTTAAGCAAGAAAATACAGATGGGGCTGAAGGTGGAATACCAGTATTGCCACTAAGAGATCAATCAAGCCTACAACCAGATCGCGGCATAATTCATATTAAAACACATAAACCATTTATAGCAGCTGACCTTGAAAATCTGAAAAAATGGATGCCTTCCTGGTTTTCAGAGTCTGTGAGATGTTTGAAAGAATTTAAAAGAGTATATTTAGGCTTTATGATCCAGATTTCCAGGACACTGAAATTCTTCTCTCAGAATTATTTTCAAAAAGGGAAAAACAACAATTCATTGATAAACTAGAAGCAATCCAAATTTAACGTCATGGCCAGAGGAAGGAACAGACTTAGAGTTATCTAATAATGAAAGTCTACGTTACCTAAGAAAGGCCAGAGAAGATCTATTAGAGGCAATGAAAAGTTTTTCAAAAAGACCAGATACTTGGGGACAATTTGAGAAATTAAGACAGGAAAGTGGGTAACATCTATCAAAGTTCCTCAATAGAGTGATTGAAGCAGCAGAGGATGTTCTTGGATTTGAAAATTTAACTCAACAAAATCTCCAACACATAAGGAGACAATTTGTGAAAGGCAGTAACACACCTATTAGGTCATATTTTAAACTTCAATGCCGAGACTGGGAAACACTATCTCTGGAAGATTTAAGAAAAACTGCAATTTACATATTCACAGGTCATAAAGAAATCCTAGAGGAAAAGGATGAAATAATAAAAGAGCTTAAAACCAAGCTCAAGGAGGCAAATAGCACAATTAAACATAAAGAAATTGAAGAAGTAAAAAATCTAGTCACTCTGCAATCATACAAACCCACAAGAAATTATACACAAAGCAATCGAAGGAGAAATGTACCCAAATATTTCCTATGTGGAAAAATGGGTCACATGGCTTGAAACTGTTATTTAAAGGCACAATTAGTCCAAGCTAATAACAAACAGAGGTCCTGGAAAATCAACATAAAGTATAGCAGTAATAATACACAAACAAATACAAAATGTTGTCATTGTAATTGCAAGAATTCATTGCAAGCACCAAATTTAGAAACCATAGAGAGATACATCCAACAAGGAGCAATACCACTTATTCACAAGTAGTCTCAGATGCTGCCAAACAAAGTCAATTATGAAGCCAGGTGCATGGGGTAACATCAAAAAGGAAAGATGGGAAAGGAAATGGGGGAAAGGAAAAGGAAGGAGACTGCATGCAAATAGAACTTGGGGGTCCAAAAGCACAAAATCTGTTCTAAAGAACAGATAGAAGAAGAAATCCAATTAGATAATGATGTAACAGAGATTAAAGAGAAAATTTTTTGAACAATGGAACAAGCTACAAAGAAAGAGGAAGGAACAGAACTGGCAACAGTCGGTAATACACAAATCTTAAACTTATTAGGACATTATAACTTAAAAAGCAAAGAACATGAAAGATTAGATCCAAGAAACAGTGATTTGCAACATTTCTCAGCACAAGACAAAAGTAACATAGCAGAAAGGAAAGAATATACTTTAGAGACAGGAAGAATAAAGCCAAAACCAGAACCATATGAGACACAAATAGTAGAGGGTTCTAAATATTCTAAACAAACCACAAATGAATTAATTGAAGCACATGAGCACACAACAGAAGGGTACAATGGGAAGGAAAATTAAATAAGAGAGAACATTCAAATTAGCAGCCTTCCTGGAGACAATGACACTGAAGGCAGGGATGATATTACAAAAGAAAATAGCAATGACATAATAGAAAAATCAACCTTAAATCCTTATGCAGAAGAATTTCAACCAATAGTAACTGCACAAGAAAAAGCAAACACAAACATTATTATACCATCCTTAAGTCTGTGAAGATTGGATTTAGCTATCTCCTGGTTGTAACAATGAAGACACTCTCTTTAACAAAATCTGGAATGTCTACACCCATACTTAAGGATTAAGTATTCAGGAGGATGGCCTTTAACAGACATGTGCAGAAACAGCTGACAGACTCCTAGGCTGTCCTAAGTCAAGCTAAGCTACCATTGGTACAAATGAGATGGAGGAAAGTGATGTAAAACCATCCATATATTTTGCATCACTTCCTCTCTTTGGTCTCTTTCCCCAGAGATGTGGCTCTGGCAGGCAGTGTGCTAAGCATTCCAACATCTTGGCGTGGGGGCAGCTATTTGTCTGGGTTTTGGTGGTGAGTTTGCTCTTGAGCTAACTCAGGTTCAGGCATCTTAGCTGAGCCTTCTTGTAGTTCAGGCTGATTCCTTCCTCCTAACTCTCCAAACTTTATCTTCCTAGAAGTCTCTAATCTTCCTCCTGGCACAGACCAAGCAGGAGAAATCCTACACCTTTTCCCTCTCCCTTTTCCTCAATTTCTTTCTTCTATATTAATTAAAATCACCATAAATTTCCAGCTGTCTTAGGTATTTTATTTGGGACATCCCATGGTGACCAATGTCTCATTTGTACCAATGGTAGCTTAGCTTGACTTAGGACAGCCTAGGAGTCTGTCAGCTGTTTCTGCACATGTCTGTTAAAGGCCATCCTCCTGAATACTTAACTCCCTGATTGAACTGCATACAGATTTTACATTTTTGACAAACTCTTATGGCATATGAGGATATTCCTGGTGCAGTTCAAAATTGTCTCACTAAATCTATCACAGCTTAGGTTCCATAGTGTCCTTGTGCATGCATTGCATTGCACATGTGATAAAATGACGTTCTAGGCAAGATGGGCTTGCCTAGTTGCAAAAGCCATATACCTCTTGTTTGTTTTGCCCCTAAATTCTTTATCCATGATTGAATTTCCTGTTCATTGTAGGCATTAGTTAGATTGTCCTGTTCAACTATTGAGAAATTCAATACATGTAGAGGTCCTTCTCTAGCTCCAAATTTTGCTGTAATGTCAGCTCTATGGTTTCTTAAGGACACATGATCATTAGCCCCTGTGTGTGATCTATAGTGGATTATTGCCACTTCCTTGGGCAGTTGTACATCCTTAAGAAGTTGCATTATGACTTTGGCATATGCGATCTCTTTGCCTGCACTTGTCAAAAATCCTCTATGTTTCCAAATTTCTGCTGTGACATGTACATTCATCATAGAAATATATTATCTTTAAAATGTTTGTATATTTATGATTTATTTATGTTTGTTGTATATTTTATTACAATATTATATTTTATAAATTATATTATTATATGATATTTTATCAAATAAAATGGTATAAATTGTATGTAACCCTAATCTCCAACCCTTTTGGAATGGAACTCTCCTTATTGGTGAAGATAAATTCACCATCCTACAGGAAGAGCAGAGCAGGTTTGATGAGAAATGAGAGATCTAAATCTTGGGTTCTCTTAAAAACTGGAGTTTCTTCAGAGCCCACAGTTGCTTTGGAATCCAGCTTTGGGAGATGAGGCCAATCCCACATCATATTGCTGAAGGAAAAGTCTGAGAAAACATGTAAGGAGTTGGCGATCTCTAGATATCACCATGTTTCACTAAAGACTAGAAGGAACTTACCTTTGAGTGAGAAATTAGGTTCTTTCTTGGTTGAACTGAGTTATGTCACTCCCAGTGAGAGAACTCCTTCCCTCTATATTGTCTGGTGTGTGTGTGTATGTGTGTGTGTGTGATAGACAGATTCAGTATTAAATCTTAAAATATTAAAAATCTTAAATATAACGATAGTGATTAAACTAATTGTCTTATTGTTCATTGATCAGCCTTGGTCTATATATGGAATCATTGACCACTAATTGTATACCCAATGTAACATACTCTCTTTGGTATATTTTCTCTGATTTTTGTTTTCTTACTTATTTGGACAAATTTTCTTGGCTAAGTATTATATATAATCACAACTAGTATTTTGCTGCGGCAGGGTCCAGCCTCACTCGCGACTCCAGGGGTTCCCGACTGGTGGCAAAGGATCAGTCAAAATAAATAACAAGCAGAAGACAGCTTAATTATTACAGCCATGGGACTGCTTTGCATCTGACAGCTGCTCTGCCATTCCCAGGCTTGGTTTTTATTTTTAATACCCATTTTCTTGGCATGCAGTTTACATTACCTAACACACATGTTCAAAGAGAGATAATTGGAAAAGTGATACATTTACTTTTAACAAATCACTTGATTAACATTCTATATTCTTATATTGTTATTGTGATTACAGACAGCATACAAGATAAATGATTTCATCACAGGTGGCTTAATTTTCTCATTACCCTGTGAGAGGTTTTAAGCTTACAAACAATCAAAGAAAATTACTTGTTACTTTTAATAAAATGGAATAATTAATCAACAGTTTTTAAAAGACAATTCAACAATCATATCATTGAGGTTGAGGGGTACTGGGAACACAATTCAAATTTAGACAGATGGCTTAGGGAGTTTCTGAGTTACTGATTTGTGTAATCGAGTCACTGAGGCACACTGAAGCTTGATATACTTGTACTTATCACATGGGCCTCTATGATTGATTTGTGTGCTGGCTTCATGAGAATAGTCTTCTCTGAGGGGGAAAAGTTTTGGGTTTGGCCTGTACCTGCGGTTTTGCCAGGAATCACGTACCTAAATAAAAGTTAGCCCATGATAGTCTTTTTGGGATTGGGTTTAAGGACTTGATCTTTTGGTGATGTTTTAGAGAATTAGGGTACAGGTGTTTTGTTCTTGCATTATTTCTTTTGAGACTAGGGGGAATAATAGTCATGTCAATTCATAGGTAAGGGGCATTGATGAAAGAGGTCAGGTAAAGGGGATAGAGTGGGCAATCACATCTCGCCAAGGACTACTCTGTGGTCTCCTCAGCTACCACGGGTGACTCTCAAGGCATCGTGGTCTGATGGCTCCCAGCAGTATTTGATGAGAAGGGCATCAAACCTTGGCTATAAAGCTTTGGGTCTCCAATAATGAAACTGTAATCAGAAATTAGATTGACTCTTGAAAACCTCATCTCTTAGAGTAATAAAATTTAAAGGAGCTTAAGTCTAGTCTGGTATCCTCTTTTTGTGAGGAGGGCAGAGTGGCAGCCTCTGGTCCCAACCTCCTGCTTCCTCTCCTGACAGGAATTTAAATCTCTCTTGGAGAAAGATGGAGAGATAAAAGGTCTCTTGGAGTCACATGAAGACCCCCATCCTGCATATTAGGAAATAGCCTTTGCCACACATAGGTCTTTGCCTCATGAATAAAATACAGTATCTTAAAATTTTCAAAGTTCTTTACATGGGTTATCTCATTTGATCCTTATACTGACCCTGCAGGGTAGGTACTCTTATTATCACCATATTGCTAATGAGGCACAGAGAGGCTATGACTTCCCAGGTCACTTTGCCAACACAGCCAAAGAGTAGGTCTTTGATTCCAAAGTCCTACACATTCTTGACTCTAGACAAATAATTATAATAGAAAGCATTACAATTTAGGCTCTAAATTGTCCAATTGTCATGTTTTTAATTCCTTTAGTCAAAATTTTAATTATCTTCCTCTCATCCTTACTGAATTTAATGATTCACTTTGAAAATATCGGGCAAGTTACTTAGTTACTCATCAAAACAGGGATGCATGATGTTTCCTGATGACCTAATTAAAAATGGCAAATTGTTTTCAGATCATTGAATGAAAAGTATATGAACATGGAATTTTTTTTCTTGGACAAAGAATGTTATTTAATTCAACTTGATTTCATAAAATTTTATTGAGCATCTACTATGAGTAAGCATACATCTTCTTGGTATTAGTGATACAATGGCATAAATGAAAAATAGGCTTTCATCAAGGAACTTATATTTTCCAACTGTAGTTCTGTTTTGTTTTCTGAGTTCAAGTTGCTCTTAGCTAAATAGCTTTGGTCTTACCCGAACCCCAGGGGTATCCTTCCCGCCCATAACATACATCAGTGTTATTGTGATGATTAAACGAGACAATAGCAAATCTTGAGACATAAAGATATCTCTAACCCTCTCCCTCCACATAATTTCATAAAACAACTTCTTTTATCAAGGTTTCTCCATTCCGAGCCCTAGTAAAGCTTGCTTCCTCTTGGATCTTTTCTTCTAACTAGAGCTCATTGATAGGAGCAGAGAAAGGAAGTGGAGTGAAGAGAATCAAAGAGTGAGGAGAAAGGGAATGAGGAAAAAAGGCACTGAATAAAGGAAACTTTTCTGTGACTAAATTAATGAACCTGATGATTTGGGGGGAATTGGTAAATTAGCTCTAGAGTTCATTCCAAAAATGTTTTGAGCAAACAATGGTATTTTCTATGTGTAAGGGCTAAAAATTAAGGTTGGACTAAATATATGAGAATGTGGTTGCTGAAATTAATTCATCTCAAGTCAAAATGACTTTTATAGCAGTTTATTTATAAAATAGAAGGAAAGAGTGAAAGTAGAGAAATGAGAAAGAGGGCAGAGTAAGAAATCTAGCTTAATGAGCTTTACTCCGAAGGGCTCCAGAAGCCCCAGCCAGAGGGCCTAGGGGTAAATCAAGCAAGGGTTCCAGCCACAAGGCCTCCTGCTCCAACATGGGGGAGGGGACCTCTCTGGACACTAGTCCTTCCAGGAGCCAGGAAAGGAATCAGACTTCTCACTCACCCACGTGGTAGTCCTAAAGGAAGATCCAAGAGCTACTTCACCAATCCCAGGTCCATGAAGTAGATCCTTCACCAGCCTTCGCAACCTCAAAAAGAGTTCAAAGACTCCCCTTTCGCAGGAAGTTGCAACTACTTTTAAAGATCTTTCTTTTCATCACTTCCTGTGCCTTCCTCCACTTTACATGGACCAATAGCAGTTTATAACTTTGATTAGGACTGCCCAGGGGGCAGTCAGTCATTTTTGAGTTGTCACCCACTTTAGCATGTGGGTTTTGAACCTACCCTTACTTAAGTGTAAGGTGGGGGTGTATTCTCTTCTGGCGATTAAATCTAAAAGTAGGCAGGGGAGAGTTAGTTTCATCTTCACAATGCGTGTATGCACATATATATCTTTTATAAGATTCTCATTTAATAGTCATAATTTGTCTTTACATATTTCTCCTTGATACCCTCTTCTCCCTAGGATTTGTGATACTGTTCTCTCTCCTTATTGTCCTCCTGATTGTCTGATTGTTCTTTCTCACTAGTCCTTCTTGGATCTTCATCCAAGTCTTGCCTACTAATTGTGCATTTAGCCTAAACATGTATGTACATTGAATCTAATAACTGTAATAAGTTTTGTTGTTGTTTTAGCTATTTTTTCAGTTGCGTCCAACTCTTCATGACCTCATTTGGGGTTTTCTTGGCAGAGATAATAGAGTGGTTTGCCATTTCCTTCTCCAGCTCATTTGATAGATGAGGAAACTGAGGTAAAGAGGGCAAAATGACTTTGCCCAGAATCATACTGACATGGGCACTGTATCCCCAGAAGCTCAGGCAAACTATTATCAGTGAAATTCCTTTGCTCCCTTACATCCTCATGACTCTTAGCCTAAAACACCCAATGACCCCTATAGGACCCTGAGATAATTGTCCTCCTTTGATCCTCCTTTAGAATTAAGATGGACAGAGAGATGCACCTCCAGGCTACACCTCGATTCTATCGGGCTACATCTCAGCCCTAAAACTAAAGAATCTTTTATGAGGGTCATTCCCTATGTGTCCAGGCAGACCTCAGTCAGATGACCAAACCCCAGAGGGAATGCCTGAGGGTTTACTACTCTAGAGTCATGTCCACACCATGACATAGCAAGTTGTAAAGAGTATAAAATCCCCAGAACTGATGTCGTCTGGGGGACAGCCTTTCCACCCATGCTATCTTCCCAAGGAGGAGCCTTCCATCTTGCTGTTCCACTTGTACCATCCTCCTGGCCACTCTCAACATTACTTTCTAAATTAATAAATTTCTCTTTTTATTTTTAAGCTAAGTTTTGGTGTCTTGCATTCTTGCAAAAGGGATCCTTCCTGAACCCCAGGGGTGCACCTCTGCACCCCCACAACAGTCCAGCTAGTAAATGCCAAAGGTCAGATTTGAACTCATGTCTTCCTGACTCCAGGCCTGACACTATCCAGTTCACCACCTTGCTGCTGCTTTATAGTATATCAATTTTTACACACAAAAATTAAAAAGGATAAGGTAAAGTTGAAATAATATTTGATACTAGGCTCTACATTTGGGAATTTATGGAATAAAGTAGTAATATGTTCAGAACTCTTTGGCAGCTATGTAGGGAATAGATGGGAAAAGGGCCAAAGACTTGAGGAAGTGAGAACAATTAGGAACTCATTAAAACAGTCCAAGAAAGAGGTGATAAGACTAATGTAGGGTGTTGGCTGTGTGTGATGTAAATGGGAAATATGCAGAGTTGTTGGGAAGGCAGAAATGATAATATTTGGCATCTGATTAGATATGTAGAGTGAGGGATATTAGATATGAGAGTGAAAAATTGCCCAGGACTGCACTTTGGTGAATGGAAGAATATTGATGCGGTTGGCAATAACTGAGAGGGTTACAGTTCAGAAAAAGGGTGGGTTTGGGGGGGTAATATAATATGAGATCTATAATACCTATAGGTGGCACAGTGGATAAAACGCCAGACCTGGAATCAAGGATTCTTATTTTCCTTAGTTCAAATCTGATTCAGACACTTACTACTTATGTGATGCTGAGCAAATCACTTAATACCATTTGCCTTAGTTTCCTCATCTGTCAAATGAACTGGAGAAGGAAATGGCAAACCATTCCAGTATCTCAGTCAAAGAAAATCCACAATCCAAAACTCACACTTAAGAGTGAGATATGACTGAAAAATGATTGAACAACAAAAATAGTATAGATCTCAACCTGTCCATACTTGTTCATCCCCCAGGTTCTACTGCAAAGCCTAGGAGAGGAGAAGACTCTTAACCACTAGCTATTGTCCTAGGGTACAGAGTCTAAAGGTACAGTCAGTTAAGAGATGCCTGCTGCATCTACCAGGTGATTTGGGGGTCACTGTGGTGAGGAGTGAGCAAGGGGCTCATGCACATTTCAAAGCTGATTGTAAGTGCTTCATGAAGTCCTTGCCCCTTATAGAAGGGGAGAAATTTGGAGCATAGGAAGAGGTAATGGCGTAATAATAATGAAAGAAGTCAGTGGTGAAATTGTGTGAGATTGTGAGGGTAGGATGCCAGACACCTTCTCACGCTCTGATTGGTTGATCATATACTCCTCTGGGTCATTCCACATTTTGGAGTGTAGGGGAAAGACAAGGAGGAAAGCCACTTTGTCCATCCTCTGGTTAGAACACAGAGTCCTTGAGCCCACGATTCCAAAAAGGAAATCACTGGCTCCTAGAGGTCTCTGAAAGACAACACTTCAAGAGTGGTACCCAACATTCTCATCAAGAAGCTAACAACTCCATTTACTAATATAATGCCATAGCAAATCAGAATTGAATTGATTGATGTAGATTTAAGTCCAATAAATTAAACAACTGAAACATCTTTTTTACACTTTCAAGTCAGCCTCTTTCAAGAGATGTGAGATATAGCTTTAATTTGCTCACTAGAAACATTTCTTCATTATCTGCTCTGATGTTCTCTTGTGCATATTTATTCTGACATGTTTTGTCCATACATGAGCCCTGGAAAAGAATGTGAAGTATAGTAGAAAACTTGTGAGATGTAGCCCTAAATCTGGGGTCATAATGCTAACTTTTTTTTTCTACCCATGTGGCCTTTATTGTTGTTTATTTAAGTAGTCATGTTTGAGTCTTTGTGATTCCATTTGGGATTTTCTTAGCAAAAATAATGGCTTGCCATTTCCTTTTATAGATTATTTTACAAAAAATTGAGTTAAATAGGATTAAGTGAATTGCTCAGGGTCACACAGTTAATTAAGTGTCTAAGGCTAGATTTGAACTCAGGTCATCCTGACTTCAGGTCCAGCACTTTATCCATAGCACCACCTAAGCTGCCCATCATGTGAGCTTGGGCGAGTCAATTAGCTTCTCCAGACCTCAATTTTCTTATTTGTAAAATTGGTCTAGAAGCAAATAATCTCCAATATCTCCTCCAACCCTAAATCCTTTTTTCACGTTGCTATATTCTTATTATTTATGAGCATTCAGAACTAAATAATGTACTTAATTTTTATGGAAACTATAATATTATATTGCATATAGTCACCAAGTATGCCTATTTTGCATTTGACTGGATAATTTCCAGGGGTAAAATGGGCATTGATATGGGCAAAATGGATGCATTATTATTTTTCAGCCATTTCTCCTATTCATTGCATTTGTGTTATTTCCAGTTATTTTGTCATTACAAACAAAGCTTCCATGAATATTTTCATACATTCACAGCTTTTTTACCCTCTAATATTAGTAATGGGATCCCTAGTTCAATGATCATGAACAGCTTTAAAGCTCTTACTGTATATTTCCATCTTGTTTTCTAAAAAAAATCCATAGCTGCTCTAGTCATGTAATATTAGGTCTGTTTCTCTATGTTCCTATCAGCATTTAATTTGATCACTTTAATCTGTCTGGTTCTCAGTTAACATACATTATCAGGACCATATTTAGCTAGATTGGTCCTTAGGCAGCAGTCATAATAGCGATCTAGCACTATACTCTTTCCAATAACAAGTCTTTCCAGCTTGGTCATACACAGTGGAGTTTTTGTTCCAATGTCTCTCAGGAATTCAGGAATACCTCCAAAATATGATGAGTATTAAAGTAAAACTTTGTCAGAATATTTATGTTCTCTAACCCATTAGTGTCCTACCAGAAACTATATTTGGATTACATGTATACTCAGGCTTAGATCTATCACTTACCTCATACAGATATATGGGGGCTCTTCAGATATCTAGCATATTTAACTAATGTCATCTCCTTAACTTGTTTCTTATTTATTTTTTGGTTAGATTTTTCTAGTTCTGAGAGGGAAACATTATAGTCCCCTGCTATTATTATTTTGTTAGCTATTTCTGTCTGTATCTAGTTTAATTTTTCCTTTAAAATTCTGAATGTTATAATACTTGGTGCATAGAGGTACAATATTGATAATGCTTCATTATCCATAATACCCCCAACATAAGATTATATATAATATTACCCTGTTCAGAAAACATAATATAGTTATTATCCTGTTCATCCCTTCCAATTATATTCTTTTAGCTCCAACTCTGTCAGAGATCATGATTTCTACCTTTCTTTGGATCAGCTGAGGCATTGTCCATTCCGCTCTAGCCCCTCACCTTTACTCTATGTGTGTCTCTCATTTTCAGTGTGTTTCCTGTAAGCAACAAATTGTCAGGTCATGTTTTTTTTTTATTCTTTCTGCTATCCATTTTCTTCCCATGAATGAATTCATCCTATTACACTGGATGTCATTGTTACTAGCTAAGCATTTCCAATTATTCTGCTGCTCTTTACTCTTTGTCCCCTTTATCCTTCCTTTCCACTATATCCCTTCTCAGATACTCAATTTCCTTTGACTAATTCCTCTCCAATTCGCATCCCTTCTCCAAATTCTCCATTATTCTCTCCCTTTTCTCTTCTAGTTCCAAATTGACCACCTTTTCAAACGTCTCTCACTTGACTCTTGCCTTACCTTTTAATTCTTGTTTTATCCATCTCTCAAAAAAGACCTTCCTTATCCCTCAACTGTGCACTCCTACTTCTTAATTCCCTTATTCCCTCACCTTACCCCCCCATACCTCTTGATATGCACCCCTCTATAGGTAACCCTCTCTTCCCTGCCTTTTCCTATCCCCTTGTTTTCTTTTTTTTTAAACGTATCCTTCTTTCTCGTATTTCCTTAGTCCCTCCGCCCCCCAAGGGAGTCCCTCTCTTATCTCATCCCCCTTCCCTCTTATTTCTCTGTATTTTAAGAAAATTTTTACACTTCTAATTGTGTATGTTGTTTTCTTTTTATGATGAGAATTGTGTTCTAGTACTCCCAACCCTCCACTTCCTTGTCCCCTTCTCTGTGGTAGTTCCTCCATTCATTCTTCCTCCATATGAGATAACCATTTCACCCTTCTTCCTCCTGGTCTATTTCATTACCATTTTGACTCATTCCATTAGATTCCCTTGATCTTGAGTCTTCTATCCATACTGCCCCTTCGAAATACCCAGGCAATGATGCCATTCCCGGGGACCATAAAAGGCATTTTCTCAGATTCGAATCAAACAATTTGACCTTTTGGGTTATTTATGATTAGTCTTTCATTACCTTTGTATGTTTCTTATAGTTCTGCTTAGAACTATATAAGAACTATAGTTTTTATAGAACTGCTGAGTTCTGAGTTTTTCTCCAGGAATAGTTGAAACTCCTTCAATTTGTTAAATATCCATTTTTTCCTTTTATGATTACATTCATCTTAGCTGGGTACTTTATTCTTCATTCTAAGCTCAATTCTTTTGCTCTGCAAAATGCTGTATTCCAAATCCTGCATTCTTTTAATGTCAAGGCTGCTAAATTTCATATTATTCTGACTGTAATTCCACAGTATTTAAATTATTTTTTTTCTTGCTGCTTATAGTATTTTCTCCTTAATCTGGGGGCTATGGAATTTAGCAATGATGTGTCTGTGCCTTTTCACATTTGGATCTCTTCCAAATGGTGATTGGTGAATTCTCCCTATTTCTATTTTACCCTCTGTTTCTAGAATTTCTGGGTAGTTTTCCTTGATGATTTCTTGGAGTATGGTATCTAAAACTTTTTATCATAACTTTCCAGAAGTTCAACTATTCTTATATTGCCTCTCCTCAATCTATTTTTCAGGCCAATTGTTTTTGTGATAAAATGTAATTCTTAATCCACTATTTCTTCCATATATTTCCAGATATCTTTTTCCATTTCAATGATATTTCTTTCATGATTTTCTTTATTTTCTTGCATTGTCCTTTTTTCTTCTAATTTTTTCCACTTCTCTCGTTTGTTTTTTGTTTTTTTTTTTAAGTTAGAAAAGTCATAAAGATACATTTATTCAGGAAATACAATTATTAAAGAGTAGTTGATGTTTCAAATGATTTCTCCACATTATAAAATATTCACAACATATATTCTTTTTAGATCCACACTAAATCATGCTCATATTCTCATTTGTTTTTTGATGTCTGTTCTCAAGTTCTTCTAAAAGTTCTTTTTTGAGCTTGTGACCATATATTGTATTTCTTTGTTGTTTTTGAAATAGATATTTTTTCCTTTACTTTCCTCTGAGTTTGAGTGAAGCTCTTCTCTGCTCCCATAATAGTTATCAATAATTGTTTTTTTTCTCCTTTACTTGCTCATTTTAATTTATTTCATTTTAGCAGCCAGGCCAACAGACGTAATTATTAAGTGTTTTGTTTTGTTTTGTTTTCTGGAGTACCAGGGTTCCTAGGGTGCTGGGGTAGCTTTCAGGATTGTTTTTGTGTGTATATTTGTTTTTTATCTGGGTCCTATTGTAAACCTTAAAATTCCTTAGACTTATAAATGTTGGAAATTTCACCATTGGGAAATTTCATACTTGGAAAATTTCTTACTGATAATTCACATTCCAATAGACTATCAGTAAGAAATTTTCCAAGTATGAAATTTCCCAGTGGTGAAATTTCCAACATTTATAAGTCTAAGGAATTTTAAGGTTTACACTATTTAGTTATTGTCCTTTTAATAGTCCAGAATCAGATGTACTCCCTGTCTTCCACTCAAGCCCCAGTGTCTGATTGACCTCAGGTGCTCCAACCAGAGCCTGAAGGCAGTTCAGCTGTTTCATCTACAAGAAGACAATCTGGCTCTCCTTGTGGCAACAACCATGGAATCCACTCTCCTGGGAGTGACTACAGCTGATGGGGCCCCAAGCCCTCAGCAAACACACACACCTGTCCTCCCTCCTTCTCACCTATTGCTGCAGACTGGGACAGAGCAGATATCCAGTCTGCATTTCTTGGGTCTCCAAATTCCCTCATTTGTTAGCATTGAGACTTGAGTTCCTGACCTTAGGGTTTGGCACCTGCTGGCTCCAAGTTGTAGACATTCCTTCAATTCTCCACGCTGGATCAGTCAAAGTCTCCAGAGCCCTGGTGGCAGCAACCAAAGCTACTTCTAGGGTCCTTCACCTTTGGATTCAGATTCTAGTGGTATCCTGTGGGATAAAGACTCCCCCAGTTCAGCAAACAGGGCGAGGAGGCTCATTTTGACCTCTAGGGCTGCATTATGGATCCCCCTCACTCCTGTTTGTTCTGTCCTGCCCCCAGAGCTTATGGTGTTAGGGCTAAGACCAGGAAAGCCAGAAATCTTGCTGTCTTGTCCTTGGTTATTCAGCTTCACTCAGTACTCCTATCTGGTTTTGCTGCTCTTAGTGTTGTCATGGAGTTATTTTTGGTTGTTTGTAGGGGATTTTAGGAGGGTGAGAAAGTGCCCTACTGTTATCTTTCCCTCCTATTATCCAAGAAAGTTATTTTTCTATTGAGATTCCTAGTTTCTGATATTAGGAAATCTCATTTTAAACTATTAGACTAGCAACGGGACTTTTTCCATATGGTAAAATAAAAAATGAATATAAATTTTTTCTAAGAAAAGGAATAAAACAGACCGTTTTAAATAAATGTGTGCTTTCACTGTTTTTTTTCTTTTTCTTTTTCTTTCTTTTTTTTTGCTTTAAAGTCAAGACAAGAGAAGCATTAACTTTCTATCTGTTTGGAAAATAGTTTCCACTCTTTCTAATTTCCATCTTTCTAATGAGGGTATTGCCATCCTCCTATTTGCCCAGGTTTGCAACCAGCAAGTTGTCGTTCAAGTGAAGGCTCCTCCCCCTCTGTGTCCTATAAAATATTAGATAGTGAGCTTCTTGAGGCCAGGGACTATCTTTTCCCTTTTTTTTTTTTTTGGTATTCTCAGTGTTTAGAGCATAGTGTCTGGCCCATATTGTTATGATATTCAGTCATCTTAAGTCATGTCTGACTTTTCATGACCCAATTTGGGAGATATTGGAGTACTTTACCATTTCCTTCTCCAGCTCATTTGACAGAGGAAGAAACTGAGGCAAGCAGGGTTCAGTGATTTGCCATGATCTCAGAGCTGGTAAGTATCTGAGGCCAGATTTGAACTCATAAAGAAGAGTCTTTCTTACTTCCAGCTCTGTGCTCTAACCACTGAGACATCTAGCTGTTCTCCCCTGGCACATAGTAGATATATATTTAAAACATTTATTTAAAACATATATTTTTTTATTTAAAACATTTATTTAAAACATCTATATATACATATATTTAAATATATATATATATACACATATATATATTATCTTTTGACTTAGAATCAATTTAAAATCAACTGCTTGGGGGCAGTTCAGTAGATTGAGAACCAGACCTAGAGACGGGAGGTCCTAGGTTCAAATCTGGCCTCAGACACTTCCCAGCTGTGTGACCCTGGGCAAGTCACTTCACCCCCATTGCGTAGCCCTTACCACTCTTCTGCCTTGGAACCAAAACCCAATATTGATTCCAAAATGAAAGGTAAAGGTATAAAAAAAAATTCCTCGCTTTCTTCAAAGCTCAGCTAAAATGCTACATGAGGTCTTTCCCGATTTCCTCTCCCTTAACTGTTAGTGTCCCCTCCTCCTTAATTAACTAATTATATATACTAATTATATGAATCAACTCATTATAAATGCATTATATTTGTTTATAATTATATGTTAAAATTACACATACTGATTATGTTAATTAACTAATTATATATGTATACCAATTTACTAATTATGCATGTATGTTTATTTATAGTTTGTACTTACATGTACAAAAAAATAAATAATTGGTACTAGACCCACTTGAGCTGGGTCATGAATCTTCTCCCTCTCCATTAAGGGTCTCTTCTCAGCTTTGGGGATCCAGATCTCTGGAGACAGGATCTTTTATCCTGTTGTCTCTGGCTCTATATACTTCTATCCCATCGTGTGTGGTTCATATCCTGAGTATCTCCAAAATGGAAAGTGTGGAAAGGGATTTAATTCACAGTAAAATAAAGCCTTGGACATACAAACATGCATTTGGAAAACTCAAGACAAGAAGTAGCAGTGACATAACCACTATGATCCTCTATGATGCTGAGACTTGAACCTGAAGCAATTCGTTAGACCACTGACTTGGTCTTTGACATCATCTCTCATATCTGCTTTGTCCAAACAATTCCCTCTAGGTCAAAGTGTTTGGCTTATCCTTCTGGAGCTGACCATCTCTGATGTGAGAACTCCTCCTGATGCAAGTCAGCTCTCACAAACCTTTCTCTGAGGCTGAGGACTGACCATCTCAAGATCAATGTTTTCTCGTTTATTTCTGAGAAAAGAATACAGAAAACCTTAATAAGTAGTGATGCTGGGGGCAGCTGGGTGGCTCGGTGGATTGAGAGCCAGGACTGGAGATGAAAAGACCTGGGTTCAAATTTGACCTCAGAAACTTCCTAGCTATGTGACCCTGGGCAAGCCACTTAAGCCTAGCCTTTACTTCTCTTCTGCCTTGGAACCAATGCATTGTATTGATTCTAAGATGGAAGAGAAGGTTTTAAAAACAAAAATTAGTAAAAAAGCAAAAACACTAATAACTAAAATATATGGTCTACAATGGAAACCACTCAAACTTTAACTATTTAAACAACAAATCAGCAATGGAAATAATAGAAACATGAATGACATCGACAATCATAAGGTTTTATGAATGAGTTTATATTCTAAACTTATTTTGCCTTCAATGATTATCGCCTTCTGCTTGGCCAGAAAGTCAAAAGTTTGCTGCCATTTTCACTACCTGGGCTTTTCTGGTTTTCTTATCATGGCAATAGATTCATATCAGTTAAAGCTCTCCATAAAATTATTATAACCTTCCATCATACAGAGGGCAATGGTGACAAGGGAACGAATAGTCAGAAGGCTTCTTTTGTTTTGTTTTGTTTTTAATTAGCACTCTCAATGTCTGGAGAAATTGAGGAAGACTTTGAGCTTGTTGGGTGTACCTCCTATGCTGAACATACTAGAGGATGTGGAGAAAAGCCACAGATGTTTATTTTTGGACTGGACTCCCCAAACAATTAAGATCATAGCTCTATTTGAGGATCCTTTCTTGACCTTTCCCCCAGAATTTGATCCCTCAGACCACTCCTCTCCTCCCTCGGTTTCTTTGGCATAGCACTATCATTCCTAACTTCTATATCTTTGATGGCTCCTTTCAGACCTTTCATGTTCCTCTCACTCCTTACATGTGGGTCCTCATCAAGATTTTATTTTATTTTATTTGAGTTCTATTTATATTCTTTATTTTCTGAAAGCTATACCATATCTGCCACAACCCATCACTCAAGATCTGAGAACTGAAACAAAAAAATGCATTTGATAAAAAATATATATATAAATATATTATATATATAAAAATATATAAACAACACATATATAATATGTGTCAATATATATTATATTATGATATAATATAATATATATTATATTATATTATATTATATTATATATTATATATAATAATATATAAATATTATATATGATATATTGATACCAAAAATATGTACATATAGCACCCTATATGTAAGATAAATAACAAAAATATATACAAATAACACTATATTAGACAGATAAACAGATAGATAACAAACATATGTACAAATAATAAGCAGGTAAATGCAGCTAAAGGCAGTTAAAAGCAATCCAGAGGATAAAAGCCATACTCAATAAAGTTAAAGCAATCAGAATAGAGATTTCCTGAGATGCCAGGGAACTTCTTGTCCAGAGAGCCCCCAGCTGGGTCCCAGATCAATTTACCTGGGGCACAGTTAACCCAAGCTAACTCAAATTCCCACCACTGTTTTTGTTTTGCTCACAATAATACTGGAATTCAGGAGTGTGTGAGGAATGGGGATTTGGCAGGAGTTTGAGAAGCTTATTCAAGCCTCTCTAGTTTCATTGGTGTCTGGATGCACAACATCTCTCTATACTCTTTTGCTTGATAAACTCATATATTCCCACAGTTTTTAATTTCCACCTTTCTTCTTGTGGCTTCCAATTCTATAAAGAATCACAAAAATAGAATCTTAAAATTGGAAGGGGCTCACAAGTCATCCAATTCAACTCATTTGATTAGCTACTTCTACAATAAGCCCAGGAAATAATCGTCTAGTCTTTTGAAGACCTCCTGTGAGCTCAGTAACTCTGAAAGCAGTCCATTCTACTACGATGGCTTTAAATCAAATGTCTTTGCTTATAGTAACGTGGAATTTGCCTCTCTGAAACTTTCATTCACTTTTGTACCACGAGATGAAGTGAAATTAATCTGCTCCCTCACAGGATAGTCTTTCATACTGGAAAACACCCAATATTCTTCTTTAAAATCAATCAAGAATTTTTAAAGCATCTATCCATGCTCTATCATCATATCATTAAGCTTGGCACTAGGGATACAAGTGCAAAGAATGAAAAAATCTGAACTTCATCACTATTAGAGCAGTGAAAGAGTCTACGTAGAAAGAAGGAAGGAATGAAGCGGAATAGGACAGGCTGTTATAAATTATTTCTCATGAAGAGGCACATAAAATTCTATACAATGAAGAAGGGGGTGTGGCAGGCAGTGCTGGAAGCTTATTCTCATTGGAATTGGCTCAAAGTGGGAATAACAGCCACACTTTGTCACCTACAGAAATTTACCTTACCCTAGGGAAGTAGGAGGGAAGGGGGATTGGATAGACAAAAAGAAGGGCAAATCAAGACAGGCAGTGTCAGAAGCAAAATATTTATGAACAGGGAAAGAACAAAAGGAGAGAGAGAAGCGTGAACAGAGGAAAAGAAGATGGAGAGAAACATAATTAGAAATCATAACTGTGAATGTGAATGATATGAACTCACTCACAATACAAAAAAGGATACCAGAGAGCAGCTGGGTAGCTCAGTGGATTGAGAGCCAGGCCTAGAGATGGGAGACCCTGGGTTCAAATATGACCTCAGCCACTTCCCAGCTGTGTGACCCTGGACAAGTCACTTGACCCCCATTGCCTAGCCCTTACCACTCTTCTGCCTTGAAGCCAATACACAGTATTGACTCCAAGATGGAAGGTGAGGGTTTAAAAAAAAAAAAGGATACCAGCATGAATTAAAAACCAGAATGCCACAATACAGTGTCTACATGAAACAATCTCAGTTCACAAGGAGCATTCAAAATAAAGATGACAAGAAGTCGAAAACAATAAGAATATATAGAATAAATACGGAGAAAATAAATACAAGGCATTTATTATGGAAGGAAGGCAATATCTGTTGAGGTGACCAAGAAGATGGTGTTTAAGCTGCATTTTGAACAAAGGAGTCTATGAAACAGAGGTGATAAGGGACTGAATTCTTTTCTAAGCAAAACATCCCTAGTTACTTTAAAAAACCTTCATATATCTTTAAAGACTTTTGATGCCTTTTATTTTTACATCACAATCATTTCCAGATGTAATCTCTCTCCCCTCTCCCCTCAGTGCCTTCCCTTTTTTTTTTTTTAAACCCTTACCTTCCGTCTTGGAGTCAATACTGTGTATTGGCTCCAAGGCAGAAGAGTGGTAAGGGCTAGGCAATGGGGGTCAAGTGACTTGCCCAGGGTCACACAGCTGGGAAGTGGCTGAGGCCAGATTTGAACCTAGGACCTCCCATCTCTAGGACTGGCTCTCAATCCACTGAGCCACCCAGCTGCCCCCATAAAGAAACTGAGACCTTCCCTTTTAACAGGGAAAAACAGCTGAGCAAAAAGACCCTATGGAATCAGTGTATCTAACAATGTATGTGACTCTGCACAATATAGCATTGTTTGGGATTCTCTCGCTTTCCTGGTTATCCTACAGATTGTCAAAATCTCTTTTAAATGCAACACCCAGAACTGAACCCACTACCCCAGATATGGTCTGACCAGGATACTGTACTTCTCTTAATACAGCCCAAGATTCCTTAGCTTCTAATGGCATCTGCCATCCATTCTTGATTTATCTCCTTTTTATGTACCGGAATTACAGTCCAGACATGCCTTTCCGTTTTGTCCTTTCCCAGTTAGTTTTGTGAGTCTCAGTTCTGAAAGTTATAGTGATCCCTATTCAACTTTTGCTGCTTCTACCTCCACAATAGCTCTTGAATCTCCCCCCTTCTCTCTGCTCACACTGGCACCACTAGCTCAAGTCTTCCTTATCTCTTGACTGAACCATAACAATCGCCTCCTAATTGGTCTTCTTGCCTGGTCTTTCCCCAGTCTAATCCATCTTGCATACCTCTGCCAAAGGGAATTTCCCAAAGTGCTTGTCTGGCTATGTCACTTCAGGTAGTTGGCATTTAAAATGCTTCACAACTTGGCCCCAATCTGCCTTTCCAGGTTTATTTCACCTTATAGTCTTCCATTCATTCTGTGCCAGTCAAATTGACCTACTTACTTCATCTACATCACTCCATCTGCCATCTCTATGATTTGGCATTGGCTGGCTGTCTTTAATGCCTGGAATTCTTTCTCTCCTCAAATCCACTTCTTCAAATCTCTAAGTTTCCTTCAAGACGCAGCTTAAGAAACACCTTCTTTATGAATTTTTTTCTTGATTCCCCAAGTCTTAGCTTCTCTCCTTCTACCAAACTACTGATACTTATTTTATATATGCATTGGGGGAGGGGGGGCTGATACATATCTCTCCTAATTACTTCCACTTGGTTCAGTTGATGAATTCATAGAAGATAAGAGGGGGGTAACAGATCACAGGGTGATGAAGTCTTAAAATGCAGATGTGTCTACCCAGTAATCCTTTTATTAGATGTGAAAAAATTCTCTGATCAAAATGAATCAAATTAGAAGGCAGCTAGTTAGACTTTGTTCCTAGAGGCCCTTTAAAAAACAAGATACACTTGCTATAAAGAGGCAATTAAGGCAGCAGATGTAAGGAGTGTTAGACCTGGCAGGAAAGAAGAGAGTCAGTCTGAAGAAGAACTCAGCCCTTGAGAAGGACTTGACTCTCAGGGGAAAGGACATTTCTTTCTTCTTCCTCCCTCCACTTGACTTATGACATCTTGTAGCAAAATTACTTGCTTGATAAGAGACACAAAATCCATGAGGGAAGGAACTAAGTCGATCAGGCATGTGAGTCATGAAAAAAGCCAGTCCTGGCTGTGGGGATCTGGGCAGTGAAGAACAGACTCAGATAGTCCAGTGGAATGACCTGCTCTTAAGGGATGCTCCACTGGAAAGACCTTCATGAACTGATGCAGAGCGAAATAAACAGAACCAGGAAAACTTTGTACACAGTAACAGCAATATTGTGGAATGATCAACTGTGAGAGACTTCGCTACCCAGCAATGCAAAGATTCAGGACAATTCTGAGAGACTTATGACAAAGAATGCTCTCCACCTCCAGAGAAAGAACTGTTGGAGGAGGAATGCAGATGAAAGCATAGGATTTTTCGATTGTTTATTTGGGTTTATGTTTTGGGGTTTGGTTTTATAAGATTACTCACAAAAATAAATACTATGGAAATGTTTTACAGTATTGACTCCAAGACAGAAGATAAGGGTTTAAAAAAAAATCTCCAATGTTTTCACATTACTTGCCAGGTAAGTTCCTGATTGGAATTCAAGACATTTCTTCATGTGGTCTAGTCTTCTCTTATTCTTCTCTTTCAAGTATTCTGTTTCCATCAAAAAGGACTATTTTGCAACTTCCATTTTCATTCTGATTATTTCACCAAGAAGTGAATCAATATGATGTCTTTGTTGAATATCCTTCCTGTGTTATTGCTAAGTTAACCTCCTTTGGTTAACTGTTGAATGACCTTGTTGCTGTTCAGTTGTGTCTGACTCTACATGGGCTTTGTCCATGGGGTTTTCTTGGCAAAGATATTGGAATGGTTTTCCATTTTCTTCTCCAGTGTGTTCCCATTTTATAGGTGATGAACTGAGGCAAATAGGGACTAAAACGAATTAACCAGGATCACACAGCTAGTAAGTATCTGAGGCTGGATTTGAACCATTTCAATGACCTACTAGTGTCTTATTTCATTCCAAAACTGGACCTAAACTGCTGGGTTACTAGCCTCAGTCAGGCTTACCTCACAACACTGTCTCTCATACTTAGAAATGACTTTTTGTACATCTTTTACCCAATTTCTTCCTGTTGATGTCTTTTACTTTTCTTAAGGTCCAATCTAAAAGCTACCTCCTCATTGAAGCCATCCTGACCCTTCCTCTTCTCTATCTTCCAGGTAAAAATGATTTCTCCTTTCTCAAATTTCTCATAACACTTTATGAGAAACATGAAAAAGCATCAGACACAATTGAAACAACCGAACAACAATAATGACCACCACTGTTCTTTTGCTATCTCTGCCAGGCCAGAATAATTCGATATACCTCTCATTTTGACCATCTCATTCCCGCTGCTTACAACCGGATAAAATGATGCTCCTCTACACAGTCCATTTTTCCCTTTTTTGTCACCTTGGTTGCTTATCTGGCCTCCTCTTTGAGAGTACAACGTCTGTAAAAGTTAGAACTCTGACCAATTATCGCATATCTCCCTGCACCTAAGGCCACCTTGTATTTATTACACTTTGGTTAGCTTTGGGCATTCAGAAAGTCCTTGCTCAGCTGGCTGACTGGCTGACCTACTACTGACTGAAAATATTTATGTTGCTATTATCTAGAAGGTGCCAACAAAGGATGCACAGAAGTAGTCAAGGTAAGACAGATTGGAGATATAAAACCGATGAGTCAGAGAGTCTTGCTGCTAAGGAAAAAATGTGTCTGTCATCAGGAACAGCTTTACAGAGTCGAGGAAGGCACATAGTGGGGATGGAGGAGTTCTGTGGTGGTTTTCTTAAAACAGATTTTTTTTTAAATTGATTCTGGTTCAAATTCTGGCTCTGCTCTTACTTCCTTACCTACATGATCTTAGACAAGTCAGGCTACTTCTCTGGGTCTCAGGTTACTCAACTGCACAAGAAGACTAGCCCAGTGGATCTCCCTGGCCCTTTTAGCTTCAGGGGGATGTCAGCTTCAGACAGGGGATCACTGGACAGAGACCTGCAGCTTCCTTTTTATCTTCAAATGTTCCCAAGCTGACAGGGCAGAATGAGTTTAGACACTGAACTGAACAAAGCGCCGCGGACTTTGCCTCTAGCTGGGAATGATGCCCAGGCACATCTTCAAGCCAGGCTGAACTAAGGAATTGTGGGTGATTGCTTTCCTGATGACTGCTCTACAGTTTTCTGATCCAGAGAGATATGGTCTCCCAGTGATCCAACGAAGGCCACCCAGGGGCCCCAGGTGGTGCTGGCTTCCAGTCATTTCTCTCCTGAAGCCCACTGACTTTGTCCAAACCTGTTTCGACGCCTTTTTGGCTCTCTGGCTTAGATACTACCCTTCCCTTTCCCATCCACTAGTCTAAAAACGACAATAGCCTGGAAGGCTTTCATTTGTAAGAACGTGTTTGAGTAGAGCCCACCACTGTAGAGTGGAGTCTCATTTTTACCCACCAGCCCTTTCCTCAGCTTTGCCAGCACTAGATCATAAGAGTCTGAGGAGAGACGACGTACCCCAAAAGACGACTCAGTGCAGATTTGGGGATAGGAGGAGGGAATTGCCATCTTTTAAAATTACAAATAGAACCCACCAAAGCCTGATGGGTCCCCTGGAACACAGACCTTTTCCCCCCTTAGTTCCTGGAACACTGAAATGTGTTGTGACTGCATATTCCAGGCTGAGTTTCAGGTTTCAAGAGTTTCCTCATCTGTTTAGCTGTGAGAGACAAACCAAACTAAGCACTGAGGCAGAAACTCGATGCTGCCCGCCTGCCACTTGGCAGAGGAATCAACGCTGTCAGTACAGCGTGTGTTCACAATATGTGACAAGTATTCAGAGTCCCAGAGTTCAGAGCTCACGCTTAATTTACCAGTATTCAATCGCTCCACTGAACTAACCAGATTCTGTCATTTACCTTGATCGACCTTTTAATCTTCAGAGAATTAGAAAACATGAGGTCTGGAAAGGGACATTAGAATTCATATATTCTATACCCCCCTCATTTTCTAGATGAGGAAACTCAAGCTCCTACTTGTTAACTGGGTTGCCCAAGCTCACATAATCAAATTAGTGGCTGAGGCAGAACTAGAATTCAGGTCTCCTCCTTAAGCTAGTTGATCATAGGTCCTAAAGGTTCTGAGGATCAGAGACTTAGAGCTGGAAAGGTCATCATGTCCAACCTCCTTTCTTTAGAGGAAATGAAAATGACTTATCAAGATTTGTAAATAACCTTCTAGAGGTAGAGGAAGGAGCTATCTCAGTCAGGATTAGAACCCAGGACCTGTGACTCCAAATTCAATGCTCTTTCTATAGTAACCCATTGAGGAATCTGTTGCAGTATAAATCACCATACTTCCTCCAACACACACATTTAAATACATACATTACACACATTTAAAAAACAAACAAATTTGTGAATAATTAGTTTAACATTGGCTGATTCCTTGACACACAGAAAGTCAAGTTATCTCATTTTCTACAAATAGTTGTTTTGAATCCTTCTGCCTGATGGGCTAGGAGTCAAGAAATGGAGGGACAGCTAAGTGGCTCAGTAGATCCAGAGCCACACCTGGAGACTGGAGGTCATGGTTTCAAATCTGGTCTCAGATACTTCTCAGCTGTGTGACACCCTCCCCCCCCAGGCAAGTCACTTGACCCTAATATCTAGCCCTTACCTCTCTTCTGCCTTGGAACAGATATTTAGCATAAATTCTAAGACAGAAGGTAAGGGGTGAAAAGGAGCTTTTAGTTCTAATTATACTACTTTTGTAACCCTAGGCAAATCATTTGACTTCTTAGCACCTCTGACAAATACCCCTCTTTGAGAAAAATGAGGATTGACTGACCCATCTTGAAAATCTCTTCTTGCTATGACATTTCAAGAAAGTTCAGATACCACCTATTGCAAAGATCTTTCCCTGATTATTCCCAACCCTCAATTAAAAAATATTCTCCCCTTGGCAGCCAGATAGCATGGAGGATAGAGGACCAGGCCTGGAACTGGGAGGACTTAGATTCAAATCTGGTCTCAGATATTTCCTAACTGTGTGACTTTGGGCAAGTCCTTCAACCTAGACTGTCTAACCCTTGCCACATTGATTAGATTAGAATTGATGCTAAAACAGAAGGTAAGGGTTTTTAAAAAAATGTTCTCCCCTAGGAGAGGAAATCACTGAGAACCTTTAGATCTTCAAAAAAGACATTTTGGACAAATATTTAAAGAGCCATTTTTAATCCTGTTCAGCTTTTTAAAAAGTCAATTACATAGATACACTAAAGACTAAACAGTCTTTCAAATCCCTTGTATTTTAGCGATTACTCATTTGAAAGAGTTTCTGCAGTCTCCTGCCCAACAAAACTGGACGCATCATTGAAATCAGTGTAGAAAATATGAATTTTTCAAGTGGAAATAATGGGCTGCCATTTTCTTAGAACTATTGTAATTACATTTAATTCTAGCATCACATCCCTTTGATCCACTTAGGAAAATGCTTTTTAGTAAAAGCATTCAGCAAATGTTTTTAGTAGAAATGATGTTGTAAAGGGTGGTTACCTTCTTAACCTAGATCCCAGAAATCGACTTGATCCAGAATAGAGCTGAATGGTGGAACCTAATCACCATTTATAAAAATGTGTCTATGGAAAAACAAATTTGGGGTGTTCGTTTAGGGCAGCAAAAACATCATCTTTCTCAGCCACATCCCTAGCAATGGAGATTCTCCTTTCCCATCTGAATTCCAAAATTCTAAGCCTCTAATGATGATTTCTAGAGCAAGAAATCCAACAGAACGAGGTGGTAAATGATAGGGATGGAGTTTCCATTAAGAGAAAATTAGTAGTAGTCAGAAGTGTTCTAAATAGCTGCAGTAGAATAATATTTTGCCTTCCCTCCTAACTTCCTTGTCTCCTGATGTATCTTCTTCTTCTTCTTCTTCTTCTTCTTCTTCTTCTTCTTCTTCTTCTTCTTCTTTCTTCTTTCTTCTTTCTTCTTTCTTCTTCTTCTTTCTTCTTCTTTCTTCTTCTTTCTTCTTCTTTCTTCTTCTTTCTTCTTCTTCTTCTTTCTTCTTCTTCTTCTTCTTCTTCTTCTTCTTCTTCTTCTTCTTCTTCTTCTTCTTCTTCTTCTTCTTCTTCTTCTTCTTCTTCTTCTTCTTCTTCTTCTTCTTCTTCTTCTTCTTCTTCTTCTTCTTCTTCTTCTTCTTCTTCTTCTTCTTCTTCTTCTTCTTCTTCTTCTTCTTCTTCTTCTTCTTCTTCTTCTTCTTCTTCTTCTTCTTCTTCTTCTTCTTCTTCTTCTTCTTCTTCTTCTTCTTTTTAATTTTTTATTTAAACCCTCATCTTCCATCTTGGAGTCTATACTGTGTATTGGCTCCAAGGCAGAAGAGTGGTAAGGGCTGGGCAATGGCCACCCAGCTGCCCCCTATAGTTCACAGTTTAATTTTGATGGGACATTTTCTTACTTTTGCAAGGCAGAAATGAGAATAACAGTTGCATTACATATGGTAATCATGTAGCCAAAAAAACCCAATGTTCTCCACTACTTTAAATATTCCCAGACTAGTTGGTCTGCATCCCTCTCTCTCATATTATTCTGCCTTGCATTATTCTTTTCTGTGTACCTTCCTTCTGGGGGCATGGTCACAACTTCTTAGTGAGAACTGATTGCCAATCTGACTCCAAAGATAGTTGAGCAGCCTTCTGCAAGTCTTCATATCAGAGGCGCTAGTCTACCCTAGTAAACCATCTCCACAAATGGACTAAGCCATCTTAGAAGGCAACCAATGATCTACAAACCCATCCATGAGTTAGGGGATATCTACCCCAAGCAAGTGAAGGCATCTCCTGGTGGAATAGGCAGATGAGAAATTTGTTCCCATAGCCATGAAAGTGGCTAGGGCAAGAACAGTGGAGTGCTTAAAGCTGTGTTGGTGAACCTATGGCAGGCTTGCCGGAGGGGCTGCTCCTCTCCCTCCCCATCTCCACTGTGCCTGAGGACATTTCTCACATGACCTGCCCTTCTGCCCAGCAGCCCAATGGGAGTACTTCCTCCCTCCCCCATCTGGAATAAGGCCTAGGGCGGGGGCAGAGGCGGGTGTTGGCCTCACATGTGGGTGAGGATTGCAGTTGGGGCACTTGTTTTCTAAGATCTCTAAAAGGTTTGCCATCACTGGCTTAGAGCTTGCTCAGACGTCTCAGCGGCTGAAATCAGCCACCATATCCGGGGCCACTACCAGTCATACTGATTTTTGTCTTGACACTGAACTTTGATGACTCTGGAAAAAAGAATTAGATTGAAGATTTTTGTGCACTTAAATCCAATTCATGTAAGAAATCAAGACCTCATCCTGTGATATCATCAGTCCTCTTTGAAAATGAAGGATAAACAGTAGCAGCTGCCCTTCTGATAGACTGCTCTTTGAGGGCAGTTACTTTGTCATCTTCCCTGTGGTAAAACACAATGCCTCACATATATAGTCTCTCTCTCTCTCCCAGCTCTCTATATATCCACACACATTCACACAGACATAAATATTCTTATTCATATATATATATATATATAATGTGAGAGGATATCTAGATCCTCTTACATTGCATTTTAGAGTCAATCCTATGTATCGGTTCCAAGGCAAAAGAGCTGTAAGGGCTAGGCAGTGGATGTTAAGTGACTTGTCCAGGGTCACATGCCTATGAACTGAGTTAAGATTTGACTTGAGGATGTCTTTCCTCTAAACCTGGTTCTCAACCCACTGAGCCACCTAGCCACCCCCTCACTTAATATATTGTCAATTTAAATGAACATGTCCAAACAGAAAAAGACAGAAATATTAATGGCGAAGACATTTGAAGAGAAAGCAATGGTCTTGTAATGGTAGGTAGTATGTCTTTTTTTTTTTTCAGACGCAGAGAATCAGTTCCTTTGGGGATTCAGGAATCTATAGAATTCTACCTGAATTTTGAAAATCCGAGAACTCATGCACCAAGAAGTTTTAGATTCCCATCTACCCCGCTCCCCCCCCCCCCCGCCCAATTATTCCAACTCCCATCAGCAAGATAAAGCATTGAGGAAAAATGAGTGTAAGCCTAAGAGGGAGTTAAGCACATGCTACCCAGACATTTATGCTTTAAGAGGCCATGAGTGAACAAATACATAAACATATTAGCACATTCACACGAGTCATTTTACAACCTGCTTTCTAATATTAGATTTGTCTACACTGACTGAATTACCTTTAATAGGATGAAATTAACTGCCCTTCCCTCTCCCCTCCCATGATGCTTTTTTTTTTCCCTGCAAGGAACAGAAGAAACACTGTATTTATGGAGGAAGTAGGAAATCAAACAAATTAATTTGTATTCTTTGCAGCAATGCAAATACTACCACATGGCCAAACTCAAAATGTAAAGATACCAAATGATCTTTTTTAAAACTAAAACTTTGACACGGATCACAAGCTACCAATTCTAAGAATGATTGCAATGAATTCTCTTGTGTACCCCGACCTTTGCTCCATGCTATTTTTTCTAGGTGGCTTTTGCAATATGACTATATCACAAGATGCTGTCATGTGGGTTCAGCTCAGCTTCCAAAAAGATGGTTTATGAACAGATGATCAATCTTCCAAGAAAGAAGTTTTAAGATTAATGACCAAAAAACATAGTATAAATGAGTTGGGAAAAAGTTGAATATCTCGTGTTTACTGGGATCTTGGGTATTATTAGTCAAGTGACTTGACTCAACCATTTTGTACTTTTTTCTTAATTTCTAAATGAAGATAATGAGAGCGATCCTTTCTCCCCTTTTGAGATATTGTTAGAATAAATGAGTTAGCAGAGATGAAGAGATCAGAGAGAAGTTTTCTGGGGTCTTTGGAAGACAGATGTTAAAGAAATCAGAAGAAGAAATATGAAATTATCAATAACTATTCAAAATGCTCTAAATCAGTAATAGTTAGACAAATGAAAGTTAAAATAACACTGAGGTTCTACTGATTACTAAAGTTAACAAAAAAGGAAATTTCAGATTCTGGAGGGACCAGCGGACGATAGGCACATTAATAAACTGCTAGTGGGACAGAATTGGTCCAGCCATTTTGGGAAGCAATTTAGAACTGTACCCAAGAAGTTATTAAACTCTTTTTACAGGTATTCATTCTACAGTGTATATAGTATGCAGTGATACTATTATTAGATCTATATCTCCCAAAGAATCATAGAGGAAAAGAATCCTCAAGTACAAAAATATTATTACAGCCCTTTTTGTGGTAGCAAAGAATTCGAAAGTGAGGAGGTGCTCATTATTTCAGGAATGATTCAACAAGTCATGTTGAATGTGATAATGATAGTAGCTAGCATTTATTTATTGTCTAATATGTGCCAGGCACTTTACAAATATTATTTCATTTGCTCCTCACAGAAACCCTGATAGGCACATGCTATTTTACCATTGAAGAAATTGGGACAAACAGAAGTTAAATGATTTGTTCAGAGTTAAATAGGAAATAATTGTTTAAGGCACAATTTGAACTCAGGTATTCCTGACTACAGGGCCAGTGCTCTGTCTACTAGACTACCTAGGAACCCTCTGAATGTGATGTAATAGTATTATGCAAAAAAGAAATAATGAAGGGGATGTTTCAGAGAAACCTGGAACAATTTATATGAATAAAGAGTGAAATATATAGAACCAGGAAACAACATACAATAACAACGATATTGTAAAGAAAATAAATCTGAAAAATCTGGGAACTTAGCAACAAACTGACCAGCTACTTACTTCCTAACAAAGTGGTGACTGCCTGAGAGTACAGATTAAGCCATATTTTAGGGGAATATGATCAAAAGGGAAATTTATTTTGTGTGATTACACATTTTTGTAACAATGTTTTTGTTTTTCTTTCTCATAAGAGGAAGGGAGAGGTGAGAGGGAGAAATTGGCAGAAATTTGTAAATGAAAAAAAATTTAATTAAAAAAGAAATTGGACAGTGAAATGGAAATATGAGGGGCAGCTAGATGACACAGTGGATAGAGGGTGGGTCAGGAAGACTCCTCTTCCTGAGTTTAAATCTGATCTCAGAACTTACTAGCTATGTGATGCTTGGCTAGTCATTAATTCTGTTTGCCTAAGTCTCTTCATCTATTAAATATGCTGAAGAAGAAAATAACAAATAGCTTTAGTATTTTTGCCAAGAAAACCCAAAATGAGGCCATGAAGAGTATGACACAACAGAACCAAGTGACTGAAGAAAAAAAAATGGGAAAATCTCTGGATTTGGAGATAGAGAGCCTGATTTTAAAATCCCTTCTCTGTGAAGTAGTCCCAAAAGGGGAGGATAATAAAATTAAAGTAGATAGATCAATCCCTGGCTATATTTTTAGGGAACAGACCAGTTTCCCTCCCTCCCAGAGGTCAAGCTGTTTATGCAGGCTGCAGACCAGGCTCTACTTAGCTTGGGGATATGAATTAGAAAGGGCAAGAAACAAAGGAATTTCAGGAATATCAAAGAGGTCAGCAAGTAACATATAGCTAACTAAGGAGAAGGGACTAAGTACATGTGAAGATAAACAACCCCTAAATAAATCTGAGGTTTGTCTCCTCATCTCTGACCTCACATTCCTGTGTTAGTGATAAGGTTTGTTTTATTGTCAGCTAAGAACCTATATGTGAAAGGAAATAACTCTGTATCTTGTAACCTATATAAAGTACCCTATAATGTTAGTCTGATACAGCTTCCACTAGGGAAGGCTGTCCCAGCTGGTAGATTCTTTTGTTTCTATTAATTAAGCACAGCTCCAAATTGAAGTTCTGGGTGTCCAGATTCACTTTATGAAGTGTCCCACTTCATCTATTTCTTATTATTGGTGTGACTTTTGGGAAGTAATTTCACCACTGAGCATTAGGGGTTTTGGGGGGTTTTTTGTCTTTGAAATGATAATGATGAAATGATCACATAAAAGAAATTAGAAAATATATTTGATTTGGAGTTAAAGAGGAACCTAGGGTCAAATCTTGTCTCTGCCATTTACTGCCTTCATAATTGTGGGCAGGTGCTTAACTTCTCTGGGCCTCAGTTTTCTAATTTATAAAATTGGAGGGTTGGATTAGATAGCCTCCAAGGCTCATTCCAGCTCAGTCTCTTCAATTAAGCCCAGATGATATCTGTGCATTTGAAACTAAATTCTGTGTAATCATGTTCAAGAAAACCATAGTTTCAGGAGCAACAAAGAGCTTCCTCTCTCTTTACTTCAACACATGCTTCTGAGTCCTCAAAATCTGAGTGAAAGATCATCTTGACCAGTGCATAGGATTAGAGGTTTAGAGCCGAAAGGAATCTTAGAGGGCATTCAGTTCAACCCCTAATTTTCCAAATGAGGAAAGTAGAACCCAGAGAAGTTGCCCAGGACCCCACAAGTAATAAGGGTAAAGGCAGAGATTTCAACAAAGTCCTCCAGTTCCAGCTCTTTTACACACTTGTCCAAGACTGAGAAAGGGCAAAAGGTGGTGAAGAAAGAGGCGTCCATTTTTAAATGATTAATAACCTCTGACATTCAAACAAAGTTTATTGGTCTTGAGCGGCCAATGCAAGTCACCCCTCAGAAACACATATCCTCATATATTGCATGAAAAAGAAAAATCAGTTACCACAGAGTAGCTTCGGTTCAAATTTCAGAATCAATAGCTGTGAAATCTAAGAGCACTTTCATTCTTGTCAGCATTTGAATAGCTGCCAGCTTTGTTTGTGTGTTCATCTGTGTATGTGTTAACAAATTCCAAGATTCTTTATTCTCCTGACATGACAGAAACTAAGACAAAGCCATCTTATTTTATTTTGCTTTTAACCACTTTTCCATTCAGATGTTTCTTGGTTCAGGAATTGGCTTTGGGGGTTCATTTTTTTACCTTTCTGTTCCAATGTACAGATCAAGTTACCCTTGTTATTCATTCAGGTCAGGGATTGCTGGTCATTGGGCTATTTGTAAGGTTTGAGAACAGAAGAGGAAAAGAGGTGGGTCAGCGTCCACCTTGTTGATGTTTCTGGACACAAGCCAGATACTCCTGGACATCATCTGGAGACCCGAGAATGAGAGGGACTCTTTGGTGGATGGTTTCTGGCTTCACTTCCAAAACTGGCTGTGTACCTGTGGTCGCCATGCCCCCTGCCTGTTCAATGATGAAGGCCATTGGATTGCACTCATAAAGGAGCCGGAGCTGAAAGGAAACATCCACATGACTGAGCTTGGCGAAAGGGCTCTCAAATCCCAATCGTCTTTTCCATTTTTATAAAAATTTAAATGTCAGTTTTCTTATTTTTAATTTTATTTTCCCCAACTATATGTAAAAACAATTTCCAACATTTTTCAAAGAATATTGAGTCTAGAATTTTCTCCTTCCCTCCCTTCCGCCCATCTTTCTCTTCAACCCCATTGACATGGTAAGGAATCTCATGTCGATTCTACATATTTGATCATGCAATACATTTTTCTATGTTAATCTTTTTGTGGAAGGAAATTTGAACAAAAAGTTTAAGAAAGAAAGTGGAAAAAAGTTTGCTTTGGTCTAGACTTAGACTCAATTAGTTCTTTCTCTGGAAGCAGATGGCATTTTTTATCACGAGTCCTTTGGAATTTTTAAAGTCCCAATCTTTATTTTTTTTTAAATTGTAGAATTAGATGGTCCTGCCCCTTTTGTCTCTTTACTATTTTTATGAGAACTGCCTGAAACTGGGCCCCCGGGAGAAGTCGAGCTGCCAATTGGCACAAATATTAATTGTCTTTAGATTCTCTCTAGAAGTGATGTATTTCTCCTCATTTAGTTGGATTTAATATCATGGAAAATTCATCTTAAAATTTTAAATTGAAATTATAGACTGAAAGCCTGCAGAGGTTTGAGGACAATCCACATTTATGGATTATAGAGAGAAAATAGAGGCAGTTAGGTAGTACACTAGAGAGAGGACTGGGGATGGCATCAAAAAAGATCTGAGTTCAAATGTGATCTCAGACACATACTAGTTGTGTGACGTTGGACAAATCACTTAATCTTTATTTGCTTCCATTCCCTTGTCTGCAAAATGGGGATAACAATAATAATAATTACACACTCCAGGATTGTGAAAATTAAATGAGATAATTGTCAAAGTGCTTAGCATAATGCCTGGAACTTAGTAAGTGCCACATAAATGTTAGCTTTGATTATTATTAAATATAGAATAAAGAACAGAGGGAGAAGGGAATGCCTGCCCCAAAGTAGCTCATTCTAAGGAGTCTTATTTGCATCCCACCCCATTCATTTCCTTTTATTTTATAAAACTTTACCTTCCATCTTAGAATCAGTACTAAGGCACATCCCAAGGCACAAGAGTGGAAAGAGCTAGGCAATTGGGGTTCAATGACTTGTCCCATAGCTAGGATGTCTCTGAGGCCAGATTTGAATCCAGGACCTCTCAGCTCCAGTCTTGGCTCTCTGTCTTTGGGACCATTCATTTTTATGTCTGAACCCAAGAAATTTTGGGGCTTAGAATACAAACCAGAAATGCCCAGAGCCAGATGGTCCTTGATGGCTCATTCAAAGCAAAATCTAAAAAATCATGTAAAATGAGTACAGCTTAGTAATTAGACAGTAGGTTGGGAGTTACAAGAATTGTCTAATCCTAAGAAAAGGACTTTAGACAAACTCTGTCACTGGTGAAAAGGAAATGAAGGTTACAAGAAATGCACTTAAAGCCCGTGGGCATTGTTTAGCTGCCTAGCTGGTCTATATTACAAACAGCATCAAGTTTGCAGTTGATGAATCGCATTTTGGAAAGAAAATACCTATAACATCCAAGGCTCTGAGAACTAAGAGAGTCTCCTTACAGGTAAAAAAAATTCTAAAGGTTTTTTCACAATACAATGACTAGATGTATGAAGGTCTTGTCTTTAAAAAACAAAGAAACTATAGCTTAAGATTAGATTTTTTTTAAAACCTTTACCTTCCGTCTTAGAATCAATACTGTGTATTGGCAGAAGAACTGGAAGAGCTAGGCAATGGGAGTTAAGTAACTTGGCCACAGTCACACAGCTAGTAAGTGTCTGAGGATAGATTTGAATCCAGAACCATGTCTCTAGGCCTGGCTCTCAATCTACTGAGCCACCTAACTGCCCACTTAAGACTGGATATTGAGCAAAAAGAGAGAACTGAGAGCATGCTATTCCTCTTAAAAAAAAAAAGTAGCACCTCAGCTAAGGACACCAGCTTAAGTCAGAAACTGGAAGGCATGAGAAGCTCCACAAATTACTCAGTACCCAGTAGATTACCTGGGAAGAAGCAATCGGTAGCCATGGAACTAACCAAGCACTATCTAGCATATTACCCAGGGAAAAGCACCAGCCAGAAATTATACACTGGTCAAAGACTGAATGCCATGACAGAACAATAGGGAGTCACTCATGAGAAACACCACAACAATGTTCATGCATATGTCCCAGTCCACAGACTTCTATATGTATACTTTTCCAGGTGTGTTTATTAGGTCGGTATGAATTTGTAGATGATCGTGTCCCAGCTTTATAGAGGAAACATTCGATTACTACTTCCATATAGGAGGTTATTTTGCTAAAACACATTTACTTTAGACTAATTGAATCCTCTAACTGAATAGCCAAAAATATCAGGACGAGCTAGTGAGATGTAATTTTGAGCAGATTCAGCCCCTTCAAGTACCTTAATAGTGAGGCAATTTGTCTAGGGGATTCATGATTAAGGTGGATGGTACCCCCAAGTGCTGAGGCAGCGAGGTGGCTCAGAGGAGAGAGCCTGGACCTGGAGTCAGGAAGCCCTAGTTCAAATGGAGCCTCAGACACTCACTCACTTTGCTTTAATCTACTAGAAAAGGAAATGGCAAACCACTTTAGCATCTTTGCCAAGAAAATCCCACAGACAGCATTGATGGGATTTGTATGGCCCATGTGGTCACAAAGAATCAAATTAGGATTGGAGTGAATACCTTCAAGAGCTTCCCAGAAAAGTGGCCATTGTGTTCAGGTAAGGCTTAATTTTTTTTTCTTTTTAAACCCTTGCCTTCTGCCTTAGAGCCCACTCCTCAATCCATTGTGCCATCCAGCTGCCTCTCCATTCTATTCTGCCTTCTTCCCCATACCTCCAGACTATTTAATAATAATAATTTATATTCATTTATGTAAGAACATATAAGTTTTTTAATTATATAGACATATTATATATATGTAATATGGCAAGTATATAAGAATAATTTATATTCATTATATAATACTTTATCTTTTTTAATTTATTTTTTTATTTGGTCAATTTCAAACATTATTCCTTGGTTACAAAAATAATATTCCACTACTCCCTCCCCTACCCCTCCCATAGCCAAAGTGCAATTCCACTGGGTATTATGTGTCCTTGATCAGAACCTATTTCTAAGTTGTTGATGTTTGCACTCGGATATTCATTTAGAGTCTACATCCCCAGCCATGTCCCCCTCAACCCAAGTAATCAAGCAGTTGTTTTTCTTCTGTGTTTCTACTCCCACAGTTTTTCCTCTGAATGTGGATAGTGGTTTTTCTCATACATCCCTCAAGGTTGTTCAGGATCACTGCATTGCCACTAATGGAGAAGTCCATTACATTCGATTGTACCACAGTGTAGCAGTCTCTGTATACAATGTTCTCCTGGCTCTGCTCCTCTCACTCTGCATCAATTCCTGGAGGTTGTTCCAGTTCCCATGGAATTCCTCCACTTTATTATTCCTTTGAGCACAATAGTATCCATCACAATTGATTCAGCCATTCCCCAATTGAAGGGCATCCCCTCATTTTCCAATTTTTGGCCACCATAAAAAGCACAGCTATGAATATTCTTGTACATGCCTTTTTCCTTATTGTCTCTTTGGGGAACAAATCCAGCAGTGCTATGACTGGATCAAAGAGCAGACAGTCTTTTATCGCCCTTTGGGCATAGTTCCAAATTGCCCTCCAGAATGGTTGGATCAATTCACAACTCCACCAGCAATGAATTAATGTCCCTACTTTGCCACATCCCCTCTTTCCTCTGCTGTCATGTTAGCCAATCTGCTAGGTGTGAGGTGATACCTCAGAGTTGTTTTGATTTGCATCTCTCTGATTATGAGAGATTTAGAGCACTTTTTCATGTGTTTATTAATGGTTTTGATTTCTTTGACTGAGAATTGTCTGTTCATGTTGATTTTTTGTACAATTGATTTACCTCTTTGTAAATTTGAGTAATTAGACCTTTGTCAGAGGTTTTTGTTATGAAGATTGTTTCCCAATTTGTTATTTCCTTCTAATTTTGGTTATATTGGTTTTGTTTGTACAAAAACTTTTTAATTTGATGTAGTCAAAATTATTTATTTTACATTTTGTGACTTTTTCTAATTCTTGCTTGGTTTTAAAATCTTTCCCTTCCCAAAGATCTGACATGTATACTATTCTGTGTTCACATAATTTGCTTATAGTTTCCTTCTTTATGTTCTAGTCATTCACCCATTCTGAGTTTATCTTGATGTAGAGTATGAAATGTTGATCCAAGCCTAATCTCTCCCATCCTGTCTTCCAATTTTCGCAGCAGTTTTTATCAAAGAGTGGATTTTCATCCCCAAAATTGGGATATTTGGGCTTGTCATAGACTGTCTTGCTGAGGTCATTTACCCCAAGTCTATTCCACTGATCCTCCTTTCTGTGTCTTAGCCAGTAGCAAATTGCTTTGATGACCACTGCTTTATAGTATAATTTGAGATCTGGGACTGCAAGTCCTCCTTCCTTCGCATTTTTTTAAATGATTTCCCTGAATGTCCTTGATCTTTTGTTGTTCCAAATGAACTTTGTTATGTTTTTTTTCCTAATTCAGTAAAAAAAGTTTTTTGGAAGTTCAATGGGTATGGCACTAAATAAATAAATAAGTTTGGGTAGGATGGTCATATTTATTATGTTAGCTTGTCCTATCCATGAGCAGTTAATGTTTTTCCAATTGCTCAGATCTGGTTTTAGTTGTGTGGAAAGTGTTTTGTAGTTGTGTTCATATAGTTCCTGTGTTTGTCTCAGCAGATAGATTCCTAAGTATTTTATATTGTCTAGGGTGATTTTGAATGGAATTTCTCTTTCTAATTCCTGCTGCTGAGATGTGTTGGAGACAAATAGAAATGCTGATGACTTATGTAGGTTTATTTTGTATATTGCAACTTTGCTAAAGTTGTTGATTATTTCCACTAGCTTTTTAGTGGATTCTCTAGGATTCTTTAAGTAGACCATCATCCACAAAGAGTGATAGCTTGGTGTCTTCATTGCCAATTTTAATACCTTCAATTTCTTTTTCTTCTCTAATTGCTACTGCTAGTGTTTTTAGTACAATGTTAAATAATAGCAATGATAATGGGCATCCTTGTTTCACTACTGATCTTATTGGGAATGCATCTAATTAATCCCCATTGCAGTTGATGTTGGCTGATGGTTTTAGATAGATATTGTTTATTATTTTTAGGAAAGACCCTTCTATTTCTATACTTTCTCATGTTTTTAATAGGAATGACTGTTGTATTTTGTCAAAGGTTTTTTCTGCGTCTATTGAGATAATCATGTGATTTTTGTTGGCTTACTTGTTGATATGGTCAGTTATGTGGATGGTTTTCCTAATATTGAATCATCCTTGCATTCCTGGTATAAATCCCACCTGAACGTAGTTAATAACCCTCCTGATCACTTATTGGAGTCTTTTTGCTAGTATCTTATCTAAGATTTTTGCATCTATATAGATTAGGGAGATTGGTCTATAGTTTTCTTTCTCTGTTTTTGGCCTGCCTGGTTTTGGAATCAGTGCCATGTTTGTGTCATAAAAGGAATTTGGTAATACTCCTTCTTTGCTTATTTTGTCAAACAATTTGTATAGTATTGGGATTAGCTGTTCTTTGAATGTTTGATAGAATTCACTCATGAATCCATTAGGCCCTGGGGGGTTTTCTTAGGGAGTTCTTTGATGGCCTGTTTGATTTCTTTTTTACTACTTCATTTTTAAAGCACTTTTATATTCACTCTTACAATAGATCCTCACCATAAACCTGTGAGGGAGGTAGCACAAATATCACTGTTCTCATTTTAGATTTAGATTACCATTTAGACAAGGAAACTGAGGGTTGGAAAGCTTATGATCTACCTAAGTTAGTACACATGAAAGAGCTGAGATTTGACATCAAGCCTTCTGATGTCAAATGAATTGTCATTTCTAGTGTACCACAATTGTACCATGGGATGAGTTCTGGGTCTAGCTCTCTATCTATTGTGCTAGTCTTTTATAGCAGCCTCACTTTTCACCTGAGTTTACTTTTTTTTTAAACCTTTACCTTCTATCTTAGAATCAATACTGTGTATTGATTCCAATGCAGAAGAGCAGTAAGGGTTAGGTAATGGAAATTAAGTGACTTGCCCAGAGTTACATAGCTAGGGAGTGTCTTGAGGCCAGATTTGAACCCAGGACCTTCCATGTCTCCACCTGGCTCTGTATTCACTGAGCTACCCAGTTACCTCCCTTAATTTTCAATATAAGTTATCTCTCTCCCTCTAGGCAAATATGTAAGACAACATAAGTTCCAGTGCAAATCTGGACAATGGAAGTATGTATGTATTCATATGTGTATGTGTTTCTATGTGTGCATGTGCAAAAAGAGAGAAAGAGAAAGAACAAGGGAGAGAGGGAAGAAAAAAGCCTAGCTACACCAGAGGGAAGGAAATATCCTTTCTGATTGGCAGAGACCAAAGAAGGGAAAACTCACATTTCACTCATGAAAAAATATTTGAACCGAGCCTCAAAGTATAGAAATGATTTGTTAAGCTACACGTGGGTTATTGAGGAAGGCATTCTAGGTACAGGATATCTCAATCTTCCCTATTTTTTTCCTCCAGAATCTCAGAATTCACAATGAAGTTTTGACTATTTTTATTTCCCTTTGATAGTTCCCTTGGTAGAATTACAAATTTACAAACAATTACCAAAAAACAGGGAAAAGCTGAAGAGGGTTCAAAGACCCTGGACTTACCTTCCCTTTTGGACTCTTCTGGTTAGCTGGGTACATGAAGATCCCTCCATAGACCAAGGTTCGGTGAACATCAGCTACCATGGATCCCACATACCTGGCCCCATAGGGAGCACTACCATCCTAAAAGGTGCAGAAAGAAAAAGACAGTGCTGTTTCTAGGAGTAACTTACTGCTTACTAGTTCCAAATTACTAGTTGGTCTGGCAATCAACCGAAGCCAAGACTTAATTGGGAAAACTCAGATCACAAAGTCAATTGGAGTTGTTTTCAGTTCCCGTCTGACTCTTTGGACCCCATTTGAGGTCTTCTTAACCAGGTTATTAGAGTAGTTTGCCATTTCCTTCTTCAGCTCATTTTACAGATAGGAAACTGAAGCAAACAGAGTGAAGGGACTTGCTAGTAAATGTCCAAGGCAAGATTTGAATTCATGAAAATGAGTCTTCCTGATTCCAAGCCCATTACTCAATTCATTTTGCCATCCAGCTGCCTCTCCATTCTATTCTGCCTTCTTCCCCATACCTCCGGATTATTTAATAATACCAAATTATAGTCACTTATATAAGAACATATACGTTTTTATTACATAAATAGGCATATAACATGGCAAGTATATAAGAATATTTGATATTCATTATATAATACGTTATTATTTTTAAATCACTTTTCACCTGAGTATACTTTTCTTTTTTAAACCCTCACCTTCTGTCTTAGACTCAATACTGTGTATTGATTCCAATGCAGAAGAGTGGTCAGGGCTAGGGAATGTCTTGAGGCCAGATTTGAACCCAGGACCTTCCATGTCTAGGCCTGCTTCTCCATTCACTGAGTCACCTAGCTGCCCCCTCAAGCCAGGTTTTCTCTTCTGCTGCTCAGTTGTGATTTCTTACCACTATCTAATAATTCCCAGAGAGTTTTTGAGGTCATTAAGCCTATTTAGAAAAAAGCCTAGAAATAATTGAAGTATCCCAACGTTGAATTCTCATTGGGGTTAGCAGATGCTTTGTCTTATCTCCTGGTAAAACATACACTCTGGACCCTTGATAAAAGACACAAGCATTCAGTAGCAGTTTGTTGGTGCCACGATACAGGACTGCAAAGCTCTGTCAGAGATGATGGGCAGCTGAGCCAGGAAGAACTCTGCCTTCGTGGGCTACAAAAGCGCTAGAAAAGCTCTAGACCATACTCTTGAGCATTTCAATTAGCACTCTAACATATTTTTCCTTGGACTTTCAGTGAGGAGGTGATCGTCCCTCTCGCCCTCAGTGACTACGGTGGTTATGAGTACGTAGCAAAGAGAAAATGTCCTTGTCTTGGCTAGAAATGTGCTAGAATCAGGCCAAACTGGTTAGAGAAACGTTTTTGGTTTGCACTTCAGAAATTGACAAATATTACAAATTAGGGATTGATTTATTTTGTTGACTGTGTATAGACTTAAGAAATCCCAATTTTTTTTTTAAGCCCTTATCTTTGTCCTAGTATCGAATCTAACACAGAAGAGTGGCAAGGGCTAGGCCATCACGATGAAGTGACTTGCCCACGGTTATACACCTTGGAAGTGTGTGAGGTCAGATTTGAACCCAGGTCCTCACTTCATACCTGGCACTCTATTCACTGTGCTACCTCCAAGTCCCAATGTTAATAATAGCAGCTAAACTTAAAGCGTGTCATATATACCTTATACATACATTTACATATGTACATTTTAGGGGGTGGTTGTTTTTATAGAGAACTGGTTATTAAACATTTACCAGGACATCCCTAATAACACTTTCCTCAATTGTTCTAAGGGGAAGATAATACATGGCTTACAGTTCCCAGCTTAACTCCTTCCAACCAAATGCTGATTACACAAACAACCATCACAAATAAATAGTATATTACTCTTTTACTGAAGTAAAAAATAAATAGAAATCAAGAGTTACACAGATTAGAAGAGACTTAAAAATGCTTGAGCAAATGAGAATAAGATAAGATCTCAGATCAACCAAAGAGAGAGAACAATCTTCCCAAAATGGGCCGGGAAAGGTGATCCTCTCTTAATAGATTCTGGAGAATAGATGTTGGGAATCAAGACGGACTATGTAGGAACCAACAGCTTCCTTGCATGGCACCATTTCTGGAGACACACAGAAGCCTGTGCTTGCCAATCTTAATTGCCTCTTTTGAAGTCATCTAAACTCCTGAAGTCACCTCTCCTTCACCTGCTTCAACATCAGAGGACTCTTAGCCAATCTGGAATCATGGCTCCTTTACATATTCACGACAGAGTCCAGGGCGTCCAAGGATCCAGTCAAGTAGGTGGAGGTATTTCATCTTGATGCTCTCCCTCCTCACTTCCATGTCTTGAAATCTCTGATCTTCTTCAAGACTCAACTCAAGTATCATCTTCTGCAGAAGGTCTTTTCTGGTCATCTCCAGCTGCAGGGCATTCTCCACCACGGCTACCTTTCACCTATGTTTTATGTAGTTTTTTTAGTCCTATATATGTACAAGGTACTTGTCGCATTGGATTTTAGCCTCCTTGAGGGCAGGGACTATTTTCTTTTTGTTGATATATCTCCAGTGCTTAGCACAGTTCCTAGAACATGGTATGTGCCTAATAAAGGTCTGTTGATTGATTATACAAAATAATTGGTTGGTTTTTTTCAGAGTCTGTGACATATGGTGAATGGGCAGGGATAAGTTTAAAGACTAGAAAAGTTTTTTCCCATCTTTGCCTTTGTTTGGTTAAGACCTTATAATATAATAATAATATTTATGTAGCACTTAATATATACCAGATACTATGTCAAGTGCTTTATAATTATTATTCCATTTGAACTTTACAATAGTCCAGGAAGATAGGTGTTATTTTACAGATAAGGAAATTGATGCAAACAGATAAAGTGACTTGCCTAGGGTCACACAGATAAGTATCTGAGGCTAGATCTGAACTCAGGTCTTCCAAACTCCAGGCCCAGCATGCTACCCCCTGTGCCACTTAGCTGCCTCAACTAAATTGGTTAATTTTCCTTTCCATTTTAATACTTAAATTGTACCTTTTTGCATGTGCTACAAGTTCTTTTTCATTGCCTTCTATCATATCTAGGTCTTATTTCTTCTCCACTTATATTTTCCAGTTGCCTTTCTATGTTTCTCATGTGTACCCACCTCCCTAGACATTTCTCCAAAAGTAGCCTTATCTACCTAACCTTAAAGATCATAGAGTTTGGAATATGGAAGATCAAAGAAACAAATAAAAATCATCTTTTCTAATACCCTCATTTTACAGGAAAGGAAGCTACTAGGTCAGAAGTTCAGTAATTTGGAGGTCACATGCCTAGTTAGTAATACTATTAAGACTATAACTGGGATTTTCTTTCTATCTGGAGGGGTTTTTGAGGGAGGGGAGAAGTGGAGGAGGAGGAGGGGGAAAAGAGATGAAGGAAGGAAGGAAGGAAGGAAGGAAGGAAGGAAGGAAGGAAGGAAGGAAGGAAGGAAGGAAGGAAGGAAGGAAGAAAGGAAGGAAGAAAGGAAGGAAAGAAAGAAAGAAAGAAAGAAAGAAAGAAAGAAAGAAAGAAAGAAAGAAAGAAAGAAAGAAAGAAAGAAAGAAAGAAAGAAGGAAAGAAGGAAAGAAAGAAAGAAAGAAAGAAAGAAAGAAAGAGAAGGAAGGAAGAGGTTTTATTGATGCACTTTTTTTTAATACATCGTTGTCAGTTCCTCTCTATTCTCCCTTGTCTGAAAATGTCTTGAAAACCTTCATTCTATGCTAACAGTTTACTACTGGTTCTCAGAATTCATGATTAGGCAATGGATTGATCAGTTCCGAAGGCTTTTTAACCTTGAAGTTACTGTGCTGATCATACAAATTCTCCTCCTAATTAAGTTTGTCTTCTCCAGTTTGACATTTCAGCATTCACTTTCTTAAGCTGCAATAATGTTATGTTACATTTCTCATTCAATGGGCCCTTAATTTCCTTCCAGTACTTTGCTATTACAAAAGAGAGACTATACATATTTATAGGAGACTTTCCTGCTTGTCTTTGACTTCTTCACTCTTTCCACCACACTGTAGCTGCCAAATCTTGATTTCTCACAACTGGAAACTTAAGCCTTCCAAAAAGACCATCAGTCACCCCAAATCATAGCTGCCTGGATTTGGGGTCTTGCTTTAGGGAAAACTTCCCAAAACCCTATCCTGAAACTTAGAATCAAATCCCTTTTCTTTCTTACAGCACTGTTGAGTCTCAAGAACAATCAATAACAATGTATTTTCCTTGACACCATCCAAAGTACAATGTGCTCAAGGTCAGCCAAACCTCTGTAACAAAAACTGTGAGAAACCAGGGAGTAGTTTCAATTCTGCTCACCCAGGAACCCATTGGTTCAGCTGTTTATCTAAATCATACAGACCTCTTGAGTCCATGAGACCAGGCTGAAAAGAAGAAGATAAGCTGATTTCCCTCCAGATGTTTCCAGCTCCTCTTTTACTCGTGTTAGTCAAATGAAGTTACTGGTGTTTATAATTTCTGGAAGAAAGAAGTCAATTCTTCCTATTCCGTGAAATGGCTGAGTAGGGAAGATTTTTATTTCTTTATTTTTTTAGTGGTAGAAGTTTTTGAGTTGGAGGGATAGAAAAAACTGCTGATGTGGTCACTTCTGTGCTGGGGTTGTCTTGATTCAAGGCCAATGTTATGTTACTTCAGCAAAAGCAGCTATGATGTCCCCTTATTCTAGAAATAACAGCCCAAAGACTTCAGTGTCATAGGTATTTAATAAAATATTGATTGAGTTGAGTGGAATCAAATCCATCACCTGGCCTGTGCACAAATTTTGTACCTATCAGACAAGGAGAACTGATAATCATAATGATAGATAGATTTTGCTTAAATTTTCTGACTTCCCTAGATGGAAAAAGCTACTTTGTTAGTTAATAGGTTGCCTGTGATTGAAGATGTTCTTTTAGAGGCTGGATGACCACCTTTCAGGGGTGCTGTGATGTATAGGGATCCTTGTTATGTATAGGCTGGGTTGCTTGACTTCAGAAGTTCCTTCAGAAAGCTGATAATACCAGACACAGCTGAGGTAGATACTGGAGGACTGAATTGCCCATGATCTTTAGTTTTCTGCTTAATTGTGTTTTATGTAGTTAAGTATTTTATTTCTATGGTGGGAGCAACATCTTTCCCATGAAAGGTAGACAAGGTTTTCCCTAAAAGGAAATGAAATTGTCCTTAAAACCTAGTTTTGAATCAGGGGGAACTGGGTTCAAATGTGACCTCAGACTGTTTTTAGCTATGGGCAAGTCCCTTAACCCCAATCACCTAGTCCTTGCCCCTCTTGTCTTAGAATTGGTACTAAGACAGAAGGTGAGGTATACTTATTTATTTTTTTTAAAGACCTAGTTGGTTGGGGTCAGCTGGGTAGCTCAGTGGATTGAGAGCCAGCCCTAGAGATGGGAGGTCCTAGGTTCAAATTTGGACTCAGACACTTCCTAGTTGTGTGACCCTGGGCAAGTCACTTGACCCCCATTGCCTAGCCCTTACCACTCTTCTGCCTTGGCGCCAATACACAGTATTGACTCCAAGAAGGTAAGGGTCTTAATAAAAATAAATAAATAAATAAATAAAGACCTAGTTGGACTGAAGAGGATTCCTCAGATGTGATTCAGGTAGAGTCAGGGAAGATATATCTAATTGAATCAGTGCTGTATCCCTGCTGAATATCTTTCCATGCTATTGTTAAGAAACTCTCTTTTTGTGAATTGTTATATAGTTTTTAAAACTCTTACTTTCTGTCTTAAAAGCAATACTAAATATTAGTTCTAAGGCAGAAGAGTGGAATGGACTAGGCAATTTGAGTCAAATGATCTGCCTAAGATCACACAACTAGGAAGTATTTAAGGTCATAATTGAACCCAGGATTTCCTGTCTTTAAACCTGGCTCTCTATGTACTGAGCCCCCTAGCTGCCCCTGTTATATACTTTATGAGTGACTCATTTCTTTCTAATCCTGTACTGAAACCATCACACTGGCTTTGGTCAGAAAAGAACCAAATTTCATCAAAACTAGCCTCTAAATTTTTATACCTCCAAGCAGAACAACTTCCTTCCTTCCTTCCTTCCTTCCTTCCTTCCTTCCTTCCTTCCTTCCTTCCTTCCTTCCTTCCTTCCTTCCTTCCTTCCTTCCTTCCTTCCTTCCTTCCTTCCTTCCTTCCTTCCTTCCTTCCTTCCTTCCTTCCTTCTTTCCTTCCTTCCTTCCTTCCTCCCCCCCTCTCTTTTGTTTGCCTTCCAGGATATAATGTAGCCCCACTATACTTGAGGGCAGCTATCCTATCCCCTCTAAATCTCTTTCTGGATAAATATTCTCAGTTCCTTTCAATAATCAAAGTATCTATATGTTTTCACATAGCCACACCATGGGATAGGCTCCACTTTGTAAATGTCCTTTTTAAAATGTGTGACCCAGAATTGAACACAATATTCAGATATGGTTTGAACAGCAGAGTTCAGAGAAGAAGAAAGAAAAGAAACATTTAATAATAATGATAGCTAATATTTATATAGCACTTATTATGTGCCAAGTACTATGCTCCACACTTTACAAATAATATCTCATTTAATCCTCACATTATTCCCTGTGAGGTAAGTGCTATAATTATCTTCATTTTACAATGGAGGAAACTGAGGGTTCCAGGTTATTAGCTGTGCCCAGTGTCACACAGCTAATAAATGTCACAGGTCAGGTTTAAACTCAGGACTTCCTAACTCCAGGTCTATCCTTCTATCCACTAGACCAGTGATGGTAAACCTTTTAAAGGGAGTGGTGATTTGAAATGTCCTCAGGCACCCATGGAGAAGGGGAGGGGAGCAGCCCAGCCCCTTGTCCCTCTAGTTTTCTATTTACAAACTCTGGCAAACTCTGTGCTGGGGCAATGGTGTACATGCCACAGAGAGGGCTCTGGGGTCCCCTCTGGCATATGTGTCATAGGTTTGCCACCACAGCACTAGACCATTTCACTATCTCTATCACTTCCTTTATTCTGTTTCACTTGCTCTCTCTCTCTCTCTCTCTCTCTCTCTCTCTCTCTCTCTCTCTCTCTCTTTCTCTCTCTATCTATCTATCTTTTAAAAGCCTTTCCTTCCATCTTAAAATCAAAACTATGTATTGGCTCCAAGGCAGAAGAACGATAAGGGCTAGGCAATGGGGGTTAAGTGATTGGCTCAGGGTCACATGACTAGGAAGAATCTGAGACCAGATTTGGACCCAAGACCTCCCATCTCCAGGTCTGGCTCTCAATCCACTGAGCTGCCCCTTTTTCTTTATACTCTTAATTATTGCTCCTCTTGAGCTTACAGTACACTAAAATCTCTAGAATATTTTCATAGCAGTTGTTATCTAGCCAGGCCTTCCCTACCTTAAATTTGTGATTTTTAAAAAACACAAGTGTGGGACTTTATAAATGATCTTCAATAATTTCTATATAGTCAGAGTCAGCCCATTGCTCTAGATTTTCAAGATAGTTTGGGATCCTCACTCTAACCATCCAATTGTGTTTGCTATTCTTTCCAGCTTTATTTTGTTTTGTTTTTTTGATTTGGAGACATGATTTCATTCTTTTGGGTGCTTCCAACAAAGAAGCTTTCTTTATCAAGGTAGACTGGCAGCTGTTATAGTACTAGAAAGTTTCTAAGGGGTACTGAGGATTTTGGTGGCTTATTCAGAGTCACAGTGTCTAGATGAGCCAGAGTTTGGACTTGAACCAAGGCCTTCACAACTTTGAGGCCAACACCCTGGTCAATAATATATCACACTGTCCTTGCTTGAGTTCTATAACATTTGAAAATGCATAAGGCATAGCTTCTATAGTTGTTCAGTCATGTGATCTCATTTGGATTTTCTTGGCAAAGATACTGGGGTGGTTTGCCATTTCCTTCTCTAACTCATAACAGGGTCAGGTGACTTGCCTAGGATCACACAGGATAAGTAAGTGTCTGAGGCTGAATTTGAACTCAGAAAGATGAGTCTTTCTGCCTTCCGACCTGGTATTTTATCTACTTAGTCACCTAACTTCTCCACCTTCATCTAAGTAACTAAGAAATAGAACAAAGTCAGTCACTCCACTGGAGAGCTCCCTCCAAGGTGATATCAAAATATTAATGCCTCTTTGGACCTGGCCA